>NC_142687.1:82310000-82915384 GCF_056320005.1 Nelumbo lutea | reverse complement strand
ATTGGTTTCAAAATTAAAATTAAGAAAAGGGAGTATGGTCCCCACCCTGAACCCACTCGATTGCCATTCTTAGAAGAGACAACTGCTCTAAAGTCTGAATTTTATTTTTAATATATTTTTCATTCGGTAAACTCATAAAAAATCTTGAAACTTTGATAGAACCCCGTTACAACGAGGGATTAAAATAAGACTTCAATAAAGCAAGTTGAAAGTTCTCTTATATTAATATACAAGAGTGGAGATATAGATTTGTTATGAGGCGTTCAGTCCATTTGTTTATAGTTGTTTTCCATATTTCAATTTTAAATTATCCAATTCGATGTAGCCTCAGGGACCTCTGGTGTGCCATGTATAATACTAAAATCATAACTTCATTTTTTACAACATCAACGGTTTTATCTTCTAAAACAAAAAAGAAAAAAAAAGTTGATATATTAGTAAAATTGTATTGTTTTTGCTGAAATGACAGTTGTTTATGTTTAAGAAAACAAAACCACTCACAATGTCAAAACCCCACTTAATTGCTTTTGATAAGTGATTTTTTTAATGCGTTCCATTTGATGGAGTTACACCATATTGGTTTTTAATGCTTTAAATAATGCAGCAAAAGGGACTTGGGAGGGTGTTCTGTAGAAAGTTTTACTTTAAAAAAAAATGGACAATGCATGCATGCATGCGTTTGGGCTTGCAATAAGGTACCATTTATGTGGGCAATGGACCAAATAACTTGTAAAGTTCCTGTAGTTGCAACCAGCCCAATTTAAAATGGGCTTGGGCATCAATCAGGCAAGGCCCTTCTAGCTCATTATCAGCCTATCCCGTAGCCTGGACTCAAACATTAGGCTTAAATTACTCGACGCAAGGTACCCATCCCAAATTCATATTTCTGGTCCATTCCATGATAGAACCATATAAAGGGAAATTGGTTTTTGAGTGATATACTTTGTAACGGATGAAATATCTATAAAAAGAGCTGAGATTTGGCATGGTTTATGATTAAATTAAGATGAGAGGTACAACATAAGAGATGAGGTGTGTACTGCATAATGATAACATAATATTGGGTATATATTATTTATCCCTAGGTTATTCAAGCCAGGCCTTGGGTTGACTAACATCCATCCAATCGGACTTCATAAAAAACAATATCAACCCACTATTGAAATCAAAAAGTATAAAATAGCTATTTGAAGACACAAAAGAAGGAAGAATATATTATATATATTATATAGTCAATGTGTTTTGTTTTATGAAAGCAATGTTTGGCATAATTTCCTTAGCATCATAATAAATAAATAATTCATGCTGCCCTAAATTATATAGAGATTCATAAGGCAAGTAAACTAATCCTGGTTACTAAAAATGTATTCTTAGCAAAGAATAAGAGGTCAATGGATGTAAAAAATTGAAACCGGGGGACTGGGGATCAAATCATGGTTTTTGAATCATCGTTGATTCGGATGATCGGATCGTTCTGTTTGGGAACCATTCAGGCAACGGTTTCTTTTTATTTCAAATCCGGTCTCCGGCCAAAAATCATTGAATCGGTCAACGAACTGTTGACTTGCGCAGTTGAACCGTCAACCCGTTCAATTGTTTTTGGTTGTTTTTTAACTTTAATTTTTTTTTTTAATTTATTTAGTCAAAATGGACCGTCCATTTGGATCAGACAGTTGAACCATCAACCCAAAAATCGGTGGCCAGGACAGTTCTATTACCGGGTCGTTTTTTAAAACATTGGGTCAAACCATATACAACTAAGTGGACCCAAAGTGAAGAGAAATAAGACATAGGAAGAGGGGTTAAAATCAAGATGGCAATTGGGCATAGTAGGCATTGGTTGAACTACAATACACCCATTTACCAACCATAGACTGGTTTCTGGTTCTAGGGATTTACCTTACTCGAACCAATCTTATGAATTGGCCTTGACTAGCCTTGGTGGAACTGAACTTGCCTTGAAATAAACCCCAAAATTCTTTTGAGGTAAAGATTTGAACCCAAAAACTCATGGTTACAAAGGCCATGGTCTCACTTGACCATTGAGTTACTTAAGCCATTTGATCATTTGTTTTCATTTTAATATTTGGATGTGTATAATAAGCAATGTAAAAGGTAATATTTATAAAATTTAAATTATAATGATAAGCTTTGAATCATATATTAATATATTATGATAACCTAGATAATAAATTACTCAACTTAATCAATAAAGATAATATAAACATTAAAGAGCATGTTTCATTTTTAAAGAGCATGTTTCATTTTTATTATGGGGAGAGTGAAGAAAGAATATATTCCTCATGTATACCCTGGAACAACCAAGGCCAGGACCAACTCTAAAGTCAACCTTCACAAGGTAGGTTCCAAGTTTTTCCATGGAACCGAACTGACCCAACCCATTCTCACTCCTACTAAAGAGAGGAACTGAAGATAAGAGCCTTGTGTAATAGACGCAATGGGTATCCATCACCCGACCCATATCCATCCACTTAAAGTCTTAAACTTGTGGGTGCAAGTCGGGCACGAGCAGGTGGCCCAACCCTAAATAATGGGCCTAAGGCCTGAGCCTCCACCAGGCCCAAGGTCAAGCCCGATCTTTCCAGCCCAGGCCCAGCCAAAACTGAAAATGGTGATATTCAAATTGAGCCTAGGCCGGGTTTGGGTTGCTAAATTGGACTCAAATGAGCCTTTCAGGCCGGATGTATCTGTGTGTATGTGTGTAATTAGGCTGGTTTCAGGTTATACTAAGGTCGGGCTAGGTTTGAACCAAGCTCGAGCCACCTAAGGATTGGGCGGGTTAGTCTTGAATCCAACCCAAAAGATAAAAAATAAAACCAAGGCTTTGAGCCTAGGCCCAGTGCGCAGACTAAAAATCCAAGCCCAGCCATGCAACAATGTGAAGATGTTTTCGGGCTCAAATTGGGCCCGCCCAAGTTGCACCCTGCTTAAAACTCCATCAATGGATAGTGGTTTGTCAGTCCATATAAAGAGTTATTAAGACAGGTGAAGTGGGGAAGAAGACTAACCCAGCAACATTGGAATGTAGAAGGACGACAGTTTCAGATCGAATAGGCGAAAAAAGGAAGATTTCTCAAAGTACTAAGGCTCAGTTTGGTAAGATTACGAATACAAATATGTACAGTGTAAATGTATGCAAAATAATACAAAATATAAGGTTTTACACTATATATTTGTATTTGTACTTTTTCCAAACTAAGCCTAATGAAAAGCAGCAACATTTATAATAAGCTAATGATACAGATTTACAGTGGAAATTGGGTCAAAATAGGGTTATTGAAGATAATGCATAAATCTTTAAACCTGTGAAAATGCCCTTTGCAATTTTTGTTTTCTTTAATTTTTGAAATAGAAGATATTTGGTGTTTTTATGTATTGGTTGCAGTAATTTGCACTAGTATAAATGCATGGGGTGCAAATGTAAAAAATGCAAATTCTAGTAATTTTGTTTTGGATTTTACTTTATTCTGCTTGATGTCTTAATTTACTTCATTTTTACTGAATTCAAAAAAAAAAAAAGCTAAAATTTGAAATAAAAATAAATCAGAATTTGCACTTAAATCATTTGCATTATCATGATTTTGCATCAGTGCAAATTTATTTGCATTACAAACAAACACAGCCTTAGTAAAAGAGCAGAAAATGTGCCAACATGAACCACATGGACAATTTACTTCTTAAAAAGAGTGTTTTGATTCAATATATAACAACTGCACATGGAAGGGTACACACCATACAGGTGTTGAGGCAATGTACTACCACCTTTGTCAAGTCCTAGCCTCCTATCTTCCATTTTTCTTTTTACTGTATTAGTTATCTTTGTATAACCAGTTGAACTTATATATGCGTTGATATGTGAAAATTTGCATCCTTTCTTTTGTATTATCTCTTTTTGAGGGGAGTGTAAATACAAATATGTTATGCAAAATGTAAAACCTCCATTTGGAAGGAGTATAAATACAAATATATAGAGCACAAAATCTTATATTTTGTATTATTTTGTATAAATTTGTACTGTACATATTTGTATTTGTATTCCCTTCCAAATTGAGCCTTAGGTTGCGTCTGGTAGCGGTGGAAATCAATCAGGCACCGTGGTTTAGATGAATACAAATGGGGACCGGATTATCAGACCCATATGCATCTATTTCGTTTGATAACCAACAATGCGAAGAGGCTCATTGGGCATTTGAATTGATATAGAAAAGTAGAAAACAATAGCAGATTATCGGACTCTTTTAGTTGCAACGCCCACGTTTGCGGTGGCAAGTGCCCTCTGTGAATCAGAATTGAGATTCATCATCTTCAAGTGAAAATTGTCATTTCCAATAAGAAATCCAGAGAATGGTTTCCTCACAGAATGAAACTCAATCATCCTTTGAAACTGAGACCCACGACACTATTTCATGCATAAGTTTCGGTCTTGTCAGGCTTGATCTGGGTTACAAGTTACAACACAGGTTGCTCTAGACCCAAAATCAATACATGATTGGAACTATTTGGTTTGTGGAGATTGGTAAAATACTACTGGAAAAAACCTGAAACTCAAAGTCTCAAACCGTATTGGATGCATACTGATAATGAGGTAAACAATAAGAGAAAAATTGCACTGGATTCGCTTGTTTCTCTCTATAAATTCAGCATTCCTAAACTTGAGTTTTTACCGTGTACATCTAGCTAGCTACTAATTAAGTTTGGAATTGGACCTAATTCCAAAAGGTACGTACTTGAATCTATGGATCCAAGTTCAGTTCAATCATCAATATTTGTAGATTCAAACCCACCCTGTTCATCAATGGTGGGAATGTCTGTTAATTATCCAAAGGGGGCTACAACTATTTCAATCCCTATGACTCTTCTCTCATCTCTTTGGTCTGTTGCTTGGAGTGGAGTAGTAGATAACTTGATAGACGCATTTGTTGGGCTTCCAATGCTTGGCTCTCGCTACCTGTATCTTACTATTCATTTTTCAGGTGTCGAAACATTTTGCCCAAGGGCATAGATTCAGAGTTGGTGTTGCAGTGAGTTCCAATGGAGATTCTGGGTCCTCTAATATGTCTAAGAGCAAGATGAAAAAAAAAAAAAACATCTTATTACGCTAGCACTCAGTCAAAGCTCATTCTTCATGGACTCATCAATTACCAGTAGTAGCTAGAGAGAATACCACAACTCCTTGAAAAGATATATGGAGATAAAAATCCCAGCAATATTAACAGGAGACTCCACCCTCCTTGACATTTAATTATTTAAGAGTAGGTTTTTTCTTCAGTTAACAATGAAGAATGATATGAAGTGAACATTATGGATGCCAAGGATTAATTAACCGCCACCAGATCCATACTTCTTCCCGAATACGATCATCTGTAACTTGTCATATCCGGCAAGCACGCCGGCACCGGCAACCGCACGTAGGATGTTTGCGCCTGCACCCTTGAACAATGATTTCATCCCTTCGTTCTGTAGGATCTGAGAAAACGCATCCATTGAACTCTTGTACTTGACAGCTTCACCGGATGTCATCATCATTCTTCTACGCACTGTGTCGATTGGATAGGATGCAAGCCCGGCTCCGTTTGTGATCACCCAACCCAGCGCAAAGCTCGCAAAGAAGCTATCCTGAAACCACCGGAGAGAGAGACTCGCTGTGATATCCCAATTAATAATGCATGATGTAATGTAACTCATTCAAAGCCAACGATCGATAATATGAGCAACTCACAAACCTGCATCTTCCCAACGAGAATCACAGGCTTGAGAGAGTCGTACATTCCAAAGTAGAGACCCCGGTAGACTATGATTCCGACGCACGAAATATTGAACCCACGGTAGAGTCCAGCTATTCCATCGGTCTGTAGAGTTTTCCTGTACACATCAACCAAACCATTGAATTGCCTCTCTCCTCCCTTCTTTGCTGCCTTTGCATCGTTGGCCAGACGGGTTCGGGCGTAGTCCAGGGAGTAAACAAAGAACAGGGAAGAAGCACCAGCAGCACCCCCTGACGCCAAATTTCCCGCAAACCATTTCCAGTATCCATCTCTATCCTTCTTGAAGTTAAACATACGCTTGAAGTAATCCTTGAATGCAAAGTTTAATGCCTGGTTCGACACATACCAAATTGTCATGATTACAGAACAGAGGCCCAAGAGATCATTCTTTAAGGAATAATCAAAGAAATGACACAAAGTGAGGAAGATTGAAATAACAGAGGTGAACAAAAAAATCCAAAGGAGACGATAGTTTACAGAAAAGACAAACCTGAGTAGGGAAGTAACGAATGACATTGGCGGTGTTCCCTCTCCACAATGAGATAAATCCCTCATCCTTGATCGTACGAGCAAAACAATCACCAATTCCTTTGTAGGGTTCAGTTAGTCTACCAGCCTTGATCATTTCGTCTTGGTTCTGAATCAAAAGTTTTACTCGTTCAATAGGAGCAGCAGCAGTTTTTGATACAGCAGCAGAGACTCCACCCATCAGGAAATCAACGACGAATGCGCTGGCGCCTTTCTCAGAAGGTGCTTGGACAAATACAGTTGACTTCGAGGTGGGCATAGAGAAAGCTTGTGTCCTTTCATGGGAAGGCTTGTAAAAGCTACAGTTTCGAGCCTGCACATGTTGGGAATTGCAGGAACGAAGAAGGATCTGACTACACAAATTCTGAGTAACAGATGGTTGACGAGGCCAATCTGCCATGTTTGCAAAGCCTGCACCCAATATGGATAACTGTGTCAACAAAGCAGATTAATGGATAAACATGTTTGATCCACAATTCAGAAAAATTCAGGAAAACCCTCAACTAGAACATATATACTTTGCGGAAGTACCTTCATTGCGAACTAATATCAAATATTTGCAACTACTATCTGAGGAACTAACCATAATTAAGTTTCGCACTAAAATGCGGTTGGATGAACATTCATATTGTGATATAGATAGTCAGGAACTAAATGTAGAATATCAGAGTCTATATCAAGCACCAAAACCCCATACATAGTCAATTTAAGTAATCGGAAGAGACATAAGCAAGAGAGAAGAATTTGCGTTCATGTCAATCATGAAACAGAATGCAAATGATTGGTGAACTCAAAATCAAGAAGACCCAACTGGAGAAAATCCTTGAATGTTACTGATTTGTATGGAGATTTGTACCCCTATTAGCCGTCCATTCAGATTAGTACAGATTACTTGATCCACTATACAAGAAAGACAAATATAGGACAATGGCGATTTACTATTATGGTAACTGTTTTAATAACCCAGTAGTTTAGCTCGGTCCATGTTAACCATATATTCAGAACATAATAAAGCATATTACAGTTACACTGCAAATCATCAAGAAATACCACTTCAAAAACATTAAAAAGAGAAGAACTATTTCATTTATATAAGTTTGTGCAAGTAATAAGGAACTAAATTAACCAATGAATTAAATGGTAACTAAATAGCAAAAAGGATCACATTGTCAACATTATCCATGGAATGCCGATTTGGATGGACTGAAGCCCAGAAAGAAAACTAAAGTATAGAATAGAGGGAAAAAGAATGTCGTTAACGACCATCGAAAGAGAGAGAGAGACCGATACGACAACTTTAACACACCTCGTTAGAAACCGGCAGCCGGAAAATGTTCTTCCAGAATGATAGACTGATGCCACAAATTTACTACCAGTGTCTGATACCCGTAGTCCGCCGGAAGGAAGAGGGAAAAAGAATGACGTTATAATGATAGCAATGCCAAGTATTAAAAACGAAAACGAAAAGATAAAAGACAGAAAGAAAACGAAGAGGGATCAGTCTGAACTCTGTCTCTGTTGTGGAAAAAGAAATGTTGGAAATATGGAAGGAAACTGATATATTTATAAGGTGGAAGTGACCATATTTCGCCATGAAAACCGCAAATTCATACGCACGTTTGTTTTTCGTCAACCGATCCGGAGGCATCGGGGCTCCGCTTAGTGACGTAATTCCTGGCAGTGAAGACTAAAGACTAAGGCTGTGTTTGGTTATAGTGAAAATTTATTTGCTTGTAAATTTTTGTTTAATTTTGTTTTGGATTTTATTTTATTCTTTTTCATGTCTTAAATTACTTCTTTTATACTGCAATCAAACAAAATAAGTTAAATTTTAAAACAAAAATAGATCAGATTTTACACTCAAATCATTTACACTGCCTTAGTTTTGCATCAGTTCAAATTTATTTATATTATAACCAAAGACAGCCTAATGGAGGTTAGAGGTCAGATCTAAAAGTATTTAGCTACCGTCGATCAAGAATATATTAGGCATTATGAGTTGATAACACCACAGGCTTGAAACTTGAGAGATTAGAGAGTCGTACGTATTGGGTATCTGAATAGACATTTTACACTGTTTTAGGAACGGGTCCTTGGGCCGAGCCCATAGATTCGTGAGCCCACCCAAGTTGTAAGCCTACTTGGCAGGTTGGTATTTGGGCCTCCATTTATCTACTTCTCTACCTTTCTGTGAGCAGGTGATTGACTCCGGTAAGATTCGAAATAGACCAAATTTTTATTTATTATCCATTTTCCACCGTCAAGAATAGGCCCTCCATCAGTTTCAGACCTTCGCATCTCATTATGTGTAGGACCACAACTTGGGCCGGGTTGGCCCCTACCCAAAACAGTCGGGTCACGTTGGCAATTGAATTAGTCAGTTAGGGTTAGGATTGGACCTTGCAACCCGATTTCACATTGGGTTGGGATCGAGTGATCCCTTGGCAACCCGAACCTCGCTCTGGTATTGTACATATGTATTATTATCCTGTTACGCGATGCATACAATCATATCAATGCTTTTAACTCTTAAGCCCTAACAATAATGACAAGTCGTTAGTGTTTTTTGTTCCATAATATTATGTTCTATTATTATTAATTTCATGATTTTAGGTTTTCAATTAAACCTTTTTTTTATATAAATGGAAGATCTGTTATAATTCATAATAGATTTTAATCCATGGTTTTTGAAGCATCATTGACCTGGACGATTTGACCATCCGGCATATGAACTGTTCAAACAATCGGTTCCGTTTTACCCCAAACCCCGGTCTCTTACCAAAAATCATTGAATCGGTCAACGAACCATTGACCTGGGTGGTCAAACCATCAACCCGTCCGATTTATTCAATGATTTTTGGCCGTTTTAAAGTTTATTTTTTTTATTTATTTTATCAGAATAGGCCATCCATTTGGACTGGAGGATTAAACTATCAAGCCAGAAACCAGTGGCCAAAACGATTCTAACTTCAGATCGTTTTTTAAAGCGTTGCTTTAATCATTTGAAACATTCCCTTTTTTTCACTTCTATACTAAAAAAATAATAAAAACATCAAAGAAGTAAATACCAACAAATAAAAAATATGATCAGCCACCGGTCATAAAAGCTCAGAGTAGGTCTCTAGGTCAAAGATTAAGACAATTCGAAACATTTTATGATATTTCAAAAAGATGAGAAAAGTTAGATTGGCCCAATCCGAGCCCAAAGGTTGGGTTGGGTTAGAGTTAGGGTTGACTAGGTTTGGTAAATCAAAAAGATAGTAGTGAAATTTTAAAATTTTGGGCTATGTTTGATTTGAAAAAGTTTCATTTTCTTTCCTTTCCCTACTTTTTCCTTCAAACAAATATAACGTTAGACGTTCTATTATTCTTTTAATATATAGATTTTTTTTACTCTACATCATTTATTCATCATTTACCTTGAGAGAAGATGGCCTAAACAATGAGTAATGACAATAGCCCATCCATGTAAGAGAATACAGAAATCTGATTGGGTTTGTTTGTTTGGTGTACTGAGTGCTAAAATTAAGTCTATATTTGGAAGGGTTTATCTTATTCAAATAAGTAATCACTTATTTATATTTGAGAAATAAGCTAGAATATATGGTAATTGGCATTGGTAATGAAAAAAAAAAAAAAACACTTGTTGAAAAACCCAAATTTTGAACTTACTTTTAAGTGATTATTTCCTTTCTTGCACGTCTTGGCCTGACATGTTATTTTGAAAATATCTATACTACCCTCTTTGAAATAAGTGCTTTTTCACCAAACATTCATGAACAGTTATTAATCCAAACCATCCTTGGTATGATATCTAGTAATACATTGGTTGAATACATTGTGTTTGGTTTAAGGAAAAAGATCAAATGATTGGTTCATAACTAGGTGTCTGAACGAATCGAATACGAATCGAATCAGGCAATATCCAAATTTGATTCGATATGTGATGGAATTGAAAATCAATATTTGAATTCAAATTTGATTAAGCATTCTAATATTCGATTTAATTTGAATTCGATTAGTTAATTATTTTAGATAATTAATAAATATTTTATTTATATAAATATATAAAATTATTTATATAATTTAACTAGCGGGGACCCATACGACGCAAAGGCTTTGTTGAGTGAAAGTGAAATTATGAAAACACAAAATAGTAAATACATTTTTTTTCTATTTTCCATTGTAACAATATGAACTAATATCATCATAGGCTAGGATTATAATACTTCAATTATATAATTTATAATTTATACAAAAAAACAAATGTATATTAAATACACTATGAACTAATTACATTTATTTCTTGAATATTACTGACAATTAGTACATATTTTCAAAAAGTAGATATATATATATATATATATAACTTTTGTTAATTTAGCATATTTATTAAAAATCATGTTAATCCATTTTTTGTCATTTTGACAAAATTATTGGTAATTTATTTTTGGTTATTTTCTTGGCTAATTTCTATTCATTAAATGTAATTTTCTGTTATTGATAGCTTAAATTTAATTTAAATATAATTACTCTTAATTATAGACTAAAATTTAATTATATTACTTACAGTTTCAAATTAATAAAAATATTAATATTTTTAATAACTACAGTATTTTAATAAACACTTAATTTATATAATCTGTAATTAATAATGCTAAAACTATTGAAAATACTATAAAATAGGGTTAATTATTAATACTATAACTTTTAAAAATACTATTATTAAAAAATACATTATATTTAATAAATAATGTTAATCAATTAAAATAATAGTATTATTAAAAATGTTGTAATTATTAAAAGTACTATATTAATTAATAAATGTATTAATTAAAAGTACATTTAATACTGTTAATTAGTAAAATACCATAATTATTTAATTACTATTAATTAATAAATACTATAAATGTTAATACTTTTTTTAATAAATTATAGCTTACATTATATTAATTAATAAATACATTATTTAATACTGCTTTTTCAATAAACACTGGTAATTATTTAAAAATACAATTAATAAATAAATACATTATTTTTAATAAATATGCTTAATACTGTTAATTGTTAAAAATATTATAATTATTATTAATGCTGTAAATTTTAAAATACAGTAATTATTATCTCTCTCTCTCTCTCTCTCTCTCTCTCTCTCTTAAAAGGAATAATAACATGCATTAAATAAGAGGCCTTAGAAAACCCAAAGGACTTTCTCTCTAATAGTGTGCAACTTTATTAATCTAATCAAGATAAGTAATGATTACAATTTTATATTTTAAAAAATAGAAAAATACAAATTTTGAAAAAATAGATAAATAGGTTCTCTCAAAAATTAATTTTAATGGTTATATTTTTTAATTTTTGGTAATTTGTCATATTTATTAGAAATCATATTAATTGATTTTTGGTAATTTCTTGAATAATTTTTGGTAATTATGACAAAATTATTGGTACTTTAATTTTGGTTATTTTCTTGGCTAATTTCTGTTCATTTAAATATAATTACTTTTAATTACAATACTTATAGTTTCAAATATAATTTAATAAACACTGTTAATTAATAAATATTGTAATTAATAATACTGTAATTATTGAAAATACTGTAAAATATGCTTAATTATTAATATTATAATTATTAAAATATTGTTGATAAAGAATGTTGTAATTATTAAAAATGTTGTAGTTATTAAAAGTACTATTTTAATTAAAAATATGATTAATTAATAAATTCAGTATTTCAATAAATACTTTTAGTTAATTAATAATACTGTAATTATTAAAAATATTGTAATAATTAAAAGTACAGTTAATACTGTTAATTAATAAATACTGTAATTAATAATACTATTTTTAATAAATTATAGCTTACATTTCATTAATTAATAAATACATTACTTAATATTATTATTGAATAAATACGGGTAATTATTTAAAAATACAATAATTATTAAAAATACTGTTAATTAATAAATACTATTAATAAATAAAAATACTATTAATTATTAAAATAATAATACTTACTATTACTAATAATAACATGCATTAAAATAATCCCCTATAAGCCTTGGAAAAACTAAAAGTCTCTCTCTATAATAGTGTGTAGCTTTATTAATCCAATCAAGATAAACAATTGATTACCTTTTTATATTTTTAAAACAAAAGAAAAAATAGAAAAATGAAAAAAAAATGAGAAAATAAATAAATAGGTTCTCTCAAATGAGAGACTTGCTAACATGGACCATCCAATCGAATCAATATTTCATAACATTTAAATATTCTATATATTATACATAAAAATTAAATAATCGATCAAATCGAATCAAATCAAGTCATAACTAAATTCAAGTCTGATTAACCATTAAATGTAAATAAGATATCCAAATTCGACTGATTAAATATTGAAATTATTTAAATTCAATTCGTTTATGTCAAACCTCAAATTCAAAATCGAATTTTTGAATAAAATCGACACTCCAACTCGTAACCCTTTCTTTCCACATCTTTTCCTTCAAAACAAACAGATATAGATCATGTGGGTAGATATCAGAGTAGGTAGATAGATCATAACTCCTATTCCCCCCGCCGCCCCCCGAAAAACTCATGCCTTTCCAGTATCAGAGTCGAAGCCGCAACTTTTCTTCGTTGGAGTTTGGATACATGGTAATTGAAATTGAAAGGGAGAGAAAGACAGAGAAAGAGGGGGGAGTCCTGAAAATAGGAACAAACTTGAAGTACAACCCAAATTGACTTTTCAAGAATAATAGTGTAATTAATGGATCATCCTCCCATGACAAAACCCATTTTCTTCTTACTTTTCTTTCTCCCAGCTAATGCAGCAGGCAAGATAGATTTGGACTACAAAAGATCTGCCCGCCCCAACAATACCAGGACTGACCGCATCAAAACTGCTACACACTACAAAAGAATTTGAAAAAAAATAAATAAATAAGAAAACACTCCAAACTGCATATAGGGGCCCTGCTCAAGACAGTAAAGGCCCCAGTTGCTCCTTTCCTCACCGCAAACTCTTGATGTAAAAAGCAAAACTATATCGGCCACTTTACTCGGTCCGTAAATGTCACCTTCCAAAAACCAGTGCTCCTTTTTCGACCACCGTAGGAGCCAAAACTCCACCTCGGCACCACAAACCACGACCGAGATCAGACCAGACAGGACCCAAACAAGACGACGAGACACTCGACCTGACTCCAACACATACATCCCGTCGCCCTCAACTTCAATTGTATCACATCACCAAGTGAAAAACCCTACAAAAGTTTTAGAAGCAAACGCCATCATTTGGATGAGAAACAATAAATGAATTCTTTGGATGGTATGTTGGCTCAGAACTCACTAGATGAAGTTCAGAGTTCAGACTATCACACTATTCCCATCGATAGATGATTGTTACATATGCGAATCAACAAAAGATTTCAAATACAACCGAAATCATTCTTGGCATGCAAACCAATGGCCATCACACCCCGTCATTTTTTCGGTACATACATGCCTAGTCATATTTTAAAGCAAGAAAACTCAGCAAGTGTCCAATCTTCCTAAACAAAAATAGATAATCTATTAAGATCATTAGCATCATTGAAAAGCAATTCTACCAAAAAAGTTATTAAAATGCAAAAACAAAAAAAAAAGTGCAACCCCAATACTTCATTATTTCATTACTATATTCCAAATATTACTACTCTAAAACATCACTCAATGTCCATTAATCATTTTTTTTTAAATTAAACCCATTAATCAATTCAAAGGGTTAGTTTCTTCATCAACAATTGAAGAAAAAAGCATGCAAGTATATTTACCTGGACAGTTTGGGAACTTTAATGTGTAGAAATTGGAGAGCTATTCATATAGGGGGAGTTCATAGCTAATCATAGTTCTTTTTTTTCTTAAGAAAAACTGGATTTCAGCAGGAACTGAATCATCAATCTTCTGATTTATGTAATCCGAATCCACTAAACTATAAAACACTGAACTAATTCAAACCTATAAAAAGAACAGCGACAAGATCTGTTTTCTGATGCATGCACAAAATATAAACACTTGGATTACTAAGAAGGAAGCTCACCTTCAACTGAAGTTAAATCCTCCAGAAGGAACTTGGAGTTCACTACCACCAAATTGGAACCCAGGTTGGGAAGCATCAGCTGGAGCCAATGTCTCATCCTGTTCCTCCAACCAATATGTTTCAAGAATCTTCACTGCCTTCTCATAAATCTCAGAGTTGTCATGGATCTGCAGGTTTTCAATCTTATCTAATCCTTCAGCTTCATCAATCAACTGAGCATAGAGGTTCACTCCTCCAGTGTTCCCCAAGTTCTTCTCAGATTCTCCAACCTTCAAGATGTTCTCAAGTCCTTCTAAACAGACTGTAACAATCCTTGGGTCAGGGCACACAAGAAGATCACATAACGGCTTAATACAGCCTTGACTCACCAGGTACCTGTCAGCAAGAAGAAAATAACCTCAGATACAAATTTAAGCATGCAAGTAATATATTCACATGGAAAAGCTGAGAAACATACTTGATCTGATCATGGCTACCACCAGACGTTGCATTAGAAATTGCCCATGCAGCCTCTTTCTTGATATCAAACTCAGCAGTATGAAGTAATTGGACCAGCGGACCAATAATTTGAGCATCAATCACAGACTAAGCAAATTTCAAGCGTTGCAAAAAAAAAATAAAAAATTAAAAAAATTAAAAAACTTAGTACAGATCCTCAATTATCACTTACGCAACTAATCAGAAATAAATACTGGAGTGATGGCAAGACAAATCGAGTTTCAGAAAGCATGAAATCAAGCACATCAGTCACAATTACAAGTCTTCAAATTTCAATCATAATTCCTTATGCAAAAGGGATATTCTTCTTACTTGTATCTGATCCTTATTTCCAGCCGTTATGTTTGAGATGGTCCAGCAAGCTTCCTTTTTTATGCTCTTTTTATGATTGTGGTTCAACAAGTTCAAAAGGCAAGGAAGTGCCTGATGATTGATGATATACTGGATAGAGAACAATTTGAATATCAACATCAATACCTCAGGGCAAAACATGGTATACTCAAAACTGAACATACAATGTAAATTCTAAAATCTGCCAAATGTTTAATATGAGAGGTCCACAATAATGAATGATCCAACATCAAAGTCCTAACCAACACAAAACGCTTTCACATTACTTGAAGCCGATTTATGAACAATAATACTGAATGTTGCTTATCAAAAAAACAATAATACTGAATGTTAATAAGGTCCAAAAAAAAATATAACCCTAAAATTCAAGATGGAAAGTAGGCTATTAGCCACTTTTACATTAATCGTAGCCAATGCCACAATAAAATGCTAGGAGTTTGCCGACAAACAGTAAATATGGCCAAAATTTAAGAAAGAATCAACATGTTATAAAATAAAATGGTATCTATGAAAATATACACACAACATGGTGATTGTAAGGAAAATCAAGGGGTATAAAATAACCCACAAAATATTAAAATAAACAAACTCTATGAATGTTATTTATGACACACAACATAAATATATAGTAGAAATGTGGATATTGTAAGGATAAACACCTTGTCCAACATTCAGAATATATACCAGAAGTGTTGATATGGAAGAATAGACACCATTACAAAGGTCCAAAAAAATTACTCAGAACTGTTCCCACACAATGAATAGAAAAATGGAACACACAAATAGTTTCTCAAGAAAGATAGCAAATGTATGGAGCAACACTTGCAACAATTATTTATAACTACTCTAAAATGCATTCAAAAAACAAGCTTGTGTTTTGTTATAAATATTCACACAGAAATTATGATTGATATAAAATCTTGAGTGCCACATAATCTATCAGTAGACATTGTTTCATTCACAGAAAAAGAATGGCTGCAATTACAAAGAAAATAAAAGTATCATTGCAATGACAAAATTACTGTCATGAACGTATTACATACTGAAGGCACCTCAGATTTGTACCTGAGTCTGGATATCGTCTCCAGTAACAATATTTCCAACAGTACGAAGGGCAGGAAATGGAACTCACAAATAGTTTCTCAAGAAAGACAGCAAATGTATGGAGCAACACTTGCAACAATTATTTATAACTACTCTAAAATGCATTCAAAAAACAAGGTTGTGCTTTGTTATAAATATTCACACAGAAATTATGATTGATATAAAATCTTGAGTGCCACATAATCTATCAGTAGACATTGTTTCATTCACAGAAAAAGAATGGCTGCAATTACAAAGAAAAAAAAAGTATCATTGCAATGACAAAATTACTAACTGCCATGAACGTATTACATACTGAAGGCACTTCAGATTTGTACCTGAGTCTGGATATCATCTCCAGTAACAATATTTCCAACGGTACGAAGGGCAGGAATGAGAACTGAAGGAGATGGGTGGCTGAAAACAACAAACAAGGAGTTAAGACCTCCAGACTTGGAAATCATATTACACAACACAATCAGATGAAAATAAACCATAACACTCACAGCAATAGTTCAACGAGTCGAGGGCAAACCCCCGCTTCGATAACAGCTTGAATTTTATCATTTGTGCCATCAGACAAATATGAAAGGGCCCAACATGCATCTGTCAGAACTTCTTCATCATTTGAATGAATTAGGCGCTCCAGAGCTGGGAGTGCAGGCTTTGTCTGCAAAAGGAATTTCAACAATTTAAGAATATAAAAATGCAACCAGCAGAAAATTGCCGAGTTGCAGCAAGAAAGTCAAACCCCCACCTGCTCAAAAGGTGGCTGTGGCTTGCCCCTGCAAAAATTCGATAGAGTCCAAGTGGCGTTTCTCAGCATAGAAAGCTTGGCATGTTCATTTAACTGTGCAAGCAGAGGAATCAATGCTCCATGGCCTAGAACAAGGTCCCTGCATCTCGGAGAGTCACCAGCAACATTCCCCAATGCCCACACAGCCTACAGTTTTAGAAAGATATCCATCATAAGCCTCAGATTCCTTAGATGCTCAAAGAGAAAAAACTTAGAGGCCACTTTGTAAATATAAGAATAAAAACTGAACGAATGCAGATTCAAAGCAATTTAAAATCAGGTTCTATGTATACCTGTTCCCGGACATCATCACTCGGGGAGCCTAATAGCTTTACAAAAATTGGTACGGCCCCGTGATCAATTACAACTTTGGTATTCTCCGAGGTTCCAGAAGCAATGTTGGTGAGAGCCCAAGCCGCCTCGAACTATGCAAGTTGATATGATATTAGGGAAAAAGACACATAATAAAAAACCACGGGAGAGGGGTAACAATAACTGTAGAATAATATTTCTTTGAACCTGAAGCTGCGGAAAGTCCTCCCTCAAAAGGAACTCAACAAAACGAGGGACAACACCGGATTGAATAACCTCCTCAATCGGAGGACTGCGCTCTGTAGAAAAATAAGAACAAAATTGTAGTCAACCAAATAAAATTAATGCTAAGGAAGAAAAGAGATAAGAAAAATGTCGTATTACTAGCTAATACCTATTGAAAGTAGTTTGCGAAACTGAGTGGTCGCCTCTAGCTGCAGACCACCATCGTCCGACCAAACCCCAGCGACCATAGAGGGAAGACTTTCTAACTGCAATTGCAGTAATAAGCAGAGGAGGTATCAAGAAGAGGCAGAGATACGAAATTCAAAACTTGAAGGCCCTGAGTCATTCCATAATTACACCGATGACCGAACGTACTATATGAATACTAAAACCAAATTCTAAGAAAACAGATCCAACCAACGAGATCAAAACCGGAAAACAAACAGAAAACTCTCAACATCGGAATCTAAAAACCCTAACCCAAATCCTTGGATCAAAAGCGAAACCAACAAGACTTCAAATCCACGGCAATCTTCGGGTGAATCCGACAAATAACTAAATTCAATGAAAAGCGATCAATCATACCTTCTTCTCGACGGTCGAAGCATGAACCGCGGTGAGAAATTGTTGTGCTTGCAATCCTTCTCGCCTCTTCTTCAGCAAGCTCTCTTCTCTTCTGTTCTTTCGGATCTCAACCATGTTGTCTTCTCTCCTTCTCCGACCTTCCTCGGCATCGACGGCAACCTTGTATCGGTTCCGACGAATCTCTGTCCTGGCGCTCGGTCTCAGAGACATTATTGCTGATAAATGAACCCTAAAAGTAATTCAAAAAAATATAAGAAATCTGAGAAGCGAAATCAAACAGAAAGAGAATAAGGGATGAACCTACTGGTGCGAGAGAGAAAGAGAGACAGAGAGAGTTAGCAGGGGGAAGGATTGGAGGTGTGGGAGTGTGACAGAGGAGGAAGCGAAGAAGCAACGGCAGGCAGGGAGGCACGGCGGAGGGTTTGGGTTGGGTACTACGATTATGTATTTAGCTTTTGATTTTTGAAGTTGGATCGAGACGAGAGAGAGAGAGAGAGAGAGAGAGAGTAAAGGGAGAGAGATCCTTTCGTATAAAAAACCAAAAAAAAGTTTCAGAAAGCGAGGAGAAAAAATAAAGCAAAATAGGCTCGGCCTGGAATATATTCACAGCGATGCCACTGATTTTGAATTCGAGGGTGTGGGAAAGGAGCCGGAAAGGTGACGGCATTTGCTCTCACAGGCACATCCACCGATCAAACTAATAAGTCTGCATGGTATGATTGCGTGTGAGGCGCCAGTGAGGCGCAACGACTGAGGAGCAGATCCGGTCTCGCCGGAAAGGTACATTTCATAGGAATACATAAATCTATATACAATACATAAGTATCTGAAAATAAATAAAACGTTTAACCTCTATAGTCAGATATGAGTATCTGAAAGGCCAATTGTGAAATCAATCTCAACTTTCCTACTACTCAATCTTTTACCTCCATTCGGCTTTCTTTAGAGGCTCACACAATGCCGAACAAATTAGTTTGGAAGCCGATACATCGTGGATGTTATACTAAAACATCATGTTATAAATCAATTTATGGCTTCTAGCATTACTTGCGTCAATTCCGGAGCCTCAAGAATGCGAGTCTTATATTCTTCTTTTTCCAAACTGCTTTACCCATTAAAAGTAGCTCTGTAAAATGCTTTATCCATCAAATCCATTTACAATGGATTTTTCTTGATTTGAGTAACAATCAATCTTCTTGTTTGATTTGTGGTCAGTATTTTAATATCCTTTGGCACATTTGGTTTGCCCATAATGCCTTCATTTTCAATCATCAACACCAATTCTCTAAAATCATTATAGAAAAGGCTCGTGGGAATTGACCATTGCATTCTGATGTTATTTTTCACTCTCTAGTGGTATCTAATGACATTAGTTCTTTGGCCCCAACTACAGCAATCCATTGGATCCCACCACCAAGAAGTAGTGTGAAAATCAATTTTGACGGTGCCCCTGATGCTGATAAATCTAGTATTGGTATCATTATTCGGTATAATAATAGGTCATTTCTTTATCCACATGTTATTCCTATAATACCTCAGCACTCATCAATGAAGCATTAGCTCTTTTGAAAAGCCTTTGACTTGCCTCTTCTCTTGGTATTTCTATTGTTGTAATTGAAGGTGATGCATAACTTTTGATTAATCTCTTGTTAGAGGATACTCTTACCCCTCCATGGAGTATCTATACTCTTTTTATGGATTGCAAGAGATTCTTACCCCACCTTCAAGACTATTCGATTACTCTTGCTCCCCGGCTTTGTAATAGGGTTGCCCATAGACTCGCTAAACATGCTTTGTCTTGTTCTTCAATGCACACTTGGTTTGTAGTACATACTTCTTTTTATTCTTTCTCTGGAATCTGATGTAACTAAGTAATTGTTGAATGGATCAGCCTTCGGGCATTTTCAAACAAAATAGAAAATAAACAAAAATTGTTGGGAGTTGGTTAGATTATTAGTAGATCTCTCTACTGTTCACTTTGACAGCTTATGACCAACAAACTAAAATGAGCCTATAGATAATTATCAGATGGCTTTGATAACAGTATTTTTAGGGTGACTTGCTGAAACTTGGCCTAAAGTATGACTGTTGTTAAAACCTCCATTGAAGTTTAGTAATTGCAGTCATCTTCTTTAAACTTTTTAACTCCGTTGCAAGTAGATCCCCTTTGATAAAGTATACTAGAAAATGGATCAAAATGTTTACTTATATAATTGTTATTGAGGCTGGTTTCTATAGGAAAAATAATAATATAAACTTTATGAACAACAAAAATAAAAAGAATTTAAAGTTGCAGCTTTATCTTTGAATGATTGATTTGAAGGCCAAATTTAAAAAAATAAATAAATCAATTTTAAAAAAGAGATTGGAATAGTGATTCATATGAAGACAAAATTTAGAAAACAAACATTTTTTATTTCTTTTGAAGGGCTACACAAGAGTGCACCGAGGAGATCTGAACTCATAATAGAGAGTAACCCATAACCCCCTAACTAGTAAGAGACCTTACCAACCAGCTGAGTGAGACCTTGCAAAAAAAAATAAAAAATTATATATTTTTATTAAAAATAACTATATTAATATTTTAAACATTTTCTAAAAAATTCTACTATAAGAACCTATTTACAACTATATTAACAAATTCATAAAAGAAGTGATTACAATTACGAAGTTTGTGCAATTTACCCTTTTTGCATTTACCACGGATGTGGACGTATTGAGAAGGTTGGGCCTACGGTTATTGGAGTAATACCGTTGTCTTCTCGAGTCCTGAACCCAGCGCTGACGGAGAAAATTCAAAAGCCGATTAAATGGGCCTGCCGTGTGCCCTATGTTTCGACTTTCGAGCATTCGGATCCATGATCAAATGGGCCCTTACCCAAGTCCCTAACAGGCAGAGTAGCAGAGCGGTTAGCCCAAAATCAGAAGTTCGTACCCTAGAAAATTGGACCGGGAAAAGTTTTTAAAAGAATTCTTTAGATAATGCCCAAATCAAGTGGTTATAATTTGCCTGATTACGTTAATTTTTAGCTACCCTTTGGTAGGGATCCACTCAATCACGGTTCCAGATTTTTGGCCTACAGGTTCAGGTGGGTAAATAATTAAACGTGGCAGTATCTCAAATACATCTGATCATAGTTATCCTCATCTCATCTGTATTTGTTTTTAGGTATGTATCTATAATACAACCTTTCACTTTACTGCTAAAATGATCACTCCTTACGAAGCACAGGATTAAATATTTTGATCAGTTTTGTTTGATTCCCATTATTTATATTATATATTCATGATGGTTATTATTTGCAAATTTTTAGATATATAAATTTGTTATTTAAGAGTTGAAATCAGATTTTATTTGTAAATAATAACTCATTTTAGGTTTTAGACTATGATGCAAAAAAAAAAAAAAAAAAATTGATACTGGAAAAACTCATAACCAATCAACAAACACCACAAAATTTCATCAAAATTCATGAGGGGTTCTGATGGGTCAAAGCCTTTCCACATGGTTTTGAAAATTAGGCTAGACCAGAAAACTCAGTAAACTTGGTTCTATGTTACTATAAAACTGCTTTTTTGCCAAAAATCGTTGATTTGTTTAGTAATCTATTGACTCGGGCAGTCGAACCTTTGATATAAACAACAATTTTTTATCATTTTTTATTTTTTAAAATCAGAATAGATTGTCCATTCGAACAGCATGGTTGGAACCGGACCCCATAATGGTCCCATGTCCGGTCTAGTTTTAAAAACCTTGTCTTTCCAGTATCAGATATTTCCAGCATCGCAAATTTTTTTCAAGAGTTGGGCATATCTGAAAAAAGTAGACTTTCCCTAAGTGAAAAGAATTACTCTTTTGATATTTTTTATTTACCAAACAATACTCTTTTTAAATATATATATATATAATGCAACTTGTTTGAAAGAGAATCTTGGTTTCGCATTACATCCAGATCTCAAGCAATCACATTGAAATCTACCTACTTTTCATTGATTAACGTTTAATTTATGTTTAATAATGTTTACTTACCATCATATTCAATTCATCCGTCTTTTCTTGCACAGTGTAGTACATGCACTATGGATTTTCCAAAAATTTAAAGATTAATAACTTCTCTTGATTCCCTTTGATAATCATCTTGGTAGTATTTATCTCACCATCCCTTCAATGTTTTCTCATCTATTTTATACTTAAACGTAAACGGAGAATTTCCTATACCAGAAATCTCTTTGATATGGGGAGGTCAGGCTCCAGAACTCTCCTCTAGCTCCATGCCTCTATATATATGGAGGGCCACTCGAACCCAAGGGCCCTTTTCATAATATAAGGGCTATATGGGGGTGCTCTTCAATATGAATTGTATTTCTTGTTATGAGTTCCAAAAACAAGTTAAAACCATTTGATTTGAAAATATATTGTTTCGTAAAACAAAAGTATGGAAAACAAGTTCTTAATTGTAAATGTGTTATTTGGATCCTATTCTAGGAATGAAAATGAAACAAGAAAATACCGTTTATAGCTGGCTAACTATTATTTGCATTCTAAGAGTACTTTTTTTCTCTAATTGTTTTCAAAGATTTTTTATGGAGGAGGCTTTTTATTTCCCTAAAAGTAGAATTCGGATCGATTGAACGCTTTAGCTGTTCATCAGACTATGAAATCAATGATGAGGTTTCATGCCAATAATAAATTCATAGGCCCCAACATAAAAATTTTAAATACTGGCATAGAACCTTATCATTAGTTCCACAGCTAAACATTGATCTTTATAGGGGTGACAATTTAAAACCCAACATGTCCATTTACTTAGCCAATTGGAAATAGGTTGAAGCACCCGTTGAGCCAATTTAAATGGGTTGGATTGGATTGAGCCAAGTTGTGGATACCCATTGAGTTAGCTGCAAATGATACAAGTGTGAAATGCCTAACCGTTTTTTATTAATTTTCTTCATTCAAATCAACTCACAAATATAATTCATAATTAACGCATTAATTTTTAATTCATTATTGACCAAAATTATTTCTGATTCAGGTCAACACAGTTCACCTATATCCACATGAACATAATTCTAGTTAAATAGTTCAATGACTTCTAATTTGAGTAGTCCTACTTAACCCAAACCTAACCAGTTGGCCCAACGACCCAATTGCTCCCAGCCCAAAACAATTCATATACATTTAACTTCACCCCAATTGAATCAACTTGGCTTGATCCGGGTCTAAATGTCCCAACTATGTCTGGCCCAAAGCAACCTAGGCAATGACAGGTGAAGCTGATTTGACCCGGTTCAGCTTCGATCCAAATAGTTTCATCCGCTATTGGCGCAAAGTAACCCAAACCTTGTCAGCTCAACTCAATCCGATTTGGCTTGATCAGTCATCCAATCTAAACCAAAATGTTTAAACTCACCTGATCCAATCGACCCAAATACAACCTGACTAGATGATTTGGGCTGGTTTGATGTGATATGAATCCGAGAGGTTAGTCATATTTGAAACATGAACTCAGTTTTAGATTTTCCATGTAAAAAATGTGCATGTAACGTGATTTAAACCTTGGACACTTGTGTGAAAGACAATTATTTAACTATGCCTAACTAAGTATATGTTTGGTTCTGTTTATGTTTATTGAGTAAACGTTTATTGATGGTGCCACATAGGTGCCTCATCAACAAATGCCTCATTAATTGTATTTGTGTGTACGATTTCTGTGCACCTCTCCCGTTTCAGAAAACTTTATTTTGGAGCCTCTTGAAACGGGTAGGCGTTTATTGATATTTTGTTGATGTGGTGCCTATGTGTCATAAACGCCCTTATTAAATGTATTTCTCAATTTTGCAATCACACAAATACAAAACATTTACTAAATAAACGTAAATAGAATTAAACACACTTTAAGTTGTGAAAAGGGAATTGGTTATTACTTAAGCAATTTTCATAAAACTGAAATTGTTAAATGGTTAATGGGTGGGTAGATTATGTTGGGTCAAGGTGAATTTGGGTTGAACCCAACCCATTTCATTTTACTTAAATGGGTCATTAACACTCAAACCTGCCCAATTGCCACTCTAAAGGACACACAAACTCACTTAATCTTTTAATTTCTTTATTTCCTACCTACTTTCAATTGTTATTCTATGTCATCGATCAATTATACTTTCAGAATTTGCATTTTCTTTCTCTTTTCCATTTCTTTTATTCCTGCCATTTTAATTGGCTGACCGGTTTTATCTTCCTATACGATCTACTATCAAAGATGTATTTAAGCAAATGGATCCCGCCCCTCATAAGGTGCTAAGTGTTTGGTGGGGTCCTGGGAGAAGAGGGGAAGAAGTTTAAGGAAATCTTTTATGATGTCATTTCTTTGCTTGTCAATAATTTCTGAAATTAAAACTAAAACCCGCTGCCACTTTTCAAGAGCTTTGGTTAGGTTGAAGTTGCAAAATTTCGAGTTTTGGTCTCAACTTAGGTGAAGGTAATGATCCATGTTAGGTGTGGTATTGGGTTGGCCATAATCTTATTCAGTCCATCTAATTTATACCCTTGTTTATTTATTAAAATTTTCAAGCCTCAAGTTAAATTTATGTATAAATGCTTGTTTTTCGAGAAGTTATTTACATGGGTAAATGGGACAAATGTTTATTGGAAAACATTTATTTGGACAAGTGTATTTACCATTGTTATTTTATTTTCTAGGTAAAGTTGAACGATAACCGTTTCATTCAATGTTTTTGAATTGTTGTTGACCTGGATGGTCGAATCGTCCAGGCAATTGGTTCCATTTCACCCTTAACCAGTTTTTTAGGTCAAAAATCGTTGACTTAGTTAGACAACTGTTGACCCGGGCAGTCAAACCGTCGATTCGTTTGACCTAGACAGTGATTCACAGTTTAAGAAAATCACAAAGAGGATAGAAAGGGGAGAAAGTGAGACACAAACTCAGATCTGAGATCCAACAGAGAAAGAAGAAGAGGATGAAGAATAAGAGGTTGGAGAGAAATCGATCTCAGATCTCAAACCTCAGATCTGAGATCCGTGTTTGTTGCCACTGCCTCACTGTCGCCATCACCATTATTGCCGCTAATGAGCATCAAATCCTCCTCCTCCTCCTCCTCTTCCTTCTTCATTCCCCCTTCCTTTCTTTCCTTTCTCTCCTTTTCTATTTTTTTTTTTTTTCCTTTCTCCCATTCATTTCTTTCTTTCCTCCTTTCTTTTTTCTTTCACAGCCAACAACTCCACAATCTCTTCTCCATTCTCATGTAAAACTTTTATATGAAAAAATATTTACTCTAATATATTAAACCGTTTGAACCGTTCGACCTGAACGGTTGAACCACTGACCCAGAAACCGATAACTACAACGGTTCCATTTCCGAATCGGTTTTTAAAACCTTGATTTCATCTACAGAAATGTCACTGTTGAAGCAACAATGTTATCTGATCCTGTGTTAGCAATTTTCCCCAATAGGCGGAAATGTTGATTACCAAGTGAGTAAAAGGTAATACTATTAAGTAGAGAGTAAATTAATCACTTCTAATCTTAACCAACTTACCCTCCCCTATTTATTGAAAAACAAATGAGACCCTATTAACTAAAGAGAGTAATAATGGATTTTTCTAGAAAAGCTGAAACATAAAAGCGTTTCTATCATGACTCATTATATACTTTTTTATATTTTAATTTGAAAATAAATAAACCACATGTGTGAAAATGAAAGGAGGAGGTTGATCTGAACATTTAGCCACATGGCACCAAGATCCCCTTTATTAGAGTCCCACTCCAATTACGAATTCCCTTCTATTTTCTCTTGCACTTTCCCATAAAAAAAGGCATTGATTTAAGAAATTGTGTCTCATAAAAAAAAACGCATCCATGATTTTCTCCAAAGTTATCTCTAATACCTCTCATTTATATTTATCTAACGAAAGTTTGAATTAAAAAAAATTAAGAACTATTTAAATATTGTAACTAAATTATGTAATAAGTTTTTAAAATATTTATTAAAAATAAAAATATAATATATTTAATAATATTCAAATTATTACTAATTTTGTATTTTTATGAAATTCATAACAAAATTATGTAATAAAAATAGAAATTATAATTTTACAGATTATTCAATTTAATAACTAAATGATATTTTAAATATTTAACATAACTAAATTTTAAGTATTTAAAATAATGAAATTATGTAATAACTTTAAAAAGTTAAAATAATTATAATAAATTTCAAATTAATAACAAAATTATATAATGACAGTATAAATTGGTGACATCGTTACCATTTTTTATTCATTCCAATTATGGTTTTCCAAACTGGACATGACCAGACGGTTGGACCGGAAAAAACAGGAACCGGTCAGGTAACCGGTTTCGTTTCCCTCCAAAATCAGATTTTCTCAAAAAAACGTTGATTTTGGTCAACAAACCGTTGAACTGGGCAGTTAACCGTTCGAATGGTTTTGACTGTTTTTATTTTTTAACTTTTTAAAATTTTTATTTTTTTTTGTCATAATGGGCCGACCGTTCAACCTGATAACCGGACCCCTGACCGGTTTGGTCTCCGATTCGGTTTTAAAAACCATGATTCCAATTTTGTATTGTTGTTTTATTCAAAATTTCAGAGTCTTCTAAAATCCATTCTTTCCCATACTCGGCATGTTTAATGGTCTGTTTGGTTGCCAAGAAATAGTGGGATGAAAAGGGATGGGATGAGAAAGGAAAGTCTAATCCTCATTTCTGGTCACTATGTTTGTTTGCTAAGACCCACTATCCTACAGAATCTTCTTCCAGCATTTGGTTGATGAGAGTTGGCAGATCCAAGAGCAGATCTTCATTTGTTAGGACAAATAAATAATGAAAAATTAATTTCATGTTAGATCTGTAACAAAACACTTTCTGTTTAGTAGATCTATACATTGAATAGGGATTTATGGCCATAAAAAAATGGGTTTTAGATCTAGCAACCCAATAGCAAAGGGTTAGCAAATGGAGAAGATATGGGAAGAGGATGAGGATGAGGATGAAAACTAACCTTTGTAGAAGATGAGGATGAGAACTCCAATCTCCAAAGACGAACCCATGATCCTTGTTCGCTAAGCACTTGAAACACATGGAAGGAAAAATGTTCTTGATAAAAAAAATGCAAAAAAAAAAAAATGTGAGTGATGTGTGAAACAGAATCTTGTATCCTTGCTGTCTGAGAAGATGAAGACAAGGTTACCTTTGTGGGAGAAGACGAAGACAATATCCTATCTCCTTGTCATTTGAGATCTAAGGTCCAAATTGATGGAGGAAGAGAAAGGTATTTTTGGTGGAATAAAACACCAAATAGCGTGAAAGGGGATGTGAATACTTACCGAAGGCTGTAAACCTTGTCGGAGATGAAAGATAAGGTGGTTAGAGTTCGGACCATTGCAGAGGTGGGAGAATATCCCGTCTCCTGTCTCATCACATCATATCTCTCGAAATAAATATGAAAAAATAGGAATATTTGACTCATCCACGTCGCGCGAATCAAATGCAATCAAAACAAAAGGGAGGAAATAAAATGGTGGTAAACCCTAGACCATTTTGGAGGATCTTGAAGAAGAAGATCAAACACCAAAAAAAAACAAAACAAAAGCAGAAAATGGAAAAAAGGAGCATACCGCACATGCTCGAATAAAGCCTACAGTAGAAGAAACCTTTGAATAGTGAAAATCCAAAAGCATAAAAAACTATGGTTTTCAAACCACCGTTGACCTGGATGGATGGACATTTCAGCCCGGGAACCATCCAAGCAACTGGTTCCGTTTTACCCCAATCCCAGTCCCTGGCCAAAAACTGTTGAATCAGTCAATGGTCTGTTGACATGGGCGGTCGAACCATCGACCCGTTGACCTGTTTAATGGTTTTTGACCATTTTTTTAATTTTTTAAATTGAGAACCGTCCATGCAACTGGTTTCGTTTTATCCCAATCCCAGTCCCTGGCCAAAAACCATTGAATCGGTCAATGACCCATTGACCCAGGTGGTCGAACCGTCAACCTGTTGACCAATTCAATGGTTTTGGCCGTTTTTTATTTTTTTAATTTTTGTTATTAGAACGACCGCCCATTTGAACTGGATGGTCGAACCATCGACCTGAAAACCGGTGGCCAGAATGGTTCCATTTTCAGGTCGTATGAGTCACACGCTTAAATGACATAACACATATGATATTGCTTAATCGACCTCACACACTCAATTTGGAAGGATCTAGGCAATCAATTCTGTTTATACTCAAACCGCCATTTTTTTTAATTGGGAAGCATCTGGGCAATTAGTTCCATTTTACCCCAATCCCGGTCCCTACCCAAAAGACATTGAATCAGTCAACGATCCATTGACCCGAGCGGTTGAACCGTTAACACGTTCAATGGTTTTTGGCCATTTTTTATTTTTTTTATTTTTGTTATCAAAATGGGCCGTCCATTCGAACTAGAAGGTCAAACCGTTGACCCAAAAACCGGTGGCCAGAACAGTTTCACTTTGGGTCGTATGAATCACACGCTCGAATGACATAACACGTATGATACTGCTTAATGGACCTCACACACTCAATTTTTTGCCTATAATTTTTGTTGTCAGAATGGATCGGCCATTCGAACCGGACAGTCGAACCATTGACCCGAAAGCCGATGGCCAGAATGGTTCCATAATTTTTGTTGTCAGAACAAGCCGTTCGTTCGAACTAGACAATCGAACCATCAACTCAAAAACCAGTGGCATATAAGATATATAAGATACCTTTTCCTTATGTTTGTTTCTTGTAATTTGAGAATTTTCAATAAAAAATATTATATATATATATACCGGTGTGGTAATATTGATAATAATGCGCTGACACCATTTCACAACAAAAGGAAGTAGCAACCCAATATGGAATTGGCAAATGGCAAGACCAATAGCAGGACGCTAAGTTGGATGCAACTCAACTCAGGCTTAGCTGGGCCTTGTCTAGTCGGCCCAAAGTCATAGTTGTCTCAATTATGAGGCCCATAGTTGAGTTTGTGATAGGCTTAGCAAGATATTGGCTCGGCCCAATAACTTCCACCAGGGCAACAAGGTAGGACTCGGGATCTGTTACCAAGTTGTACTGACATCTAGACCATAGAGCACCGCCACCATGTACTGGGAATATCTCCCCATGAATGACAAAGGAAATAGGGGTGTAAGACGGGGGTGGCTCATGCAAAGAGTGGGCCGTGCCATGCCGGCCTGCGGGTTGTCTTAGGCTGTGTCGCCTTCCTTTGGGATAATTTGGAGGTCAGCCCAGTACGACCCAAGCCTGTGTAGGCCCATGTTGTGTCTTGTCATGCCACGAGCGGGTTGGTCTATGGGCCAAGCCTTGGGCCAAGTCGGGATGTGGACCAGGCCACAACTATTTATTTAAAAATTTGAAAAAATTAAAATTTTAATTTTATATGAATTTTGATGTATACAATTGCTTATATATACAATAATTAAATAAATTAGTATAATAAAATTGAAAACAATTGTTTATTTTATTAATATATTATATACTATACATTATTATATAATTATAATTTATATAATATATTATATTATATATATATAATATTAATATTATATATTATATATTATATATATATTATATATTATATATTATATATTATATATATAATATAAATATATAAATAATATATATGGGTCATGTTGGGTCGTACCACGGGTGGCACGGCCCACAGACCATCGTGTCGGGTTGTGTCATGCCGCAGGTGGCATGACCTGTTTTACACCTCAAAAGGGAGATATTCCCCATGTGCAGCTGTCATGTCTGGTGGGTAAAGATGTGGGAACATCTCGTGGGTAATAGATTTGAGGTCATAAGGCAATCCGTGATGGATGTCCTATATTCTCACTTATATGGGCACTAGTAATTAAGCACGTGCATTGCACGTGAGAAGTTTTTTTTTTTATATTAATTACTTAAATTTTAGATATATCATAGTTAAGATAAAAATTGAAAATTAAAAAAAGTAACAATATGATTAAAAATAAAATCAAATGCTTGTAGTAAATGTGCATGTGCATTGCAAGTGGAAATTTTAAATAATAATAACAATTATTTTTACTATTATTATTATTATTATTAAATTTTGTATTCCATTTTTGTCATAAATAAAAACATTTTTTATTTTAACAATTATTTTTATTTATTATGATGAATATAAAGCATTATAAATGTTCTCAAATGCAACAAAATTCTATAATTTTTCATTGTTTGTGTTCTATCTTTTTTAAATATTTATTATTCAATTATGACATCATGATTTTTTTTGAAAAGTTGGATCATTGACCCACCATCTAGTTTGCTTTAGGATATGTTTTAAATTATATATCATATACATTATATAAATAATTTTTACTTATCACACTTAATTTTTGTTTAATATAATTTGATGTAGCGCGATTCGGTCACTCCTAGCTAGCGCTCACGTGGCTCCTGAAGATACCTAGGAAGAAGAAAATTCCCGGAGGGAGTTACTCGACGGGAACACTCCGATGATGAAGTTAGTACTTGGTAGGAGAAGCAAGGAGGAAGATGAAGATTAAGAGTGGAGATAGCGCACGTACCGTAGATGAATCTCTCTCCCCCCTTGATGCTAAACTCCTTATAGCAGAAATATGTTACCTCTCCCCGTCGGCCTCTAACAGAGCGGGTATAACCGCCACTGCCAACCTACCGCGGCCGTTATTGGCAAGGCTGAGGTGACACACGCGGAGCCGTCACCGCTGGGTACGTGTCTTTCGGGTGTAGAACACCTTCTAAAGGTGACAGGCACAACGCTGCCTGACGAGGGACACGACTGCTGTAACCAGATTTGTCTAGTACGGCGGTCGGGCATGAGATCTTCCTACCTTCCCTCATGCGGCTTGTTGAGCTATCATATCCCTAGTTCATCTGCCACAATCCTTTAGCTCGGTCCAACCGTGCCTTTAATCCGCGGAGGATGGCTCTGTTCGTTACTTTTGCCTGACCGTTTGCTTGAGGGTGTGCGACTGATGTAAAGTTCTGTCGGATTCCCATTTCTTGGCACCAGTCTTGGAATTTGATGTCTTAGAATTGTTTGTCGTTGTCGGAAATCAATACCCGAGATAGTTTGAAGCGGCATACGATGTTTTTCCAAAAGAAGTTTTGGACATTTCGGGCTGTGATCATTACGAAGGGTTCGACTTCTACCCACTTGGTAAAATAGTCCACTGCTACCACTAAGAACTTCCTTCCACCCGTTGCTGGCGGGATTGGCCTGAGTAGATCAATGCCCCACTGTGCAAAGGGCCATAGACTGGTGAGATACTTGAGGTCGGCAACAGGTTGGTGGTGAATATTGGCATGTCTCTTTCATTTGTCACATTTTCTATTGAGTTCAATGGCATCTGCCTTCATTGTTGGCCAATAATACCCTTGTCGAAGCGCTTTCTGGGCAAGGGCTCTGCCCCCCAAGTAACCGCTGCACAACCCCTCATGAGTGTCGCAGAGTACGAGTTCGGCTTCGGTAGGCCACAAGCAACGCAGATAGGAGAGCATGTAGGATCTCCTGTACAACCGCTCATCTATCATGACGTATTTGGCTGCCTGGCGCTGCACCCTTCTGGCTGCATTATGATCTGTAGGGAGGGTCCCGTGTAGTAGGAAGCTCACGAGCGGGTCAATCTAGTTCGGCTCTGCTTGAACAACGAGAGCGACTTCCTCTACCCCCCTGAGAATGCTAGGCCGAGACAGGTCCTCTATGTACACAGTTCTCATGGTGGTGTCGGTAGTGCTGGCTAACTTGGACAGGACGTCGGCCTCAGCGTTCTCCGACCTAGGGATTTGTCTGATGAAGTGTGACTGGAAGTCGAGCAGGGCCTCTCTAACTTTGGTCAAGTAGGCAATCATGGTTGGTTCGCGAGCTTCATACTCGTCGGTGACCTGGTTAACCACAAGTTGGGAGTCGCTACAGATAACAATGTGCTTTGCTTTTACTTCTCTGGCTAGGGCTAGCCCAGCTATCAACGCTTCGTACTCTACTTCATTGTTAGACGCCGCAAACTTAAAGCATAGTGCGTATTTCAGTTTCATGCCGCTTGAGCCATGTAGAACTATTCTGGCTCCGCTGCCCTATTGGTTCGAGGAGCCATCTACGTGAAGGATCTAGGGTTCCTCATCCCTGCTCGCGGTTGGCCGAGCTAGGAGAGATGCCACACTGGCTGCTACCTCACGGGGTTCAGACTCGACCGACCTGGGAGCTTTGGGCTCACCCGAGCTGGGAGCCTTGTGCTCAACTGGCCTAGGGATTTCGGAGCTGAATGTGCATTCGGCTATGAAATCTGCTAAGGCTTGGGCCTTAATGGCAGTTTGCGGCTTGTACTAGAGGTCGTACTCGCTGAGCTCAATGGCCCATTTCGTCAACCGACCAGAGACCTTGGGCTTAAGCAATACTTGCCTTAGAGGTTTGTCGGTGAGGATGATAACAATATGAGCTTGGAAGTACGGGTGGAGCTTCCGAGCTGCGATTATCAGTGCATATGCTAGCTTTTCCATCTCCGGGTATCTCATTTCTGCTCCCTGCAATACTTTACTAACATAATAGATGGGTCGTTGGACCCGATCTACTTCCTTTATTAGTACTGAACTGACCACTTCGTCGCTCACTGAGAGGTATAATTCTAAAACATCGCCCTCCTCGGGTCGGGTTAATGTCAGTACACAAGCGAGGTATTTCTTGAGCTCGTCAAACGCGAGCTGGCAGTCTTGGGTCCATTCGAACACTTTGCTCTTAATTGCTTTAAAGAACGGCAGACAGCGGTCTGTCGATTTAGGCATGAAGCGGCTCAGGGCGGCTATGCGGCAATTCAACCTCTGAACCTCCTTCAACTTCCGGGGTGGTCTCATATCTAAAATGGCCTTAATCTTATCCGGGTTGGCTTCGATGCCGCGCCGGTTAACGATGTATCCTAGGAACTTGCCCGAGGTCACACCAAACACACACTTGTTTGGGTTCAGTCTCATATTAAACTTACGCAGAATTTCAAAAACAAAATGAAAATCTTATATTAATTCATGTGAGATTTGAGTTTTGACGACCATGTCATCTACATAGCATTCTACTTTTCTGTTGATTAACGACGCAAACAACTTATTTACAAGCCTTTGAAAGGTTGCCCTTGCGTTTTTCAACCCGAAGGGCATAACCTTGTAACAGTATAGGCCGAATTCCGTGATGAAGGCAGTCTTTTCTTCGTCCGTCAGGTCCATCTTGATTTGGTTATAGCCCAAATAGGCGTCCAAGAAACTTAGCAACTCGTGCCCTGAGGTCGCATTTACCAAGTAGTCGATTCTGGGGAGCGGGAAGCAGTCTTTTGGGCAAGCCCGGTTCAGGTCGGTGTAGTCGGCGCACATACACCACTTGCCGTTGGTCTTCTTTACTAGGACGGGGTTGGCTACCCAGCTCGGGTAGTGGACTTCTCTTATGAAGTCAACTGCGATGAGATTTTTGACCTCCTCGTCGACCGCTTTCCACCACTCCGGGGCTAGGATGCATTTCTTCTGTCTAGCGGGTCTAACTACAGGATCAGTATTCAACTTATGAGTTATGACTTCAGGGTCTATACCGGGCATCTCTGTCGTGGACCATGCAAAAATATCTAAATTTTGAAATAAGAAACTTACTAGTTCGGATCATAGAGGTTTCTGGATGGAAGCACCGATCTGAAGCTTCTGAGTTGCGTCTGCTGCTGAGGTCGAAACTGTGACTCTTTCTTCTGTGGGCACGACTCATTCTTCGCCTTGCTCCATAGGCCGCTCCAGCTCGAGGTCATCGGCTACCTTGGTTTTTCCCTTCAGGGCGGCGACATAGCACTTACGAAATTTGAGCTGGTCACCTCACGCTACCCCCACATCGAAGTCTATTGGAAACTTCATAGCCAAATGGTAAGTAGAGACTACCGCCCGTAGGGCATGGGTGATCAGTTGACCTATTATGGCATTGTAGGGGGAGGGGGTCGCGACCACCAGGAAGTCATGCTTGAATCTGACCACACAAGGCGACATGCCGACTTCCACAGGTACTGTTATTTTCCCAAGGGGCCAGACTTCTTCTCTGCTGAAGCCTACCAAAGGAGTGTCTGTGGGCTTCAGGTCACCTCTCTACAACTGGAGCTGGTCAAACGCAACTTTGAAGAGGATGTTGGCTAAGCTACCTGAGTTGACGAGTACGCACCTGACCTCGAAGTCGTTGATTCTTAGCTTTATTACGAGCGCATCATTGTGGGGGTAGTGGACTCCTCATGCATCATCTTCTGTGAAAAAATTGACTCTTTTGTTCTCGGGCGCTTTGGGGGGTTCTGCTCCTCCCGGGTGGCCTCAAGAACCGACATCCGAGCTGTCGCTGAAGTGTAACCCGCAACGATCGAACCACCCACTATCATGTGGATGGTTCCCTGAGTTGGCCTCTCCTCTGGAGGCTGCCTCTGCGGTTGCTCGGTCGGCCTGCTGCTGGACTCAGGGGCATCCTTATCGTGCTCCCCTTGCCGACCTATTTTATTACTATTATTATTATTTTGTACAAAGTTTCTTATATATCCGTGACGGATGAGCTCCTCTATCTCATCGTAGAGGTTTTTTACAACTCTCGGTACTGTGGCCGTGATCTTTGTGAAAACTGCAATACAGATTCTTATTTATTTCATTGGGATTCCCCCTCAGACGGGGTGGCCACTTTACGTACGGGGCGTCCTTGATCGCCATCAGGATTTCAGCCCGCTTCGCATTCAGTGGGGTGTAATCAGCTCGGTCCACTACAGGAGGTTGGAAAAACTAACCCGGCTTTGCCCCCCGAGCTGTGTCCTTTTTCTTTCGGCTGTCCCCTTGGCTGGATAGCTCTACTTCCCTCTTTCTTTTTTCGGGCGCTCCCTTGCCCTTTTGGTTGATCTCCTCTTCGGTGGCTATGAATCTATTTGCAAGTTTCAGGAACTCAGTTATGGTCATTGGTTGGTTGATGACCATGTGCCATTTAAACTCTTTGTGTGTCACGCCCTTCCTAGCTGCTGCAAGGCATACGATGGGGTCCAGACGCGGTATCTGCATACAGGTATCGTTGAACCGCTTGATGTAACTTCAGATGGATTCTCCCTCTCTCTGCACTATGCTGAGGAGACTTTCTTCAGTTCACGGACACTACTTTCTAGTAATGAAGTGGAACGCAAAGGCTTGCGCGAACTGCACCCAACTTCTTATCGATCCAGGTGTCAAGTTCTGGTACCATGTACGGGCTGCTCCTCTAAAAGTGGTGGAGAAGGCCATGCACATGCACGACTCACTAGCTCTCGCCAAGTGCATCTACGACTGAAAAGCATTCACGTGATCGTTTGGGTCGAATGATCCATCGTACTTGTCAAGAGGGGGGAGCTTGAAGTCTTTAGGCATTGGGACTGCCAGGAGCTCGGGAGATAGGGGAGATTGGACTGAAAGGAGGGGTGCCTTGGTTTCGCCCAAGCTTACCTCTTCTTTACCCCCGCGCTCGGGTAGGTCATGGGTAGCAGATCGATGAGCTCGGCGGCGGCGTCTCTGCTTCTTGGCGGGCTCGGCGTTGGTGCTGCTCACATCTGTGCGTTAGGAATGGTGTGTGCAAGAAGTAGCTCAGGCCACTGGTGTTGGCTGCGAACAGAGGGATCTTGCTTGGAGCTTGCGGCCAGGATCTCGAATCGGTTCTCTAGGAATGGGGTATCGGGCTTCGAGGGCTGAGGAGACGTGGACCTGGTGAGCTGGGATCCTCCCGACCTGACTGCCCGCGGTGTGGCCGGAGTGGTTGTTCTTCCGCGTCTGCTACGGGAGGAGGCCTGGCTCCTAGGAGGGTTCTGGGGGGCCTCTCCTTGGTGAGAAAGGTGCTCCTCCTGGCGGCGAGACCTGGCTTGCTGCGAGGCCAGGTGCCGAGGAGGCAGCTGCGACTGCTGATGCTGAGGTTGGGGCAGCTGAGGGAATTGCTGTTGATACTGGTGCTGGGAGACCTGGTGTAGCACGTGCTGTTGATAGATCTGAAACTATTGAAACAACTGCATTTGAGCTTGCATGGTCTGCATGCACTGCACCAAATCTTCCAGCTAGTTCGGGCTGGCCGCTGGGGGCACAACCAAGGGTTCAGTGAAGGTTGTTCCGACTGTGGTAGGGAGTGGAGCAACAATGGGTGCCCCTACAAGAGGCACATTCAAACTAGGGATCCCGTCCGCTGAGAGGGGAGCGGTGAATTGTCCGATGTAGATAGTAGGAAGCTGGAGCTGCTCCCTACAGTTATTCATCTCCGTGCTTCATCTGATATTGCTTGAGGATGCCATGAGCATTGAGTTTTTGGAGAGTAAAAAGATGTGAAAGTTTAGAGAAAGGCTTTCCGAAGTGTTTCCCACAGACGACACCAAATGATGTAGCGCGATCCGGTCACTCTTAGCTGGCACTCATGTGGCTCCTGGAAGATACCTGAGAAGAAGAAAATTCCCCGAGGGAGTTACCCAGTGGGAACACTCCGATGATTAAGTTAGTACTTGGTAGGAGAAGCAAGGAGGAAGATGAAGACTAAGAGTGGAGATAGCGTGCGAACCGTAGATGAATCTCTCTCCCCCCTTGATGCTAAACTCCTTGTAGCAGAATCTATTACCTCTCCCCGTCGGCCTCTAATAGAGCGAGTATAACCGTCACTGACAACCTGCCGCAATCGTTATTGGCAGGGCTGAGGTGGCACGCACGGGGCTGTCACTGCTGGGTACGTGTCTGTCAGGTGTAGGACACCTTCTAAAGGTGATAGGCACGACGCTGCCAGATGAGGGACACGACTGCTGTAACCAGATTTGTCTGGTACGGCGGTCGGGCAGGAGATCTTCCTACCTTCCCTCATGCGGCTCGCCGAGCTGCCATAAACTGGGGTGCTTCAGGGCAGATGGGTCCCTCCCTCGAAGCACCGAGGTGCTCCCTCCCAAGTGGGTAAAAGCTTGGCGTCCCTTAGGGGAGAGCCTGGGCTCTCCGAGCTAGGCGGGGGACTGACTCACCAAGGTATTAGCCCTCAGCTATTTGACTCTCTTTGACTTGGCGTTTCCTCCGCGCCGAGTCGGGATCGTGCTACTAGGCTGGACTATTCACCAAGCCAGGTCATGCGCACGTGTTCTGGGTTCATGGGGTTGAGCCAAATCGTTCTCCATCATAATTATTATATAATTTTTTTATATATTCTTTTGATTACTTGTACTTTTTTTTTTAAGATTTATTATTTAACTATCATATCATATCATCGATAAATCCATTTGACCCATACCACTAACCCACAACCCAAAAAGGAATATAGTTAGATTTCTATGTTGGCACTAAATTTTGTATTACATTTCCATCATTGATAAAATTATTTCTTATGTATAATACTTATTTTTGTTCAATATAATGAATGTATAATACTAGAGATGTACACAGTATTTATTTTTATGAATATATAACATTAGATATGTGCCCAATTTTTTTTATTCTTTAAAATTTCTATTTTTAAAAATTTTATTACTTGACTATGACTTCATTTCATTTCTAGGTTGATTTTAAATTTGGCTTTCCATTTTAATCATTAATAAAATTACTTCTTACATTTCATATGTTTTTTTATTTTATATATATATATATACATACATAATGAATATACAATATTAGAGATATATAAAATTCTTTTTATTTTTTGTAATATATAGTTGATCTATTTTAAATTTTTATTATTTAATTATGACATTATTTATTATCCCATTTGGCCCTAAATGGTTGAATTGCTTACCCACCACTGGGAGGGAAGAAAATAGATTTGTTTTCAAATTATTTTTCAAAATATTTATTATTATACTATTAAAATTAATTTTGTGGGTTTAATGAGTGAATATACTTTAGTATGAGATTTAATGAGAGAGAATGGAAAAATAGTTCTATTTATAATTGGTTTTAAATTTTATTTTCCCTTTCCATCATTAATAAAAACATTTGTTACTTATCATACTTATTATTGTTTAATATGTCAAATATATGATGTTAAAAATGTACCCATTTTTTTTAATTTCCATGTTTTTTTGCATTTTATCTATTTTTTATTTTATTATTTAATTGTAGCAACATAGATTGACCCATTTAACCTAAAATGGTTTAATTTCTTACCACCACCTAGATGAAAACACTATTTTTTCAAGTAGATTTTAAAAGTATGTTTTTATGTTATTGGAATTATTAATTTATTATGAATGGATTTAATTAATAGAATTTAATGATGAGAAGAAACAAAATGCCTTAAATATATGATTCAATGAAGGTGAGCGCAAATTAATACCTTAATTGTTAGATTTAATGAGAGGAAATTGAATGCATTGAATATCTTATAATTGTCTCTTCTCAACTCATTTAATATCAATAATTGATTACTCTTTTGCCCTCATTTTTTATTAATAAATTTAAATATGAAAGGGTAAATTTTATCCTCAAAAAATCCAGAAAATATTCCTAATGCTATTCGTGCTTTTTAAAGTAGTATAGATTTACAGACATGTAAGTGGATGGTAGTAGAGGGGAAAGCATATATATAATGTCATCTTATTATCCTACTAGCTAGTCTCGAAAAAGATTGATGTTAGGACTTATTAGACTTAACACTTATTGATCTATAGAACTATACAACCTGGGGATCGAAATGACAATTTTTTCATCACGTATATGGACATTTATGTTGCATTTGACATTCCTTGTTTTAAGGATTTATCTTCTTTTTGTAATTAAAAACTCAGTGTTCATAGGGGCATTTTAACTCTAAAAAGGAGAAAAGTCCTTAAAATAAGGAATGCCAAATGCAATCTTACAGACGTCTAAGTGGATAGTAATAGGGGGTAAGGGTATTCTATATGCATAGTTTGATTGTACGAATTAGAGGGAAAGCTAAAAACTGTATTTCATTTTCCAAATATGCTCAATTTGGAAGGAGTATAAATACAGATATGTAAAGTATAAATCCTTATATTTTGTATTATTTTATATAGGGCTTTATAGGCAATTGGGCAGCTAAATTTCAGACCATATAATATGTAGGATAGATAATCTATAGATGTCTAAAAATAAACATTATATTAACCCAAAAATATGTCTAAAAAGTAAAAATATAAGCCTTGTTGGTTGCTGGTGAATGTACATTTGAGATCTGCTACCAACTACTTGTTCCCACATCTATATCCACAGAACACCACATCATGTATTGACGTATTAATAATATATCCCTATGAATGAAAAAGACAGATATTTCCAATGAGTTCGGCTTTAGTTAGGGCAAAGCCCATTGCAAAGTTGCAAAGTTGTGTGTTTTATTTCCTTGCATTGAGAATATCTCCGTACTTGTGTGTTTTATTTCATGGAGAGATATTCCCAATGCAAAGTTACAAAATTCTGTTAGAATGGTGTGGGCAAAAATTTTCCCTGATAGAAGCTGATCTCATTCCCAACGCACAATTGTTATATGCTGTGCGTAAGGATGTCAATGGACCGGTTTTGGATTGGACCCTGTCCAGTCCAAAATCAATTTGGACGGACCAACAAAACATATTGGATCGGACCAATTTGGTCCAAAATATTTATTAGATTGGATTGGACCTGGTCCATCCATAACAAATTTATATTGGATTGGGTTGGATCAAGCCAATATCTAGTCTATCGATATAAGATAAGAATATATGTGTCAACGAACCGGGTTTAGGTCAAAACCAATCTAAATCAAAATGAATTTGAACAGATTAAACGGCCCAGACATTGAATTGGGCCGATCCAAAACATTCATTGGATTGGATTGGACCTGATCCATTTATAATGGACTCACATTAGACTGGATCGGATTGGACCAAATCCAATCCAATTAACACCTCTAGGCTGTGGGTTAAGATGTGGGAATAAACAGTGGGTAGCAGATCCCAGCCTGATTAATATGCTCTATTACTATCGTGTGAACCTCTAGCTCAATTTGATAGAAATACAAATACAAATATATAGTACAAATACATACAAAATAATACAAAATAGAAGGTTTTGCACTCTTTACGAACGAACTGAGCCTCTGTGTATATATACCGGGACGAAACTCGTGACATTGTTGTAATAATATACGTGAATGATGGCACATGTATGCGAAGCAAGAAAATATCTTGCTGATTGATATCTCTCGAAGTTTCCTCATGTCCAACAAGTGGAGTGATATTTTTCAGAGACCCATGGAAATGAGGACCACTAATGACTTTAGCATATATAATATATATCCCTTCAGCTCTATCTTTGCCTTTTTGTTCCTTCACTCTCAACTCTCTCTAACTTACATATCTTCTTCTCTTATCCTTAGTTTCGGATTTGTTGTTAAAAGACCGTCTCTTCTTGTCTTGTTCGTCCTCTCTGTTGCAGGGGCTCCTTCCCTATTAATGCTCTAAATTTCCCTCCCGATTTCATTTTATTTCATTTTGTCATCGCCGTATTTAATATTTATGGATCGGACGGGAGGATCCGACGGTTTCTGTTACTATTCCGTTCTCGGGATCCCTAGGGACGCTTCCTTCTCTGATATCCGCGGCGCATATCGAAAACTTGCTCTGGTCGGTCTCTGTTCTTCTAATCTCCTCTCTTCTATTCCTGATCAATTGTTCAATTACAACTTCTCTAATTCTATGAGCTGATTGTTCCTCTTGGTCTTGGGTGTGTGAATCAAGAAATGGCATCCTGACAGGTGGTCCAAAAACCCAACGGCCGCCGGTGAAGCAAAACGGCGGTTTCAGCAAATACAAGAGGCGTATTCCGGTAAGGCATGGCCGACCTCTGAAGGTCAACGTTTTAAGCGTTTCTACTGCTGTTGAGAAAATAACGTCCGTGGACGGTGTTTTGGATTGCAGTCTTGTCTGATAAAGGGAAGAGGTCAATGTACGATGCCGGACTGTACGATCCGTTGGAAGAGGAGGACCAAGTGCGTTTAACTTCCTTCTTTTACCCTTCATAATTCACAAATTCAATCCCTCTCCTTTGGCTCCTATTGTCTCCTGTTAGCTGTTATAACACTAAAAACTCTCTCTTTTTAATTTTAATTCATAATTTCGTTAAATTATTTGAATTTGGGGAAAATTGGAAACAGGGGTTTTGTGATTTTATGCAAGAGATGTTATCCATGATGGAGGATGTGAGGGCCGAGGTATATTTCTTTTTTTATTTAAATTAAATTTTATTATTATTATAAAAAGAAAGAAATAATAGCTGCCGTCTGCGGAGTGCGAGGACATAATTGGGAATTTGAAGTTTTATTCTTATTCAGTTATTTGTATCAACCGCAGGAAGACAGCTTTGAGAACCTTCAGAAGATGTTCATGGAGATGACCGGAGGAGATGGCATGAAATTCGATGGAGAGGTTGATCCCACGGGTGGGCAGAGAACACGTGTCACGGCTTCGAAAGGAAACGCCGCGAAACGGAGCTCCTGCTCGTCCCGTCGTGTGAGCGTGTCTGTATCAGTGCCGAATTAGGACAAGGAAGTTGCGTCACGACTCACGCATCACCACCTGTTCAGCTGTTGTACTCTCCGATTTAACTCATTTTTCTTACTAATACGAAAAGAAAAAGAAAAAAAAAAAAAAACGACCCAGTTGGCCCAGTTCCAATCCAATCCATTGTTGGGCCTAACTTTTTACTTTTTGGTGCAATTTAGATCTCAAAAGCTTGTATCGTAGCCTTCACGTCCAGTCCGATTTCTGAAAATCTATCTATTTATATATGTCAAAATAATGTTATTTGTGGCGTCTGACGTGGAATGAAGCGAATATAGTAGTTGATTCAAAGTTGCCTATTTGTAGGGTTTCTGCCATAAATTCCATTGGCTGCCTGATTGGCTTCTCTTTTTTATACATAACAAAACATAGAATTCCCTTTCAAGTTTCAAGGCAAATCCTATTATTAGAAAATTTAGAAATATGACAAAAGATGCATCTTCAACCTATTTACCTATTTTTATATTGTTAACATCAGCTATATGTACCGTTGGTTTGGCTCATGAGTCATGACCTCATGTCATGTGATGTGAGTCCACGTTGGTTGTTATTATATTAGGGAAAATTTTCTTTTAGTATTATATATTTTGGACCTAGTGTCACTTTCATTTCTCAACTTTAAAATTTGAGAATTAATAATCAATCTTTCAAAATATGTTAATGAAAATCTATAAATGTACTTTGAGTGTCATGTAATTCTCTTAATCAACCATCCAAATGTTGATAAAACATAAACAGTCCCAAATCCTTGCCTCTTCTATTTAATAATGTTTGGGTCACATTTCAGTGGGTATTTTACTTGCCCCAACTTTCTTGAATAGAAAAGCAAAGATTTGAGATTGTTCATTTTTTTATCAATGTTTGGATGATTGATAAAAAAAATTTGATGACACTCAAAGAACATTTATGTCTTTTCAAATGCTATTTAATAACTGATTAATGGTAAGTACTAAACTGATACATTATAAAAGTTCAATAACTGAATTGTCATGTTTTAAAGTTTGGAGATGTAAATGGCACTAGATCCAAAATATATAGGATACTAATCGAGAATTCTCCCATCATATTACTATGCTTTCTTTGATCATTGTGGGGCTCGGGCTAGGCCTCGGGGTCCATGGTCAAACAGATACAAGATACAAGTGTGACCCAGGTATGCAGTAATTACCAATTGGTATTCCAATCATAATCAAGCTAAGCTGGTTCGTTGAATTTGATTTGCTTGAATAGTCACGCTCACGGATAGGTGATTGATCTCTCCTTCAAGTTCAAGCCCAGCGTAATCGGTATTGCTATAAACAAAAGGTTTACCTGGCGACCTTGTCCAACATCATCAATTGGTGAAATAAACGACACAACTCTATTAACAAAAGAAAGAAAGCTGTGTTTGGCATGCCTTCAGGGACTCAACTCATTCTTTTAAAGATTTATTTTTTGGTAACTGATGAGGGCGGATTTGCCCTCCAATGACATTGTGACATGTGGCATCTCGAAACAACTAGGTGATATCCAGAACCACTTAGGTAACAACTTGCCTTAGTCAAGATGATGGTGTCCCAGCTGGCGACCTGGCATAGGCGCCGAACTGGCGTCCTAGCACAGGCGCCGACCTGGCGACCTGCGAGACATGCTTGTCGACAAATTCAGCATGCATATCCCAACACTTCAACGATCCTTGGAAGTTGGTCCACGTACCGAACAATCCGAAGGGTGGTCAACGTGCATGGAGGTTGCCTCCGAGAATCTCGGACCACTTAGGCGACCTCTCGGAAATCTCAGATATGGTTCGTGAAACCCACATCAAACAATGCCTATATAAAGGTACCAACCCCAATGACATGAGGGGGGGCAAGTAAGCATATTCTAGGTCTCATACTTTTGTGATTTTTATCTCGCAGTCTATTATGAGAGTACTGACTTAATCATTGGAGCGACCCCGCCAGGTTAACCACCCCAAGTCCTCTGACATTGATTCCTTGCAGGTCTCTAAAGAACTACAAAGCTCAACAATCAATCTAGCTCGCCACCAGTCAGCTCGACACTCTAGTAAGCTCGACACTTAATAGGCAGCTCGGCACTCTGGTCAACTCGGCACCTAATAGGCAGCTTGACACTCTGGTCAGCTCGGTGCCTAATAGGCAGCTCGGCCCTCTAGTCAGCTCGGCACCTAATAGGTAGCCTGACACTCTAGTCAACTCAACACCTAATAGGCAGCTCGATCCAGTCAGTTCGACACCTAACCTGCCCAGCTCGACCCAGTTAGTTCGGCACCTAACTTGCCTAGCTCGGTCCAGTCAGTTCGGCACCTAACCTGCCCAGCTTGGCCCAGTCAATTCGGCACCTAACCTGCCCACCTCGGCCCAGCCAGTTCAGCACCTAACCTGCCCAGCTCGGCTCAGTCAGCTCGGCACCTAATCTGCCCCCATCTCGACACCTAATCTGCCCCCAACTCGGCCTGGTCAACCCGTCACCCTGGTCCTCATCCAACAAAAGTTCTCCACTTCGGCCTCTGAGTCATCAACCACTTGGAAGCAGACCAAATGACGAGGTACTTACCATGAAAAATTGATTCATCAGTAACTAGAGGTGGTTGTCCAATATCCATAAAAACACTAGAGCAAACAACAAAAAAAATAAAAGAAATCAGGATTATGAAATATGAACTACCCCAAGAGCTAAACACCAAAAGGAGGGCATGACCCAACATTACCAAAACCAAATAAGGGTACAAGTCGAGCCGGGTTAATTCAGGTTGAGGTCAATCCTAACACAACCGAAGCTCTAGAGCCCTAAACCCTAACTCAACCAAAAAATTTCAGGTTTGGTTGATATCGTTTTGAGTTTAGGTTGGGTTTGAGTTGGTCCAACCTCTAATTCTTTTTGCCAAATGTTCTTATTTCCTATAGTCAAAGGATTGAGATTAATTCAGTTTTATTATTATTATTATTATTATTATTATTATTATTATTATTAAAAGAGACCCGTACAATGTATGGGCTGGTGCTGAAAAGCTGCTCATGTTACATTCAGTTTCTTAATTGAATTGGTTGTGGTGAGCTTAAACAGCCCCATATTTAATTTCTTATTTTAAAAAATTAAAACAAAACACAAAATTCTAAAGTGGTTGGGAAGCAATTTGAGGAATATGGCACGGACAACTATATTTTAGAATATATGTAAAAGGGCATGGTTATCATGCTTTTGAAAAATTTTGACTTTAAATTTAAAATTGTTAGCATACATATATACATACATATCACATGCATATGTACATATATGTGGCATATATATGCATGTTGTATATATGTATATGCGCAACTGTACAACTGTTAATGCATGAATGTAGGTATTTATGTATGTATTTATCTATATACATGTATGTATATGTGTATGTCAACAATTTTAAGGTAATTTTTTTTTCAAAAGCATACTAGGCATGTCTTTTTACATATCTATGCATAAGAGTTTACATACATAAATAAATATTATATAATACTTATGCATATAAGTAGGAAGTTAAAATGGGTTAAATTGGCCAAAGCCTCAACCCAACCTAACCTGACTTTTTTAGGGTTAGGTTTATGCTAACCCAGCCCAAGTTGCAGCCCTACAAATAAACGAAAGGAATATTATTTTGGAACCCAATAAAAAGACAAACTATAGGACATAGTTGCTCATATGTAGGATGAAAAAAAAAATAAAAATACAAGAGTTGCATAAACCAACATTTTAAAAACGACCCAGAAATGGAACTGTTCTGGCCACCGGTTTTTGGGCCGATGGTCTGACCATCCGGTTTGAATGGATGGCCTGTTCTGACAAACAAATTAAAAAAACAAAAAATGATTAAAAATAAAAAATGGTAAAAAACTATTGAACGGGTTGACAGGTTGACAATTCGACAGCCCATACCAACAGGTTGTTGACTTTTTCAATGGTTTTTAGCCAAAACCGGGTTTGAGGTAAAACGGAACTGGTTGCCTGAACGATTCCTAGGCCAAACGGTCCGACAATTCAGGTCAACAGCAGTTCGTAAACGTTGGCATAAATTAGTTGTTTATAGGCAAATTACATGGTATGATAGGCCCTTGGACTGACGTGCATGCTAAATATATTTTTAATTCAAATTAATTAAATGTAACGACTCCGTAATGGGCTGTGAAATCCATGATAACTTGGGAGAATGACTGTTCAGCCTAGGGTCAGAATTTTTAGTCTCAAAGTACAGTCAGGGTGGGTGTCATCTCGGAATGATGCCAATTCACGGGCGGGCATTGATGTATAAAATGCAAGTTTTTGATATTTTAGATGTTTATAGCTCTGCAGTGGAATTCAGAAATCTACATTGTGCCTCTCCCTATTTTTCCGTAACTTTTATGGCAGTGAAAATATATTAGACCTACATAAGGAAGTTGGATAATTATAGGCGAGGTCCCTTCTCCCCGGGTTCTGTTATAGCTAGACTTGGGTTTCACCTAGCAGATTCAGTAGGCAGTTTTTTTTTTTTTCTTTTTTTCTTTTTTCTTTTTTTTTTGTATTACATTGCCAAATACAGATTGGTTCCATTGCTTAATCTCATTTGCCATCTTGTCTGTTTTTTGAAGGAATTAAATTTCCCTTGATCCCCTGGTCTTTTACCATCCAGTTCCTCTCTATAATTTGTCCTGAGATCCTCATTCTCTCCCCACATTCTTTCAAATTTGAACGGTTTAAGTCCAATATTTACTTGATTTTCTATATTGACTAGGATCGAGCTGTGGTCTGAGTTATGGGAGTGCTTCAGCATAAGCACATGAGAATGATGTGGTCCATTCTATATTAGTGAAAATTCTGTCCAGTTTTTCATAGATTTGTTTGTTTGGCCAAGTGAAATGGTTACCTCTCATCTCCATTTCAACTAAGTTACAAACCTCAATCGTATTGTTGAAACTTGCTACTTGGCTTGGGGACTTGGGGTTACTCTCCTCCCCCCTACTTTGTCTCTGGGGGACCTAATAGCATTGAAGTCTCCCACCACCATCCTGGGAGGTTGTTCATATTAGCTATTTCTCTTATACATTGCCATGTTTGGGTTTGTTCATTCTTGTTCAGGTGAGCTTGTACACACGTGCAAACCCAATACAAGTTTAGGATCATTTGAAAATAGGGAAAATTTTACTTTAATACTCTGAACTTTGGGGGTAGTGTTAAGTTGGTACCCAAACTTTCAAACGTGTCATTATAATACTCAAATTTTCAAAAAGTGTCAAGTTGATTCAAAACCGTTAACGGATGTAAAGTATCATGTTAAAGGACAAAAATGCATTTCGCCTATCATCTAACCAGTAAGACAGTAACCACCTCCGATATCAAGCTGGTTATGGATTCAAGTATTCACGTCAACGGTAGAAATACAAAAATGAACAAATAAATTTTTATTGAAAACCATGAAGAAAATCTCATTCACTAAACATAATCTCCTGTGATAACTACACATGGATTCGGGTCATTTGTTCACTGCTAGAGCCGACAAGTAAGGTGTCTCCAGAAGAACGGAGAACAAAAGCTATTGAGCTGGAGAAGCATGCAATGCAGGGATGGAGAGCTGAGTAGCGAAAATTGGGAAGGAGAGAAAGTTTGTAGGATCTGTCACTTAAGTTCAGGTTCTGATCACCCAGCCGAGGTTTCGAATCTTATCATGCTTGGTTGCGGTTGCAAAGACTAACTTGGCATTGCACATCATCACTGTGCGGAGGGTTGGTTTAAGTTAAGAGGCAACAATCTTATCATAATTGTTTCTTTCTTTTGCTCCAAAAGAACCTTGGATTTTATTGGATAAAGTGAATCCCATCTTATTTCAGTCATAAACTCATAATGACCTGAAACTTTTTTTGACATGTTCTTGATTAGAATAATAAGTTTTGAATTTTCAATCCTTAAAATGAAGCTATGCTTCGTCCAATATTTCAATTTCTAAGTTATATGATAGAATCGCGATTGCTCATGTCATGTTGTTCCAGGAAAATCATCAAGGATGAAAACCAGTATCTTCAACTTGAATAGGAGGAAGTCCCTTGATCTCTGGCAAACATCTTGATTAGTAGATCATAAAATCACTCATTTTATTGTGAGCTTGTCAATATTTATCATCTTATTCAGTACACTAAACCTGGTGCCCTTTTTACTTAAAAACAAATTTGCAAATTTTACAACTGCTATTACCATCTGTACAAATTTTGAAAAGGTTCTTAGACATGCCCGATATTAGACTACTATTACTGGGGTGCACCGCATCCATCATTGATCCAAAATGGGTACTGGGGTGCCGCCATGTGTTGTCGTTTCCCCTTCCTTCTTTCCCGTTTTTTTTTTTTTTTTTTTTTTTTTGCAATAAACAGGATTACTTCATACATTACAGGGCAGGTGATCTAAATTTCCAACAAAAACAGATAGAACATCTAGCAACCAAATTTGGGGGTGCCCACCCATTCGCCAATGGGAATACCACTGCTAGGAAGAGCATGGGCTACCGAGTTAAAAGATATGGGAACAAAAGAGCAGATAACTGAATCAAAAGGATTTAATTCCTGCTTCCTTGATAAACCACAGGTCAGTCAAAAGGATTTAATTCCTGCTTCCTTGATAAACCACAGGTCACTCGAACACGGGGTATAGGGGTTGCTTAAACTCTTCACCAACTGCTTGCAGTCGTAGAAAACTTGTAGAGAAGTAAGATTGAGGGATGTAGCTAGTCGAAGACCTTCTAAAAGAGCATTGGCTTCTGCAAAAAGGGCTGAGATCTATGGACTTGTTGAGGCCTTCGCTACTAAGAAGTTTCCAGGATAGTCAATAATAAGGCTGCTAGAACCTGCACAATGCCCTGTGACAAAGCTTCGGCCTGTCCAAAGAGAAGCCACATCGCTATTGCAGCCTCTAGTGATGCCAACTCTTTAAGATTTAAGACTTTGAGACTTGGGAGGGTTCTCCGCTTTCTGCTATGTTTCCAGGATTTCCTTCCATAGGCTTTTTATGAATTCAAGAGAATGGTGGATATCAGTTAGTATATTCTCAAAAACAAACCTGTTCCTACGAAGCCAAATGCTCCAGCAAATTAGGAAGAATTGGGAGCATAACAAGTTCTTCTCTTGTTTGCATAGGCTTTTATTATCAAGCCAGGAAAGGACCCAATTTTTTATAGTTATTGGATTATTTCTTGATGCGGCACGATCCGGGCACTCCTAGCTGGCTGCTGACTGGCTCCTTGTCGGCAACGGACGACACCTGAGAAGATGGAAAGGAAGGATTCCCGGGGTAAGGATTTTACCCAGTGGGAATACTCTGATGCTTAAGTTAGAATGCAAGAAGGAAGGAAAAGAAGAGTTGGTAGCTAAGAGTGCAGGTCCCGCTTTATCACTATATTTGAGAGATTAGAGGTCTCAAGAAGAAGTTTCTCTTCCGCCGTGGGGCCTTTTATAGGGACGTTCTTGTCAGGTCGGGCATAATTGCCACTGGGTCCCTGCCACACCCGTTACTTGCCAGGGCTGCACAGGTGGCTGTTGTGGCGTACTCCTCGCCCGGGTGAGTGACACGTCCCCAAAGTGGCAGGCATGCCTCCACTTGCTAAGAGACGTGGATGCAGACTGTCGAAAGGACAGGGACTGCGCCGTCAGTAAGGGACGTGGCACAATCTGATCGATACAACCTATCAGATAGAAGCTTCCTGAGGAGTGCTCAGGCGGCTCGTTCGCGAGCTACTTTGTGGCGAGCTCGGAATACTTCAGGATTACGTTTAATAGAATTGGTCCTTGGGATGACTTGTTTGCTTGGGAGCTCGGGCGAGCTAGTTCCCCTAGCCCATGAGCTAAAGTTGCCTCGGAGTATCCCTTCAAAGGTAGCTCGGGGAACCCGGAGCTTGCGTTGCGGCGAGCTTCTCCTTTTGTGAGCTACAATGTAGCGAGCTACTTTATGGGCCCGTCACTTAGTTGCACTAGGCTGCAATGTTGAGTTGTTGCTCGTGCTGAGTTAGTGTTCACGTGTCACCGTTTCATAGGTCGGGTCAAATCGTCCTCCATCAATTGCCCCCCACTCCTTGAGTTGAGAGCGTTGCCTTAGTGTGAGGAGTTCATGAAGCATGATGGACTGATTTGACCAAAATTCAAACTTGATTGACTACTCACGTTAAATGGATCCGTGGGAATCAAGAGATTTCCTGATTTTTCTAACTTTTTAGATTCCCAAAACGTGCTAAAGTGGCTCTTAATTTTGAATGTTGTGCAGCCGTCATTACCTTAATCATGGAAGACGTGCCACCAATCACCTTCAGTTTTCAGAAGGCGTGCGGTCAGTGCGCCTGCGAGCCGTTGGATCTGCTTTGATATGGGTCGTTGATTCGAAGCGTGGGGGCTATAAATAGGAGGGCCCTCTGGGCCTCGTTTCCCTTCACGCCATCTTGCTGTCTTCAGATTCTGAGGTCGCGCACGTGTCAAGTCTACTCGAGTTCCTCCCGTCCCCTTTCGGTGAGTCTTACTTATTGTCAGTCATGTTGGGATACCCGTACCATGTCCGTCACCAGGGCAATGACCAGGATGATGATGCTCCCTCGAGCTCGGGGAGAGCTTGGGAGCAGGTTTCGGGGGCCAGGGAGGTCTCCGGCGAAGGAGCTTCCACTTCACGAGGAAGGGAGCCCGATTCTTTCGGCCCTTCCTCCATGACAGAGAGGAGACTTAGGTCTCTGATTAACTATTTCCACCTTCCGAGGGACCTTCTCTACTGCATCCCCACTGGAAACTTTTCGTGGGATCATGGCCCCAACGACATAGTCATTTACCAGGAACAGCTCGAGGATAGCCTACGTCTCTCCCTGCACCCCTTGATAGTGGAGGTGCTAAACCACTTCAACGTCACTATTAACCAACTCCATCCTAATGCCATCCGAAACTTATTGTGACGATATCCTTGTGTTGGGAATATTGTCTTCCCTTGAGTCTGGACATCTTATCCTCTATCCTCTATATAAAGAATGCCACTCTCGGGGCTCTACCGGAGAGGCGTCTCTACTACTTCTCTCCCCGTCGTGGCTACAAGCTCTTGCATGAGCTCCCGAAAAAAATCCCTGCCTGGAAGCGGGATTATTTTTTAGTTCGTAACCCCGAAGGGTGGCCCTTCCCTACTTCTTGAAGGGGCACCATCCAGGACTCTGGGGTCGAGTTGGACCCTGAAACTCAAAAAACGATGTTGTCTTAGGCATCAATAGGCTTCCTCTTTTCGGACTACTTGACCGAAGAGAAGCTAATGCAGGCCGGCCTGAGCCGGGGTAGGTTGTCCTTTTAGGTCACGTGGTTTTTGTCACGACATTGTGTTCATATGCATATATATTTCGTTCTTACCGAACTAATACTGTGGTTTCTTCTTGGCAGCCGTCATGTCTGGTATCGACTCACGCCGTCTTCTTTCAAGCAACTAGAGGCGCAAGGTGAAGAGGTCGCACCCCGACTGGACTCCCCCCTCCGAGGGTACTGAGTTCGGATCTGCTGAGCCAACTTTATCCCCCCCTTCGCTTGAGATCCCGCCACCTCCATTTGAGGGAACTAGTGGGGCTGGTCTCGGAGGGGGTGAGCTCCCACAACAAGGGGTGACTCCCCGTAACCCTCTCTAGCCATTCCTTTACCCTCCATTCCTAGTGGGGAACTGGGAAGGGGTGAACGACTACACCGTGGCTCGCTGGAGGATCCGGAAGGTGATTAACAACGACAAGGTTGCCCATTATGGGAATATGAAGCCTGGGGACCTCGCCACATTTGCCTCCTCCCACTGCATGGTGGTAAGTGATTCCTGTCTTCTCTCATTTTGCCTCCTTTTGCTGTCCTTTGATCTTTCTGTTGACAGGTGAATACCGCCATCCATGCTATGGCCCTCTAGACGCACATCCACCATGTTGACGCCCTCGACCAGTGGGCCACCAATAAGAAGCTCCAGGGCGAGCTCGACCGGATTCGGGGCGAGCTCCATCACACTCGCAAGGGGAGTAAATCTTAGGAGCTCCTCGTCCGCGATCAAGAGGCCCAAATTGCCCGGCTTTTTGAAGAGAGCCCGCATTACCAGGAGGAGTCATCGAGGGTGGTGGCAGAGAGGGAGCTCCTTCGACAGCAGGTATGGGACTTGGAGTCCACTCTTCTAGATCGCACTCGAAATTTCAACCAAATGGTGGAGGTTGAACGAGAGAAGGCGGTCTAGGATTTCAAAGACTCCTAGGAATACCATGACCTCCAGGTGGAATATGGCTTGAGTTTGTACCACTCTGGGTTTAAGCTCTGCTGGTGGTTGGTTCGGAAGTTCTCTGGGCTCAACCTCGACGGCGTCACTATGAAGGGCCTGTCTCCCGAGACTGCGGATCAAGTGGAGGAAGTGGAGCCTGACTCCCCAGAGGATGAGGATGAGGAGGTGGATCCCTGAGGTGGTGTTTTTCCTGGACTTCTGGTGGCTCCCGGGTGCCATAAACCTGGTCTTTCAAAGATCTTTGCTTAGGTCGGTTATTGCCTTGTCATTTTTCTTTTTTCTTTCTTTTTTTGAAATGGTAATGAAAGTTCTTTTTCTTCTAAGTATAGTGTGCACTCTTTATCTTTGCTAAAGCGATCTCAACACCTGAGCTATTAGAACTACATACCCGAAGTAGGACTTCTCGATAATCGTTATTTTGAACTGCCCCTTATATCATTCAAGGCATCTCTATGGTACACGACGAAGTGATTACCATGTGTGCTCGAACCATATACTTGCCGGTTATTCTATAGTTCAATCCACATACCAGAATGAGCTATGCTCGTCGGTGTTTAAACCTGAGCTACTCACGCTTTTCATACTTTACCCCCATCGTCGAAATGGCTAAGTCCTTCTTGATGCCGAGTGTTGGTTAGCTCGGTGCCTTAGCCCGTAAGCTTGGGGGTGACTTGTAGCCCACTCTTGGGGTTCGCCCATGACATAGAGGCAATTGGGTTCTATTGTGCTGCGGTCATGTTAGCTCAGCATTTTTGGCCCTCTGGCTTCGGGAGTGGCTCGTAGCCTACTCAGCTGTTATAGGTAATACTGTCTTAAGTTGACAATATTCTATGCCCGAGGTACCTGTCTTCCTTCGAGAGTTTTGAGCTCGTATGTTCCTTCCCCGAGCACTCGTTTCACTCGGTAAGGTCCTTCCTAGTTGGACCCAAGCTTGCTAGCGTCGAGCTCAGGTACCATAACTTTACGCAGGACCAGGTCGCCGACGCGGAGGTTCCGCTTCTTGACCCCGGTGTTATAGTACCAAGCTACTCCCTGCTGGTAAGCTACAGTCCTGATGTACGCCAGGTCCCTTACTTTGTCGAGGAGATCGAGGTTGGTATGCAACTCATCTTCATTTGTCTGGTCATTGTATGCTTCTAGTCGTAGCGTAGGTACTTTGATCTCTACGGGGATAACTGCTTCGGTGCCATTGGTGAGGTTGAAGGGAGTTTCTCCCGTGGTGGTCTTTTCCATGGTTTGGTAAGCCCATAAAACACTGGGTAGCTCATCTCCCCACAACCCCTTAGCTCGGTCTAGCCGTGCCTTCAATCCGCGAAGGATGGCTCCGTTTGTGACTTCTGCTTGACCGTTTGCTTGAGGGTGTGCGACTGAAGTAAAGTCCTGTCAGATCCCCATGTCTTGGCACCGGTTTTGGAATTTGATGTCCTCGAACTACTTGTCGTTGTCAGAAATCAGTACCCGAGGTAACCCAAAGCGGCACACGATGTTCTTCCAAAAGAAGTTTTGGACGTTCCGGGTTGTGATCATTACAAGGGGTTCAACCTCTACCCACTTGGTGAAGTAATCTACTTCTACTACTAAGAACTTCCTCTCACCCGTTGCTGGTGGGAATGGCCCGAGTAGATCGATGCCCCATTGTGCAAAGGGCCACGGGCTGGTGAGATACTTGAGGTTGGCAGCAGGTTGGTGGTGGATATTGGCGTGCTTCTGGCATTTGTCACATTTTTTAACGAGCTCAATGGCATCTTCCTTCATTGTTGGCCAATAATACCCCTGTTGAAGTGCCTTTTGGGCGAGAGCCCTGCCCCCCAAGTGTCCGCCGTACAAACCCTCATGAGTGCCGCGGAGTACGAGCTTGACATCGGTAGGTCATAATCAACGCAGGTAGGGGAGCGTGTAGGATCTCTAGTATAGTCGTTCGCCTATCATGACGTATTTGGCTGTCTGGCACTACACCCTTCTGGCTGCATTGCAATCTGCAGGGAGGGTCCCGTGTAGCATGAAGCTCGCGAGCGGGTCAATCCAGCTTCGCTCTGCTTGAACGATGGGAGTGACCTCTTCTGCTTCCCCGAGAATGCTAGGCCGAGGCAGTTCCTCTATGTACACGGTTCTCATGGTGATGTCGCTGGTGCTGGATAACCTGGACAGGGCGTCAGCCTCAGCGTTCTCTGACCTAGGGATTTGTCTGATGAAGTGTGATTGGAAGTTGAGCAGGGCTTCTCTGACTTTGGCTAAGTAGGCGACCATGGTCAGCTCGCAAGCTTCGTACTCGCCAGTGATCTGGTTGACCACGAGCTAGGAGTCGCTATAGATAACAATGTGCTTGGCTTTTCCTTCTCTGTCTAAAGCTAGTCCAGCTATCAATGCCTTGTATTCCGCTTCATTGTTAGATTCCTCAAACTCAAAGCGTAGCACGTACTCCAATTTCATGCCACTGGGGCCGTGCAAAACTATTCCAGCTCCGCTGCCCTGTTGGTTCGAGGAGCCATCTACGTGAAGGATCCAGGGCTCCTAATCCCAGCTCGCGCCTGGCCTAGCTAGGAGAGATACCACACTGGCTGCTACCTCACGGGGCTTAGACTGAACCGGCCTGGGAGCTTCCTTGTGCTCAACCGGCCTGGGGACTTCGGAGCTGAACGTGCACTCGGCGATGAAATTTGCTAAGGCTTGAGCCTTAATGGAAGTTTGCAGCTTGTACTAGAGGTCGTACTCACTGAGCTTAACGGCCCACTTCGTCAACCGACCAGAGACCTCGGGCTTAAGTAAGACTTGCCTCAGAGGTTTTTCGGTGATGACGGTAATAGTGTGAGCCTGAAAGTATGGGCGGAGCTTCCAAGTTGCAATTACTAGTGCATATGCTAACTTTTCTATCTCCGGGTATCTCGTCTCTGCTCCCTGCAATAATTTACTAACATAATAGATGGGTCATTGGGCCCGATCTACTTCCTTTATTAGTACCGAACTGACCACTTCGTCGCTTGCCGAGAGATATAGTTCCAAAACATCACCCTCCGAGGGCCAAGTTAAGATCGGCACACTAGCGAGGTATTTCTTAAGCTCGTTAAATGCCAGTTGGCAGTCTTGGGTCCATTTGAACCCTTTGCTCTTAATTGCCTTAAAGAACGATAGACAACGGTCCGCCGACTTGGACATGAAGCGGCTCAGGGTGGCTACGCAGCCATTCAACCTCTGAACCTCCTTCAACTTCCGGGGTGGTCTCATATCTAAGATGGCCTTAATCTTATCCGGGTTGGCCTCAATGTCGCGCCGATTAACGATGTACCCTAGGTAACACTAAAGACACATTTGTTTGGATTCAACTTCATGTTAAACTTACGCAAAATTTCAAAAACAGAATGCAAATCTTGAATTAATTCATGCAAAAATTGGGTTTTGACGACCATGTCGTCTACATAACATTCTACTTTTCTGCCAATTAATGGCTCAAACAATTTATTTACAAGCATTTGAAAGGTTGCCCCTACGTTTTTCAACCCGAAGGGCATAACCTTAGCAGTATAGATCGCACTTTGTGATGAAGGCGGTCTTTTCTTCGTCTGTCGGGTCCATCTTAATTTGGTTATAGTCCGAATAGGCATCTAAGGAACTCAACAACTCGTGCCCTAAGGTCGCGTCCACCAAGTGGTCAATTCTGGGGAGCGGGAAGCAGTCTTTTGGGCAGGCTCGGTTTAGGTCGGTGTAGTCGACACACATGTGCCACTTGCAGTTATCCTTCTTCACCAGAACGGGGTTGGTTACCCAGCTTGGGTAATGGACTTCTCTTATGAAGTCAGCTGTGAGGAGGTTCGCAACCTCCTCGTCGACTGCTTTCCACCGCTCCAGGGCTAGGTTGCATTTCTTCTGTCTAACAGGCCTAACTACATGATCAATATTGAGCTTTTGAGTTATAAGGCTAGGGTCTATACCGGGCATCTCTACCGCGGACCATGCAAAAATATCTAAATTTTGAAGTAAGAAACTTACCAATTCGGATCGTAGAGGTTCCTGGACGGAGGCAACGATCTGAAGTGTCCAAGCTGGGTCTGCTACCGAAGTTGGAACAATGACAATTTCTTCCGTGGGTGAAGCTCGTTCTTTGCTTGGCTCCGTAGGCCACTCCAGCTTGAGGTCATCGGCCACCTTGGTCTTTCCCTTTAGGGCAGCGACATAGCACTTGCGGGACTCGAGCTGGTCGCCTCACGCTACTCCCACACTGGTCTGTAGAAAACTTCATTGCCAAATGATAAGTGGAGACCACTGCCCGTAGGACATGGGTGATCGACTGACCTATTATGGCGTAGTAGGGGGAGGGGGTCGCGACCACCAGGAAGTCGTGGTTGAGTCTAACTACGTAGGGCCATGTGCTGACTTCCATAGGTACTGTCACTTTCCCAAGGGGTCTGACTTCTTCTTCGCTGAAGCCCACCAAAGGAGTGTTCGCAGGCCTCAAGTCACTTCCCTGCAACTGAAGCTGGTCAAACACGGCTTTGAAGAGAATATCTGTCGAGCTACCTGAATCAACGAGGACGCGCCTGACCTCGAAGTCGTTGATCCTTAGCTTTATCACAAGCGTGCCGTCGTGGGGGTACTGGACCCCTCACGCGTCGTCCTCCATGAAGAAAATTGGTTTTTCTATCTTTGGCCGCTTTGGAGGATTTTTCTCTTCCCGGGCAGCTTCACGAACTGACGTCCAAGCTACTGCTAAAGTACAACCCGCGACGATTGATTCTCCCACTATCACGTGGATGGTGACCCGAAACAACCTCTCTTTCGGAGGTCACCTCTGTGATTGTTCGGTCGGCCTTCTACTGGACTCGGGAGCATCCTTACCGTGCTCCCCTTGCCGACCTACCTTATTATTATTATTATTATTATTATTATTATTATTATTATTATTATTATTATTATTATTATTATTATTATTATTATGTACAAAAATTAAATATCCGCGACGGATGAGCTCCTCTATCTCGTCGCGGAGGTTTTTACAACTCTTGGTACTATGACCGTAATCTATGTGAAAACTACAATACAGGTTCTTATTTCTTTCATTGGGATTCCCCCTCAGGCAGGGTGGCCACTTCACGTACGGGGCATCCTTGATTGCCATCAGGATTTCGGCCCGCTTTGCGTTCAGTGGGGTGTAATCAGTTCGGTCCACTCTAGGAGCTCGGAACGGCTGACCCGGCTTTGCCCCTCGAGCTACATCTTTTTTCTTTCGATTGTCCCCCTGGCTGGAATGCTCTCCTTCCCTTTTCCTCTTCTTCGGTGCGCTTTCGCCCTTCTGGTTGATCACTTCCTCCATGGCTATAAACCTGTCTGTGAGCTTAAGGAATTCGGTTATGGTTGCCGGTTGGTTGACGACCATGTGCCATTTGAACTCTTTATGCGTCATGCCTTTCTTGGCTGCTGCGAGGTGCACGGCAGGGTCCAGACGCGGTATCTGCATGCACACATCGTTGAACCGCTTGATATAGCCTCAGATGGACTCTCCCTCTCTCTGCACTATGTTGAAGAGGCTTTCTTCAGTTCACGGGCACTGCTTACTGGTGCTAGGTTTCGGTACCATGTGCGGGCCACTCCTCTGAAAGTGGTGGAGAAGGCCACGCACATGCACGACTCACTAGCCCTCGCCAGGTGCATCTACGACTAGAAGGCGTCTACGTGATCATTTGGGTCAAATGACCCATCATACTTGTCGAGAGGGGGGAGCTTGAAGTCTTTAGGCATTGGAACTGCTAGGAGCTCGGGAGATAGGGGATGGAACTGAAAGGAGGGGAGCCTTGGCTTTGCCCGAGCTTACTTTTTCTTTGCCACCGAGCTTGGGCAGGTTGTGGGTGGTAGATCGACGAGCTCGGCGGCGTCTCTACTTTTTGGCGAGCTCCACATTCGTGCTGCTCACCTTCGTGCTGTTAGGAATGGTTTGTGCAAGAAGTAGCTTGGGCCACTGGTGATGGCTACAGACAGAGGGATCCTGCTTGGAGTCAGCAACCAAAATCTCGAACCAGTTCTCCAAGAGCGGGGTTTCAAACTTTGACTACTGAGGCGATGTAGACCTGGCGAGCTGGGGTCCTCCCAACCTGACCGCCCGCGGCGAGACCTGGGTAGCTGGTCTCTCTTGTCTGCCACAGGAGGAGGCCTGGCTCTTTTGGGGGTTCTGAGAGGCTAGGTGCCGAGGAGGGAGCTGCGGTTACTGAAGTTGAGGTTGAGGTAGCTGAGGGAATTGTTGTTGGTAGTGGTACTGGGAGACGTGGTGCAGCCCTTGCTGCTGGTAAAGCTAGTGTTGCTGGAGTTGCTGCACTTGGGCTTGCATGGCCTGCATGCACTGCATCCGATCATCGAGCTAGTTCTGGCTGGTCGCCAAAGGGAGAGGAAGGAAGAAACACCCACAGGCATCGTTGGTTGCGGCACGTTCAGACTGGGGACTCCGTCCACCAAGAGGGGAATGGTGAATTGCCCAATTGTCTCAAAGTTTCTCCTCTCAGGTGACAACCACAATTCCTTCCTCTGGATCAATTTCTTTGCCACCCTAATTGTTTGTCCACCGAAGAGAATGTGTCTTGGTTTCTTCGAGGGGTTGTGGGTTGACTTGGAGCGAATAGCCAGGGTCCGTAGACTTGCAGTCTCAATTTTGAAGCTACTTCGAACCTAAATGGTTTACCTTCAGCTTTTGTCCATTCTTCATCCTCAAACTTCTTGAGGCATCGATGTTCCTCATGACCTAATTTGCCACAGTAGAAGCAGAGGGGTTCCTGCAGCTAGCAGTTTTGTGATGTCCACTTCGACCTGGATTCTCAAAAATATCCCCCATTGGTGTTTGTTCTCCCTGTCCTCGTCGAGAGGGGTTCCTGCAGCTTCTACTAGGCGTCTCCCTGTTCTAAAGTTCATACAATTAACTAGGAGATCCAAGATGTACATCCAGAAGTTGCATTTGTCAAAGTTTAGAAGGATAACTGGGATATTCGGGCTCCATTCCTTCAGAACAAAGGGGAAGCCTTTGATGGACCACGGTCTCTCCTCCCAGATCGTCTTTTTATCAAGTCCATGTTTGAACTTGATCATTATTTCATCGGTAAGGTCATGATGGATGGTGAATCTTCTCACCGTGTTCTTGTTAGACAGTTTTGTATGCTCTTAGCTTCAATCAGAAAGATGCACTTTATGAGTTTTATGTAAATGAATAAAAGTGCATATTTGATTCATGTTCCCTTGGTATGTTTCTGCGTAATACCCTTAAATTGGACACTTAATGAGACTCGTGTTAGTTTAGAATGTTCACAGCCAATGTGTCGGTCTGGGGAGACCTATCCTGACAAGGCTGACACTTTGGTGCCACCAAGTCGGTCGGGGTGGCATGTCTTAGTTGCCAAGGTGAGACCCTAGGCACATATAGTGTAGGATTAATTGAATCTTTGAACTGGACCAGATTTCCAGTATTGCCCTAGACCTTGAAGATTGATGGGCAAAACTATAAAGTTACACTTGACCCCTAGACTCGATTATGATATTGCACTAGGTGTCGGATTGGGATGTCTTTGATATACCAATCAGTGAGATCCTTAGCAGGGGTCAAAACCTTGGTATGTTGGGACAGTCTGAGAATTCATCTAAGTGGGTGATCATAGTGACAGGATCAGCCCATTTGTCAGGCAAAGGTAATGATTGGGGGTGCACTCTCACTCATGGAAACCAAGACTGCCGGCAGCCGATTTCAATCGTTGAGATTTGTTTTGCAAAATATATTTTATATAAGATATAAAGGTATATATATCATGGTTTCGAAATGATTTGCAAAAGATTTTAAATTCCCGGGATCCATATAAAAAGAGAGTGCAACATTGTTCCTTGCAGTCGAGGGAAAGGTCCTCTTTTGTCGGGCAGTGTATGATCATTATAGGCTAAGAGGTTAAGTGTAAGACCATTGAGGATAATACCTGATGGGCTAATTTTGCATCTACCTATAGTCCCTGGGTGTTACAAGGTGGCTTGGCCCATGGACCACTTAGGGTAAGTGTTGGGCCCATAGAGCCCATAAGATGGATTTTAGGGGGTGCACTGTCCATAATAGTGTATCCAGTCAGGCCTTGTAACAAAGGTTGGGCTGAACCCATGTGGCTGATGTGTAGATCAATGTTTGGGTCCCATGCCATACAAGGAAGCCCAGTTGGATAGCAGTTTGGAAGGCTAAGTGAGTATATAACCTTAAATGGGCCTTAAGCCCATTTCGAACTGGGCTTATTTGATCAATCAATTAAAAAGAGGGTGAATTCTGAGATAGATCAGCTGATAGGATTGGGCCTAGACCCTATCCACTTAAAGGGTCCAACATCTAAATAAGATTTAGATCTAGAAGCCTCTTAATTAGATTAGGAGATGGCTGATCTAATCTGCAGATAAGATAAGGGTTATCCTTTATCACTTAAAGGGACTTCTAATCCAAATATGATTTGGATCAGCAACTCTTAATGGGATTAGGATCTGATCCCTTTAAGGTTATGAATGGAGAAAGGGGTGGCAACTATTATTGGTTGATGTTCAATTCTCTTCTGAGCTGAAATCACAAGAAGAGAGAATTCTGCACCCTGCGAATACTCTCTTGCCACCTCCTTCCTACAGCCGCCACCTCTAGTAGTTCGATCTCCTACTCTCTACAGGAGTAATCAAGATTTGATCTTTATACCAATCTTTTGGGGAAAAGATTGATTGGAGCTGTATTCACAAGCCATCATGTTGATTCTTGCAAAGGGCCAAGTTCTTTTGGAAGAACATTGCTGATTCTGCTTCATCCTGCACTGTGCCATCTTTAGTTGGAGCAGATTTTGGATCATTCCTTGGGCGTGAACACCTCCATTGGGAGATATTATTTCTCTGTATAAGGTACTTCCTCCCTTTTACTCCTTTTGGTTCAGATCTGGTTTGGTTAATGGTTCAAGATTGATCTTTGAAAAATATATTTTTCTAAAATAGGGAATACGATTCCCTACAAAGATGGGAGAAATTTTTGAAATTCGCTCAGTCCATTCCGCAAGATTTGGGCGTCCATGTGATGGATATCCTATCCCTTCAGTAGTATCATAGCCATAGTTCAAATCTTGAACCAATTTGCTTCAGATCTAAACTTGCGCAAATGGGTAGAAGGCGTTCTACCCGATTTGCGCAGATATGGGTTTTGGGAAATTTGTTTCCAAAATTAATGGGTGAATAATCTGAAATTAATTTTATATAAATCTGATTATTATTTATAACTATTCTTTATGATTTTCTTGATTTATGGGCTGTTGATACAAGAGGAGATCAAAATCTTGATTTGCGCAAGGAACCTGCGATTTTGCAGTCTTTGGATTATTTTGTTACATTTGGTGTGTAAAATATATATATATTTTTTATTTTAAGACTGAATGTATAGGTATTCGATCTGATGTAATCATTAATAGAAATATGATTTCTATTTATTTTTATTTTTGGATCGAAGATGGCAGTGCAGAAAAGGAGATTTCGCAGATGGGAGAACTAGAATCTGTAAAGTACAGTATATGAAACTGCAAACTGTGATTTAACCTCTGTTTTGCAGGATGGATTGTGCAAACAACCCTGATTGACTGATTCTTGATTTTCTTTTATTAGTATTTAATTTCAGATTATTTTCTTGAATGAAAGATTTAATTAAAGTTCAAAACCTAAACCCATTCGTACCAAGATTGGTTCAAACTGTTTGGACCGAATCTAGGATTTAATCAAGGCTAAAAGTCAGCCCTTTTTTTCCCACTAATGGGCCTGAGGATTGATATTTAATTAAATGGTTAATTTGGCCCAACCTGTAAAGGCCCAGTTTTAAATAGTTAAAACTGCTAAAAGCCCACTTAACACTTAAAACTATATGGGCTGAACCATTCTGCCCATATACCTAAATAATATTAATGGTTAATATTATGGATTTAAAACGGGCCTCAAATGGGCCTTACAGATGATTAATTGATTGGATCAATTTATCCCTGCATGAGATGTATGGATGTGTGATGTGCTATGTACATGGGCCATAAGTGTTTGGCCCATACTCAATCGACAAGGGCTCTTGCGCACACCATGGCTCAATGCACATCATTGCCATGGTGTCCCTTTTGGTCATTGGATGACCTCCCTCAGTGGTGGGCCCCACACCTCATCAAGAGTTTTCGTGTGGAACCCTAGCTGACTTAGGCCCACTGAAAACTGACTTTATGAAAGTCAATGGGAGCCACTTGGGTTTGACCTAGATCAAACTAGGGCGTAATTAATTGTTCCCTCCAGCTAATATGAGTGCATGTGATAGGGAGATTCATATGATGAATTCTCTAAAGGCCTTCCATCATTAGCATGAGGATGGGTCTTTCAGCAATGAGGAAATGCACCAGAAAATGGGCTATCCATTTGCTATTGGGCTTGTCTAAGTGTTTCATAAGATGATAGGGGTGTCATAGACCGATGTGGGAGGGGCTTCACCAGAAAATGAGAACTCTCTCATGGTACCTTGGTGTTCACGAATATGATGGGTAGGCACTCACTGGATAGAAAGGTTTACCTAAAAACGGCTCTGAACCTTGTCTGACAGAGGCCAAAGGGAAAACTCATATGATGAGTGGATGTGATCATTCACAGAAAGGTGGTGGGGTTATGCAGCTGAAACAGTTGGCTCCATGCACCCTATGTGATTTCCCACATTTCCAGAGACAACCCGTAGTCTCCGTCACTGAGAAAGGAGGGGAAATTCAGAGATGAATAAATGGAAATGGAACGTAGATTAAAATCCATATCTATGTAATGAACATGAATCAAATTAGGTTGTGGACTGATGTTTGCTCTTTTATCGGAAAATGGCAAACGGATCATTTGCAAAGTTTCTTGACGACAACAAGCTTAAGGGCCCAAACTATGCCGACTGGTACAAGAACCTTATGCTAGTCCTAACTTCTGAAAAGATAGACAAAGTGGCAAAGAATCCTGTCCCAGAGCGCCCGGGTGATAGGTCTTCTAAGGTTTGAAGGAGAGACTATCAAGAATGGGAGGAGAAAAACTCCCTTGCCTGGTGTTACATCATTACCTCCTTGGACAACCGATACAGAGGCAGTTCGATCAGATCGAACTTGCCAAGGACATATTGGACAGTCTTAGGACGATGTATGAAGAGCAGAATCGTTCTACTCGACAAAAGGTCTTGAAACAGTTCATGACCGCACAAATGACCAAGGGCCAATAAGTTCATGACCATTGTCTTCGGATGAAGGGATCAACGAACTGAAGGCTCTTGGATCTGGGCTGGACCTTGCGACCCAGATAGATGCTATCCTTAATTCTTTGCCTCCTTCCTTTAATCCGTTCATTATGAACTGTAACATGAACAAACTGAATGTCAGCTTGCAAGAGCTCAGCAATATGTTGCAAAGAGCTAAAGAACTGATTAGAAAGGATGAGCATGTAGTTATGCTTGTTGAAGCTAGCAAAACAGGCAAGAGAAAGAGGAAGGCAAAGAAGCCTAAGAAGAAAACCACTAAGGGCAAGAAACAGAAGAAAGATAAAGCATCGGATGCCTGTCACTTCTACAAGAAGACTGACAATTGGAAAAAGGAACTGTCCTACCTACCTAGAATCCAAGAAAGGTAATTTCAAAACTTGTGTTATAAAAACCAATCTGTTGGTAGCTTTTGCATCCTAGTGTATTGACTCTGGGGCTTCAATTCATGCGTGTAACTCACTATAGGGGTTCAAGGTAAGCAGAAAACTGAGTGAAGAAGAAGTCACACTCTACTTAGGGACTACTGCAACTGTTGTAGCTGCGGCCATAGGAACCGTGGAGTTACTTTTTAGAGAATGGACTATTGTACTGAGAAATTGTTCTTATGTACAAAATTTAAGGAGAATTTTGATTTCTATCTCAAAACTGTGTGCAGATGGTTATTCTGTATTCTTTAGTAGTACGATTACTATTTAAAGAAATAACAGATTCATCGCATACGGGGAACTAGAGATTGGTCTCTATGTTCTACATCATTCTCTAGAAACTATCCTTAAAATGACCAGGATAGTTACCTGGTGGAAACCTTGACTAGTGAGGAGGATCCCGTGACTTACGTAGAAGCTATGTTGGACATAGATTCCCAGAAGTGGGTGGAGGCTATGAGAGCAGAGATAGACTCAAGGGAGACCAATGGAGTTTGGACTCTAGTAGATCCACCCTCTGGGGGAAAAAGCAATCGATTGCAAATGGATTTACAAGAGGAAGAATGGTCCCGATGGTAGGGTTGAGACCTTCAAAGCTCGTCTAGTGGCAAAATGGTACACTTAGAAAGAGGGCATCGATTATGAGGAAACCTTTTCGCATGTGGCCATGCTTAAATCCATTAAGATCCTGCTAGCTGTAGCAGCATACCATGATTATGAGATTTGGCAGATGGATGTCAAAACTGCATTCCTGAATGAAGATCTTACTGAAGATATCTATATGCAGCAGCTGCAAGGCTTTATTGCTGCAGGTCAGGAAAACATGGTATGTAAACTTAATAGATCCATTTATGGACTTAAGCAAGCTCCTAGAAGTTGGAACATCCGTTTTGACTCTGCTGTCAAATCGTTTGTCTTCGTGTAGAATCCGGATGAACCCTGTGTCTATAGGAAGTACAGTGGAGATAAGGTTACCTTCTTGGTTCTATATATAGATGACATTCTACTCATTGGGAATGGTGTAGGAATGTTAACTACGGTGAAAGTATGGCTTTCACAACAATTCTCCATGAAAGATCTTGGAGAAGCCTCCTATATACTAGGTCTTCGACTCTATAGAGATAGATCGAAGCGGATAATAGGATTATCCCAATCTGCTTACATTGACAAAATAGTCAAAAGATACAGCATTGAGAACTCCATGAAAGAAAATGTTCTTTTCAGGCACGGAGTCACTCTCCCCAAGAAGATGTCTCCCAAGACTTCTGAGGAAATTGATGGCATGAAAGACGTTCCATATGCTTCTACCGTAGGAAGCATCATGTATGTCATGTTGTGCACTCGTCCTGACATTGCTCACGCAGTGAGTGTAGTAAGCAGATTTCAGGCCATCTAGGACATGAGCACTAGACTGCTGTGAAAAAGATACTTAAGTACATTCGAAAGACAAAAGAGTTTTGTCTAATATTCGGTGGTAGCTCACTATAGATCCAATGGTATATAAATGCCGATTTTCAGTCGGATCCAGATGATAGAAATTCTACATCTGGATATGTTTTCACGATAGGATTGTGTATTGTTTGTTGGAAAAGCAGCAAACAGGGGTCCACTGCAGATTCCATGACCGAGGCCGAGTACATTGCTGCAAGTGAGGCTGCCAAAGAAGCCGTGTGGATGAAGAAGTTTGTTCACGAGTTGGGAGTAATTTCGTCCAACACATCACCCATCCCATTGTTGTGTGACAACAATGGAGCCATTGCTCAAGCTAAGGAGTTACTATCCCACTCGAAGTTGAAGCACATCAAGAGGAAGTACCACGTACTGCGGGAGATTATTGGTAGAGGAGACATCTTGATTCAGAAGGTAGCGTCAGCGGAAAATGTAGCAGACCCATTGACGAAGCCACTATCACAGAAAGTATTTGAGAAATACGTGGAAAGCGTGAGACTCCGGCTTGTACCTGATTGGACTTAAGTGCAAGTGGGAGCTGTTAGACAATTTTGTATGCCTTGAGCTTCAATCAGAATGATGCACTTTATGAATTGTAAATGAATAAAAGTGCATATTTGGTTCATGTTCCCTTGGTATATTTCTGTGTAATACCGTTAAACTGGACACTTAATGAGACTCGTGTTAGTTTAGAATGTTCATAGCTAGTGGGTCGGTCTGGGGAGACCTATTTTGACAAGGCTGACACTTTGGTGCCACGAAATCGGCTGGGGTGGCCTGTCTCAGTTGCCAGAGTGAGATCCTAGGCACATATAGTGTAGAATTAATTGAATCTTTGAACTGAACCAGATTTCCAGTAACGCCCTGGACCTTAGAGATTGATGGGAAAAACTGAAAAATTACACCCGACCCCTAAACTTGATTATGATACTGCACTAGGTGTCGGATTGGGATGTCTTTGATATACCAATCAGTGAGATCCTTAACGGGGTCAAAACGTGGGTATATTGGGACAATCTGAGAATTCATCTAAGTGGGTAATCATAGTGACAGGATCAGAGCTGAGTTCACCTTCTTCTTCTTCATCCAGCGGGACTTTGTGAGTTGGGATGTTTAGATTTTATTGAATCATACTCTCAATCTCTAAAATGTCAGAGTTGGGTTCACCTTCCTCCATAAGTAGCAATCACGATGGCAAAAAACACCTACATAGTGGAGCAACGAATTCAATCGACAAAGAAACCTTCACGGCAAAGAAACAAGAATTTCAGACAAAAACCCTACTGATTCTCCCCGTTTTAGTTAGAGGTGGGCCTACCATCTAAAAATAGAAGATAATGAATGATATTTTTATCAATCTAAAATCTCAATACCTTAACTGATTCATTTAGAAGAAGACAATAAACAATATCATTCTTTTCAATGATAGTTTTAACATTTTAAAAAATTTTAAATTGCACATGTCATCATATGACCAAATAACTAATATTGAGACCAACTTGACACCTTTTGAAAATTTAGGATATTAAAGTAAAATTTTTCCTTAGAAACGTAAACCCAATAGTGCTATTTAAACTCTGGTCCAAAATGGAAGGGTAGTATTACAAACTATATATACAAGTTTCAAGGGCATTATACAGTGCATGTCGTGCGCATTGTGCAATGTTCAGTTCGAATCACCACCTTACAAGTCTATACTGCTGGAACTGGATTCGTAGTTTTATTGGTGGAGGGTTGTGGGTCCCGCTGTAAAGGACGATGATGATCATGCTGTTCTTGCCTGACGTGAGGGTTCCCAGCACCAGCACCAGCAGCAATGGCAATGCTGCTCGCAGCAGCGATTCCGATTCGATTACGAGGCGACCTTGGGGGAGACGCATAAAGAAACGATGCGTTCAGTACCTCCCGGCGCACGTTATCTTCCTGTTCTCGAAACCATTGGGCCCGTAGGGCCGTCAAATATAAGCCGGAAGCGAGGAGTACGGTGGTTAGTCCCAGAACTCCGGCGGCCGAAAACAAGCCTTCACGGATAATCAGGCAACTGGTCCTCGGTCGCCTCCACTGCTCCAGATGCTCCGATTCAACTCCCAGCCCTATCAGCAATAGCACCTCCGCCACCGCGAAACATATCCTGTACATAGTCGTTGCCATTCCATTGTCTGAATAAAACCTTCTATAGTTTTCACAATTTGGGAACTGAAACGTAAGAGCCAAAAAGAGAAAGGGAACTCTGAGAGTACTGAATCGATAGATTCAATGACAAACAAAAACTTACCAAGTTGTAAGAAAGAAAAATCCGGCTTGCCATGAAAGGGACTTAGCTAAACGAGAGTCCGACTCGCTCAAACCAATCAAGACTGGGGGTGTGTACTTGCTAACTGCAACCAGAATATATGCATGTTGCACGATCATGGCGATCGCTAGGCTCAGAAACGCACCGCCCGCGCACAACAGCGTGGTTCTTCCGCTACCACTGTAAATACATACGTATCTGTGTCTTTTATCACTGCTTGAGGGAACCCATGTCACCTGCAAGGAAAAACGTCCATTGCCATAAGATAAGAATGAATACAGTTCTAACGTAGAATTGGAATCACAGGAGCCGGAGCTTCTTTGCTAATGATATGAATCAAAAATCGCGTACATCCGATCTAGTGGTTTCTGCAAGGAGGCACAGAATGAAACACACAAGTCCGCAGAGTATAGAGACGATCAAGAAGAAAGCACCGGTTTTGCTACCGAGGTCGGTGCTTGGGCGACTTGGAGCGAGATCAGCATGCGTAATCGCCATTATCCGGAAACTGTGTCGAAATTTGGAAACTGTCAGAGTTCAGGCAGGTTCAACATGGAGGATGGGCGTGGGAGTATTCCGAACGCTCTGGTGGGGGAATAAAGAGTGGGAAAAGGATAATGAGACAGAGGTGAAGAAGGAAAGACAGAATCGAATTGCTTGCAAGTTGCGACAAAGGAAGGAGTAGAAAGTTGCTTCAAGAGTACAGATTCGTGGCATTTTTTCTCACAACTCGCATGGAAGGTCGTGTATTAAAAATTAAAACTTTCTTTTCTGTGTGAACTATGGAGATGGAGAGGCATATTGAAGGAAGGAAAAGAATGAAAAAAAAAAAGATTTAGGAGAAAAAGGTTGATTTTATAATTTTAGTATATGTTACTTTGTGGTGGGGTCACAGACATCAGTACTACTCCTGAGGAAGGTTTCGCATCTTCACGAGAACGATCGAGAGAGAAGCTGACTTCAGCTACAGACCAGAGATTCTACCTTTAGACTAGATTTTAGCCCAGATGATCTACAAACGGTTGATCCTGATTCTATAGCTTCAAACAAGAGACGGAAGAAAGGCAATTTATAGTCTATCTTTTGATAATGCTGTGTCCCCAAATCCAAGAATCAGAAGGTGAAGGATCCCGTGACATACGTCGGTTGGTTGGTGGAACGTGCAGAGGAAGATATCGTGATGCTCTTCACCTGTTTGGTAATTGGCTTAGACGGAGGAAGATTTAAATGCAGAGGACGGTAATGTACAACCTTTACAGAATTACAGTACAGCCCAAAGGTAAGGTACCATAGCAGGAAAGGTATTTCTGTACCATTCAAACGTTAAAGCTCAACAATAACAAAACTTGAAAGTGATGAATTGGGATAACAGTAGATTGTTAATATGGCCTTAAAGCAAGATCCCTGCAAGACAATCCAATGCATACACGATATAAGTTGGGTTTTTGCACCATACATTCTCAGCGACCAGACAATCAACCTTTCATTTATTTATTGTCAAATCAGAATTCCACAGGCGGAATAAACCGACTCCAATACACGGAGTTCAGAAGCACACAACACAAGATACTTTGCACCTGAAACTATGGATACCAAAGGAAAATGAAACTTTCACTCTATCAGTGACTCATCAACTATTTACACTTTATAAAGAGTTTGCATTTGGTACAACAGTGGAAGGGCCACTCAAAAAAACAAAGCAAAACAAAACAAACCATTTATTCTAAACTAGATGAACGAATTTACAGGTTCTGTCCTTAAATTGTAGAAACATTGGTTACTGCTACGCTTAGTAACCAAGTTGCAAAAGCCTTGCCCTCCTTTTAGCAGCTAAGTCTCGCCTCACTGATATTCCCCACTTAACTGCAGCCCTAAGCTTAAACCACCCCATGTTGGGTTTGCAACTCCTAGAAACATGAACACTTAAATCAGGTAGAGATGAAAGAAAACTGATGCCCGTTTCATCACCTGAGCCAAGAAACAACCCATTCCCTTGATCCCATGTTGCAGAAAGTGGAAACCAATTCTGAAACTGAAATTTAGGATTGCCTTCCCCTACTAAGTGCCCCCCTGGCATAACAGGCCCAGATGATCCACCTGTCGCCCAGTCACTCATGTCACTTCTATATGGTCCAGTGGAAACATCTGTCGTGCTCAGATCATTCCTTTCAATTGGAGTGAACAATTGTGTTGGATGACACTCCTGCATATCACCAACTCCTTTTGACTGACCATGATCTTCCTGAATGAATGTTGCTGGATTAGGTAGATTATTGAACCCAGACTGTTTTACCAGTTGATCTGCAGCAAGTTCTGACCACATAAAAATTTAAAAAGGCAGAAACGGAGAAAAAAATGAAAAGAATATAAAAAAAAAAAAGAATCCAGAACTTGAAGGCATCATGAAATAAGACACACGATGTACCAGTCTGGGAACATTGTAAGAGATTCCACAGCACATCAGCCCGGACAGAGTATTTACAATTAAAGAGAGAATCCAGGACGAGTAAACACTACCCGCTAAGTCAAATTAGGTGCATATTGATGAACCAACTAGAATCAACAAGAATGCTTACCAAAAAAAAACAAAAACGAAACTAAAATCAACAAGAAAATTAGTCCTTTATGTGCATGTTAAACGAAGCAAATGCCTAACATCAAGTTTTCCCAGGCAGTCTACTGCCTATCCTCGAGAAGGGCAGAGGATCTCTTGTAGGGATAACCTGAAAGAGGCTTACTTTATGGCCTTCCACAAGTCAACCATTCATAAACAGCAAACAGCTGGATGTACCCCTGCATCCATAGTAATGCTAGGCCAATGGTGGAATAGGCTTACTTTTCTACCTAATGGGTACCTAAGATGTCATCTTCTGGAAGTACCTTGAAGTGAAAATGGGAGGTCAGGATGCTGGACATCCAAACTCGATCCTTGAATGGCCCCAACTTGCAGCAGGGGCAGAGGCCTCATAGGACCATCAGCTGGTGTTTCCTTCATCTCAACTATATCATTGACATTCCTGTATGCTTGTCGCTTCAAACCCTCCACCAAAATCTGCCAATAAAAGGTGGGGTTAAAATGTTAAATTAGTCTCAGATCAAGGCAGCAACATCCCCACAAGGGCCACAACAGAATGTCCCAGGAATAGATGAATGAAAAATATAAATAAATCATGTTCACATGGATAGAGGCCATTGCCTGGTGGAACTGTAAATTCTTGGGATGACAAGTGTGGGTTAGTTGGGACCAACATTGGATAATAGCCTTTTTATCATATTCAAAAGGATCCTTAAAATGATAGGCTCAGATTAAGAGTATAAAAATATTGGCATTCAGAATGAACAGCTTATTCAGATGTACCCTTGGATTTCTAATTATAATAGAATTTTTTTCTGCACGCAGCAGCGGTTCTTAGATTCAAACCCACATTCTCATACTCATCAGCCTGAGATTTTATATTTTATCAGTGCACCAACCAACAGCCCATTCTTGTATTCTCATATTATAAATTTCAAGCTGTCACTGATCAAGAGATAACATGTACAGGTTTGAAAGTTGAAACTTATCCACCAGGTTCAATGATCTGTAGCCAAAAGAATACAATTTAAACATATTTGGAAAGAAACAAATTTCTGCTAGTAATGCTAACTCATTGAGACCAAATCAGGCAGATGAATGATAACACTTCATCCAACAACACTGTTGGAATATAGGTCATTAATTGGTTTTATAGAAAGATTTCCTGGATTAGAGGTACATACCATCTGCGATGTGTTGAGGTTAGCTAGAGAATGGTAATGACCTTCAAATGTTGCACCAATAACCTCATAGATAGAATTAAAAAATAGCTCAACCTTCTGACTGTAGTACGTATAAAATTTATCATCCAAAATACATGCTGTAGCATGTTGCACAATGGTCTCCCAGGTCTTGTTTGACATCCCACTGCCAAGGATCTGCAATTTTCACAATGGGTGACACTCATTAGAAGAAGCCTACTTGATGAAAAAAGAGGACTTTTTTCAGTGTTGTGGTTAAACCAAAAGGAATTGTTTCTTACACTGCGCAACAAGGACTGGTCAATGACATACAACCGGAGGAAATCCTGCACTGTTTTGACTCCCTTAGAAGCAAGCCGGGTGTGAAATGCACCATCTTTCCCTATCCTCTCTAAACGCCAGACTTCATCATTGAAGCTTGGAGGATGATGTTTTTTGTACACTGAATAAACAGACTAAGCTTCAGTCTTGGAGTGCTAGTTACAAGTATCTATAGGCAAAAAGGGATGCTCAACAAATAAGACATCGCAACAACAAAATGTACTAAAATATAATGCAACAACTCAGGAGAGAACAAATATGGACTTTGAATTCTATACCCCTCTCCAAATAGGTAAATAGAAGTCCAAATTTAAGAGAAGTTGCAGTATCAGTTGAATGGACAATAGTTATCTTCTCTTTCTTCATTCTTATACCTTTCTTTTTGATGGGTAACAATGAGACTTCATTACATTTAATTAAATGATATACAAGTACATATAAGTCTATAAACCCCCTTTGTTTGGACTTACCTCAACCACCCACCCAATTTATACCTGTTATCTACAGGTTCACCCCCCCTCCTCCTCCCAACACAAATGAGATCTTTGACCCCTTATCTTGTAAGATGTCAGCCACATCATTGGCTGATCTCAGTATCTAATGTAACTGACTGTCAGTTCCCTCACCAACTGCTTTACCTCCCTAATTACATGTCTATGTCTCCACAAGTTCCCACTATCTATTTTGAGCGATTCCACAAATCCTTATAGGATTTAAGTCATCCACAATAGTCCAACTCTTTATTTCTACCTTTCATGTGAAGAAACTCCTACCAAATTCTAGACAAGGATACGGAATGCCTAAACAAAAGTAAACTCAATAATTGGAAAGTGATCATAGAAGCTAAATCATTGGCATCTAATCTTAGCTGCTTGTTAGATGGGCAGCTCAAGCAGTTGATACAATAGCAGATACCCTTGCAAGGAATGGTGTAAGTAGGGACAATTTTTTTTGGGGTATTAATGTAACAAAAAGAGCTCTTCAAATCATTCCACAAAATTAGTGCTTCTTGCAGTCTTTGTGTTGTTTGTATTGTCTCCTCTATAATTTCATGATTACTGATAAAAAAGTAAACTCATCATGCCATATCGTGGATATACATAAAAGCAAAATTAACAGAACCTGATGGTCCTGATACATTATTTGAAAGACCTAAAATGTTCTAATTAAACTCACCAGATTTCTACTATGCTCATTAGCATTGAGAAACCAATATTTGACTAAAAACTAGGGGTCAATGTTCTTAAATAGGCATACAGTACTGCAAAGGTTTGAGAAGAATGGGATTAGCAAACAAAGGTAATCTTAATGGAAAAAAAAAAAAGGTTTTGGCACGCTTTTGTACACATTTCATTCTGTCTTTCACAGTCAATAGAAGGTTGACGTAAAAAGATAATAATAATAATAATACAAGGGTAAAACAACCCAAGTAATGATAACAAAAAAGTATTGTGGCATTTTATTCAAAGAAATGCATACAAACTTTTCATAAAAAACAAGTCTCTTTTTTTTTCTTTTGAATTTGGGAGAATACAGATTTATCAAAAAATGGCTTACTATAAGCAATATCCTAAATAAATCAACTCAATACTTATCTATTCATCTTATAATGGTTTGAGGTTAAAGTTGATCCTAGAAAAAGATTGAACTTACACTCTCCACGGTGATCTTTTACAATAAAAGCTGCACTTCTTGCTTCCCTAATTCTTTCTTCACCACAAGTGCTTTGCACAGCTCTAGCTCCTAATCTGAATTTTCGACTTCGTATCCAGCTGGAGTTATCTGTAAAGGCAATTTCACCAAGAAGGCCAACCCCATCCTTCATTGTAATTACCAGATCTCCTGTCACTAATGGCCTTTTCCCCTCTCTTTCATGGATTACACTATTATCAAATTCCTTCTCAGTCCAATCTTCTTCTTCATCAGCACCAAAATCACCATCGAGGACAAGAATCTCTATCTTGATTGAAGATAGAGGGCCATATGTGATTATACTCTTAGAACTAGCATCAACAATTACTATCTTAAGTGGTTCACCGTTCTCTGCTTCTATCCGGCTGCCCGTGAAAAGTGTACCAGGCAACCTGTTGATGAAATGCAACTGCCAGCCTCTTGATCCAGATTCTTCAATCTGATTAAGTGAAGGCCTAGAATAAAGGCATAGTTAAAACAGAGATTATTTTTTAAACTAATAGATTTGAAAATCTGAAGAGAGAGAGAGAGAGAGAGAGAGAGAGAGATGACAATGGATTATGGATAAGGAGAACACATAGACCTAAAGGTGCAAAATATAATGTTTCCCAGGATTCAGCTCAACAGATGAACCTTAGAAGGATCATGGATATGAAGTACATGATCCTTACAGTTTGTTGTGTTCATATAAACAAACAAAATCAACAGGGATGCCCTGTAAGTAACATCATTGAAATTTGACATTAAACACTTACTTCGGAGATGATTGCATATAAAGCAGCATTCCCCGTTCCACCTCTTCCCGTACCTGGTAAGCAGAAAAAAGTATAGTAGATTTAAGTCATAGACTTCAGAAAAATGGTTCAACAATCAGTTTACTAGAGTTTTCTGACGCAATAGCAACAACCAATTAGAAGATCACCATAGACACCAAATTAATTTAGTAACAGAAAGGTCATTTTCATATATTGGTAAGGAAAGATTGAAGCAAAATACAGAGACCATGTAACAATGCATAAACTCATAAATGATTATCCTGCTTTATTCAATTTCAAACAACTTTAACTTCTTTAATACCATCTTGGATTGCATATAATCAAATAAAATACAACACGAAAGAGCTTTCCTTTGGAAGGAACCTATTTAATGTCTACAAAGGTGTACAACTAATTAAGTGGCTAAAAAAAAGTATATGATTAAGGCTGTTTATAGTCAGAAGAATTGATTTGCTGATTCCAATTAAGGTTATCTGTCATAAGACAAATCACTCTAAGAAATGAGTTTTGTAAGAAAATTTTCTCAAAGATTAGTGAAGGAACCGGTCTCTCAAGATTCTTGTGTTTAGGGGCAATTCTTAAAGCTGAAGGAGATAGCTTCTATCGATCAGGGGAAAATCTCAAAGTGATTTCTAACATGGAAGTAGTATGTACATGCTAATAATGTGCAAATCACTAATTTGGTAATAATGTATTTTTTTTGAGAAATTGCCATGTTAGCCCTATTTTTACCAAATGTGTCTTTTATAGAAATGGGTCATTAACCGTATGCCTCAAAATTGGTGATTCCTGAGGGAGTGATTTGGAGGAATGAATTCCTTTTTCCAAAATATAATTTGTTCAGAAAAAGTAGTGCACGGTATGTATATAAAGTTAAAACAAAGAAGCTAAATGTCAATGGCTTTTAATAAGAATTTATAATAGATCCAGTATGCAATATTTCTTTACTAAAAAAGCTGCAGAAAAGGTGAATTCTAAACATAAACCAATAAATATGATTGCTGTACATAAGATTAGTAAATATAGAGTATAGGAGAAACCATCTCACAAGCATTTTAGTCAGAACATTACCTAGGTGGTCAACTAGGTATTCTAAGGGGTGTTGCTGATAAAAAATAAATAAATAAATAAACTAGGCAAGCATACTTTGTAGGGACAAGGCTTTGGCTGTCCATGTTCAACAGCCTGTACTGTCCATAGGCTCTCTCCATGTGAAATGTTAGTCCACACAGCCATGCCTCCAGTACTGTTATGGTTGCATGGAGTCCATATTGATTAACATGTCACATCACACAGGGAGAACCCTGGTGACAGTGCAGGCTGCCGAACATAGACAACCAAAATTTTCTCCTTCCTAGGTAATCATCCGGTCATTACCTGGATGACTAAGTAACTTTAACTAGATGATTCCTTGAACATTGAATTATGTAAATTTAAGAAAGGTAGGTGACCATTTCAATAAGGGAGCAAATAAGTAATTGTGCCTTTTTATATGTTTAACACAACTGAACAGATATGTGCTCAATGGAAACTCTTCCTGGCCCAAAAAAATAGGGTATCCTAACTTTTTGGGCCCTGAACACTTCAAGAAAGGAAGAATCAAATAGGAGAGAAGAAAGTAGTACCTGCTTAATGACTAAACGTCTCATTCAAGTAGTAGGTATTCTTTGATTTGTTTCTTGGGTTGGATGTTTTCTATTTTCCCACTTCCTCAATGGAATGGAACTCAGCTATGACCAATGTTGTTTCCAAACCACAGCAAACTGTTGCGTTCTTATTTTTTTCTACTTTTATTTTGATTTTATCAAACCCCATTCTCTCTCTCTCTCTCTCTCTCTCTCTCTCGGAAAGAAAAGGGAGGGAGAGCATAAATAGTCAACCTTACACAAGAACAAGACAAGAGTACACTACTTGGTTGAAATTTTTGGAATGAAAGAGCTCAACTTTGAACTTTAAACTTTAACTGGATGGAAAACAAAGAGCCAAGTACAAGGATGCTTCATTTCTATAGACAACTAAATAATTGTAAAACACAACTTCTACATTTATAATCAGCAGTCGGAGCAACTACAGCCTCCTGTCAGATGGAGAAAAATGAAGGTTGGGTTCAGGCATTCAGCTGAGTTGCATCAAGATACTAACACCCTTTAAACTGCAATTTTATCTGTACTCTTGAATACTCTAATATATAGACTTACGACAATAATAACATTGGTTCAATGAACACTGGAATAACATGAAGAATTGTCCTACCACACTTCTCAGAAAAGGTTCCAGTTTGGATAAGAAATCATGCATGGAGAGACCCCTCATCACCTCAACCCCAGCACTGCCAAATAGCACAAATAATTTAAGGAACAAACTTAAAGAGCTAAAAGACATAACAGAAATACTTATTGACCAACTGCCAAACAAGTACAGACGTTGGAAGCGTATGCGGACGCTTTGGTGCCTGCACTGGTACTTCCAAGGCGTCGTTCTCCCCATGAAAATATCTTTTGGGCACCATGAGATAACTCAAGATAAGACAACTGAATCAACTAGAAAGCAACCTAGGCTCTGAAACTCTAATCCTACCAACTCAAAACTTCCACACTCGAACCAGCCAACCCACCAACGAACATATAAACGACTCAACTGTAGCGAAGGTGCATGGAAGCCTCACTTGAGGCGTAAGTAACACGCTCATAAAAGTCTAGTAAAGATAAGTTAAGTAGTAAACCAACAAGAATCCTAAGACATAAATCAATTTTCTATAGCCAAGTAAAGCAAATATACAGGGATACGAATATACGATACATAGATTTATCATCATATATACTTGGGACATTGAACGAATAATCCCAGTCAATGATTTTCCGATCCCGAATTAAGAATCAAAATTAACCCCTCAAAAAAAGAAGTTAAAATTCAGAAAGGGTTCTTGGGGAGTAGAAATTCAGAAAATTGACCAAAAAAGAATGAAATGTATAAGCAGGTCATAACTACAACTACACGAAAATGGAAACTAGAAGAAGCCCAGGTGATTCTGGATTTGAATTTATGCAAGTCCAGGTGATTCTGGATTTGAAGCCCTAAATCAAAATACAAAACCTAAAATAAAATGGAAAATATTTAATGATGTAATAATTAAGTGGAAAAAAGAAGAAGCCCAGATTCCAGCTCCCGATAGCTTTGTTCGTTCTTGAGGTCATAATCCATGTCTCCCGCTTCCTTTTGCTGTAAAAAAGCGACTACACTAGGTTTTCAACCCTCCACTGCTGGCTGCTGCGCATAGAGGATATGAGATGCTGAAACTGAGAGAATAATCCTCCCTTCTTTCTGATAGAAAGGCAAAGCTTCTGTAAAAGAAAGAAGAGAAAGAAGGATTCCCCTTCTGCGCACCAGCCACGTGCTACGAATATGCCTTCCAGTTGACAAAATCTTTGGTGCATCAGTCAGTGCCTTTGCAGGCGCCTCTTGCTTTGGCCTTTCAGAATTTCTGTAAAAGCAATTGTTTTTCTGTCTGCGTTTCCAGCCTTGCACACCTCTCAGACAACACCGGACGCAGAGGTGTCTGGTTCAGTAGTTCTATATCTGCTTCATTTACTAACTGGTTAATTGAATTAGAACTGCAAATTGCATACCCTTCCACTAAAACCCTCCAAACTTTACAGAATTACAATACTTATCATTACCGCAGTTTATACCTCGCAGATTGAAATATTTCAATCAAAAATCTGTTTGGATGAATTCAGACTTTTTTCTATGATGAATTCATAAAAAAAAATGAAAATATAATTGGCTCTTTATTTATTCTTGATATTTTAAATGAAATAATTTTAAACTGAAAACTGTATTTAAATATATCAATCATAAACTAAAGATTTTATTCTACTGTGTAAGTCCAGTCAAACAATGACTTGAAGAAAAAAGTCAAGTCCACGTGGCAAATCTTAACATGTATTTAAAATGCATATACAACATTTCTCAAGGCAAACTAAGCTTGCACAAAATGTATTTGTTGTTTTTAATTCTGGGGGATGAGTTATTTAAATAAGTCTGAATCAGTTTAGAGTATTGTTTGTATAATTTGAAAACCAAAACGAGCAATCGGAAAGAGGATCACTAGGAGGAAGCAGGAACCACCCTTAAATTAGTTGACCGATCTTGATATAGTAGAAGTCGAACCTGTTTTTGACTCCATTGAACATGTTCTCTTTCTAGTTGATGTTCAATCCTTTTCTAGTAGTTTTTTTTTTTTTTTATTTGATGAGGACCCAACGACCTTACACGGCTCCTCCCTATCATGATGTTCAACCAATTGAAGTGCCAAGATTTAAGACTTCAGTTTGATATATACCTTGTCAACAGTGGTTGTTCTCCGGAGTCCGGATCTGCTGACCATGATACATTGCTGTCCACCTTCACGCAGCCACGTATGGAATATTGGTTATGTTGTGATCACTGATATTATAATGTGTTGTGGTCACTGATCAATAAATCCGAACTTTGTGCTTCAATATTCCAATAGGATGGTCCGGCCCAGTCCGTTCTTTGTCGAGTTTGGATATAATTTTAGGCCGATGGGCACAGGTTTGGGCCCAAAGATGTAATGTGGGTCGTGACAATCCTGCAAGGTTCACTTTTTTGGACCTCAACACGAGCCTAGGCCCATGGGCCACCATGATTTTTCTTTTTTTTTTTAAGAAAGCTTGAAAAAAAAACAAGATAGACAATGAATTGAAAAAAAAAGAAATTTATTTCATATGATTTTTAATGTATATAATTGTTTATATATAAAATGATAAAATAAAATTGAAAATTTACAAAAAGATTGGAAGAAATATTATAATAAAATTGAAAACAAAAATTTATTATTTATGTATAAATAAATAATATATGTGGATCATGCTAGCTCAATCCAGGTTTATGGGCCATGCCTGGCACAGCCTGATATTTGTAGCACATGGACCATGTTGGGCATGACCCCAGTAGTGTCGACCCGGCCCACATTACACCTTGACTCAAAATATTAGGCCCAACTTTTTTTAGGCTATGCTTAGGCTATCTCAAAAAAACTTGGACCGAGCCCAAGCCTCGTCCATAATATTTTATATAATAAAAAGTATACAAAAAAAAATGAACAGGCCCAATGCAGATTTCTGAATTCCACTGCAAAGTTATAAACATTCAAAGTGTCAAAAACCCCCACTCTATACACCAATGCCCGCCCATGAATTGGCATCAATTCCGAGTTAGCACCTACCCCAACTGTACTTTAGGTCTAAAAATTCTGACCCTGGGCTGAACCGTCATTCTTCCCAAAATATATAATATATTTGTTCTTTTTTTTTCTCTTCTCTTTTATCAAGCCATAATAAGATCTTTCAATATTTGTTAAGTTTTGAGGCCATTTAATATAAATAAATCAGTTTTGCTATTGAGTAAAAAAATCTTGTCCAATTTTCATGGAGGGCCTTGGGCTTTACATGAGGGTTGGGCTCGAGCTCAAGACCTAAACCCAATGGTCGAGCTAAGCTCAGGCTCAGGCCTGAAAGGCTTTTGTTAATATAGAGGCAAAGCCTAGCCAAAAACCTGTCCCAACTTGGCCCATTAACAGGTTTAGTAGTCAATAATAAAACCATTAATTAGGAGTGCAAATAGATTGAGTTGATTTAAACAGATACAAAACTGATTTGTTTGTATTTGAATTTGAATATGATCTTATCCATGGGTTTATATAAAGATTTGAATTGAATTTAAATTGCAATAGGATACTTAATAGTAGGATTCGACTATTATACATGGAAAGAAGGTTCAAAATTTGACAACATATCAGACCATATTCATCGATATGTATCAGTCCAGCAAGGTATTGATATGTGGAACGCATTGAGAAGGTGAGTTTCGTTCTTTTTCATTGTTTTAAGATGTGTACCGGAATACGTATAGTGTGCATTGGGCCTATATTAACCGTATCAATATTTGTATTGATGGTGTATCAGTCGATATAGTACAAAAGACAGGGAGGCAAAAATAGATTTTTAAGATTTAGCAAAATTGGGGTTTTAACCCTCTTTAGAAGTCTTCTTTCATGCCCAAGCTTTCTAAACACTCCCAACCACCAAATTTACAAAAAATAAATGAAAAAAAAAGATTAAAATTCAAAAAAGTTTTCAACATAAAGGTGCAAACATATATATGATTTTTTATTTCGTTTATTATATGTACAGTTTTTTTACCTTTTCTTTTGCTCGAATGCATGAAAATACTTGAATATGAATTTATATACTCTTTTTATCTTAAGAATCTATTCTTTTTTGTGCTATAAGTAAATCCATGTGACATTGTAGGGAAAAATGGGGAAAATTTAAAATAATAGAAAACAATTATATTTTTGGTATGATCTAATAATAAAGAGTAGTATATTGTGAATCTATAGATGGTCAATCATATCATGGATCCATTAAAAGTTCTTGTTAAAAATTGAATTTTTGGAATAAAAATATAGAAATAATTATTTTAATAACAAAAAAAAATATTAATTATATATCCACTTAAAAGTTGCATCAATGTATCTTGGATGGTTGTATAGGATAATTGGACTCTTCTCCTAGTTATAATTAGACATAAGATTTGTTTCATGAAAAATTGGAAAATAAATAAAATTCCATAAAACCACTAAAAATTTATTTATTTTTGAATATTTTGTTATTTTAAATAAAAGTAAATACAAGATAATTACTTTAATACCAAAATAATTACCAACTTGAAAACTGAAGGTACAAGTTTGGTGAATAATTTATCAACATATAAGCTTGTAGTTATAGCTTTGTTAGAAAATATTAATGTATTCCCATATGTTAATTATGATGTATTTCTTCATGAAACCATTAGAGTATGTGATTCTTATATATGTATACCTCATTTAAGATTTATATTTAATGTTATTAATGTATATTTATGATTTATTTGAGTGTTTTTAGCTTTCCATGTGTTTATATATATATATATATATATCTTGATTTCTTTTCTTTGCATCCATGTGTATTCAAAATATATCACAATACACCTTTTAAAATTGTTTTTCCATACACATTGTGTTTCTGATACTTAAAATCTTGCATGGAAAGGTGGATGTTGGAAAAACTTATAACCAATCGAATAGTATCATAAAAGTGGTAACCAATCAAGTAGTACCACTAATCAAAATTCATAGATTTTTTGATTGATCAAAGCCCTTCAAATATCATGTTCTTTTTCTCTAGCAACATAGGTTTTTCATTAATAATAATTAATAAATAAAACTGAAAATGTTCCAAATACTATATATTATTATAAAAAATATAAAATAAATTAAAAAAATACTTAAATATTGTATTTCATTAACAAAAAAACTCGGACCTACTACAATCTAGTAAAAATACAACATTTAGTCATTTAAACCAACTTTACGATAGAGACAATATAAAGTTTTAATATATATGATATGAGCATATATGTTTAAATCAAATCCAATTGGGTATTATAAAGATCGGATAGGGGTAGTCTATATTCGATCCAGTTATAAATGGACTGAATTCACAACGTCCATCATGGATTGAAATTGAAATTTGGACACTATTCGTAGCCCTACCTACAAAGTGCTACCTTTATTTTTATTTGTCCAGCTTTCAAGTCTGTGGCTCATAGATTACCAAAACTTTGCTTGTAATATTCTCGATATCTTATCATTATCATTTGAACCACCTTTTATGTATTTATCATCTGATTGACTAAAAGATGCTTTTACTGTTAATCCAATGTGTTTTGCTTTTGGATGTTTTTTTTTATGAAAAAAACAAAGAAAAACATTAGGCTTCAGGCCCCCCCTTACTTTTTTTCTTTCACCCACGTAAATGGATGATGGACCAAGGTTTTAAACTGCCAGCTAGGCCATATTTGGAAACCCGTGTATTGTTTGAGAAGAAACCAATGGAGTATAGCGCTGGCCCAAAGCCGTGATATCAGGGCCCTTGATGCATTGTGGTGGCCCCATTTTACGTCGCTTCATCCAATTCAAGGTGCCATGGGCTACAATGGCTTTGATATCTCTTCCCCAAAGCCGTGATATCAGAGCCATTTAAATTATGGTTTAAATTCGGAGCTTCAATTTTAAACGGTTGAACCACGCTTTTAATGTGATTTTGGATAAAATAAAGGGTAAAATACAAAAATCTCCAAAAAACGAACCCTTGAATTTTTAAAGATTTTGACAAAAACCTCCCTTTCATCAGTGGTTTAGATGAAAAATTAATAAATTTACAAAATTACCCCTGATTAATTGTTAGGGAGTCAATAAAATATTTCGAAGTGTTAACGTGATATCCTTCCCCCGATCTCCCCTCACTGGTTTTCTCGTTGATTTTTTCTTCTTCTTTTCCACTGTCCCCACTCTCTTCCATCGAGTCAATTGAGTTGGAGCAACCCAAAAGGCACTGTTTATCTTCTTTACGGTGGCGGCAAATAGAATTTCGACAACTATCAACAGCATCCTCCTTCAAGCTCACTCATTCTCTGAACTTCAGGATTTAGCTAAACCTATGAAAAATCAGTTTCAAGCTGCCGCTGAGTACAAAGCAACAAAAATGAGTAGCGAATGAAAAAAAACCTACAATTGGAAACAATGGCAATGAGTCCATCAGTAGTGAAACCTTCACAAGACGAGAGGACTAAAACTTAGCCTACTAGAAACCTTTGCCCAAGGCCCTCCCAACTTCTTAACAATATACGAGTCCTCATTCCCAAGACTCTGTTAACTCCTAAAGCATTTCGGCTACAGGCTTCAGAAATCCTTTAACCTAATCCTTTAGGTTCTCTACTTGAGCACCGTCACCTTCGATCCCCTCGACACCTATAAAATCCGCCCTTCTCGTTTCCTAAGTAGCTGGAGTGGTTCCAGTTCCATCGCTTTAACTTCTGACATTTATACAACATATACCCACAAACACCTAATTACAGGATCACAACATCAGGTTCTTAGAATCCGCTTCCATGAATTTAACATAGAGACGAGGCAGAGATGCAAAATCGATCTCTAAAACTCATTTTAAAGCAGAAGTTGTACATCAATCATCGTAGTAGTTCCATTGGCGTGATCCAAAAATACATATAGCAGAAACCCTAGCCGACCAACAATTAATTAACAGTCTAGATCCCTCCAAGTAAGTCAATACAAAATGGCTAAAAGGCAAAAGTATCGACACTCTTTTTCTCCCCTTTGGACAGACAGACAGGGTCTATTTGCATAGAATATCGATACGAATGGGCACTTTAACCGTCATCGTCATTAATGGTCATTTAATCTCTTCAATACTCTGATGATCAATTATTGAAATTCTATTCAATGCCACGAAGAAGAAGAAGAAGAAATCAACGAGAAAAACCAGTGAGGGGAGATCAGGGGAAGGATTTCATGCCATTCCCTTCTATTGCGAGAGTAAGGGGAAGCGGGGGCAAGTCCGACATTTTGAAATATTTTATTGACTTCTTAACAATTAATTAGGGGTAGTTTTGTAATTTTGTTGATTTTTCATCTGAATAACTGACGGGCGGGAGGTTTTTGTCAAGATCATTAAAAATTCAAGGGAGGTTTTTGCCAAAATAGAACTATAGGGAAGGTTTTTATATTTTACCCTAAAATAAATAGTAAGTTGGTGGGGTGGAAGAAGAAGACTCTCACATTTGTTGGCAGTGACTCTCCTGAATTCAACAATTAGTTCCATGCCTCAATTTATCATGAGGTTTTTCAATATTCCAAATAGTGTTATAAAGAATATCGATAAGAGTCAAAGAGATTTTTTGTGGTCAAAGAATAATGGCAAAAATCCATTCCATTTAATGAGGTGTGACAAAATATGCTTACCCAAAAGTTGGGGTGGGCTTGACCTAAAAAATTTATCGTGGGTGAATGAAGCTGGCTACCCATAAATATTTGGAATACCCCTATTAAGAAAGGTATTTCTTGGGCTTGGAGAGTAATTCTTAATGCTAGAAACCTACTTAAGAAAGTGTTTTTCTGAAAAGATAAATAGATCGATCTTGGCTTTATTGAGGAGATAGTGAGTAGTGATTCTCCTAATTTTAGTAATAATATCAAAGTCGAGGAATTTATAGATCACGAGAGAAAGGTGTGGAAAGAAGATAGGATCCGTAGTATTGTTCCAAATCATGTTTAGAACAATATTACGCCTATTTTGATTCCTTCAAAGTCAAAGGATGATACCATTAAGTCAACTTATAAGGAGGTCTATTGCATGGCAAGAGGTAGTGGGGGTGTAAATCAGGTTCTCAATAAGGTATGTGGGGCCTTAGGATTCCCCCAAAATTGAAAATATTTATATATTTTTTCTTAAATAATCACCTTCCGACAAAGGCTATGCTCATATCTAAGGGCTTACCCATTAATGATTCCCATTGTTTTTGCAGTGAAATCGAGTATTCTGAGCATATCTTTCTTAAGTGTACCTTTTCTCTACAAGTGTGGCAAATGTTCAACCCTTCTCTGGTTGGTGCAATTTAAGTAATAATCCAAATATTGTGGACCATGTGCCCTATGAAAAAATTTGTTTTATGGTTTTTATGGAAGAATAGAAATGAAAGAATGTTCAATAATAGGTCCCCCCTGGCTATTATCGAAAAAGCTCATCAAAATTTCAAGGAATTTCAGTTAAGCTCTTCCTTTGATGTTAAATAAGATAATCCAAGAATCTGGAAAGTAGTCATGTGGAAAGGGCCAAAGGAGGGTATGATTAAGATAAATTTCAATGCCTCAAGAAAGAATGATGGTTCTTACGCTATTGCTTGTATTACCATAAATTTTGGTGAGGAAGTTTTGGATTACAAAACGTACTCAGTGGGCTGTACTACAATCAATGTGACTGAAGTTTGGGCTGCATGGGAAGCCCATAATATGGCCCAAAACTTCAAGTCTTTTCTTATCAACTTTTATAGTTTTCTCATGCTTGAAGAACCGTGCATCCTTTCGTGGAGACTAAAGAACATTCTTTTTTCTTATCAAAAAACTAAATAAATGAACCATTTGAGAATCATTCTTTTTCACGTGACCCATTAATAACAAAATATGAATATAAATATATTTATTAAGACCCACCAACCTATGAGCTATACTCCCAATTAAGACATTAGAATTAAGTCGTTCTTAATTAATCAATAACAGTAACAGTCAAACGTTGGGTCCAAGCTCCTGTTACCATTGTGACGGGATCTGTTTCTCACAAATGGACGCCTCACAGGCACATCTCCCGTGAATAATAGCTCAAAAGTACAGGAGATGTTTCGATGTGCGTGTGAGGCGCCAGGAGGTCTTTCGGCCACGTTATTAACAGGTGTCCCATTACATGTGTATGGATATTATACGTAAGCGGGCATCTGTCACAGACTGTATAGAAGGTGTAAATCTATGATACGGCAATAACCTTGACCAATCAAAACCCTCCCTGAATTTTGATGAATTCCAACTGATCGGATATCACTTCTATGATACCAGTTGATGATTGGTTATAACTCATGAATTCCAACTGTTCAGCCATTGTGCTCCTGTTACTCCAATTTTGAGTATAGATTTGAATTGAAATGAAACAATCATGCATCCGGATAAGCTTTTAGTCGCTTTAGACTTTGGGAACAGAGTAGAAATGGAGGAGAAGCTGTCCAGAGTTGCTCGGACTCTCAATCCTTCCCCCATTCAACAGATATCACTCCTTGCCCAGTCATCCAATGCAATCAACCTTGCCGAGGGCTTTCCAGATTTTCCTGCACCTCCGCATATCAAAGATGCAGCCATTTCAGCTATTAACTCCGACTTCAACCAGTACAGGTTTGCTGCAGCCAGCTGCCTCATATCTTGTAATCCAGTTCAAATTCCACAAGAAAGAACAAAAAAATTCCCTCTCTTTCTGTGTTTTTCTTTAATGTCAGTCTAATTATTAACTTTGATATATTTCTACTTGTAATCAATAGGCATGTGCAGGGAATTTGTGACTGCTTGGCAATAAAGATGAAGAAAGAGCATGGTCTGGATGTAGACGCTCTTACTGATATTGCTATTTGCTGTGGTCAGACTGGGGCCTTTGCAGCTGCGGTGTTGGCCAGTAATTCTCTGTTTTGTTTGTTCGATTTTTCTTTTTTTGAAAGCCAGTTTTGATAGCTTGATTAGGGATGCAGTTTTTTATGTGATTTTATGTATATTATTTCTTGCTTAAATTGTTTTGTCGCAGCAATAGATCGAGGCGATGAAGTTTTGCTTTTCGATCCTTCCTATGAAACATATGAAACTTGTATCGCTTTGGCTGGAGGTGTCCCAGTAAGCCAGTGTATTCTCGTTTACCAAGAGCAATGAACCTTTGTTTTATTTCATTTGTGTATTTTCAATTGACTACTTGTATTCTAAAGTCTAATTCCCCTTGCAATAAATTTAATTGATCAGGTCCGTGTTCCTCTGGATCCACCTCACTGGACTTTAGATCCAGACAAACTCATGAAGGCTGCTACAGATAGAACGAAGGCTATAGTATTGAACAGGTTTGAAACAGTCAATGAATCTCTTAGCAAATCGAGTTATGAATTTAAAAAGTTCTTGTTTTAAAGGCATTGTTGATGTGTTATAAATTCAGAGGAGTTGAAACCCAGAAAAAAAATGTATAAAGTCTAGTATAACTATGGACAATTTACTTGGATAGACTTTTACACACAAAAAAGGTCATCCAGTTATGGTTAAGGAGAAAACTCCATCTGATTATCACAGGATGATGCTGATTGGATTGGAACCGACAAGCAAACTTGCCTTTTAAATCAAATTATAGTATTATTAGCCATCCTTAGTATAAATTTCTTTCTTATATTTGAAACTGAAGTAAAAATTGAGCTAAATATGCATAAAACATGCTAAGTAATGTATATATAGTTCAATCATACTTTTAGAATAACATTGGACCATGATAATAAATGTGCACTGTTTCTCGTCATCTAGTTTCATGATGTGAATCGTGTGCTTGTCAACTCATGTTGCCTTTTCCTTGGTTCATTACCTGCAGAAGTAGGGTATTGCTCAGAGGAATGATTTGTTCTTTTATCTGTTTTCTTTGTATAGGGGCCATTACTTGGTGTAATGATAAAATTTAATGCGGGTTCAAGTCTGAGAGTAGATACTTCGTGCAAAAAATGCCAAAGGTCATGTTTATATCCAATCCAGCTCTTCCAAGACCACAGATAGCTGGAAATGGCCTCTTTTTATCTGTTATATTTGTATATTGATTGAGTGGTTGAGATTTGTTTGGTTGTAGCAATTTAAGTTTTCATGATGACATGATCAAATATTCCTGTATTCTGTTTGAACTTTATATGGCATCTAAAACACACTACTTACAAAAAAAGGGGGTAAAAAGCACTTCTTAAACTATAATCAACTTGTGAAGATTATCAGGTTGCCATTGCAGTTATATAATTACATATATTTCGTATTGCTTCTGAATCTCAAGTTATGCTTTCGGGATTATCTGTATCAACAAATTGCTATCTATTTTTCCAAACATTTCAAGTATACTTATATTAAATGGCAGTCCCCACAATCCAACTGGAAAAGTTTTTAGCAAAGACGAGCTTGAAGCCATTGCTGGAGCTTGCTGTGACATGGATTGGTTAGCTATAACAGATGAGGTATGGATATCCTTTTCCATGGTGTCTTATGTCTAAGATGAATATCATCAGCTTGACTCATCCGTGGAGTCTTACAAGCTTATCTAATTTGGTGGCTCAGTTGGTAAGGTCCCTGGCTCGTTGTAGCAGAGGCTTGGGATCAAATTCCACTGCCACCGGGGTTTTGGGAGTTATGGGTATGGGGGATGGGCTACCCCCTGTAGTGTATCCCCATGAAGGCATGGACAAAAACAAGTGCTACAGACAAATGTTACTTGTTCCCTTTTTGTTTTTATTGGAGTTGAATTGAGAATATCAAAGTGTTGTTCTTAGTAGCCACTAATTTTTCACCAGATCATGTAATATTGGTTGTATTGCATACTGAGAAACAAATCCAATTGAAGTTCCTTTTTTGGGGGGGGGGGGGGGTATTCTATTATGATCTTCATCGTCATCATTATTATTGTTTGGGTTAACTCTAATTTTATTCGGTTGTTTCAGCTGTCTGAGGTTAGAGGCTTAATTGCAGGTATACGAGCATATAACTTTTGACATGGAAAAACATACATCCCTTGCCTCTCTTCCTGGAATGCAAGAGCGAACCATTATCACTTCATCATTATCTAAAACTTTTAGTGTTACAGGTAAGCATGACATCATCCATACCTGGGCTTAAAATAACTTAGTACAAGAAGATCTATATGATATTTTTTCCCCAAAATAAACTGTTAACTTTTCTACTTGTCTTTTCTCTCTTTTTTTATTATATCAAATGATCCTTTTTTGCCCTTGCAACTGGTTCAGAGTTGATGTCTATATTTTCAGTTTTTGGATGTCTGTTGTTTTACTGTTGTTGCAAAGCCTTACAGGTTGGAGACTTGGATGGGCCATTGCTCCAGCCTGCATTGCCTCTGCAATCAGAAACATTCATATAAAAATCACAGATTCTGCTCCTGCACCTTTCCAAGAAGCTGCTGTAACTGCTTTAAGAAGTCCGTCAACATACTTTGAATCCTTGAGAAGAGTATGCTTTTCCATGATCTGAATGGATTTCGCATATGATAGTTTAATTATTATTAGTTATTACTATTATCAAGTATCAATGATTTAAAAAGGTGCGCCTAGACACACAGGCGAGGCGCATTTTAGTCCTAGATGCAGCCCTTTCAAAAGGCGCATGCCTAGTGCGCCTAGGCGTGTGCCTGATGTGCCTTGTGCCTTAGCCCTGGCGTGCGTCTTTTTAAAATTCTGCGCTTTTTGCTTTTTTGATCCTAACGGCTGGGAGCCCCCGGCTCCCCGTGCCACGCTCTCGAGGCAAGCCCAAACAAGTCCATGTTAGGGTCTTAAATTCTTAGTTCTCACACAAAAAATAATGATTTTTATAGTTTTTGTTCATTCATTCATCCTACTAAAATATCTTCTTAAAAGCAATTAAAATTATAAAATCATTATTTTTTGTGCGAGAACTAAGAATTTAAGACCCTAACATGAACTTGTTTGGGCTTGCCTTGAGGGGCGTGTCACAAAGTCGGCTCGTAGAATCAGGAATGTAATATGTTTTACGTCACATTAGCTACTTTAAGTAATGCAACTGAGGAAGAAAAAGAGGTTGTGGGGTTTACATGCTTGAAAATGTTTTATATGTTTGATTTTATTTTTAAATTCACATTTGAATATGCTTTACATGTTATGTTTATGTATTTTAATTTTAGATAATAGGTTTTTTAAAACATTAATTTTAAAATTTAAAGTTTACATTTTTAATAATTATTAATATTATGCTTAATATATTTTTATTTTTTGCATTTTTTATTTTTCTGACATTTTTTTTATTTTTTAGCTTTTTATTTTTTTTAAATTTTTGAGCCTTGATTCAAAAAGGTGTGTGCCTCGCCTTGCGCCTTGTGCCTCAGGCGCAAATTGACCCCTGCGCCTTGTGCTTTTAAAACACTGACTATTATTGCTAAGCTGGTATTCTTAGTAAAGTTGTTAACATTTTCACCCACTGATATTCTTTTTGCCTGAAAATAAAGTTGTCATCATCATAATCACTGTATCTCCTTGATGTTCAAGGAGTATGAAATAAAGCGGGACTACATTGTCAAGATGCTGGTTGGGCTTGGTTTTCAGATACATTTCAAACCCCAGGGCTCGATTTTTGTGTTTGCAGAGCTTCCCAAGAAGTGCCTACTTTCTGATGTATGTACCTTCTCAAACTGCCTTTGTTTCCTATGGTTATTTTCATCATGAAGCAAATTTATAATAGAAGTAAATGAACCTTTTATATATGGTCCCGCTTGGGATGACTTTTGTCTCATTATAACGATACAAAACGTAACATCTCTAGGAAATAATTTGGGCCCCTGATGTTACATGGAATTTTATTAATGAGATTGCATTTTCAAGTCAATTTTTCTTAAAATAAATTATGGATATTTCCTGATTTTGAAGGTTCCTGCATGGCTGTATGCTATATTGGTAAAATATGCAGCATCACAAACCTAAGCAAAATACTTCACCTGTAACTCATTATTCATTTTCCTTTACCCACTAATGCTATTTTTTTTTCCAGATAAACCACACTATTGTTTCATGGAGTTGGAGTGTAATAAGCCTTGTTTAACTTGAAATAACGATCTTTCTTAGCATGGTGCATAACTGATTCCAACTAGCATGTTACTTCACTCACGGGATGCTTAAATTACTTCTGTTTCTCATGAATAGTAGTTATGCTACACCCTTAATGACAATTTTCATTTGGCACATCTGATCCACCATCATGAACGGATGTTCTTTTGAACATACTGCTTTGCATTAAATCCTTATTTTGTATGTATATGGCAGAAATTTCCAGTTGTGATTTATCTGTCTCCATCATTCATTTACATTCATTAAGCATGGCTCGTCTAGACATTAAAACTGTCAATTTTCATTTTCTATGTTGATGCTTCCATTTTTTTTTTATCTCATACTAATTAATTTCCAGTTTGAACTTGTATCTTTGGGTTTCGATTTCCAACTGTTATCATGTAATTGAAAATGTCCCACGGGTATGTGGTTGCCCAAAAAAGTACCATTTTGAATTTCAAGCATGATGATAGTTATGTCAACATAATAGTACAGTATGCCTTAATCTCTTTATGAAAATGGTTAGCAAGTTTCTTTGATTTTTCTAGTATTTACATCCTATACAGTCCTGTATGGGCATCTTAATAGGAAAAATAAATTCATATATATGATTAAAAATATTTTCCAAATAATCATCTATTCTATTTTTTTTTCTAAAACAATGACTAAAAGAAATGGATTCAAAATAGCGAACAGGAGCCATAATCATCCTTGACAAGAACCTTGGTTCCCATGACCAAGCAATCACCATTCAGAAAGCCCATAGCTAGTGATAAAGCAGACTGAACCACCCACAGTGTCACACTCTTATGAGCCATATTCTCAATTCCACAATAGATTTTTGAAAATTCCTGAATTAGAATAGAGGATAAAAGGAGAAAACCACTTGTGGGACCAACCTAACAATCACCAAGTAAAGTTGAACTTTGATAGAAGTAGCATTGGAGATTTGGGACCTCCTGAGAGGACTGAACTTGTATTTAGGTCCAGTTGGTTATGGAGACTTTAAGAGCTGAGTTACTAGCAGTCCTGCAAGGACTGATATGGGCAAATCACTTAAAAAATAACAATATCCAAGCATTATGGCAGTACAGACACACCGTGGGGGAAATTGGATATTTGGCGAGGGAACCAGATGCAACATTTCACTGGGGTGCAATATGCAACTCAATCAATGGTTTAGCTGTTGCATCGGCTAAACAAAGGGTAATATATTTGCTAAGAGTGGGTTAGGTGGAAGGATTTCCATCTTATACCTAGGGATATTTAGCATATTGTACATACATCATTCTTTTTAGGATCTAATAAAGCTTAAAAGCTATTGATCAGAGAGAGACTGATGCAGGAGCTGAAGAGTTAAAATTGGAATTTGGTGATATTTTATGTATTTCTGTATTTTTGGACAGTAGGGGTATTTTTGTCATTTTACAATTTTCTGTGGGGTCCAATGATAGGGCTTAAATTGTCTAGTTATAGTTAGGTTATATTTAAAATTTCAATCATTGCATAAGTAGGATTAGAGTTATTGAGTCTTCTTTAAATTGAAATAGGATATGACAGCTTAGTTTGAGTCCTACTAGGATTATTGAGTCTAACAGTTTGACTCCTAAGACTATTATGAGTCTAACAGTTTGACTCTTAGGAATATTATGTGTTTAGAGTCTATAAATATGTATGGACGTTTTACACAAAGGCAATGAATTATATCGAGTTTTCTTCAGCTTATGCTAACTATGATGAGTGATTCCCATGCCCTAGAGTGATCACCCTGTGAGTGATTTCAGGTATTTTCTCTCTTCTTTCTCTCCCTATTTTCTCGCTTATTCCTTCAAGAAGGCAGTACAGCCATTGACAGCCATAAAACTCTGATCAAGAAGACCATTCAAAATTATCCAAGGACTATGGGCTGGTCCTACATCAGAGACCCTGCTATTTCCCGTGAAGAGGTTGATCACAGAGCTGGCTGAATAAAAAGAAAGTTGAATTTATTATGCCAACTGTCAAGATATTCTTTAGCTTCAGTGAAACCAACATGATGCTCTTGTGCCTTTTTGTCCCTTTGGTCATTTTGATAAATTCTTCTGGCAAACAAAAGTTTTCAAACACCCATAGTTTCCTTCCTTCCATATACAATGCAGCCAGCTTAAGTGACACTCCCTTAGCTTTGCTACATAAAGCCAAATTCACAAAAGTGATTACATAAACACCTAATTTCATCTAGCCAAGAGATACTTGAAGAAACTTTCAAAATAGAGTAGACTTGAAATGGAAGTATAGGTGATTATAATCTTCAGGTGCGAAATGACAAAATAGGCAAATAGATCTAGACAATTAGACATCATCAGTCCAACACCAACTACTTAGCTGATAATTGAGTAGGATCCTTCAGGTGAAGGAATCTAACTACTTAATCCCTTATTTGATCTGCATACAACCAAATAGGCGCTGACTAAGATCCAGGACAGTGACATGCCAATTTCCATATTGGATTAAAGACTGAATCACACTATTGCGAGGTTGATAGGTAAAATAACATATACACATTTTAGGTGTCATGAATCTAACCAGAGCTTTATTTTACTACCATTAGCAATAAGATGAAGAACTGCACCCTCGGCTAACTCCCATGGACACCATACTCTTGCACGGATTGCAATTATCCTTACCAGCCAACCTGTCGCACCTGGGGGGATATGTACGATGGATCCAGCTACCTCATTGACATTATGAGATTTTCTTAGCATCTAGGTGCAAAACATGGCAAAGAAGAGCAGAATTTCCAATCTACATTTCTGAAAAAAGGTCAAGACAACGTTCATCTTTCAGAGTGCAGACTTGGCTACTCAGCACCATGGATCTTCCCAGTCAGATAAGCTTTTTGGGTATCACGCAATATAGGGGATTCAAGGGTGGGGATAGATCAGGATGCAGTTCCGTGGATTTGATCCTGTGCCTCCATTTTTGGGAGGGACACCGAGTAGCCATCTCACTTCTGGTTCATTGGTCATTCAGATCAACTCAAGCCCATAGAAATCAACCAAACCTTTTCAATACTTACAGATGTTAGCCATAGATTGTGTATCAATTATTACCTTCTATAATTTTCAAAGCAAATTTCTAAGAACTTATTATCTTACATCACTCAAGTACAACTTACTGAGTTATTCTGACATACTGTACAATATATGTATTGTCAACTTAGCTGGTGGTTTGCTATATTCTTCTCCAGAATGATTGAACTCTTTGCTTAGTATTTAAATCTTGATTTAGTGATATATCTGATGTTGAGCTACTTGCTATTCTAGCTTCTGTTTTAATGTGTTGTGGGATTTTAATTGATTATGAGATAACCTCTTTTCTTAACATTTGCCAACGTTTTTTTCTTATGGATTTAAAATACATTTTGTGCTTTTCAGATTGATTTCGCTTCAGAACTAATAAAACAAACAGGGGTGGCAGCTGTACCTGGATGTGGATTTTTCCATAAGAATTTGCATTCAAATGAATTATCTGAGGATAATCAATCATATCAGAATAGATACATTAGGTTTGCTTTCTGCAAAAGTGATGCTACCTTGAGAGATGCTGCAGAAAAAATGGGTGAGTTTGTGGATCACAACGGGCATCTCAAGCTCTTTCATTCTCTTTGATTCCTTATTTTTCCTTTTTGAAAAGTCTCTTTGGTTCCACTGAAGGACAAAGATAGTCTCTTTGACTCTTATATGACAATTTGTTCCTTGAAGCACATATGAAATTTACCCTTTTTGTTTCTGTTTCACCTTTTATTAGAACATTGTGTTAATTGTGCACTAGACAACTAAATAACAAAGTCACGGAACACAAGTTGGCATTGAATGGTAGTGCTAACGTGCTTAAGAGGAATATATAGTGGTTAAAGACTTAAAGTATATATACTATATCTCAATGGAGACTGACAAATTGCTGGTTAATTTGTTGGGTTTACATAGAAAAGATTGCACAAATATCAGAGAATAAAAATAATGTTTTGAAAACCAGACAGGAAATGGTAGTTAAACTTAAATCAGAAACCAGAAACCAAAGGGGTCCTCGGCAAGGTTCAATGTGTTAATACCAATATCGCAAAGAGTATAGGAAGGAAACTGTAAATCCAACAAATGCTCAGAGCACTAAATCTAAGGTTCAAATGACTATAAATGAGGTTGAATGCATATGATACACATTTAATAGTTTCTGTGAAGTATGAATTACCAAGACATACTTGGAAAAGATTGGGGAAATGGTGAAATGATCAAGTACGTGAAGATCCATTTTCTTTCTACATTCCTTTTCTGGTTGATATGACACATTGACACTAAATTTTTAAATACCAATTAGTAGCTATATGAACTGACATATATGAACATTTAGACGGAAAGAGAAAGTTCAAAAATATAAGAACATCATACTAGATTTATGTTTGGTGGATTGTGTTGTTTAAATTGAAGGTGGCTAAGCAGTTAAAACCTATGTTGTTTCTACATGTAGTATAATTTAGTGGTAATTCTTCCTACTTGCCACGTGAAGAGCTTCGGTTTGATTCCTAACAACATCATAATTGAATTTGAATTTGTAGGTGGACTTCAAATTGAGGCTTTAGTTTGTTTGCAATGCTGATTTCATCTGCACTGGTGCATAAAATTGGAATGCAAATTAAAATATATTGACGATTCAAAGTTTACTTTGTTTTGCTTGGTTGCAGTGTTAGCGTAAATGAAGTAAAAAGAAGTAAAACTCGAAGCAAAAAGTGAATCTCTCTTGACGTACACTCTTATGCAATTTGTACTGGTGCAAATGAAATTTCACTACAAGCAAATGGAGTTCGAGTATCAATATTGGTTTTTATGGGCCAATACAAATTGATACGTTGCTGATACTGTTGATAATCAAACGTACGAGTGGAGTGGTATTGAAATTGAACTACTACAAAGCTGAATCACACGTCTCAATTTCTTGTCTATTCCTCTCATTTGATTTTTCAAAAGGGTAGAGGACTGTGTGGTTGTTCAAAACTTCAAATGGTGGATGGTGATGTTTTATATATAAGGGTAAATTACAGTTTACTACCCTGAACTTTTCATTTGTGAGGAAACCCTGAACTTTCAAATGTGTCTGTGATGGTGGAGGGGAGGCGGGACTGGACCGGTGCCGGACTGAACACAAAACCTGACTCCATCAAGCTGTAGTTGGGATTTGATAAGCAATGTGAGGACTGGACAGAGAGAGATGATTTGGACAACTGCAGCCCTAATTCTCTCCCTCCGGGTGTATTTTCTTTTTTATTTTTTTATTTTTTTTTTGGGGTGGGGTGGGGAACCTGAGCCCATATCCATTGATAGAGTGTAGAGGTGTAAATTGGGCCATGCTGGGCTTGGGGTTTTAGGTCCCTGGCTGGGCCGGCACAGCCTGCATTCATGGCCAGCGGGCTAGTATGGCTCATATATATTTTATATATTTATATATAATACATAATATATTATATAAATTATAATTATATAATAATATATAGTATAGAATATATTAATAGGGCAAATTTCTTAAACTACCCTTAAGATTTAGGAAATTGATTAACTTTATTCCTACTGTTTCACTTTGTCTTAAACTACCCTTAAGATTTAGGAAATTGATCGTAAATGCCCCTTATAGATAGAGAGGTGACAGCCAAAAGATGTTATGGTGGTCTTGTTTGGTGCACCCACACCAAGGAGCCATGTGAATAGCATTTTGGTCTCTGGTCTGATGTAGATTAAGGGCATGGGAGTGACTGTGGAAACCATGGGTTGGGAACAATGAGATTTGCAGTGTGAAAAGACATGTTGGGTATTGACGTCCCTAAATAAGGAGTAGGGAGGACAGGAGGAAGGAGGAGGGAGGAAGTAGATTTCCCATGTGAACATGCATTAGACCATCAAACCCCAACAAAAAAGAAAGAAACCAAGGAGGGAGAAGGAAATAAGGCTATTTTGGGTTGGGAATAATGATGGAAAGGAGGAAGAAATAGGGTTGGAAAGGAGAAGGAAGTAAGAAGGAGGAAGGAGGAAGGAGGAAGGAGGAGAAAGGAGAATTTCGACTTGCAGATGTTCGATGAAATGCGTCACCATGCTCATGCACACACCCAGCCCCGCCTCTAGCATAGCATGCCCAATCTCATGCCTACCCATGCCCATGCCTATGCACACACCTGCCTAGCCTCGCGCCAGCCCACACCCACACCCACGCCCACCCAGCCTTGTGCCTGCACGCACATGCCCATGTCCACACCTGCACCCACACGCGCATGCCCACCCTGCCCCACCCCACCCCATGCACCTTGCACATCATCCCCATGCACTTGAGCACCCCTCTAATACCACAGAGGTTTTTTTATCATGTGGTGGTGGAAAGTGTGTACTTGTCGTGGCACTGAATGGGAAGATTGAGAATATTGGGCGGAAGTTCTATGGTTGTCGCTACTACGTAGGTTTTACATTGTGTTGTGATTTTTCCGATTTGATAACATATCATCTAACCCAATTCTTGGTTATTGTTGTAGTTTATCCCTGATAGAAGATGTAATTTCTTCTATTGGAAGGATGAGACAAAGAGTTGTCCATGTGGAAATGGGTTTTGTAGGGTCTTCACTTCTAAACGGCCCGATCCACAAGGGAGACGATTTTGGGTTTATGCAAAGCCCCAAGTAAGATTTATTTGTTTCTATAATTTAGTTGAATCTTCAATCGCTTAGTCCACAATATTTTTTGTAGGATGCAAGTGGGTGTAGGTTCTTTGCATGGATACCAGGGAGATCACATGTCCAACATAGCATAGAGTGCATAACCATCAAAGGAGATGTGGTAGGGCCTTCTAAAGACCCACTAGATGATGTTGAACTAGTTGTCGAGTCAGAGAAGGATAACTTCGATCGAATGTCTAAGTTTTGTGATAAATTGTTGGGTCGTATAAAAAGTTTGTGAATCAAAGATGTATAATGCACTATTATGTAATCTTGGTATTTGGAAAATTTAGTTGAATTAAAAGCCATGTTGATGGTCTACTATCTATTATATATATTAAAACAGGAAGGGCTGGGGTCTAGGCAACGTGGTCATTTTTACGTGCAGGAAATGGTATCCACATGTAAATTTGATTCAATTGTGCCAATTTTGCTCAAATGAAGGTCCATTTTATCTTTCACTTCTCCCTTAAACAATCTAATTACGTATTGCCTACTCTTTCATCTATTAGTACGTGTTGCCCATTCAAAGTTCTACCGCGCTACCAAATCAGTGTTGATTAGGTTAAGGAGTATCAGTACGTGTTGCCCTCTTTCACCTGCAAATTTACCATCCAAGCAATGCCCTTCTATGATGGGGGGATATGTTGGCACACACTAGACCCAACAGTGTAAATCCACTTCAACTGCCACCATTACTTCCACTGCCTTCGCCCACAGTTATGAGAGTGTTGCTTCTGATCTCTGTGCCAATGGACGATAATACTACAACTCATTGAACCAGAATTTATGGATTGACGTGGAGAATTCAGCAGCTCCAATGCCTCCACCTGTGCGTGGGCTCATAGTTGGCCGAGCTGTTTGTACCGCTAGTCTAGACGGGCAAAATCAAGGGACCCCGTTGGTCTTCAACTTGGATTTAGAAGTTTCAGCAAACAAGCTTAAAGAAATTTCCAAAGCTTTTAGTATGAATTACCAATGAATAACCAATTACCTACCCTTAGTATTTACTTGAAATTTGCCTATTTCTGGGTTTTGATTGATTTAATGTTCTCTTTCTCTAAATGTTTTAACATATCTTTTTCAATGGAAAAACAAAGCAAGAGTTAATCTTTTTCGTTGGTTGATGGTGATAGGGTGGCTTATTTATTTATTTATTTTTAATTCACAATTTTCTTATTGAATGATTTTGTAATAATTTAGGGCTGGGAAGAAATTGAGAGAGATGACATCCAAACGGTTCATGGAATTCTTTGATGTTAGAGATGCAGTTAAAGCTCCTTTGTTCTGTTGGTCATGGAAGAAGGTTATTGAACGTTGTTGCTACCAGCACCACCAGCAACAACAAAACTACCACCACTTCTAATATTAACACAAAAAGCTCCAACCACACAAGAAGTAGGAATTACTCTCAAGCACCAACACCTCCACCATTGCCCCCTACATTTTTGGGTCAGTAAACCTCCGATTCTTCTCTAATACAGCCTTCTCAAACTCAACACTCGAATAAGAAACAAGGTTTTACTAGTACAAATATTTCTAATTGAAATAGCAACTCGAGATCAAATTATGGAGCTCTAGAAGCCTTAGTTGGTCCCATGGGTCCATAGATTGATTCAATCGATGAGAATCTTGGACAGATAAGGGTTTCAAACAACCAACTTACAGGTTCTTTTCGATGATCCATTGACAACTTTTTTGTCATTCAGAAGCTCCTCCTGGATGCGGATTGGTTCTCCAATAACATTCCGACTGAGATAGATAGGTAGGAACAATTTTATGTTGGAGTTGGGCCTAGGGACTTTTATTCATTGTAGTCCTTGAAAAAGGCAACAACGAAGAAATTTCAGCAATTAGTGTCACTCCCATGCTCAACACGGGTTACTTTGCTAGTTTAGTTGAATTCAAATACCTCAATTTCTTGCTTTTTCGTTGGGGTTTGATAAGTTTACAAAAAACACAAGTCCGGTGCATCATTCAGCTCCACAGTTTTCCTTGTACGAAGCTTGGTGGTGCATAATTCCATGGGATGTGAATCCAATGGTGGCTATCCAAATTCAAGTGCCAAAAGGGGAGACTCAATAGTTGTCAAAGATTTGGTGCCATGTTGGATCATGTCAGGTACTGGAAAATCATATGATCTATCAATGGTAACATAAAAGAGGTGACCAATTAGGTGGTATTCATCAAAGTTATGGGTTCCTTTGATTGGTTAGTTCTTTTGAGTTTTTTCCCCTCTTCAAGCCTATTGTAGTCAATCAATTCAGAGGAGAGAGTACTAAGAAGGAATTTAGGGGAGAGAGTACATGGTTCATATTATGTGCGTAACAACTGCACTAGCTAGACATCCTTATCGCTTACTCTTGTATCATTTTGAAGATTCTCAACACCTGAGAATCTTCACTCAATTAGATGGTTAGAATCAATGTACAATTAACAAAAACTAGATTGAATTCTATGGCCAATTCCAATTCTACTTAGTCCTAGATTTGCTGAAAACCCAAAAGCTAAACCTTACACAGAATAACCAGTTAAGAATTACTGGGCTAAACCTTACACACAGAACACTAGGGGCCAGTCATGAGAAGCCAATTCGATAGGTCAGTTTCTAAATTTCAATTTATATTCTTTCAGTTGAATAAGACTTACTAAAAAACCATAATCTAGTGATGTCTAAGCTATGTTGTTTTTTCAAAACAAAAATAGTTGTTCCAACAACAAAACTATATATGGTGAATTTAGTGATGTCCAAGCTATTTTAGTGTGAGTTTTTTTCTCCTCCTTAGGCATATTGCAGTCAACCAATTCAGAAGAGAGTACTAAGAAGGAATTCAAGGGAGATAGTGCATGGTTCATATTATGTGCATAACAACTGCACTAGCTAGACAGTCTTATGGTTTACTCTTGTATCATCTCTTGAGCCCTAAGTCATTAGATCACTTCTTTTAGATCATAAGATAGTTCTTCAAAAAAAAAAAAAAAAAACAAGGGTGGATCTATAGTCCACTGGTTTGTTCATCTACATGTACAAAAAACATGTTTCCTACACTAAAAAGTGTTGATCATACTAAAAAGTTAAGTGTTGTGTGGGATATTATCCACACAGTCCAAAAAAATATCAGCATATAAAATAAATACATAAAATTTTGTGTGTGTGTTGATCATCCACATGGTTCATACACCAAAAGTGGGATTTGTGTCCATGCACATAGTAGTTAATATGATGGGATATGTGTCCAAATGCACACTTTCCAAGTGTACTATCAACAAAAAAAATGATCATTCTTAGGCTCCCATGCATCTATCAAGGTTGGGAATATCTGATCTCTTGGCTACTTTGTTCTTCAACCTACACACATCAAGAAAATAATGTCAGTTTTCTATTCATGGCACAACATATATTAGAGAGCAATGTGCATATGGGTATTATTACCTGTCTAACTGGTGGGCTAGTGTGAGTATGGTACAACCTCCCCTACTTGATGAAGAACATGCTATATATGCTGGTATCACCTCATAAGTCCTTTGAACAACATGAGTAGTTGCACCACCCCTCCTAGGATTCAATAATTTCCTCCTAACAACCTAGAACTTCCAGTCTGATCAAGATTAGGCCTCTACAACTGCAAAATCAACTTTAGACATTAGAGCTCATCAATAAGGGAATTAACATTAGTGGGGGGTGACTCAATATTACCTCTGCATTAACATTAGTGGCACTGGGGGGTGGAGCACGACAGTTCTTTCACATATGTGTCCTTGTGAAATACTTTGTCACAGAACTCCTCCACTCTACCCCTAGTATAGATTAGCACTACAAGAGCGTGAGCACATGGGATGCCATTGATGTCCCAAACCCCACACATGCATGTCTTGGCATCCATCTTTGTGACATTCTCCACCAAGTCACTCCTTAAAGTCTAATACTCATATTGCCCACACCGGAAAACTCTCATTGATTTGCAAATATAATATACAATAAGTATCATGACAAAAGACATAAAAGATGGAATTAGTGAACTTGTCATCATTACCTAGCTTCCCTCCTCCTTTTATCAATGATGGACTGCACCTTTGGAAGTAGCTCACCCCCCAATGATCTAGCTATATCAAACCTTTCGAATATTTTCTACATCCATCTCTTATATCCTCGAACATGTCAACAATTGGCATTGCTCTAGCCTCCCCTATCCATTTGTTAAATAATTCACTCCAATTGTTAGTGATGTCATTTGACTTAACAATCGGATCAAACCCATGCGTAGACCAGGTGTTAGGGGGGATTTTGCATATCCAATCATAGGCATCTCTAGAGTTCCTCTTGACTACTTCCATGTGGTAATTAAGATCATCTTGTGTATATGACTTCCCGACAGTCCATACATCTTTCAATGTCTTTCCCTTGTATTCTTTCTTGAAGTTGCTATACAGGTGCTACAAACAGAAGCAATGGTTTGACTAGGCATGCATATTGAAACATTATTGAATATACCTTGCCAACAATCAAATGGGTTTGTCAGAGATCAATATAATACAATCCATTAATATAACAAATATAATGAAATTATAGCTCAAGGCATCCTTTAGTTCATTCAAAAACCTATCCAAATCTCCTTGTTCTTAGCCTCTACTATAGAATAGGCAATTGGGAATATACTATTATTCCCATATAGTTCCATTGCTGATAGTATCACCCCTCCTATAGCATCAGCTTTCGTGTGACACCCATCCAATCCAACAAGTTTCCTACAACCCTCTAGGAAACCAATTTGGTTATCCAAGGCATATGAACACTATCTTGAAAGTTCCAAACCTATCCTTTGCTATAGCCATTGGAGCATGCAACTTAACAATTGACTCAAGATTGTTGTTGAATAATGATGTGCAATGTTGGGTTAGCTTTGCATATGATTTGGCCAAAGATCCCCTAATCCTATCAATAACTTTGATACGGGCTCTATTAACCTTCCTCCATGAAGATTCTATCCCATAGAGTTAAGGTTCTAAATATTGATACATGTCAATATGCCGGTAGGGCATATCAACCTGTATTGGTGCTCTTTTTATGTTTTATTTACTTTTTTTCAAAACTGGTTCAGAGGGGTCGATTTAAGTCCCATGTATACTTTGAACCATGGCCTTACCCGATACACCCCCTATAGGGGCGTATTGGGAAGGCCCTGATATAGACCGATACGTAACAATATTTTGAACCTTGCATAGAGCCGTCTGATCTTAGATCTAAGTACTTGGACTGACATGCTAGGATCAACCCTTAAAAGACCCTCTAACTTGGTGGATTGCCAAGTATTTGTTGCCTCCTATTTGTGGTCACCCTTAAACAAGTATTGTGTCATTCAGGGTTTTCACTATGAAACTACCCCCATCATGATTGAAGGAGGCATGTATCCTCCAATTACATGAATCACTAGCACAAACACCGGTTAACCTACACTTCTCATTATTCTTTCTTTGGATTTCAACGCCCTCCACCACACAGTATAGCCTCAAAGCCTCCCTAAACTCCTTAACATTTGCAAATGTCATGCCCACCAAGAATTTTGGATTGGAGAAGTCAAACTCATGCGGACTATCATTGTCAAACGGACTATCATACTCACTTGATGGTTCATAGTCTAATAGGTCAGTTGTAACCCCATTCCCACCTCTGTTCCCTTCTCCATCCACAGATGTACCACATTTTACACCAACACCTTGTATAACCCCACCATCATCGTTAGGTACATCCTCAACATCCAAGTCATCACACTCCTCACCATATTCATCACCATGAGCACCATCATCTGAACAAGAATCAATAAGACAACAGTCATCACCATACTCAAAATTTTCCTTCTCCTTTCCACTGCTACTAGCACTTACTTTTTACATATTACCCCTATCATCCACACTTAGACATTTTGCATCAACATATGTAACATAGAACACCATCTCACGTAGACCACCATGAATAGAAAACATTTCCAACATGTCATTTTCACAACCCAACAACCCAATTTGTTCCTCTAATTCACACCCTGGTATCTTATAATTGATATTCACCACATTGCCATTAGGTACCTCGGTCAATTTGCAAATGTCCTCAATAATGTCTAGGAAACATATCCCATCACTATCAATGTTTTCTACATATCCCACCTCACCATCCACATATAACAACTTCCAATTGATGGTCTTCCATTGACCACCATGATTCACAATGAACAAATACCTACCTTTATACATTTCCTGCATCAAAACCCATTAAATAGTACACAATATTTACATATCAGATGCCAACGAAATGGTACTTAGTCAATTGAAAGTTATTCATGAAAACCCATTCAAGTGTAAAGTATTCACATGTGGGCACTGTCTAAACATCTAGGCCCTGGGATTCCTAGTCTAGGGTTAGTGTAGGACATGTTGGGGCTAGGGAAATCTGAGCAAGGCTTGCCAGCATGGCAGCTACCCATTAGCACTTATCTATTGTCCTTTGGAGGCATTGGTTAAATGCTATACAAATATACATGTAAACTTGGTGGTTTAGGCATTAAACCGAACACCTGATGTTGTGTACACCAACAAATGTGTTTCTTTGAGCTACCCACGTGTGGAACCCATGTGTGCATTGTAGCAAACACATGGGTTGCCACTTGTAACCCTCTGAAACACTGATGAAGTGGTCAGTCCCCTAACCCTAGCCACTTTGTCCAAACCAAAACATGAGGTTTGAAAAAGACAGGCACCCATGTCTATGAAATGGTTCCCTTAAGAATGAACTTCAGAACTAGACGTGTCAGATAAAGAATGTACAAGAATCTCTCTGCATACCTTACTGTTTGAATATTGCAAGAGAAATATATATGATTGTTGACTTCTAAATAAAAGAGACAAAACTCATATTTAACTAAGTTGGTTTTAGGGTTTAGCGCCATTGAATATAATTTTAGGGTTTAAATAACATCATGGATAGAAGTTGTGCCATTGATAGGTCAGTTTTAGGGTTTCAAACAACATAAATTTAGGGTTCCTCATTGTTGAACCGCCAAAGGGAAGTTCTAGCGGTGTCCATTGCAGGCGACGAAGACCGACCTTCTCTACTCCAACAGGTGGGCTTAGCTTCTCTATCTAATCGGAGTTTTGGCGCATCTTGTTATTAGATAAATGGCCAAAATAGTAATTTACTATTTCATGACCTTTCTTATCATAAGGGAAAAACAAACTTTTCGTATGCCTCAGTATTTAACAATTGTGGCAATTTTTATGAACATTAGGGATACTTTAAGAATTAAGACCATAGTGGAACAATAGGGGTAGAGTTGGTCAATTTCCTAAACCTTAAGGGTAGTTTAAAAAATTTGTCCTAAAATGACCAATTGTTTTCAATTTTATTATACTATTTTATTTAATTATTGTATATTAAATAATTGTATACATCAAAATTCATATAAAATAAAAGTTTTAAGATTTTTTTTTCAATTTTTTTAAATAAATAGCTTTGTCCAGTCCACGGCTCGGCTTGGCCTAAGGCTCGGCCCACAGATCAGCCTGGCCCGTGGCACGACATGACACAACACGGGCTCGAGCTATGGGCCGTGCCGGGCCTACCTCCCAAAATATCCCAATGAAGGGAAGCATGGCCCGGGACAACCTGCACTTTGCGCATACTGCACAGCTCAACACGACTCATTTTATAGCTCTACCCATTCGTCTAAACTTTTATACGGGTTGGGTTTGGGCCTATTTCATAAATATTCCAAACTAGAGTTGACCTCAATGCATCAAATTATGGTACGAGTTGGGTTTGAGTTAGAAAGATCGAATTTAACCTTAGGCTTTGTTTGGACTTAGACCTTAAACTCAAATCCTAAGATTGGGCTTGGATTGAACATAAACCCGACCTAACCCCCCCACTTCACGTGTGGTGCATAGATGTCAATCTTCGCGCAGAAGTTTATTCTTTTTTGGAAAATTGTCTAAAACTCATCATGAGTTTTCAATATTTCTCTTAAACTCATCACAACTTTTCAAAATGTCTAAAACTCTCTATGTCAGTAAATTTTTATTTTCCAAAACTCACCTTATTTTAGTGCACCGTTAATGCTTCTTAACAGAGGTGTCCATGTTAGCATAAATAACTTCCATGACCAAATTACCCTTAAATGGTGAGTTAGAGGAAAAATAGTTTTTTTTAGTTTTCAATTTTCTTGTTTTTTCATTTTTAATGTTTTGTTATAATTCCCAATTTTTTTTATAATTTCCAATGTTTTTATAATTTATTTATTTTTTATTTTCTAAAATCTATAAGTTTTTGGCGTTTTTTCTACAATTTTTATTTTCTGATTTTGTTTTTCAATTTCTATAGTTTCTATAATTTGAAAATAATATTTTATTTTGTTTGCAATCTCTATAATTTTTATATTTTTGTAATTTCTATGTTTTTACGTACTTTATATTTGAAAATATTTTTTTGAACTTTTTACTTTTTTCATGTCTAAATATTAAAATGATAATATATTAATACCCATCAATTTATTTAATATTTTTTTATGAAAGTTAAAAGGATAATATATTGATACCCGTTAGTCTGTTTAAAGTCAAGTTAGTGACATAGTAAATTTTAGATATTTTGAAAAGTTATAGTGAATTTAAGAAAAATGCTGAATTTTTTGGACTGCAAAGTGCAAACTGAAACAGTAGACAGTAGAGTGCAAACTGGAACAATAGAGTCACAAACCCAAACCGTTTTCCGGACTGCAACAAAGTGCAAACTGGAACAATAGAGTCACAGACCCAAACCGTTTTCCGGACTGCAACAAAGTGCAAACTGGAACAGTATAGTCACAATCACAAACCGGTCGGCATCAGCTATGCTTATTTTTCTTGGTTTTCTTCACCACAATCCACAATCTCACAATGAAGATTCAAGAATAACAAAGGCATAAAACTGGGGCTAGCCAAGCCGAGCCCCATACCAACAAAATCAATGGCGATCGACCTTCCAAATCCTATGAATTCCTCAAAGGTTCTTGCTGCAGTCGACATGGGAACCAATTCATTTAAGATGTTGGTCGTTCGAGCAGAACCCAGTGGCAAATTCCTCGCAATCGATCGCCTTAAGGAGCCCGTCGTCCTAGGCCAGGGAATGCTCGCCGGTGGCGGTACAATCTCTCTCGACGCCCAACGCCGAGCCATTACAGCGTTACAGAAATTTGGGCAGGTCTTTCAGAGGCAGAAAGTCGACCAGACCAGGATCGTCGCCACCTCGGCAGTAAGAGAAGCAGCCAACAGAGGTGAGTTTCTGTCTAGGGTTCGAGAGGAACTAGGATTCGAGGTAGATGTTTTATCAGGGGAAGAAGAAGCTAGGCTTGTGTATCTTGGCGTTCTTCAGTTCCTAACGGTTTATGACAAAAATGTTCTCACTGTTGATATTGGAGGGGGTTCAACCGAATTCGTTATAGGAAAGCAAGGGAAGGTGATTTTTGGGATCTCGTTGAAGCTAGGCCATGTTTCTTTGACAGAAGCATTTATTAGGAATGATAAAATCGTAGATATGCAGAACCATATTCGCTCTGTCCTGCGCCAATCTGGATTGGTTAAGAAGGTTAGGGAGATAGATTTTGAGATTGCCATTGGTTCTTCAGGTACGATCCGGTCTATTGAGAAAGCCGTTTTCCTTGGTTATGCTCGTGATCTGATGAATGCCGTCACATCCTTTGGGGAGTTCCGAAGGGATTGGAAGTTCCGTAAAGATGAATTGCGTGATGTAGTCAAGAGGCTGGTGAGTCCGGATAAAGGAGGAGAAGAAGAAGAGGCAAGGAGAGTTGGGTTTTTCAAGAGACGTTCAGAATATATTCTTGCTGGTGCAGTTTTGTTGTTGGAAATATTTGAGATTCTTAGCATTGATGAGATGGCCGTTTCTGGGTATGCATTGGGAGAAGGGGTTATCACGGAAATTCTTTCAATGACTTGTCAGGGCTACAATGTCAGGGTGAATGCGAGGTGGCGATCAGTTGTTCACTTAGCCACAAGGTTTAACAGTGAGAAGAAGATGAAAATGGCTGGATGCTGTGCGTGTATTGCAAAGGTATTGCTACTTCATATAATAGTTTCTCCAGTTGCATTGCATATGGTTCTTTTTCGAGTTTTCGTCCTTATCCTGTGTTCTGCTTAAAAAAATATGGGATTACTTTGAAATTGCATCTTATTTTCTGGTAAGTTGCATGTAAGAAAATTGGGTTTTATTAAACTATTATATTACCATGTAAAAAGTAGAAACACAGGATGTCTCATAATTAGTGTCTTCCAACAGGAGATTTTTGAAGGTCTCAGATTATCTGCTGATCCTGCTGCTGAACAATGTATCTCTTTGGATGAGAAAGATCTTGAATATCTTGAAGCTGCATGTTTACTCCACAATATTGGAATGTTTGTTGGGAAAAAAGGATATCATAAACAGTCATACCATATTATCAAGGTATGTGCTCTTACATTGAAGGATATTTGAATATCCATGCTCTTAAGTGGGTATGGGTTTAGAATTATCTTGACAGCCAAAAATTTGGTGTTTTGCATTCATAAAAAATCTAGTTAGTCTGTGCTTCTACTTATGGTTCTATTTCCTGTCCTTTGTTCCTGATGATATTTCTTTTCTTGTATAGAATGGTGAACATCTCCATGGTTACAATGCTGATGAGGTCGAGGTACGTCTGTTTCCCCGTGGCTGAGCTTTATCCATAATTGTGGATATTTTCAGCATGAACCCAATGCTGATGACTTTTTGAAGCCTGCAGCTGATAGCCCTCCTTGCAAGATATCACAGGAAGAAGTTCCCAAAATTGGGTCATGCTTCTCTTCAGGACTTTCCAAAGGAGGTAATTTAAAGTTAAAACTTATGCTTTGCAAGATATTGTTATTATTTTTCCTAATACATGTATAAAATATATATAGGTGTTTCTTAATGTCTTCCTCCCATTTTTCTAGGTAAAACAAAAATTTAGAATCCTCTGTGCAATTATAAGAATTTCTGTTGCGGTACAGCAGTGCCAGTGGATGACCTTTCAGAGGCTGGAAACTTCAAATTCTGATGAAGGTTTTAAACTGGTTAGTGTTTCAACTTTAAGCCACTTGGGGATTAAGCTAAGCCTGGCCTATGTGAATGAAATATTTCCTCCACTTATGCTCCTACATTTCTTTCTTGCTTTTATCATTGTTTGGTCTTTGGTATTGTTCTCCACTGAATTGAAATGTTCGATGTCTAATTTTCACCTCTCATTGCCAGTATCGTGTTAAAGTAAACATGTACTATTATACTTTAGAATATGTGGTTTGACATCAAAGTAGGCTGTCAGTTTGCACGAAATCTGCTTTCTCTATGAATTACTTGCACAAGTTTGTAAATACCATATGTTAGAGATTATATCAGCCATTTCTTTTCCATGAAGAAGATAATAGATGTGATGATACTAGGACTTCAATTTTAACCTTACCAATCTTAGTCATGCTAAAATCAAGCAGATAAGGGTATGTGGCCATATAGACATCTTTGCAATTTTGAGACTTGAACTAGTTACATGCATAAAGGGAAGTAGAGGCAATGGTGGAGTTGCTGCAAAAATTATATGATATTCAGGTGGACATTCGGGAGTGCTGACAGAAGAGCATGGAAATGGGACAAATCTGGCAATTTTTCAGCTAAATACTTCTATAATGCTATCTCAAGATTGGAAGATCAGAACATTCCAGTACAGGTTGTCTGGTGTGAGAATGTTCCCACCAAGGTGGCCTTCTTTGCTTGCCCGAATAGACTCTTAACCTGGGACAATTTGGTGAGAAAGGGGATGCAGGTGGCCTCCACTAACTGTGTTTTCTGTGAGGCTCAAGAGGAATCTGTGTATCATCTGCTGCTACATTGTAGTTTTGCCCAAGAGGTTTTGTTCAAAATCTGGAACCTGTTTGAAGTAAAAAGATGCTGTTTGGAATCGGTTATGGATTTTGTAAGAGGTTGGAGCATAGGGGGTTTATCCATGAAAGGAAAACTGGCTTGGAACATGGTGCCTGCAGCTGTTTTTTGGTGTATATGACAGGAGAGATGCAAGAATTTTCATGAACAAGAGCAGCCCTATTGACTCGGTGTTTCAGAGAATAGTGGGCAAAGTGATGTCTTGGCTATCTGTATACAAGCTGTTCATGGATAGGGATTACAGCACTTTTTTTTTGTACATGAGAATCTATTTTTGTAAAGCAGGGCTGCAGGGGTATAAGTCTGCTTGGGCAGCGTTTAGTAAAGCATAATCTGCTTTGATTGTATTAGTCTTTTTTGTCAAATTTTCATTGTTATTGCATTGGTCTGAGATTATTGACAGGTACTTGGCAAAATAATGGATCAACCTCTACCCCCTGGTAGTGTGCATCAGACAGTGGAGGATGTTGAGGAAATATTAACACCAGAGTTGGAGTACTTTAGGAAGGTAAAGAGTTTTTAGATCTTTTTTAATATCTTGATCAGGATTATTAGAATCATAACCATTTCATCATTTTCATGTTAAATTTTGGTTTTTCTCCAGGTACTTAAGCAGAAATTGGTGATTGTATTTCCTTCAAGCATTTAAATGAAGACACAGAAATCTTGTAAAGAGACAGAATTTCTTCTTTTAGCTTTTACACAAATTCTTTGTTAGACACAATCAGGTCCATCATGTGGTACTCTTCAGTCCTCTTGATTATAAATTTTAGTAATAAGTAGGCATGTTCTGCCTTTTGTTAGTCATGTAAAGAAGATTCTACAACCTAGATAATATGTAATGAATGTAAAAAAATGCATCTACTGCACTTTAATGTGATTGCATTCTGATCATCATCATTTGAAGAAGATAACATATTTTCTTGTATTTTTCTTTTTGTTTAGAGGTTGCTTAAGTGGATGATAAAAATTCAGTTACTCTGCTCTCTCTGTCTCTGTTAAGGGCCCGCGAATAGGATCTCGTCACAGGTCAGTTAACGGGGAAAACTTCTTGTTTTCCCTTGTTTCTCCCTTTTTTCGAGGAACCTATCTTTAGTGCCTTTATGGTGATTTGTTAAAGAGATCACCAACTCTCCTCTGCTCTTTCTTGACTGAAATTCTGGATGGGTTTATTGAATAACATCTGCTCCTTAAATAGGAATTACAAGAATCCTTCTTAAGGAAACTTTTTAGAAAACATTAAGAGACTTTCTAAAAGCATTAGGAAACTTTCTAAAAGGGAACTTTCTAAAAGAAACATTAAGAAACTTTCTAAAAGACCTAGGAAATAATAATGCTATGTTAAGGGCCCGTGAATAGGATCTCGTCACAGGTCGGTTAACGGGTAAAACTTCTTTTTTTCCCTTGTTTCTCCCTTTTTTCGAGGAACCTATCTTTAGCGCCTTTATGGTGATTTGTTAAAGAGATCACCAACTCTCCTCTGCTCTTTCTTGACTGAAATTCTGGATGGATTTATTGAATAACATCTACTCCTTAAATAGGAATTACAAGAGTCCTTAAGGAAACTTTCTAAAAAACATTAAGAGACTTTCTAAAAACATTAGGAAACTTTCTAAAAGGAAACTTTCTAAAAGAAACATTAAGAAACTTTCTAAAAGACCTAGGAAATAATAATGCTACTGCCTAATTAATAGGAACACTGAATCTAGCTAAGAGATAAGATAGGAACACTGAATCTAGATAAGATAAGATAGGAACACTGAATCTAACGCCCATTACTGCTGATGTCTGCGGCTGTATTCCTTTCCAACTAAAGCATCCACAATATTACTCCCCTCCTGGACAAGAGCTTGTCCTCAAGCTCGAATTCAGGATGGGTGTCTTGAAACACAGTCAAAGGAATCTAGGATAGGTGGAATGATTTTGCCCTCCTGGATCGGGTTCCAATGAAGAGGGTCATCCTCATCTTCCTCTTGTTCCACCAGGAGGCAGAAAAGTCTCTTGCACTTGTGTCCTGCTGAGTAAAGTTCATCACAATTAAAACACTATCCCTTCGCCTTGCGTTCCGCCATCTCAGCCCCAGACAAGCGCTTAATAGGGGGTGCAACAACACTGCTTCCCACACTGGATGCCGATCTGGAATTGTTGCTCTTCTGTGGTTTTTGTTCTTGGCTGGCTGCTGAAGATGGAGCCATTCCGAGTGGCTTCGGGGCTGCCCATGTTGTTTGAGGCCACCCTATACTGATACTTCCGCGGTTGAGTTGCAATTTGCGTTCAAAAGTGTGAACCAAATTCATAGCAGTAACCAGATTGGGGGGATTTTGCATCTCCACATCCACCCTCAAAGTTTTCGCTAACCCCGCGGTCAACATGTCAACCTGTTGGTCTGGTCGTACCGAAGATGCTCTTGTAAGGAGGGTCTGAAACTGGCACTGATACTCGGCCACAGTTCTAGTCTGTTTGAGGTTGATTAGTTCGCCTGATGGATTGCTTGTTAATGGGGGCCCGAATCTGAGAAGGTAGTAGGATTTGAATTGGGTCCAACTGAGCCCAGGTTCCTCCTGCTCCAATATATAAAACCAGAGCTGCGCCTCCTCTGTCATGTGGAATGCGGCTAAGCCTACCTTGTCCCTGTCCTCTGTCCATTGGTTGCAGAAGAACTGCTCACATCTGTACAGCCATCCCAAGGGATCTCCAGTTCCATTATAGGAAGGAAATTCCAGCCTGTTGTATTTGGGGACGATCGCGGTTCCCTAGGCAACGACCTGCTGCTCGCCAGATGATTCTGCCATGTCTGGTCGGCGGCCGTCTGTGGTTGCAGCCCCTTCTGAACTCTTTTCCTTGCTGGAAAAATATAATTCCATCAAGCGCCCCTCAATTCTCGGACGTCATCCTTGATCTCGCGCACCTCCTTGCTGTTTTCCACGAGTTTGTGCTCCAAATCATGAACCCTAGTCTTCAATTGCTCAAAGTAGCCCATGACGCCTTGCTCTGATACCAGTTTCTTAAGCAGAAACACTACAGAAAAATCCTGATCAGGGGGATGCCCTGGATCTAGTCCTGAGATATGGCCAACCACTAGAGAAGATCAGGATCACAACCAAATTTACTGTGGTTATTGCTTTGTATTTTATTCAGAAAAATGGAAAAAAACATAAATAACCAAAGTTTTGGAAAAAAGAACTATAGTGTTGAAATGAAAATTACAAATTTCTGATAAACATATTTGACAGTCAAAAGGCCTTTGCAATCATAGGTATTAATGTAAAAGGATGTAATCCTGAAAATTCTATTCAGTTCGTTTATTGTCATTTTAATGGCAAACCAACAATTATTTGAATTATCCCACAATTAGATTATATTCATTCTGGTACTACAGGTTAGTTGGTCAATGATGTAACTTTTCAACATTACCCATCACAGAAAAATGTAACTTCTCAGCATTTCAGAACTGAGCACTCAACTAGCAATGGCTCATTTGGTCCTTGTGTAGTGTAAACACTTGTGGTTGAGACTTGAGCGACAATTAATTTGTTCGCTGTCTGTGTTTGGCAAACTCAACCATGACAGGTAGTATGCCAGTTTGATTCCAATGTCACATGATATGAATGCATCCAAATTGGGTGAAAGTAAAGAAGAGGAAAACAAATAATTTCCCTGGCAATGATAATCAATCAGAAAATGAATATTTTCCCTAATTTTCCTGGTGTTTTACTTAACCTGGAAAACAAACTTGGATGGCCAAGAAGCATCTTAAGTGGCCTTTGATAATGGATGAAACCAGAGTTAAAAGTGGAATGCAAAATAATATAATGTGTCGTTCAGTATTTCAGCAACTTGAGACCTACTCACTTGCTGAATGATGAAACATGGGCATCTGATTAATTATTTTACCCCTAAAAATTTTATCTATGCCAAGGACACTATTGGATTTAAGCCATTTAACTTTGGAATCTTTTCAACATTCCACTTTCTTATTAATTATAAAAAAAAAATTCCACTTTCTTGAGTTTCTAATCAATTGAGCTTCTAATATTTGTAGAATTTGTTAGAATAAACCATTTGTATCTTTTTGCTGACAAAAACAGGAAAAAAATAGGAATGAACAGAATATGAACAAAAGGTTTTGATTTACACCTCTGGATAGGAGTATCCAGTAGTAGTTATCCTGCCATGTTGAATTGTCCACATGGCTATATTCAATTATCTAGGCATCATTGAAGGAACTACAGGTTCCAAACTTTAAATAGTCTTCTCCTGGGTGCTTTCTGGATTATTCTTAATGTTTGATATTGATGTATTTTTGCTTTTGTTTGAGGTCTTTAATCCTAGGGCTAGTTTTAGTGTTTTATATAGTGGAAGAGATAGAATAAAGGGCTCAACCCTCAAACATTCCCTCTTGCACTGTATTTTCTGTCTTGGAGGATAGTCTTACAAAGCTAAGTTGCCAGTCTACTGTTCTATAGTCTATACAGATCTGAATATCATAAGTGCTATTCACCAAAGTATCATATCTATCTTGGACAGGCTATGTGCTATTCACCAAAGGCTTTCTTTTGATGTGTGGAGGAGACATAGCCAAGATGTCACCAACCATGCAACTAGGTCTTTATAGCCTGATTTCAAGATTCTAGTATTGACTATTCCCCATCTGTTTCTCTATTGTAGTCCCACATGTAGTAGTTCCCTCCTTTCTATTTTTTGGGTAGAAAATTCCTATCCAAGTTAATAAACCTTTAACTTATTTAAGATTTAGACTCCAAAATTGAGGAACAGTGGAATATGGATTGGACTAAAATGAGGGATCCTTGTATTTCCGTTTGAAAATCTTTGTTGTCCATGAAGAGGTGAGATGTTTTCCCTTTTATCTTAGTTACACAGATGGGATATGAATATCATTTGTACTGGCTTTCAGATGGGAGCCCTTGGTCTTGGTGCAACTTGGAGTTTCCTCCGAAGATGGATAGTACAATGAATTTTATTGGGATGGCATCCCTTTTCCTTGATAATTAATATGAATGATGGTAGGAAAATAAAAACCAGTTATGTTGTTCTAATACAAGGATTTCGAGTACGGGGCCCCCATTGGTCAATGAATATGTGTTGCATTCTTCCTGGTGCTATTGTGAATATACTTACATAGAAAGTTCAAAATCGTGGAAAAGAATCCAGTTGAAGCACATTTTCTTAGTATTAGCAATACTAAATGCACCTTTTCTCTCACATGCAGTGGCCACTGCATCTGTATCTAAAAGCGTTAGGCTTCTGTATTTCTTGTAACCAAAGGGCATTCTAGCAATACTTGTGCAGACAATTCACTCGAAATTACAAAATTAATAGTTGATATGAAAAATGACCACTGAAAATTACGATTACTTGCGTATAATTAATCAAGCTTGGCATATCCCTCAATGAATGCAAATTGACTACTTAAAGCAGAAGTTCATCTGCAGGTATTCTAGATCATATAGTTTGTAACTTTGTATTGCTACTGATCCTATGGCTATTTTATGCCTTGTTGCATGCTTGCTGTATATGAAAGGCATCTATATAAAAGTACCTCTTTGATATTACCTACAAGTATAGTCTTTTTTATTTTTGTCGAATCTATATTTTCTTGTGTTCGCATCTGCTTTAACATTTCATTTCCTCTTCTTATTCTTCTCCACAAAATTTGTGTGCCTAAAACTTTTGGTAGGGTTCTTTTTTGTTTGAGTGCAAATCATCTGAACCAAAACGCAAATTTTGCACCTATTTGTTTGTAATTATGATTTGCACTTTTATCTGATATGATTTTTGAGAAACTAATGCAAACTTTGCACCACCTTCCTCTTACCTCATTTCTCTTACAAAGTGGAAATCACAACATTTTACTTCTTACCTCATTCTCAAATGGATAACCCTTGTTTTCTTTCGGGGCGGGGATGGGTATACATTGTATCTCACAAATAAATAAGACAATCAAATCCCTATTTGCACTCCCTTCCATTTACACTGATGCAAATGAAGTTCGCACTGTTGGTGCTGTTCGTGTTCATTTACCTGGGTATGCGAGTTTACCCGAGCAAAGTGTTTCCCAGGTAAAACTTGCCTGGTAAATACAGATTACCTGGGTAAAGGGAAAGGCGGGAGGGAGGGAATGTTATTTTAGTGTGGATAAGTTGTTCACTCCCTCTAGGCTGTGGGACCCAAATGATCATGCAGTCCAAACCATCACTTGGAAAACTACCGATTTGGCACAATCCTGAGCTGGTAAGTGTTCACGGCCTCACGGGTGGAATTTTACATAGAGGTCGCAATTGAAACGTCTCCAGTACAAGCCCCTCGTAACTAGGAATCTGACGATGGAGATTGATCATTGATCGAATATGGATATGGTGCAAATATTGACACAATTAGTTGATTATTACCAATAGTTTTTGGCTGGTGGTTTTGTGTATAAATTATATACGTTACTTACACGAGTTGTTCTATTTTTGCCATGTGGTGGATCTGATTATCTGAACAATCTAATGATATGGAAAAATCTTTGATTTAGCCACGTGTTCAACCCTACAGCATCCCACCTTGTATAAACTTCTCCAAAATGGTTAGCCACATGTGGAGTTATTCTATTCTATTTCTTGCATGAATAGACGATGAAGAGGGGAATATGCTTGAGCCATTCACTGATTCATACGACACTGCCGCTTAGAAGATTTTTGGGTCATTTCGGGTTCTCTAGACAACTAGCAATCTCAAAACTCTTCCACGTGGTCGCTTTTATTGACGAGACAAAGGTCACTAGTTGGGTGGAGTAGGGAAGTTATCGACATGACCAATCCCATTTCTTCCAAGGGACCTTGTGGATTTCAATTCAAATCGTTCAGGTTCTGTTATAAACTATTGGGATTATCTCCGTCACACTCACCTCCAATCCCATTGGGGGAGAGAGAGAGAAGAAAGTTCTTGCCTTTAAGCGTTAAACCGTGGGAAACCGACAAACTTTTGGTCCACATTTGAATTTTGAAGAAGCGTTCACACGCATTGGTAATTTGGCACGTAGATGTAGGCCACATCTCTTTAGTCTTTACTCTTTACAAAAGCAAGCATCCTGGTTTTTGTTAAAATGAATTCGGAGTTGGGACATACATACTACGTTCTGTGTTCCATCATTTCCACATTGCTTGTTTATGATTTCAAGACATGATACACAGATTCTGAATCAATACAAGACGTATGGCCCTGGCGCCTGCTTCGATATATATATATTAGTTTTCTTACCCTTAAAGACATTCAGTTCAGACTCCTTACGTGATAAAGATGAAGCTAAAGTCCTTTCGGCTTACTCAACTTAACCCCTCCTCCCTTGCCATTTTGATTCCAACACCTTGGTCTTACGTAGCCACACCCATGGCTTTATGCCCACACAACCTTCTTTTACAACTTTATAAGATCTTCACAACCTGCAGTGTCAAAGTAAACAAACATCTTCCATTTCCTTCTCACTACAGCCATCTGCATTGAAGCTTAAAGAAATGTCTTCCGACAAGATCACAGAGACCAACACCAGCAGCGAACAAGAGACAGTCGCTGAAAGGCAATTAAATGCCAAAGGCACGAGTGAAGGTGACCGTGACTCCCACTTGGCGAGAGCAGTTGCACAGCGAGCGCTATTTGGGCATAGCCACCGTCGCATTGGAGGCAGGAAGTCTGGGAACAATGAGACCAGATCATTGCCAAGTAGGCTAAGCAAGGTTTCTTTGGCAGATGGCACAACGAACTAGGCAAAGGTTTCCATTATTTGCCACAATGTCATTTGATGTAGTGGTATGGTAGCGTTTAAACTTTAGAGGTATCTTTGGTATCCTAAGCATGTTTTAACAAAAGAGAGGGAACATTGGCACATTGTGTTTAATACTGACTTTCCATTTGAACTTTGAAGGACCATTAAAACCTGGAAGAACAAACTCTTTCAAGTTCCCTTGATTTGCATTAAATTACTGCAAATGCATGGGAGTGCTTCAGATCTTGCTTTGCTTTCTTTTGCTTTTCGGGAGATTGTGGGTGGAATAGGAGACAAAATGATGCGATCCTTAGTTCCCCACATTATATTCGATTGAATGAAGGAATGAGGTGGGAAGAAAGTGGTAAATTTTGGTATAATGAGTGCAAATAAGGCTATTAACCTAAAATTGTTAATTTAATACCAGGAAAGGGTGCAGATCCTGACTATAGAAAATGCCTGCAGATTTTCCACAAGGTTTGTATGTCTACTGGGTATAGGCACACAGGTTTGTATAGGAAAGCAAGGGAAGGTGATTTTTGGGACCTCGTTGAAGCTAGGCCATGTTTCTTTGACAGAAGAAAGGTTTGTATGTCTACTGGGTATAGGCACACAGATCCTGCTTAAAAATACCAAAAAAAAAAAAAAAAAATTGCAGGCAACCAAATCACTTTGCCCATTTCTACCAAAAAAAAAAAAAACACTATGTCCATGAGCTACCAAGCTGGTCACTATAAGCCAATGGAAGTTTGGTCCAGCGTGAGAAATTAACCTGTAGACCAATAAAAAACAGAACCCCCTCTCCAACCAATAAAAAACAGAAAAAAAAAAGAACTCATGAATTCAAAACCATTTTGTTTATTTTCAAGAGCTAAGAGCAACAACCTTTTTATTGCTCTTAGTCAGATTAGGAAAGGAAGAATTATTCTTAGATTACAGATACTTAGGATCCATATATCAATTATATCTTCAGAAGCATAAAAAGGAGTAGATATGGTAGAGTTTCAAGCAAGCAAAAATGATTTCACAATCAATATAGATGACACAAAAAAAGAAAAAAAATGATGCTCTTCTTTTATTTAGATGGTGGTGCTAGAAGAATCTATTTCCATCAATTAGTGGTAAGCTCATAACCAGAAAAGAAGGTTAAAGCTTAAACCCCCACAATTGGATTAAGAACAAATATGAAAATCCTTAAAACTCTTTTTCCATTTCTCTGACATCTCTTTCTTCTTCCAAATTGAGGTGAAATGAGAAGTTCATCACGTCCAGATACAAACACTTTCAAAACGTTCTACCTGTCTGATTTCATTTAACTAGTGAACAAAAATGTGACTACTCATGAACAAAAATGTTTGTTCCTCCTAGTTTTTATCTCGAGAATGAAAAAGGAATGGGTTAGACCATGCAACAGAAACCTTTGCTTATACCTTTCATATAATAAAACCTAAAACATATATATAGGAAAACAAGAAATGCCAAAGCAGAGAAGATAATCACAATTCACGCAGAAAGATGCTTGCATAGAAACAGATAATCCCAATAGTCTCTGGCTCGAATAAGGATATCTATAAAGAATATGATGAATGACAAAGGCCAAAAGAGACCAAGGCTATAACATACCAAAGTTGCAATTCTTGTCTTTCTTGCTTTTGTTCTTTCATTCTTGTACTTGGACATGCAATCAACATTGCAGGCCACTACTGCCCATGTGATAACTTACTGAATCTGCCCTGTAGTGATAAAATATTGCCCCTAATTGACAGCCTGCTAAAGTAATCACCAAATCATTAATTAATTTTACTGGTAGTAATTAAATATTACTGAAACTAATCTCAATATGACACATAATAGAAATTAAGCACCTTAAGAAGAGAAAAGAAAACGATTTACCTCCATAAGGTGAATTCCGTAATCCCCCTTTCACATGCAATGGTGCCAATGATATATGTCTCTATGAAGGAGCTGGACAGTAAAAATATCAGCACCAGGGTATTAAACCAACCAAGATTATATGGTTGAACTCGTTAACATTAATGCATAAAGTAAGTTATTATAATAACAGATGAAAATCAGTAGAAAGAAATAACAATGAGCCAAGATACAACACCCCCCTGATGAAGATCAAGCGCAACCGTAGTGGTTGTCTCATAAAACAATTTAGAGCTTACTGGAACTCCCACTCCAACTTCGAAAAAAAAAAGCACTCTAAAATAAAGTTGTAGGTTCATCTTCTCTTTTTAGCAACAACAGGAGAAATATTGCACAAATCAAGGGACAGAACTAATTCAGATATAAAGAAGTAATCCTTTTCCTGCAGCTGCAGAAATAAGGATATCTCCAGTTTTGTTATATGAGCCAAGGGAAGAAACTATGGAGGAGTTCATCTTATTTCCTGTTGTAAAAAGGATCCATTTAACAGAGTAATGGTTTTGCAATAAGAAGTACAAATTATTTATTTGTTAAAGCTACTTTTCTCATAAAACAAAATCTGTGTAAATGTTTCCCTTTAATGAATAGCAAACCAACTTCTAAATCTTTTAAATGCTAATAGAACATGTAAGATCTGTCAAAGAGGGAAAAGTGACAACATAAAATTTTGTTTGGTTGCACTGGGATAGGTGGAAAATGCATTACTCTTGGGACAATGTTGACCATCCACCACTGCCAGCTTCTCACTCTATAACAACCCTAGCCCATCTCCATTTAAACCATCACCTCCCATCATAGGATAATCAGTTGCATCATGCCCAAACTGACCACAGCAAGGGACTGAGAAACACCTTTGTTTCCGTGAGAAATCAGCCCCATCTCTTGGTCTTCTTTCTTTTAGCTTTCCCAAAGTGCTAAAAGACGCATGAGAATTCCCAGCAGTAAAACTCTGTACGATGCCATCTTAGTCTTCCACCTCTGGTAGAATTAGTGAATCAGATGGACTATCGTAGGCAGTCTCATTTACACTATGTTTTGGCCTAGGAAATTCCTTAATGTGAGACAACACAATGGCAATTTGTTCGGAAGCAGCATGAAAGCGTACATCAGTTTCAATTGATTCTGTAACAAGTGTTGAAACCATGGACTGCAACAAATGAACTCTATCTGCATGTTCCCTTGGAGTAGTCTGGAAAGACTTCATGGAAAATGAGCTGACAACACGCCGGCGGTTAGGTAAGTATGGCTCTGGAATATGAAAGCAGTTATTTGTTGGCAAGACGCGAAGAACATGCCTACAAAGGTTGCCCGAAAACTCGAACTGATTGCAGCTACAACTAATAAGCTCTTCACGTGGAACCCAAATGACTTTGCAACCTCCATCCATCTGGGTGTGGTGTCTCACATGGAAACAACCTTCTTCTGTTTGAAGTGATGCATATTGTGGAGTCAACAAAAGCTCTTCTTGGAGTTTACAGAAGGCATAAGGTGTAAGAACAGTAGCAGCATGTGATTCAATTGGTGATCCAGTTTTGAGACAGACTTTATGGAACTTTTGTTGCATCTTTTGTTTTGCTCCTGCTTGATTTCGATAATCAACAATAGTCGCCACCTACAGAAATGAGTTTGAAACACAATAAGCTTATAAAACCAAAAGATAATCAAAGTAAGAGATAATAAAGGTGTAATACCTGCTCTACAAAATGATCAAGTTGAGATTGTGCACTCAAAAACCGTTGGATAAATGCATTTATTGATTCTGATTGGAATGTATTTGTCATCCCTGTATAGAAGTAACGTCTCAAGAATGGCAATGCCCAAGATGTCCTTAATGCATATAAGCTAGCAATGTGCTTATTTCCATGGAGTCCATATGTATTAACCATCTCCTTCCACCCTACTTCAAAATCTTTCACCATGACCAAATTATACAGCCGATGAAACTCAGCTTTCCAATTATCATACTGTGATCCAAGCAGTACAGAAAACCAATCTGAGAACTTTGCAATAATATGCCATATGCAAAAGGCATGTTTTGAACTTGACATTTCATTAGTAATTGCTTCTTTCAGCCACATGTTTTGGTCAGTCAAGATTGTTTGTGGAGCTTTTCCTTTCACGAAGCCTAGAAACGTCTGTCAAGATGCATAGAAAAGGAAAACACATTAACCAAGAGACAAAACATAGAGATGTAACCCAACAAATTTGGATAAGAATAGGATGGGAGTGACCATCCTCAATGAAAATGACCCTGAAAAATTGCATGATACTTACCAACTCATTGAACCCTACTGTTCTTTGGGTCCACCACCTCTTTAATGGAGCATGGCCCAAAAGCTAAGTAACTAGACACTTTTAACCAGCTGATTCATGAGCTTTTCTCCCCTTGATGTCAATCTTATTTTATCAAGGATCCAAGTCTTAGATCCAAGCAGGAATGATAAGATTACCTGATTTGATCAACTTTTGGGCTATGCTTCCAATGAAGAGGAGTGGTACTTTCATGATCCAGAATGTGATAGGCCCCCAATTAACTTTATGTATGCCAGGAAGGGGAAAGGTCAGCTTTCAGCTAAGGGGGGAAATAATTGAACATGGGGGCAATTATAGCTGGAGGGAATAAGGAGAATCTTGAGGAATTTATGGCTATGTCAATTAGAAATAAGAAGAGTATGGGCATTTATAACTTGGCCAGCTGGGCATTTATTGAGGGAGTCAGTTATGTTGTGAGAAGAGTATAAGAAGGGGCTTTGGGGGATGGGGGAGATGGGCTTTTGTTGAGTGAAGAATACTGTGAGTGATTGGGAGAGCCGGCAGTCTCTCGAAGAACCGACCAATTGCAAATGTTCTTCTTTTCTTCTGAATGAATTCCAGTCTCTTTTGTTGATGTCCAAGTTGTGTGAATTCTGCTGTGAGCCTGAGAACTGTGTGAAGTTCTGGGACATAACAGTGGTATCAGAGCGCGTCTTTCCTCGGCCATGGTGACAACTAAGGAAGTGGCATCGCAAGTGAAGGGTTTCGAAGAACGCTTGACTTCTCTGCATTCTGAAGTGGATGGCTTGCGTGATGAGATAACAACTGGACTTTCGAAGATCACATCCCTCGAAGGAGGCGTTCAAGACTTGGTAAGACGTTTTGATCTGTTGCTTCAGCAACAGACCTTGTCAGCTCCTTTGTCTACAACTGACAATGCTCCTCTTGTATCTGCATCAAGTGTGGCTGACAAAGGGAAGAGTGCAGCTTTCCTGACGTCTCCTTCAATGTCAGTCCCGAAACATACTTCTGATTCACTTCCTCAAAAGTTGGAGTTGTCTATTTTTGATGGGGAAAATCCAAACGGCTGGCTTTTTTGCGTGGAGCGCTATTTTGAGATTAATCGCTTGCTTCCGACGGAACGTCTGCGGGCGGAAGTGGTCTGTTTAGAGGGTGATGCATTGGCGTGGTATTATTGGGAGGATGGTCAGCGACCTTTTCATAGTTGGGCAGAATTCAAGGAACTCCTCCTTGAACGTTTTCGATCAACTCAGGAGGGAAACTTACAAGAGCAACTCTTCTTGTTACATCAGTCTTCTACTGTTAAGGGATATCACCGATTCGAGGTGCTCTCCATTCCCTTACGTTACCTGTCGGAATCAGTCCTTGAAGCAGAATTTGTTAATGGGTTGCACGACCCTTTCCTAAACGGTGACATGAAGCGGGGTGACTGGTATAGAACTAAAGACTTGGTACTTATGGGCTCTGATTGGATTGTCAATGAAATGAAGAAATCTGGTCTTCGAGGTCGTGGTGGAGCTGGTTTTCCATCTGGCCTGAAGTGGTCTTTCATGCCAAAAGTATCAGATGGCCGTCCTTCTTATCTTGTTGTCAATGCTGATGAGAGTGAGCCAGAAACATGTAAGGACAGAGAAATTATGTGCCATGACCCACATAAACTACTAGAGGGTTGCCTGATTGCAGGGGTTGGTATGCAGGCCACTGCTGCTTATATCTACGTAAGGGGAGAGTATGTAAATGAGCGGAAAAACCTTGAGAAGACAAGGAGGGAAGCTTATCAAGCTGGACTTTTGGGAAAAAATGCATGTGGATCTAGATATGATTTTGATGTTCATATCCACTACGGAGCTGATGCTTACATTTGTGGAGAAGAGACTGCATTGTTGGAAAGCCTTGAAGGAAAACAAGGAAAACCAAGGTTGAAGCCTCCTTTTCCAGCTAATGCAGAGCTATATGGATGTCCAACAACTGTTACAAATGTTGAAACTGTGGCTGTTTCCCCCACCATTTTAACGCGTGGTCCTGAATGGTTTACTAGTTTTGGTAGGAAGAACAATTCTGGGATAAAGCTATTCTGTGTCTCAGGCCATGTGAATAAGCCTTGTACAGTTGAAGGGGAGATGAGTATTCCATTGAAGGAGCTGATAAAGAGGCACTGTAGAGGAGTTAGAGGTGGATGGGATAATTTGCTTACAGTGATACCAGGGGGATCTTCTGTTCCACTGATTCCAAAGCACATATGTGATGATGTGTTGATGGATTATGATGCACTCAAGGCTGTCCAAATGGGTTTAGAGACAGCTGCTGTAATTGTGAGGGACAAGTCAACTGATACTGTGGATGCAATTGCTAGGCTCTCTTACTTCTATAAGCATGAAAGTTGTGGGCAGTGCACACCATGCAGGGAGGGGACAGGATGGCTGAGGATGATCATGGAGAGGCTGAAGGTTGGAAACGCGAAGCTGGAGGAAATAGACATGCTTCAAGAGGTGACAAAGTAGACACACCATCTGTGCATTGGGCGATTCTGCTGCTTGGACTGTGCAGGGACATATCAGTGCGCGGTGTGCGTCCATCCACTATGTCTAGAGTTACAGGTTTGGAAGTGCTTATTCATTGGCAGCCTACCTGATTTTGAAGATTCTTGGGAGCCTTTTGACTTGCTTCGAGACCAATTTCCTCATTTTAACCTTGAGGACAAGGTTAGACTTTGGGCGGCGGGTAATGATATGCCCCCAGTTAACATTACGTATGCCAGGAAGGGGAAAGGTCAGCTTTTGGCTAAGGGGGGAAATAATTGAACATGGGGGCAATTATAGCTGGAGGGAATAAGGAGAGTCTTGAGGCATTTATAGCTATGTCAGTTAGGAATAAGAAGAGTATGGGCATTTATAACTTGGCCAGCTGGGCATTTATTGAGGGAGTCAGCTATGCTGTGAGAAGAGTATAAGAAGGGGCTTTGGGGGATGGGGGAGATGGGCTTTTGTTGAGTGAAGAATACTGTGAGTGATTGAGAGAGCCGGCGGTCTCTCGAAGAACCGACCAACTGTTAATGTTCTTCTTTTCTTCTGAATGAATTCCAGTCTCTTTTGTTGATGTCCAAGTTGTGTGAATTCTGCTGTGAGCCTGAGAACTGTGTGTGAAGTTTCTGGGACATAACAGAATGATGACTTGGACAGTAATTATGGGAATAGGATGATGGTGTTATCAGGATCTTCTGTGCCTAAAAGCTTCTTACCTTCAAGGCCCAGGAAAAAGACTGCACATTTTCATCCCGTAGAAGCACACAACCAAAAAACCAGTATACACCATGGTTGTCAATTCCAATCCAAATTCCTAGAAGCATATCATATGCATCCAATCGATGGGTTGTGTCAAAAATGACTGCATCTCCAAATGTCTCATATAAATGAATGGAGGAAGCATCGGACCATGCAATATGCTCCAACCTGTTATGTGCATCTATCTTGAAGTCATATCTGAAGTCAGGATCTTCATCCTTGATTTTCTTGCACATTGCAATAAGGTCAATAGCATCATTATCATGATCCACATTCCTGAATGATTGTAATAGGTTTCTTATGTCTATCTCTGTAAATGGTAAACAACCTAGCTTAACTCCTTTCTCCAGTTCCATCAATCGTAACATTTGTCTCACTGACATGCCAGCCTTTGCAAACATGCAGATACGATTCTTGTCATCTGCAGATATCGTGCAATAGGCAGGAAGGAGATTCACTTCATTTGATTTCAGGAGTTCATGGTTGTGGACATTACTAAAGCCTGTAATACGCCATTCAGGGACATCAAAATCTGCCTTTTTAACAATAGGCATATATGCTTGAGACCCACAACGTGAAGATTTTCGATTCCTTTGCAGTTTTCCATCATCTGTTGGTTTTATCTGTGGATATCCACCTCGATGACAGGTGAAATCCCTTCTTGTAATTCCCCTACCAACTCCATCTTTCCCTCGATACGATGACGTCTGATTGAAAATCCACACTGCTTTGCAAAACTGCAATAAAATTCATAAGCAGCATCTTGAGAAACAAATCTTTGTCCAATAAAAGGAAAAAGATTCACAGAAGTTTGTCGTGATAAAATTGTGTCTTCAGGCATTTCTTCAATTGTGCCTATGTCACCAGGAGACAAATCGGTACCATTTTCTGAAGTTTCTATAACTAGGTTTGTTCCTTCAGACATTATTTTCATAATAAATTGAGGAGACAGCAGATGAAGTACCTGTACAGAATATCAAATTAAAAACAGAGTTTCCATAAGCGATATTTACACAAAATACAAGAAACACAAAAAATGTTCATATACATACATAAAGATTCCTAAGTGATATTAGCATAATAGAGATTGAAGATACTTGTCAACAAGTGGTAAACTCACACTTATTAGAAGTATGCTTTCATCTTTGCCCACATATTTTCTATTTTTTTTCCCTTCTATGTTCTTTTCTTCAATAGAACTTGGAAAATCAAATCCAAAATGGAAATATTGAACTTTTTGTTAAGAATAAAACCCAATCCAAGCTAATACTTAACATCATATACCTATAAATGATGACCAAGCCAGGATAGATCCAAAAGTTCATGGGATTGACAGACAAAAGTATGTTGGGCTGGGATCCAGGGGTAGTCTCTTCATATTATGGGTGTGCATTGTGGAAAGGGATTGAAAAGGTATAACCTGAATTTATCAGAAGTGTAAAATACTGCATTAACGATGGTTATAGGGTTAAATTCTGGAAAGATGTTTGGTGTGAAGAGAGAGAGATTTTCCCTCGGCTGTTTAACATATCACAGGATAGAAATGGGCTAATGGCAGATAATTATCAGATTTTTATTTTTTGTAATAGTAGAGAAGAGTGGCTGCCACTGTTTAGAAGACATCTAAATGATTTGAAGTTGGATAATTGAAACAATGATTGAGCTGTTGCAGAAACTAATCTAAGTGGTGATTTACCTATCACAGGTAGATAGGTGTGGATTACTCTGGATTTGGGAGAAGTTTGGTGTATTTTCAGAAAGGTTTCTTTACAAACATTTTACACTCTCCAATTTAGTTCCCTTCCCAGAATAAAAAATTTGGATCTCAGCTATACCTTCTACGGTGTCTTTTCTTGTGTGGATGGCTAAATAACAGATGCTTGACAACCTTGACTAAGGATAACCTACAAGGGAGGGGAGCGGGGCTGATTGGTGATACATGTATATTGTGTATTGAATGCACAGAAACGGTTAACCATCTATTTCTACATTGTAGAGTATCAGAGAAACATTGGGCGTGGATGAGAAGCATTTTTGGGTGGAAAGATGTGTCCCGGAAACAATGGAAGTTCTTTTTCAATAGCAAGCAGATGCAGGGATTGAGTAAAGGGATATGTTTTGGAAATTAGTTCCTCCTACTGTGTTTTGAATTGTATCACCTCAAAGAAACTCTGGGATTTTTGGACAAAAGAGAGTTGGGGGACATGCTGATAAGTAAACTCAATACAAAGCTGCTTCCATGGGTTGGTATCACAGTCTATTCAGGGGGAAGGCATATGACTCTTATTTTGAAAGAAGAGTTGTTTTTTTTGCAAAAAGAAGGGATGTGATGCTTTTATATCCCCAGTGTACAGTTCCTTGGTGTACATGGAACTCATGCAATTACTTCTTTTTTTTTTTGTTTAACACAAAGTTATACTTAATCCTCTTCTTATTCAAATTCAAAAAAAAAAAAAAGAAAAAAAAAGCTAGACAAGCTTCCATTTGGATACTTGGTAAACCTGGTATTCTTTCCATCTAATCATTGTTAAGGAGGTCACAGTCATGTTATAATTAGATAGGTAGAATATAACATGCAATTCAAATTTGGGAATACTAAAGAAGATATTCAATGCACACCAGTTAGTAGAAACAGAGCATCATTGGCAATCATCAAACTGCCATTAACTGTGCTGATCCATAAGAGTTCCGAGGCCATGCATGGCTGTAGACCTACACAAGTGGTTTACCAATCAGAAATCACATTTCTATCTTATATACAAAATAGCACATGAAAAGATGCTTGATTATGTTACCACTACCAAGAGGCTACCACTTTTTCTCTACACAAGATTAGCAAATGTAATGGTAAGCAATTTTTTTTTGAAGAATCAGAATAAATTTTCATTGAAAGAAAAAAGATTCATACAACCCGGGGGGTGTTAAGATAACACCTAGCCGCAACCTTACACAAATACAGATTACACTACAATAGTTAAATCAAGAGATAGAGAACTGGTCAGGATTACAAGTCTGTAACTCAAGAAAATTCCAAAAATTCCCCCCCAACTCTGCTCTGCTAGTCTGAAGAAAATCTGGATGCACCAGAATCCAATTGGACACCAAGTCCACAACCATGGCTAATAGTCTTCCAATGTTCTTCTGTTTGCTCTCAAATAATCTTCTATTTCTCTCATTCCATAAAATCCAGTATACTGCAAAAGGGATGCAGCTCCACATGATCTTTGCTTTCTTGCTCCCATTAAGTCTTGGCGAAGAGGAGAATAACTCTGCTGTAGTCAAAGGCTGAAATAAGTTCATTCCAAATAGAAAGGAGAAAAAACTCCTTTCTATTTCTCTCTTTCCATACAACCTACCACTGGAAAGAGAAAGATAAAAATGAAAAAACAAGCATCATGGAGAAGCTCACCATCTAGCGAGGGCAGTTTTCACTCCAATAAATATATGCAATTTAACCCTAGTAATGACATTTATCTTACTATGACTATTTAAACTGACTATGCCTAGAACAATGAACCAATAAATTGGTAAAAATGTTCATAGAAGAAATCTTCCACAGGAAAGCTGGAGTAAATTGCAAAATTCCTTGTCTTTTTCTTCTTTCCTTCTTTTTATTTTCTCACTTGTTTTCTTGCATCTATATTTTTTGCCTCTCCCTATAAGCTTATCACTTAGCAGTTACCTAACGTTCTAACTAATGCCTTGCTGTCCATAAACAAAGAAAACAAATACCACCAAGGGCAGACAATACAATAAATTCCAGTTCAGTGTAGCCCAACCTCCATTTGGTTTAGATTAGTTACATCAATAGAATATAATCCATCATGCTATTCATGAGAGAGACGACAATTGCTCTTATGTAAAATCAAGAATTAAATATTCATGCATAAAAAAGTTTAAAATAAAGCAAAAATAAGAAGGATTTTGAAAAGATGAGAAGAACTAAAACAAATGCTCTTCCATCTCCCAGGAACCCTCCCCCCTCCCCAAAGACCTATCCTTATAACTGATGTGGAGGCAAAACTAAATCTTGATGAAAGCTCTTTGGCAAACCCCAGGAAAGCTGGAGTTGGTAAGACTGTAAGTCATTCTTACCCAAGATAGCTCAATTTGGGCCTCCTTTGTCTGTATAAAAGGCTGATTCAACTAAACATGAGGTCCTAGCCTTAGAGGTACCTGCATTGACAAAATTGAGGAGGACTCAGCAAACACAATTGACTGGTCCAGAGGGATCTCTAGGTGTCTGTCAACTGGCACTTTATTTTAAAAGGATTGGTAGGTGTCCTAGGCTTAGAGGTACCTGCATTGACAAAAGATGGAGGTTTCCCTCTCTAATCATTAAGAGGGACTCAGAAAACACAATTAACTGGTTCAGAGGAATTGGTTGGTGTCTCTTAACTGGCACATTATTTTAATGAGATTAATGAGAACTTTATTTCCATTTTTGTCTAAATTAGATGGAACATAGGAGAAATGAACTCAATTGCTGATGGCCTTTTGTCTAAATTAGATGGAACATAGGAGAAATGAACTCAATTGCTGATGGCCTTTTGTCTAAATTAGATGGAACATAGGAGAAATGAACTCAATTGCTGATGGCCTTGTTGAAGGGGAGTTGTTTTTTATTTTTTATTTTTATTTTTATTTTTATTTATTTTTTGCAGCAACAGTTCTAAGCCTTCTTGAATTTTTGTTGGCTATAGAACGGAAGCTCTTTTAGAATCTAAATATATATTACCATAAGATGATATTACAAAACAGCAATCTCATCCTTCTTGAATTTGAATAATGTGTGGACAATCTGAGGAAGATTCACATCATCTATTAATTTCATGTAGGGTTGCTATTCAGACATTGGAGTTTTGTACTTTTATTTGGACATGTGTCTTAGGGCTTGTTAGAATGCTCGAGTCAAGGGTATTTTGGTCATTCTGGATTATCTGCTTGAGAGTGAAAGGTCTATTGTATCTGAGTTTAAGTTATGTGTCCCATCTTCTATGAGGGACAAAATGGTCTTTCCTGTAACTCTATGTTTTTTGAATAAATACAAGTGGGTCAGCTAGGGGAGAAAGATTTTGACTCTCTTCTAGTCTGGCCGAACCTTTCTTTCTTCTTCTTCTTCTTCTTCTTCTTCTTCTTCTTCTTCTTCTTTCTCTTTTCTTTCTTCTTCTCTACTTCAACCTAGAATCTGGTAGAGTTTACTAACACGGTATCAGAGCTGTAAGGTCGTATCCTCATTTCTTTCTTGCTGCTGTTCTCCTTCTGGGTTCGCCGCCAACTTTCACAGTCATCTTCTTCCTTTTTCGACTGACCTGAGTGGAGGTTCGATAAGGGGCTGAAAAGGAGCTGTCGTTTTGTGGGCCTGGAGGTGAGGATGCCTCCTGTCGTTGCTGTGGTGGTCGTTGGAGTGGTATACTAAACCCTCTATTCAGTATCGAAGAGGGCTGAATGTGGACAGGTATGAACACTACTGTTGTTTGTCCAAGGGACTGTGAATGTTTCTTTTTTTTTTTTGTTTCAAAAGTTGGTTGTGGTGGTGGTGCTCAGTGTGACTGATATGCATCTCAGTCGTGTTCCTCTGCATTTCCCTTCGTATGTATGTTGAAAGAAGAGTTGTCGACTGCTGAAGTTCACAACAGCAGTAGATTGGTGGTGGTTGTGTCGTGGTGATATCTATGTTTCAAAAATATTTAAAAGTGATCTCCTATACCTTGTGTGTAATCAGTTCTGCAGTGTGCAGCCCAAGTGTTTGATGTGAGGACTGAGTGATTTCAGTCTTAGTGTGTTGATGGTGAATGGTTCTGCAGTGTGCAGCCCAGGTGTTTGATGTGAAGACTGAGTGATTTCAGTCTTAGTGTGTTGATGGTGAATGGTTTGCAGTGTGCAGCCCAGGTGTTTGATGTGAAGACTGAGTGATTTCAGCCTTAGTGTGTGATGTGTAATGTGTATTTAAAGAAGCTGGAATTGGTGGTGTTATAAGTGAGATAAGTCTTGTGAAAGAGTGGGAGGTTGTGTTGTATATTTGAAGGTAAAATAATTAAGATGGCTTCAATTGAAAATGGGAATGATAACAAAACAGGTGTAATGCTTTCTCCAGACTATCTAAGTGTTCAAATGACATCCATCAAGTTGAATGGTGAGAATTATGTACCATGGGCAAAATCTGTGGAGGTGTTCTTGAAGGCCAAGAGAAAGGTAAAACATGTAAGAGAGGAGAAGCCTCCCTCTGATTCCCCTGGGATCAGTGACTGGGAACAAGTAGATGCACAGATAATGACATGGCTCTGGAACAGCATGGAACCAAAGATTAGTGTGAACTTCATGTTCCTAGATACAGCTAGGGAAATCTGGGATCATGCTAAGAAGTTGTACTCTGGACAAGACAATACAACTAGGGTGTATCAGTTGTACCAAGAGTATTTCAATTTGAAGCAAGGGAGTCAAAGCTTAGAAGAGTACTATGCAAGTTTGAGGAACATTCGTAATGAGCTTAATGTGTATCATCCTCTAACATCAGATGTTCAGATCCAACAACAGCAACGTGAGCAGCTTGATGTGACAAGGTTTCTTGTGGGGTTGAAGGCTGAGTATGAGCCAGTCAGAGCACAAATATTGGGAGGATCTGCTCTTCCCTCACTTGAAGAAGTTTTCGCTCGTCTTAAGGTTTGGTAGTGACTAAAGGGGGTGGTCGTGGAAATAGAAGTGGTGGTGTCAGGAGTGGACTCCCAAGCAACCGTGGTGGTCACATGTTTAGCAGGGCTAGTGGTCGGACTGGAGGTCGAGACTCAGGGGGAGGTCGGGGAAGAGGAAGGAGTTATACTCAGAGAAAGTGTACACATTGTAGTTTAGAGGGGCACACAGTTAATTTCTGCTATGATTTGCGTGGTACACCCAACACTTGGGCTAACCATGCTAGGACTAAGGGTAGTGACACAATTACTGAAAGTCAGCAAATTGACCCAATCCCCTCCACATCTACTTGTGCTTCTGAGAAGGAAATGGTGAGTGTACCACATGCAGTATATGAGCAGTTCATTCAAACATCTCAGCAGAACACCGCTACACTTGCCCATTCAGGTATGGCTTGCTTAGCTTCCAAAGACTCACACTGGATCATTGACTCCGGGGCCTCGGACCATATGTCTGGGACTCATGATGTATTTTCTTCCCTTTCCCACTCCTCCACACCTCAAACAGTTACACTTGCTAATGGTTCTACATCTCCTATCTGTGGTGTTGGTGATGTTAATCACCCCTCATTGCCTTTATCATCTGTTTTATATGTTCCTAAGTTTCCTTTTAACCTTATGTCTGTCAGTAGATTAACCAAGTCTCTTAATTGTTCTGTAACCTTCTACCCTTCTTCTTGTGTGTTTCAGGATCTCAAGACGGGGAGGAAGATTGGTGGAGGGCATGAAGCAGGTGGATTATATTACCTTGATGGTGGTGGTCCTCCAGTAGCTTTTCAGTCATCTCTTACTCCTTTTCAGTGGCACTGCAGACTTGGTCATCCTTCTCTCAAGGCCTTGAAGTTACTGGTTCCTTCCTTGAGTCATCTTTCATCATTAGATTGTGAGTCATGTCAATTGGGTAAACATCATAGAGTCTCATTTAGTCCAAGAGTTGATAGTCGTGTCTCAAGTCCTTTCTCTTTAGTTCATTCCGATGTATGGGGTCCAATTAAAGTGGTGTCATACAATGGGTATAAGTATTTTGTAATCTTTGTTGATGACTTTTCAAGGATGACATGGATTTATCTTATGAAAGATCGTAGTGAGTTGTTCCCTATTTTTCAAAAATTTTATGCTGAAATACGCACTCAATTTGGTGTTCATATTAAAATCCTTCGCTCCGATAATGCCAAAGAATACAACTCCTCACCATTTCAGCAATACCTAGAACATCATGGGATCATTCATCAAACTTCTTGTGCCTACACCCCACAACAGAACGGTGTAGCTGAACGAAAAAATCGACATCTTCTTCAAACTGCTCGATCCTTGATGATTAATATGAATGTCCCAAAACATTTTTGGAGTGATGCTGTTCTTACATCCTGTTTTCTTATCAATCGGATGCCCATGTCAATCCTTGGAAGTCAATCCCCTTTCTCCGTGTTGTTTCCCACTTTATCTCCATTTCCTCTTACCCCAAGAATCTTTGGCTGTGTTTGTTTTGTTCAACACTTGGGGCCTGGGTTAGACAAGCTAGATGCTCGAGCTACTAAGTGTATCTTTCTTGGCTACTCAAGGACTCAGAAAGGGTATAAGTGTTATAACCCAAAATTCCATAAATCGTTTGTGTGCTCTGATGTCACCTTCTTTGAGTCAGTTCCGTTCTTCTCAGATGCTGGGGTCTCTTCCTCTCCCTCTGTGGTTCCCCTTCCTATACCTGTTGTGGGACATCCTTCCAGTGGCTCCTGTTTCTACTGCAGATGCACATCCTATGCCTGTTACTACTGGGAAGCCGCCGATCACTCAAGTGTATACCCGCAGAAGTGCATCGGGCCCTCCTCCACTTCAGCCCCTGTTGACAGATCCTGCTACTGCTCCTCCTTCAGATCCTGATCTTCCTATTGCTCTGCGAAAAGGTAAACGTACTTGTACTTCTCACCCCATTTCACACTATGTTTCTACTGCTCACCTTTCTGCTTCTCATTGCAAATTTATATCATTACTCTCATCTGTTCCCATTCCCAAGACTGTCCAGGAAGCTCTTGCCTCTCCAGGGTGGCGGCAAGCCATGGAAGAAGAACTCTCTGCTCTACAACATAATCACACATGGGAACTCACCGCTCTTCCTTCCGATAAGCACACAGTTGGATGTAAATGGGTCTACACAGTGAAGTATCTTCCTGATGGCAGTATGGAGCGATTGAAAGCGAGGTTGGTGGCCAAGGGTTATTCTCAGATGTATGGTGTGGACTATATGGAGACATTTTCTCCTGTGGCTAAGATTGGTTCAGTTCGGGTGTTGATTTCATTAGCTGCTATGTATGATTGGCCTCTTGTACAACTTGACATCAAAAATGCCTTCCTGCATGGTGATCTAGTTGAGGAGGTGTATATGGAGCAACCACCAGGGTTTGTTGCTCAGGGGGAGTCTGGCAAAGTGTGTAGGCTCAAAAAGGCAATTTATGGACTGAAACAATCTCCACGTGCTTGGTTTGGCAGGTTCAGTGAAGTGATGAAAGCCTTTGGGATGAAACAATGTCAGGTTGATCATTCTGTGTTCAGCTATAACTCAAAGGATGGGAAAATCTTGCTAGTCGTGTACGTGGATGATATTGTCATAACTGGGAGTGATAGCAATGGAATCAACAGGTTGAAGAAATTCTTACAGGATCACTTCAATACGAAAGATCTGGGGAAGCTGAAATATTTCCTGGGAATAGAGGTTGCGAAGTCAAAACATGGGATCAACCTATGTCAGAGAAAATATGTTCTTGATCTACTTGAAGAAACAGGGTTGTTAGGTGCTAAACCAGCAGAAACTCCTATGGAACTCAATGCTAAGCTGAGTGTTGATGCAGGTGAAGAGTTTGATGATCCTGGAAGATACAGAAGGTTGGTGGGCAAATTGAACTACCTGACCATTACCCGACCAGATATATCATTTGCTGTGAGTGTGGTGAGCCAGTTTATGCAACATCCTCAGGTTCCTCACTGGGAAGCTGTTCTGAGAATTGTTAGGTACCTAAAAGGTGCTCCAGGTCGTGGTTTGTTATACCAAAGTGGAGGAACTCTTGAGATAGTAGGGTACACAGATGCTGACTGGGCTGGTTCTATATCAGACAGGAGATCAACTACAGGGTATTGTACCTTCCTTGGTGGCAATCTTGTAATTTGGAAGAGCAAGAAACAAACAGTGGTGGCAAGAAGTAGTGCAGAAGCAGAGTACAGGGCTATGGCCCATACCACATGTGAGTTAGTATGGCTAAAGAACTTGCTTCAAGAGATGGGATTCTCAATTGACAAACCCATGAAATTATACTGTGATAACCAAGCTGCTGTTCACATCTCTTCCAATCCCGTCTTTCATGAGAGAACTAAGCATATCGAGGTTGATTGTCACTTTGTAAGAGAGAAAGTAATAAGTGGGGTGATAACCACATCTCATGTGAGCTCAGGAAATCAGTGGGCAGATCTCCTCACAAAGGGATTGTCTCGGGGAAGAATAGATTACATTTGTAACAAGCTGGGACTATATGATATATACTCTCCAGCTTGAGGGGGAGTGTTAGAATGCTCGAGTCAAGGGTATTTTGGTCATTCTGGATTATCTGCTTGAGAGTGAAAGGTCTATTGTATCTGAGTTTAAGTTATGTGTCCCATCTTCTATGAGGGACAAAATGGTCTTTCCTGTAACTCTATGTTTTTTGAATAAATACAAGTGGGTCAGCTAGGGGAGAAAGATTTTGACTCTCTTCTAGTCTGGCCGAACCTTTCTTTCTTCTTCTTCTTCTTCTTCTTCTTCTTCTTCTTCTTTCTCTTTTCTTTCTTCTTCTCTACTTCAACCTAGAATCTGGTAGAGTTTACTAACAGGGCTAAACCTAGGTTTGGTTGTTCCAAAAAGATGGGGATCGTGTTGAACCTAGTTGTGTTGAATTCTGCTGCGGATTGGTTATCACGCCAAACCTTTGGCCTGCAAAACAAAACAAAAAAAAAGGGATCCGAGACACTGGCCCATGGGAGCAAGGTGCAACCTTGAAGTTGCTTAATCCAAATTGGGCTTCAAGATGGAGGCAGTTAGCACTTCCTTAAGGCAACACATTTCTTGTGTGTAGAAAATAAGTTAAACGGCTTTTTATAACACATTCATCCTTTAAAGTTCTCTTGTGCAATTAATTCTAACATGACCATTGCAAGAGAACAGTTTGGTTGACTGAGTCAAGCCCCTCCAGATTGAGACAAATTGTTGGGACCCAAACACTCCCTCTAAACCCAACTATAGGTGTGGAGCAGGCCACCATTGAGCAGCATTTCACTAGAAGATAGAGAGGCTAGCGTGACACGCGGCAGAGCCTCCCAGAGTTAGTTACACTGCTACCAGAAGATATTCTCTTCATGATTGCATACATGTAGGCCAGCTATATAAGGCCTTGATCATGTAATAAGTGTCGTGAATGAATGTCCCTTTCATCTCTCTCTCTCTGTGTCATCTTCTTCCTACCTTTTCCCCTTTCCCTCCCATCTTCAGTTTCAGAAGGTTAAGCCACCCTTGAAGGGGCTTTCGAGGTGAGCGACAACTCATCAAATTGGTATCAGAGCTAGGCTATCCAAATCCCAGGCTTCACGATGCCACAAACACGTTCCACTACCGTGGATGAAAGGGTCGACCAGCTTGAGGTTGGGTTTCACCAGGTGTTGAACGAACTCAAGGAACTCAAAGTGGTCGTCTCTAGCTTCGTCTCTTAGCAACAGTCCGGCAAGACCAGTCACCTAGCAGGAGTGGAAGCCTCTGCTTCCAGTAGCCAGAGAATGAGCGATTACCGCACCGGAAAAGTCACTAAGATCAACTTTCCCAACTATTCCGGTGGAGATCCCATTCCTTGGATCTTTTGAGAAAAAAGATATTTCGAATACCACGAAACTCCCACACACCAGCGTGTCTCCATCGCCTCCATTCATCTAGAAGGAGACGCGATTCTATGGCTCCAGTGGTATCACCGGAATCATCCCCAGGTAACTTGGGCAGAGTTCACCGAAGCTTTGTGCATCCGCTTTGGGCCAACGGCGTTTGTGGACTACGACGAGCTGATCACCCGGTTGAAGCAGACTGGAACGCTAGCAGAGTACCAACTCGAGTTCGAGCGGATGACGACCAGGGTACACGGCTGGCCAGAGAAAGCCTTAGTAGGATATTTTGTAGGAGGTCTCAGAGAGGATATCCGCCTGGAGGTGAGGGCTCTCCGTCCGGTGACTGTCATGGCTGCAGAGGGATTGGCTCGCCTACAAGAAGAAAGAATCGACAACCTTCGTAGAGCCAGCAAACCGACCTACCTGAATTTGAGGACTCCACGGGTTGATCAGTAGCCCATGAAATCGGCTAGTGATCATCAAAAGCCCATATTGCCCCAACCCGCTATGCCTTTCAAACGTCTCTCATAGGCTGAGATGCAAGCCCAATGTGAGAAAGGCCTTTGTTATAACTGTGATGATAAGTTTGGACTGGGCCATAAATGCTGAGTCTAGCGGGTGTTTCTCCTACAGACAGAGGAAGAGCCGGAAGAGACAGACCTAGAGCACTTAACTGACTGTGAACTGATTCCAGACGGGCCAGAACCTGACGGGGCCAAGATCTCCTTACACGCCCTCATGGGCCTCAACTCTTTTCAGTCCATGCATGTAGAAGGAAGATTGATGGGCTGGACCGTGATGATTTTGATTGACAGTAGCTCTACCCTGAATTTCATCACTTGCCATTTGGCTAAGCAGCTAGGTATGACCATACAACCCACTCCTCTCTTTTCAATCCATGTGGCTAATGGGAGTCAGATGTCGTGTAATGGTGTATGTAAGAAGGAGAAAATCCTCATACAGGGCCATAATTTTGTGGTGGATCTCCACCCATTGGATTTCTCGGGGGCTGATATTATTTTGGGGGTTCATTGGTTGCGTGGCCTGGGCCTTGCTCTATGTGATTAGGCCAAAATGTCAATGGATTTTCACCAGGATGGCCAGTCTTGTCATTTACAAGGGGTGCGGCCCCCTGGTCCACAAAGTGACACTTTAGCCTCCATGATACGGGCCTCCAAGGATGCTGGCCAACCCATATTTATGCACTTAGGCGTTCAGTCCACAGTCCCAATTCTGGACAACTAGGGTTGTGTTCACCCCACAGAAGCACAACACAGGGCCCTACGGTCGATAGTCGATCAGTTTGGCGATGTATCCGAGGAGCCGAACCAATTACCTCCACTTCGGGCTCATAATCATCAGATAACTCTCTTACCCGGTTCTAACTCGGCCAATGTGAGGCCATATAGATACCCTTACTTTCAGAAGCTGGAAATTGAGAAGGCAGTGAGAGAATTAATGGAAAAATGGCATATATTGACCAACACCAGCCCTTTTTCATCTCCTATACTCTTTGTAAAGAAGAAGGACGGTAGTTGGCGCTTTTGCATAGATTACCGGGCCTTAAATCAGATTACTCTGAAGGACAAGTTTCCTATACCCCTCATTGACGAACTACTGGATGAGTTAGGGGAGGCACGAGTGTTCTCCAAATTAGACCTGTGGTCCGGGTATCATCAGATTCGAGTCCACCAGGCTGAGATCCACAAGACGGCCTTTAGGACCCACGATGGCCATTATGAGTTCTTGGTTATGCCTTTTGGACTCACAAACGCCCCCTCCACCTTTTAGGCCCTTATGAATGACATCTTCAGGCCATTTCTAAGGCGATTTATTCTCGTGTTTTTCTATGATATTCTGGTGTACGGAAGGGACTGGGACACACATATGGAACATCTGAAACTCACCCTCACAACTCTAAAGGGGCACTAGTTACATGCCAAAATCACAAAGTGTTCCTTTGGACAAGGACAAATTCAGTACTTAGGCCATGTGGTTGTAGCAGGTCGGGTCATGGTAGACCCAGAAAAGGTAAACACCATTCAGAAGTGGCTCAAGCCCACTACTGTAAAGGCTCTGTGGGGCTTTCTTGGGCTTACCGGATATTATAGGCGCTTCATTAAGGGGTATGGGCTTATGGCTGCCCCTCTAACGCGTCTATTAAAGAAGGATTCCTTCAGTTGGACTGATAAAGCCCAACAGGCTTTTGAAGACTTGAAGACAACAGTTTCCAGCCCTCCAGTCCTCACTCTTCCAGACTTCTCTCAGCCTTTTGAAATAGAATGTGATGCGTCAGGTGTAGGAGTAGGGGTCGTCTTGATGTAGAAAGGGCAGTCCATTGCTTATTTTAGCAAGGCTCTCTCAGCAGCTCACCAAAGTCAGACCACTTATGTCAAAGAAATGATGGTTGTGGTAATGGTAGTGCAAAAGTGGCGTGCATACCTATTGGGACGTCAATTTGTTATTAGGACAGACCAACGAAGTTTGAAGTACATAGCAGAGCAAAGGGTGCACACCTCGGAGCAACAAAAATGGCTTAGTAAACTGATGGCCTTCTACAATATGTCTCCGAATGACAAACCTGCCAACAACAGAAATACTCATCACAGCCTCCTGTTGGCCTTCTACAACCTCTCAAGATTCCAGATCAAGTGTGGGAAGACCTTTCCGTGGATTTCATCATGGGTCTTCCTCGTTCTGCAGGAAAGGAGGTTATCATGGTAGTGGTTGACCATCTCACCAAGTACAACCATTTCTCTGCATTACCTCACCCTTACAACGCAGCAATGGTGGTTGACATCTTCATCTAGGACATTACCAAGCTGCATGGAACCCCGAGATCCATTGCCTCAGATCGGGACCCTGCTTTCCTGAATTCATTCTATAAGGAATATTTTCAGTTGCAAGGAACCCAACTACACCCCTCCACGAGTTATCACCCGGTTGAAGCCTACCTTAGATATTTCATAGGGGAAAACCCCCGACAATGGGATCACTGGCTTCCATGGGCAGAATAATGGTACAATTCGACTTATCAGTCGACTGCTGGAATGACACCCTTCAAGGCTCTTTATGGCAGAGAACCTCCTCCCATATTACCTTATGAATATGGGCCATCCAAGGTGGCAGAAATAGAGACCCGTCTACTTGTGAGAGACAAGATTCTTAGATTGCTTAAGTCCAACTCGACAAAAGCCCAATAGCAAATGAAGGCCCGCTATGACACTCACCACCGCCCGTTAGAATTTCAGGTGGGTGACTTCGTTTACCTTAAGCTCCAACCTTACTGCCAGATCTCAGTGGTAAGATGGGCTTGGCACAATCTAGCACCTAGGTATTATGGGCCTTATAAGGTTTTGGAGAGAGTGGGCCTTGTTGCTTATCGGTTCGACCTCCTTGCAACCTCAAAGCTTCATCTAGTGTTTCACATCTCACTTCTTAAGAAGGCGGTGGGAAATCATACACCTGTCTCACCCAACTTACCCCAATTCACTGAAGAAGGGGACATTGACACGGAGCCTATCAGAATTGTGGATTTCCATTGGGTTTGACGAGGTGGTTAGGTTGTGCTAGAAGCCAAGGTATAATGGGTTGGGCTTCCTCCAGATTATGCCACTTGGGAACCTTATCTTAGGCTGAATGAGAGGTTTCCAAACCTAGACCTTGAGGGCAAGGTCAATGCTAAGGGGGGAGGAATTGTTGGGACCCAAACATTCCCTCCGAACCCAACTATAGGTGTGGAGCAGGCCACCACCGAGCAGCATTTCACTAGAAGACAGAGAGGCTAGCGTGACACGCAACAGAGCCTCCCAGAGTTAGTTATACTGCCACCAGAAGATATTCTCTTCATGATTGCATACATGTAGGCCAGCTATATAAGGCCCTGATCATGTAAAAAGTGGCGTGAATGAATATCCCTTTCATCTCTCTCTCTGTGTCATCTTCTTCCTACCTTTTCCCCTTTCCCTCCCCATCTTCTGTTTCAGGAGGTTAAGCCACCCTTGAAGGGGCTTCCGAGGTGAGCGGTAACTCATCACAAGTGTCCCACTGATCAAGGATCTTATCACTTGATCATCAAGTCTACGCTAGGCCAAATGGCCTACCATTGACCCAATAAAAGCTGGAAATGGATCTAGTGAGTGTTCCAACAATGGTCTCTCCATGCAAAAAATAATTAAATAAATAAAAGAACCAAATAGACAAATAAATTTTCTTTTATATAATAATAATAACATGTTTGTATGTGAGGGTGTAGCATAGAGATGACCTATCTTCCACCAGCATGTGGTTTATCACATGGCCACTGGATTTTCCAACATGTCGAGGATCAGAAAATGAGGGCCTATGGCCACTCTTCCAACAGATCATAGGTTCCTAGTTGGAGCAATCTAAAAGATTTTGATGTCATTTTAGGAGCTTGTTAAAGGGGGAATAGTTTTAGTAGATAAAAGCATATATCGTTTTGATGAAATTATATTCCCTCGAAGCAAATTGTTGCTTTCTACAAAAGATTTTGTGAAGTAGACGACCCTTGCAGTATTATTGTATAATACTCAGTTAGGTATAAGACGACCAAAATACTTGTAAATTCCACTTTGAGTTAGTCCCAACTGAAAACAGTAAAACATACACAAAAATTACCTGTATGTAATTGAACCATATGTATACACACACACACACCTGCCCAGTGTTTCTCTATCATCTACACAATTAATTCAATCGTGTAAACAGGTGCAACATATAACTGTATCAACAAATTTATATGTGGGGGAATTTTTTTTATCAGAAAGATGCTCTGTAACATGTAATTAGCTTACTTGAGAGCATATTTGCGACGAAGCGAATATCAATCAGAAGGAAACTCACTTGAGAGCTGATTTCCTTTCCTGTTTGCATTTCCGATATCCAAATCAGTTGAAGTCCTATCATCTCCCAATATTTCATATGGATCTCTCTGACGAGCAAGCCGAGACGAGCTTCCCATCTTCATAGAATGAAATTTTAAAGGCGATCCAAGCTCTATTCAATCATATGTCAAAATTCCGACGTTCCAGCAGATTAAACAGAGTAAAACTTAAAGTCTAATCCCAACCAATAACGAAATCTGCACCAATGAGCATAAAAGTCCATAATTATGAAGGTAACAATCTGAACTCCATTGAAATTGATGAAAGAACGTCAAAGAAACATGAAGATCAAAATAAAACAATTTCTGCATACCAATTCGGGCAACACAGCAACTGCTATGAGATTCCAGGAGCCGAAAGCCCTAATTACCAATAACGAACAGAAAATTAAAGATGAAAAGAAAAAGAAAAAAAAAAACAAACAAACAAATGAGCAAATAACAAACAGGCGGGGAGAATCGGGAGGGAGGAGTAAAGCGCATCTACGGAGAACGATAACCATTTATAAGGAGGGTGAGCTATCGTGCTCCATATGGATACACGGTATTATTCGAGAGCATATTTGAGTATTAGGCTCCGTTTGGGAAGAGGGCAAATGCAAGCTTGCAAAGGGTAAATGCAAATAATCATGGTTGAGGTAAATGCAAAAGTTAGGCCGGTTTTATGGTCATTTGCACTCATGGTTGTTTGGTTGGAAGAAGGCAATATGAGAATGCATATTTGCTAGTGGGAGTTTTTTACATTGCAAATTCAGAGAATGGGTCCTGCCACCATGCCATGGCTTTTTTTTAACCATTGAAGTCCCAACATATGTATATTTAGATTCCCATAAACGAATCTTCTTAACTAGGATATGTGGTCAACCGTTTAAACTAGACTTCACCATATTTTTTGGTTTTCCAATTTAAGATGTGTTTGGAAGCGTGGGCGTTTTTTGGGACCAATTTTCAAAAAAAAAAAAATGCCCATGCTTGTTAGACCTATTTTTCACAAAAAAATGTATGGATTTTGTTTGGGAGTGTAGAGCAACACTGCTGTTTGATAAGGTAATTTTCATCACCATTTTTCATGTATGTGCACACATTACTCCATAAGATGATGCGCGCTAATATCATAACAAATTATATAACGATGCTTATCAAATGGTCTAGATTAATTGGATGATTGTTTTATATTATCTGGCCTAAAATTTAAAATAAATCTAATGGTTGAAAATGTTGTTGGAATAGATCAACAACATCAACATGAATAATGGCATCATATCCAATGGCTGTGAGTGATCCAATCACCTATTAGTACAAACAATAGTTAAATGCTTCAAAAAGAAAATTCAGATAATCAATAAGTATAAGTTAAAATGTCTAATAGTATCTTCATTTGTCCATCAACTTTGATAATAATATATTCGTCCTATTTAATGAGCTTCAAGACTAATAAGATAACTATTAGCCAAACCCAAATTAGAAGACAAACCAAGTTACAACCACAAGCGATGAGTGCAAAATATCCTTTGTTTTGTTGTGATTGTGTAGTAGATGAAAATTATTGGATAACTTCAGCCCTAGGTGCTCTATGACGGATTCCACCAAATCCATCTACCCATACAAATGAACTCCTGTGGTTACTCCTTACTGGGCAACATAAAAACCATCTCCCATAATTAGTTTCCGTCCTTGCGATTTGTAGTGCCATCTCCACTTTACCACAAGAGCAGTTTGGTAAGAATATCCCATCAGTCATTTTCTGCATGAATAACTTGTATAGTAAACATCCAATGATGATCAACAAGTGAGCATAAAAATACATAAACTTAAAATATATGAAACAGTAAAGAAGTTCAATCCATAACAAACATAAAATTCATCATAGTTTGAATTCCAACATTTTCTTGGTCTGGATCATAACATCATGTTTCACATGTTTCGGCATAAGTCACAAATCTATGTAACCCATTGGGTAGACCTTTGGTACTTCTCCCATAGCTCAGAAGCAATTTGGTCTCTAACCATGTCCATCTCTCTGCTTGAACCTAGTGCAGATGCAGTGTGCTCTTCGCCATTATCATCGCCACTTGAACCATCATCATCTGAGTCATTTTCATAACCATCTGCACACTCATCTATGTGTTTATCCCCATGCGCCTCTTGTTTTTGAAGTTGTATATTATAAAACATGACATTACAAGAAAACGTTGGAACTCTAATTGGTAGCATGACATGTTTTTCAAGATGGGGAATTTACCCTTTAAGATCCCAAAGAAACGTTTGATGACATTACGTAGTGAAGAATGAGTGTAGTTGAAAAGGTCTTCCTTGGATCTAAATTTATCGGAATGTCTCTTAAACTCATTAAGGTGGTACCATTCACCAGAGTATGGGGCAAAGAAATCGAGAGCATTAACATATCCATAATCAACAAGGTAGTACTTTCCTGCAATGAATTCTAGATGCGAGGACACACAAATGATGAAGAGAACTGATAAAGGGCAATTATAAGGAATGTCTACTGCACCTGATGGTGGTTTGGGAAACCGTTGGCAATATTGCGCCATTTTTATGACTGCTTCAATTTGTGATATATCAATTAAAGCAGATATCTAGGGAGTAAAACATAATTTAGATGTAGGTAGTAATTATTATTGATAATTTGGACTTTATTACAAAAAAAAAGAGAAGGGGATAAAGAATCCATCTAAAAAAAAGAAAAGAAAAAAAAGAGTTGGGAATAAAGAACCTGATACAATTTGGTTATCAAAGAAATAAATCTAGAAAACCTATCATAAATCTTTCTAAAAGTATTATGACATCAAAAGCTAGACATTGCACCAATCCAACCCAAAGAGATTGATATCTCTTCAGATTAAGAAGTGGAGGCAACTATACAAATTGATGGAAATGAATGCATACTTTAGATTGTGAATTGCTTGTTACAGCTTGAACAAATATGTTGCTATTTGACTTTCATATATGCCAGTAAGGTTACTTCTAAAGAAAGAAAGAAAAAAAAAAAAGTGGAGTAAGTTTATCCCATTAAATATCCTCTACATACCAAATTATGCAGTCTCTTTTGTCAATCTTTATCCAAACCATCTAAGTAGGGTTTTAACTTTCTTTTATAGCAAAGTTTCTTCCAGAAAACACCTAATTTAAATTGCCATTCAAAGAGAGGTGGTGGAAGGGAACATTTTGGCCAACGAAAGGGGGAGTGGTGATTTGTAAGATGGATGATGTGCTTTTTCTTGACCTGGATGATGAAGGGATTTGAGAAAGAAAAAGGTTTCTTCGAAGGTGTATGGTGGGTAGATTTGAGGGTTTCACAGGCAGGTGCTAGGAAATTGAAGAGTGGGCAACAACAGTGTCGATGGAAAGTCTCTACCTGCTTATCCTTCCCTTGCCTGGAAATTTGGTGTAAATCCTAAGCGGTCATTCATGGTTCTTGAAGGAGGAGAAGATGCTCTTGGTCTAGTGGAGCACATGAATGGGATGTCATTCTAATGAAGAGAACATGGAGCACCAAGGGAAAGAGTCTAGTGTTGAGGATGTTTGGATAAGATATATTATGGTTTAATTTATCAATCAACCATCACATTAAAGCATAGTCTTCAAATCAAATAGGGACTTTCATAAGTTGCAAGCAACATAATAATACAGACAACCCAAGAATTCTGATTTACCTTGTAAAAGATCCACCCTTTCCAACCCAAGAATTCTGAGCAGATATCTCAATTCGATCTGTTAATGAATTCTTAACATGGAGTACTAAGGGACAGAGTCTGGCGTTGAGGAAGTTTGGATAAGATATATTATGTTTTAATTTATCAATCAACCATCACATTAAAGCAGAGCCTTCAAATCAAATAGGGACTTTCACAAGTTGCAATTTGCGAGCAACATAATGATACAGACAACCCAAGAATTATGGTTTACCCTGTAAAAGATCTACCCTTTCCAACCCAAGAATTCTGAGCAAATACCTCAATTCGATCCGTTAATGATTTCTTAATACATGTGTTTGTTTTTTGCATAAAACAAAGCCTAGAAATGAGTTTACATAGAGGAAAAACTTTCGGTGACGAGTTTACACAGAGGAAAAAAAAAATTCTAAAGAAAAACCTCTTCCAACGACGGCCAACCTCTTTCGGCGACGGCAGTAACGAAGAAACGAGTAGAGGTTACGAGGGCTGTCTATGAGAGGAGAGAACTTTTAGCGGCAAGAAGAAAGAGTTAGTGCTCAAGTGATTCTAACCGTACCACTCATTGGGTTAATGTTCCAGTGGGCCGAGAAGCACCAGAACATTCCCACTAGTGCCAATCCATCTTACTGGTAAGCGCCATGTAGGACACACGTATTTGCCAACTCAGTGAACCGTTGGGGGCAACGGTTCAATGACGTTTCTTGCATTGGTGAGATCCTGATTTACGAGGTATGTTCGTGGTTCAAGAGAATGCTTGAACCAAATATTCATGTATAACGCCCATATAGATTCGATGTGACATCAATTTTCAGAAAAACGGTCATGCTTCCAAACATCCCCTAACTTGGACTTTGAACTGTAATAAGTGGTTAGTATTAAACTTTGCACCAGAATTCCAATTTAATTAGGCAAAATGTTCCCACGAGAAAAATTGATGAATGATAATACCTTGGCTATTGTGTAGTTGCAACATGCTAGCATGCTAGTAACATGCTATTAGCCCGCCACTGAAGTTGTTCTCTTACCTCTTTAACATGCACGTACATATACAGTTCTCTATACCCTTTTAAACACCTACTAAAAGCCACACATTTATATATCCTACTAGTGGGCACTTATCTGTTTCACCAGTTGAACAATCATATTTCTATCATTTCTATATATTCACTGCTATGATCAACCCTACATCAAATCAATCATTCTACTATGTCTAAGCCAATGGATCTGAATACCTCAATGGATCTAAATTATTGGTATCCCAGTTCATAAGTGACCTACCTGTGAATTCAACCTCACATTGGTAATAATCGTATCCTTGTTAAACTGGAAAAAGAATTATATCCTCGTGTTCATGTTCATATATCATCTCATACTTGTATTTGGAGAGCAAAATTAAAACAGTTTAGTTAAGTGTAGCAAAAAAATTAAAATAACAAAAAAAAAAAAAACATAGTTAGTAAGCACTTTCTATAAATCTACTAAATACCTATTTACCATGAACCTAATCATTGTTCACTTGTGCTAAGGTTATGAAACGTCACTCATGAGTGGCCATATCTTTTCCCCTTATGAATATCCCATCTACAATTCTGATCAGACCTCCAATGATATATGGCCCAAGTGATGAATGTGATGGTCTAATCACCACCTCATGTCCATTACTATTATTAATTAATGCATGATTGCAGTACCAGCGATACATTTGCTCTACTTCTAACTGGATAGAGTATAAGCAATAAAAATTGCCCTTATAGCCAGATATCTACAAGGCCATGATTCATACACCCCCGGCTTTCGTCCTTTGAAGACCACATAAAGTTTTTTCATCCTATATGAAATTATATTTAAACAATTCTCAAAATGTGTCATTGATAAAAAAAAAAAAAAAAAAAAACCTTTAAATATGTGCAACAAAATTATAATCAAGTGGCATGCATCCACATGTGTATATCCAAATGGCATCATCCCATCCACTTCATCAACAGTATAAGGAGATTAATAGTCAACAAAACAAGATAAGTATAGATAGTGTGGATGTATTAGCCATATATCAAAAAAATAATGTAGTAATTAGGAAGCAGTTCCTTTTTAGCTAAGAGTGTTAGTGATATGTAAGGAGATATCCAAAAAACAGAGTTGCTGATCCTTTTCCACCACTATGTTCAGTTATACTTCAACCCATCTAAGCATCATACTAGGGCATGCCAAACCCAGGTAATTTAGAGAGAATGTTAATGACCATCTGGGCTCTATAAAGTTTCTCTCTTGCTAGGAAAATCTTTTCTAGAACTCGATGGTCAAATCCATCTACTGACATTACCCCATCCCGCAAGAGGTTCAAGAAATCGATGAGTGCCTTATCCATGGCATCATTCCGCCTCACTTGCTTTGATTTATCCGATTTTCCTGTTGACAAGGTGGCCTTGTCCTTGGTACTTTCTCTTTGGCTTCCGACGGATGAGCCTACTGAATCCCTTCCGTAAACCATTCCTAAAAACATTTAACCATCAAACAATATAATTTGATTTCATTTGATTGCGTCATGATCATATTAAATATCTGATTAGTGCACTCATAAGATCCTACAATCACATGAAACATGTTGGCATCATTGTGTTTATCATATAATAAGCATGTAATGTCAACCCTACGAGAATAGAAAATCACAAAAAATATGTGTAATCTCAAATTTGTTCTAATAATCAGAGCATTCAGCATAAACTACAAGTGGTCAACACCAATTTCATGTATAAACTACTCAACTTTCTAGTAATTCAAAACCAAATCTCCATTTGCACTCCCTCTATAGGGAGTCATACAGGACAGTGGCATCTGTACCTGACCCCTACCAGCCAGCCAACACATATGTGAAACGTAGATCGAATGCCATTGCAGCCATCACATTTTGGGTGCATGGTTTTCCCTTTTCTCCCCCTGAATTTTCCCCATCTTTCTACTAGAGTTTTACATGGAATGTGTGTTTCATCAATTGCACCTATAGAATCCTATAGTATACACTAGATCAAATACTTTTTTAATGGTGGATTACTGAAACTAAACTAGTATATTCCTTATTTAGCAACCTACATACCTTAAAGTATGGCATGAAGCGAGGGTCACTTGAAATCTGGGGGGTTGTACTACCAGCAATGAGTATAATCCTAGTACAACACGCAATACTTTGTAGAAGTAACGATTAACAATCTCCTGAGAATGGCCAAATCGTACATGGATGGTGTTATTTTGTACATTATGACCAATTGTGTGCAACAACATGGCAACTTGTTCCATCACATTTATTTGGGAGGTGCGGCGGATGTATCCATGAACACCTACTTCTCATCCTAATTTGTGTAAGACATGACTCGTCACTATGGAATATGCTTCTCATAAACTGCCTTGTCCCTACACTTCTAACCTCTCAGATTATGGGCTTCTCAACTAGTGTAAGGTATGTCATGTAGATAACTGCAATGGTGTAAGAACACATGGTGGCAATGGCTCCGACAACCTGCATACCCCTTTGAGTGGTATTTGGTGGCCTCATGTCTAATGGAAAATAACACAAATATATGGGCTGAATGAGGCAAAGTCACTAGAAAAATATTAGGTGATGCCCTAATTATAATAAGAAGATAACGAGGGTAGAACAAATAATTTCCAATCCAATAAGTAAGTGGGGAATGGGAATAATGTAGCAAGGAATCAGAAGCAAAATTACAGTGTTTGAATTCAATTTGTTTAACCAACAAAACAAATCAAAAAAGGAATTTAATAAGTTACTCTTCTAATTCAAAAACATAAATGAATGGAACCCAATCAATGATAGGGTTACTAAGTTTTCTTGTGTTTATACATATTTTTCTTTTATTTTGTTAAAAGTCTTGATTCCATTCTCTTCTTGAATGATAAGGTTACTTTTATTTGCATAAAGTAGTTGTTTCCTTACTTGAATCCATGTTCTCATTCTTGTCAAGGGGCCATTTGGTAGCAGCTGAAGTGGATGAACTGAATTGTGCATAGCTTCGTCTTTTAGTCCATCCAGTTGAGATGAAGGGATATTCAGAATCAATGTAGAAAACAGTCAAGAGGAATATGTTAGAGACCAACTAAATATGTTTGAAATCTCGAAGATATTTAATCATGGATGTGTTGGATTTCCAAGCTATTCAGTCAGCATTATGTATTAAAGGGAATTATCCAGTGAAAAACCATCAAGTTCTTAGGCTCCTTAAGTGGGCCCATCATATGGTTATTATTCCCCAGTTTGGATTTCCTGTTTTTCATGTGCTCCTTGATCTGTCTTCTATATACCCTCATTTATAGCTGATATTTTGAAGGCTTAAAACTAAACTTTCTTCTTATCTAGCTTCATATTCATGAATGCTTTTAGACACTTTAGCTGTTGTCAAGTGGGCCCTAAGGCACCAATTAGTCACTTTAGTGCTGACCTATTAATATAATTCTTGATTTTCTAAATAACTCCTAATCTAATTAAGAAACTAACTCTAAAAATAACTAGGAAAACAAAGGCTAGCCATGTTTGGTCCAACTTTCATTTTTTTTTTCATTCCTGCTAAAGATAAAATTCTAAAATAGAAAAGAATGGGTAAAATGGGAAAATATCGCTATGAACCAAACGTTTTTTTCCTAAAAAATAAATTCTTTTCAAACTAATAAGTGCCTTACGTTGCTCATTTTCATTCCTAAAAAAATTGTGTTAGCAGTCATAAATCACCAGCCTAAGTCTCCAAAATCATCAGCATAAATAGATGTTCACCAGTAGAGCTATCAATTGGATTAGATTTGGTCCAATCCGATCCAATCCAATATCGGCCTACAATCCAATCCAGTTTAAAATGCAAATGGACCAGATTGGGTCCAATTCAATCCAAAGTGAATGAATAAAAACACTTTTGTAAAAGTAATTCGATAAAAGTGCTTTTGTAAAGGTAGTTTTGTAAAAGTGCTTTCATAAAAAGTACTTTCATAAAAATACTTTTGTAAAAGTACTTTCATAAAAGTACTTTGATAAAATAATTTCATAAAAGTGCTTTTGTAAAAGTATTTTTGTAAAAATACTTTTGTACAAGTATTTTCGTAAAAGTACTTTTGTGAAAGTGTTTTCATAAAAGTACTTTTGTATAGGTGCTTTTATAAAAGTACTTTCCATAAAGTTACTTTATAAAAGTATTTTCGTAAAAGTACTTTTATAAAAGTGTTCTCATAAAAGTACTTTGCTTTCATAAAAGTAATTTTCATAAAATTACTTTTATAGAAGTGCTTTCAAGAAAATGTTTTCATAAAAGTGTTTTTATGCTAGTAATTTCTAGCCATTGGCATAGAGTTTCTTTAAAGAATGAAACTGGGCAAGATGGAGCATGGTTATTTTTCATGCTGCAGGCTACCCCAACTTTTGTGCTATGGATTGAATTTTCATTCTGAAAAGAACGAGGCTGATGGCAAGAATTTTGTAATCAAACATTCTAATGTTATTCATTCTTGCTCATACTGGGTAAGAATGAGCAAGAATTACAAAAATGAGGCTTTGAGCAGAAAACCAAACATGACCAGACTCTCAATCTAATTAAGAAAACTGAGTCAAATAATCATTTTAATAACTATCTATGGTCCATACCTTCATAGAAATTAAAAAAAAAAAAACAGATTTGGCATGTTGGTTCTTCCACCAACTAGTTATTGCCATGGGATGTTGGTTATTTAGAAAATGACTGTAGTAAAGATGTGGATGTTGAGATGGAATAGTTATTGCCATGGGAGTTGGTTGTTGTCCTGATTGCAAATTTGTAATCCTTATATCCAACCTTGCCCCAAACCCAACATTCAAAAAAATTACAACCCATTACAGTAAAAAATGATTGAAAACAACAGAAAATAAAAAACATGGAGTAAGTATGGAACTAAAAAAGAATCAAACATATCACACGTAAAGATTCAAACGGAAAAATACAACAAACCATATGACAACCGAAGGAAGTGCAATGGGATAAAAAACAAGAATTTTTCATAATATTATCATCCACCCAAAAGAATCCTCATGTGACAATCAAAGACTACATTTCTTTTAAATCACATAATAGAAGAATAGAAGAAACCAACAACATGCAAGGTACCTTCAAGTATCAAGAATCGACTATTTACTAGATAGAAGAACGAGTGAGAACAAGTGAGATGTAGCCTCTGTCGAGCCCTGTTGCCTGCAAAACACAAAAAAAAAAAAAATACAAAAACATTATTATCAGTAGATTCTTTTTCCCAAATACATGTAGGAACCAAGGGAAAAGTAGAAGAAAACTCGGACAAAATTTGGCCTCTATCTATTCCAGTGTTTCCCTAATCTATTTTGGGCAGCAACTTTTTCCTTCCAAATACTGTGAAATATGGCAGCGATCTAATGTCTTTGGTCTTTTCATCACTGGTGAATCTCCATGGGGATGTTCTTGCCGGATGAAGATGTCAAGTCCGTCGGAGTGAAACTCGACTGGTTATTAATAGTTATTTGTTAAAAGACAAAATCAGACCGGTTCAAAAGGATGAAATTGGACAGGTTTGTTATTAAAATGGTTTATTTATATGGTTGTGGGTTGGATTTGAGTGGGACTATCTAGAATTTGACGCAAAATAATTGTCTTCATAACCCAAATGAAGCCAACAATGCCATTCGATACAGTGGTGAAATACAGAAACTGGGAGTGAGATATTCACCCTTGTTTCAATCTCTTTCACTCCTAAATGGTGTTTAACGAAGTCGTCGGCGATAATGAACACTTAAACAGCCCGTAGATATTGGAAATGGTGTAAAATACACACCTGTGTTTGAGATTGAAAAAAGGACCAGTGACTGAGAGTTTGATCATTCTTATGCCTCCCCACGAATACCAAGAGTTTGATTTCCCAAAAATGACTGACGACTAAACTCTTGATGTTCCAACAACTTTCAAATTAATTTCATTTTCCTCTCTAAAACAACAGAAAAAAAAAAAAAAACAAAAAACGATTGCAGCATTTTCCTTGTTTTGGCATGTTCAAGTATGAGTACGGTTAGCAAAATAGGGTGCACTAATAGAAGTAAACGAATGTCAAGAAGTAATAGTATACCTTTAAAAAGTTTGCGCAGTCCATTGTTCATGGTGCCATAAACAAAGCAAAATTACCACTGGAATAGAATGAACAACAAAAAAACAACCACCATAGTCTCACCCCTGTTTTGGTGTGGTCAAGTATGGATCTATGGTTAGCAAAATAAAGGATGGAACATTAACAGAAGGAAAGTGATGTCAAAGAACCGATAATACCTGCTTTATCTAGCTCTCTAACTGTTTAAAAAACTTCTACTGGAATAGAAGAAAATAGAGCAAAACCATTGGGGTGGAATTCTAAAGCTCCTTCTCAAGTTGCTGTGTCGCCTTTGTTTACGTGGGGTTCTCAAACTTCAAGTTTCTCTGAAGGTGAAGAATAAGGGTCAGAAAGAAAGAAATAGTTCAAAAAATATAACCCGGATGGAATCTGAATGTAGCATGATCTAGAATATCATGCTTCATTCAAAGTCGAGTGGAGTTCGTTAGGCTAGGAAAATCTCTTGAAACATGAGATACATGCTTACTTAGATGGAATTACGTAGAATTAAAAATAAAAAAACAAAAAATTGTAAAATTAGCAAAGGGGATTTTGGAGATTGATTTGTTGGAATCAAAATAAGATAGATTAAAAATAATTCAAAAAAAGAAGAAAATTTCTTAACTACTGCATTTAAGTATATATATACCCCAATCAGATTCACAAGATCATACCCTATAATTTGCATGTTACTAACACTCCCTATAGTTTACAACTGACTTACCTAATTGACCTTCTATTGGATGAAAGTGGAAAATGATACTTTTGACCTATACTCATTTAAACAAATTTGATCAATTGTCAATTTTAACTACGTTGGACTTGTGTTAGGGATCGGATCCATTGAAATTTAATATCCAGTTTGTGTTATTTGGCTTTTTAATTTTTCAAGCTGGGCTCACGTCCATCCCTTAGATAGCCCAAAATTAGTCCGACTATATATACATATTTGTATGTATACATGCATATATGTATAGTTTTTTAATAGACTATACATATATGCATACATGCACATACATGTATTATGTATATCGACTTAGTGTGAATTGATTGATTAATTTGAGTCCGGCCTGGACTCAAACACAACGTGAAACATCAAGTTTGGACACATTAGCCCAATTCTTAGGACTGGACTTGGTCCATTTGAGCTAAACCCCAGCCTTGTCCACCCAATTTGTACCTCTAACAAATAAGACATGCAAATTCTAAGTAGGAAGAGGGTATTCTGGGAGTGTGAATCTGTTTCTTACAGATCGTTCCTCACACCAACTTAATAACATAATATTCCAACCCTACATCAGAAACATCTCCTATACTTGTATGTTATTATTCATGGGAATTGAGAAATGTTCCCAATATAAGATGAGATTATATGGGTGTGAAGAACATATCCCATAATGATTAGTTTCCGAGACTTTTTTTAAAATCATGCTCCCATGTCAAAAAAAGAAAACTGTTTGAAGAAAGGACCAAAAAACAATCTGAAGGTTAAGATCTCTTAGGATTTGATACGATGAATCTGGATTGACGGAAAACAAAATCATGTAAATTCGACCGGACAACCTATCAAAACTGAACACGTCAGTATTTTATATGACCAAGGTGTGGGCTTCACATGGGCTCTATGGGTATATTAATGGGTTGCCTGGCTTTCCGTGTGCAAGAATTTTGTCTCTCGAGATGGTAAGACATTTTTTTGATAATCTGAGGGATAATAAGATATGACATTTGTTTTATCGCAAATTAGGAAATACACCGGTACAAAACTGGATGACTGCCGGTATGTGTATGCCGGTAAAAGGCACACATCAAAAATACCTCTTGTCGCCGGTGAAAACTCAATATGCCACATTCCGTGCTAGATCAGGAGAAACCTGTGGAGCTGTCTTAACTCTTAATACTCCATTACTCCTACATGAATTAGGAAAGTTTTTCACCTGGTTTCATTAGGGACCACTCACACGTCTCTACACTGCCGGTCTACCCCATCAATCCCTACAAAAGGTTCCAATCCAATAATTCAAACATAAAGAGCACCACCCTGTCCCACCTCCTCAGAACGACTCCATATTACCACGTTGTTTCATTTATTTATCTTTTAGGCAGTGGTGTTTGTTACAGGAGATGTTTCAAGCAAGGTTCAAAAAATTGTTACGTCGGCCCCCTGAACCAGATTTGAAAAAAAATCTCTCTGTCTGAGACTGGAACAGGTTTCACAAAATCTCTCTCTATCTGTCTATCAGAGACATATTGAATTAGAAACAATTATTCAAAGGCATGGACATAAGTGGTCCCCTTGGCCCCTACCACCCAAGAGTGAGTTATATGTACTAATAATGTTGCAATGGAAGTAGAGTGATATGATATCAGCCTTCTCATCAGGACAGTGTTTTGGTAGATTTTTTATTTTTCTATCTAAATTGTAATATATCTGCTACCATTGTGCCTGATCATAGCATAGATCCTCTCTCCATATAAAGCATTTTGGTGAGGCGAGGACGGGGACAAGAATTAATAGGAATTTCTAATCGGGGTCGGAATTGGGGATAGAGATTGAGGTCCCCACTCTGCCCCGACCCTAATTATGTATATATATATATATATGTATTATTTGTATTATATACATACATATATATATATATATATCCAAATATATTTAAAAAATTATTTATAATTTAAATTTTTTATTTATTTTATATAAATTTATTTTTCAAGTAAATACTGTTATCTAAAAAAATTTGGAGATTCACGTTCCCGCTGAGAACCCATCTCTGACAAAGATTGAGAGTAGAAGACAAATTTTATTACCAACAAGAATCAAGAATAAAAATGGGAATTACCTTTATAATCGAGGTCGGAGATGAGGAATATAATCCCCGCCCCATTGCCATTCCTACTTATCTCCCCTCCCATAAATAAAAATTAGCAACGTCATAAACCAAAGGAGATAGTGCCGTACATATTGTTTTTGCAGTTTAGCTTTTTCTTGATTATATAAATGTTGCTTAATGCGTGGAAAGCATATAGGATCTGCACAAAAAGCCAACAGCTAATATATAGTTTATATTATATATATTACCATATATAATAAACAAAGCCATGCATGGCCCTGCACTTAGCCCTCATTGCTTCATCCCATTCAAACATGGCATGGGCTTTAACTTGATTTAGTCCCCCTATGATTAAGAACGAGGGGTTAGGTGGGCCATTCCAAGGATTTTGTGATCTCGTGCGGCTGGGATGTTTCTATCTGACTGCGTGGGAGGGTTGAGTTCAAGATTTAGTTAAATTAATTCAATTGCTTTCAAGTAAGGTTTTTAAAATTGAATCGGACAATGAATTGGTTAGAGGTTCATTTTTTGGGTCGAACGGTTTGATTGTTTGAATCGAACAAACGCCTTATTCTGATAAAAAAAATGTAAAAAAAAAATGCCAAACTATTGGATGGTTCGAACGATTCAACTGCTTAGATCAGCGGTTTGTTGACCAAATCAATGGTTTATGGTGAAATAACGGTTCTAGGGTAAAATGAAACCAGTCATCTGATTGGTTCCCGATTTTTCCAGTCTGACCATCCCACCCAGTCCGATTTTCAAAACCATGCTTTGAAGCATTCCAGATAAATTATTCTAAAAGGAGGAAATAGATAGCCCTTCAAATGACTGTCTACGGTTGATCTAGGCTCTTTAGATTTGTCACCAAACATATTTTATAGGCTCTTGTCAAACCTATTTGGAAATATTAACTAATCATTAATCAATATTGTCTATAATTAAATCTTAATCCAAAAGAATTGGGCCCCGTTTGGTTTGCATGAATAGGGGTTTGGAATTGGACTGTTTGGTTAAGTAGAATTGAAATCCCATTCTCATTCCTGCTTGAATGGCTAGCATTCACCCATTTGAGGGAATAGCCATTCCCTGCCCCTCCTTTGGAAATGAAATCTCATTTCTGTTTATTCCTATTCCCATTCTTGTCTGAACCAAACAGATTATGGGAATAGACCATTATGATTTCGATTTTAAAGAATTTCGATTTTGATTCCAGCTGCAAAGAAAACTAATCTAATGTTCTAATATAAAGAATTCAGGGTCTGTTTGGTTTGCAGTCAGAATTGGAATAGCCTATTCCCATAATCTGTTTGATTCAGACAAGAATGAGAATGGGAAATCAACAGAAATGGGATTTCATTCCCAAAAAAGAGGCAGAAAATGACTATTCCCTTAAATGGAGAAATGCCATTCCAATAGAAATAAAAATGAGAATCCAGTTCTGTTTAACCAAACAATTAGAATTGGAATAGTCCATTCCAATTCCGATTCCAGACCCCTATTCCTACGAACCAAACAGGGCCTCATATATGACTGAGTAATTTAATTTATAAGCCTCACAATAGTAACCTCATGACTTTAAAAGGAGCAGGATTCTTTACTTTTGATGTTTGATCGATATCTTTGGTGTGACCCCACAAGATTATCTCCATCCAAATTTGAAGTATGGAATTGGGTTAAATCAGTCTGCTACCAAATGCAACCAATGGTGGGGCCGTTGCCCCGGTCCTATAAATGCACTCCAGCCGCCCTACTACGAGTTCACTCTCACCCACCAGTCTTTTTAGTGTTTCGTCATATTAAAGCAAGAAACATCTTGTGTGGTGGTGTGACCTTAGTGCTAGGCCCTCCACATCCTTCATCAATCATCATACTTTTTAAGTTGAGGCCTTGGAAGGGAGAAAAAATAAAAGGGACCCCTCAAGAGCTCATCAAAGAATGCTTTTGCCTTCCTTCTCAAAGTAAGACCTGATCAAGAACGTCGTTTAGGAGCCCATTTACAGGTTCTGCCAGAGGAAACTGTTGTGAATTGAGTAGAGTCGTCAAGATCGGGGGCTGGTACATGTACATGTGTGAGTAGGATTTGCATACAAGAGAGGGATACCACAGATAACTCAAAAGTTTAAGCTGTTGGATTATGAGCCACTACTGTATATAAGTCCCCCTGCACCTCTTATTCCTTTCCGATGTGTGATTCTCTTCAACTAGTTATACGTAAATTCCAACAGTTTTAAGTTGAGTGGGCCAGCTTGCATACACGTATTGTAATGACCTAACTGTATAAGCTTCCTCTCCTCAAAACTATGCTTTTAAAAACCAATTTAGAGGTTGAATCATTTTTGTCTTTGGGTCATCATGACTTATCAGTTCGAATATCTTAATCAAACAGGTTAAACCATGGCAGATCAACATATTATATATGTAAACATTTATTATATAAATAAAATAATGTATAATTATATTTTATGTTAACTTATATTCTTAATTTTTTATTTATAAAAAATAATAAAAATTGGATTTTTAAGCCAAAAAAGATATTTTTTTTCTTGGAAAAATAGCAGGGCAAGGCACTTAAAACACATGAATATCAAAAAATTATCCAAAACCAACATAAATAACAATCCAATCAGATAACTAAGTGTAAAGTTATAGCCTCCAAAAGTTTATTTTAATGAGTTTTGATGACCAAATCAACAGTTTTCGAAAAACTTTCTGGTTTTAAGAAAATGGATTCCGAATATGACCAGGTAACGATTTGAATGATTCAACCATCAAAGTCAACGGTGGATTGAAAACACTGCTCAAGACACCCAGAAACTACTGCAGTATTTTGCCAAGATTACCACCAATCACAAACAAGCCTTGCAACCTAAGCAGATAAGCCCGCCATCATCTAAGCTCAATATCCATCACCACTGTGTCCTTAACCGCAGTTGTTCCAATCTTTGACACACATGATGGAGGCTAGCTAGAGCTTTGTGCCCCGACCGTAGAGTCTGTCGGGTGCTAACTGCCAACTGCTAACCACATTCACAAATTAACATGTTACACACACCTTCATGGACCGATAATTGTCTCCGGTAGGGCCGCCTAAACCAGTTGCTTAAAGCAAAAGACACCCCGATCGATAGACTAAGATTGAAACCAATGGCCGACTGGGTCGAGCCTCGAGGAAACAAATCAAGTGATGAGGTGACGAGTCATGACTGAGTGGTAGGGACCAGGAGGTCAGGGTCCGCTCATGAGTCATGGTATCCTTAAACTAAAAGTCCATGTGAGCCTTAGGGCAAAGACCGGTACCAAACTACCAATAATAGTAGCTTTATCGAGATGTGGGTATAGGATTGATTGCGCTCAAGATATCTTGGTCCAACACTTTGGATGGTTTGTCATTGAAGTTAGAAGGATCTGAACTTGTGAAGGGAAGGGGAACGTCAATCACGCTTGGATTGTGGGAGACACAGTCATCATCGAAGGTGATCAGGGATTCAAAATTGCATGTCCAGGCGCAGCTCAGTGGCCGACATGGCTCATGACATGTGTTCTCTCTACAACCAAATCTCCTAGTAAAGTACAAATCATCCAACACACAATATTCAAATAAAAATCACAATTATAATTGATAGAAATCAAATACAGCCAAAACGTGAGCCAAATCACTAATGCCAAAATTTGCCCAATCCCATGCTATCTAATAAATATTTAGGCTACTAATACTACTTATTAAATAACCACACCAGTCTTTTCATTTGCTTTAGGAATCATCACATCTACACACACAACAAAAGAAATTAAAGCTTATATTCACTTTTACTTTATATTTATTTATATCCTGTAGGGTTGTATATATTACTTGCAATTCTATAGATTCACTAGACCGGTCCAAACCCAGACTGCTGAGCCAATTAACCAACTCTATTGGGTGGGCCACTTCTTGTTATTATATGAATATTCGATTAAGATCAGAATCATTTATATAGTCAATCATATACAAAGGTTTCCTGATTTTTGTTATATTTTATGTCTAAAAAGATAAATTTCGATTAAGAACACTTGTTCTATCAATATATAAATAGTTTACAATTATGTTGTTTTTTTTAATAAGGTTAAATTTATAGAAATGAACTCTTAAATTTTTATTATCATAGATAATTAGAGATGTCTAAACGGGTGAGACCTGATTATCTCAATTAATAATTGGTTTGAATTCTGGGTCTTGATTTCTTATAGAACCGAGTAACAATCAGTTCAAGACTGGTGTACATATTGTCCCAAACCAGACTTGACCCATTGATAGCTCAATATAAGCCTTTGGCATGTTCCGATTGGAGGTTATTTACTTGGCCTTCAAGCCAAATATTGGTGACTGGGTGGTGGTGTAGTACTTGTTCTCAATTTTCAATCTTTTTCAAGCGTGATTTTAACATGCATGATGCATGCTAATACTTGAATGTAGGGGTGCAAATGGATCCGTTCATGATTTTATCCAATCGGAGATCTGATTCTATTTGGTTGCATTCGGATTATCCTTATCCGATCTGAGAAGATTAGATCCGATATATATTATATATTTATAATATATAATACATATATTATTTATTTATTTATAAATATATTATTTATTTATTTATATTTGTTATATTATTTATTTTTTATAAAAAACATGTATATATATGATGAAAATAATTAAAAATATTTATATTTTTTTACTTTATTTAAATTAGTATATTTTATTTTTTAATAATTTATTATTTTTTAAAGAAAACAAGTCAAATCAGATCAGATATGAAGATTTGACTTGCCAATAAGATTCGAATTCAAATTAAGTCCTATCAGATCCAATCAAATTCTCATATTAAACATAAACAATGTTGGGTCGAATTCGAATATACCCTGATTCAAATCTGATTTGATCCGTTTACATTCTTAATATGAATTACACCTCACATTTTTTAATAATACAAGAGGGGAAGGGAGAGGGGGGGGGGGTTAACATGGATGGGGACATGGGAGGGGGCCAACCAGAGGGAGAGGAGAAGCAAATAAACATATGAATGGGAATTATTCATTGAGATTCTAAGGCATAGGACGGACCATGGTTCCCTTGGTCCCCTTATCTGCATCCCCTGCTCATTCGGTCGCATAGTAGGAACATCTCCCTATAATTTCAACATATACAAACTAGGATATTCTTAATGTATGGTTAGATGCCATGTGTAAGAGATTTTGGGTTTTTAAAATAAAAATAAATAGGATCTAGGGTTGAATTAGGTTGGGTGACCCTATAATTGAGTTGCTGACAAAAAAGAAAAAGTTAATGTAAATGCTCAAGCCACATATCTTATTCAAATCCTCAACCCAAGATATTCCAATCTAATGTAAATAAATGTTCATAGGTGCCGTTTGGTAATGATGTAGTGACTGAATTGAATGATTTTATGCTTTATCTTTTCATCAATAAAGTAATTGAATTCAAATCAAATCATTAATAAGGAATTCACAACCTCAGTACTCTAAGACAAATTAATAAACCATATGCACAATTCAGTCACTTCAGCTATTATCAAAACGACCCATAAACCAACTATTATTTTATTATTTGTTTTGTTTATTGCTTTGCAGCTATAATATTGTATGTGAACTAAGATGGAATGATGGATTTCTTTTTCCAAAAGTAGAAAAAAGGGAGATTTTCACAGGTGGTGCGGTAACATGCATGGAATCGGCATCCACACCACACGTACTCACAAATGCTCTACCTTTCTCGGATTATCGGGGATCCATTTTCTCGCTCCTAGTCGTGTATACCACCAAATATAGGTCTAGAATCAGTGAATCACCTCTTAATTACGTTAATGACCTGACCTTGGATTTGTGCTAATAATTATTCCAAGTTTATTAACTTCTCATTCACTTCTTAAATATAACAAGGCAAACAGGACAAAACATCATGCATTTTTATTGACCAAAGTGTCTGCATTAAGGGCCTGTTTGGTTTGTGGGAATAAGGTCTGAGATCCGAATTAGAATGAATCATTCCCATTCCAACTATTTGGTTGGGTGGAATGGGAATGGGTATATTAAGGGCCCGTTTGGTTTGTAAAATAAGAATTTGGAATTGGAATCAAAATGACTCATTCTGATTCCAATTGTTTGGTTGTGCAGAAACAGAATTCCATTGCCATTTCCTCCAAAATGAAAATACATCATTTGATTTCCATTCTAAGAGATTTTGATTCTGATTTTTAATTTTAATAGCAAACCAAATGGATCCCAAATAAAATATCATCACGCTTGGCTTTATTGGAGTTTCCTTTAGAATTATCCAGCGTAGACTCTCTCTCTCTCACTCTCTCTCTCTCCTGTTAAAGCTCTACAACAACTGACTAACACTACAGTCCCTCCCACTGGCTGGCACCGGCGACTGACTGCCACGTAAACAAATCTATCACCATCAAAATCACCCTTTGCAAGAACTAATTAATACCCAAGTAGATGAAACGAACAGCTTTTAATTTTGTCCACTTTGGCTTGGCGCACTTTGAGGATATTTTGGTAATTCAACCAAGGAAAGAAATTCATATTCCCTACAAATAAACACCCTTTGCAAGAACTAATTAATACCCAAGTAGATGAAACGAACGGCTTTTAATTTTGTCCACTTTGGCTTGGCGCACTTTGAGGATATTTTGGTAATTCAACCGAGGAAAGAAATTCAATTTAATATATATTCCCTATAAATAAACACCACGAACAATTACTGGTTCCCACTTCCCACATATCACAAGGAAGATCTGTTTGCTTGTCTTCAACAACTCTGGCCTACTGCAAGTACAAACCCTTCCCTCTCCCCTCTCATTCTCTCTAAGTCTGTCTTATGGCAGATCCCGAAATCCCAGTTCCGATGAAGCCGTCGTCAGAAGATGGTAATTCCGACGGCATATCGGATCGGAGATCCACTTCAGTACTGAAGCTATTTGGTTTTGAGGTGACGGAGAGCGATGAAGTCCCCGCTACTATAGAAAACAGTAGGAAATTCGAGTGTCAGTACTGTGGACGGGAATTCGGGAATTCTCAGGCACTCGGAGGCCATCAAAACGCTCATAAGAAGGAGAGGCAACGAGCAAAGCGAGCCCAATTCCAAAGCAGTCGGCGGTTTTCAGCCGCAGTCTCCCCGCTTCTTAATCCCCACGCTGTGCGGTCAGGGCCCTTCTTATACTCAGGTTTGCCGTTGGGCATCGGTGCAGCTGCTCAACACCACTCTCCGACCGAGTACTATGCATCACCACCACCGATGCTGTCATCGTTATCTTCTCCTCGGCTTCCTGCTTGGCTTTACGTCTCTCGCCCACCCCAATTTCCTGTGGATCCCGACGTTCGTCCACGCCCTGCTCTATCGATAACTCAGTTTTCCGAGAAAATGCCGGAGGTGGAAGTTGGAGTTGATCTACATCTGAGCCTTGCACCCTCCTCTACTTCGTAATGAGCTAGTTGTACTACATTAAGATCGATGATAAGACCGATGAGCATCGAATCCCCGTAAGTCATTGTTTCATGTTCTGAGTTCTGACTTGGTCCGAGCGTCATCAAAATTCAAACCTCTCCCAGTCTCCATGACTCGACTGAGTCAAAACCTGGTTTTTCAACCATGATAGTATCTCCTTGTTCACATGAGAGACTTTATTTTCGTTTGCTTCTGTATTACCCAGCTAGTATTAATCTATGCATATCTGATTTATTTTTCAATTTTAATTTCTCTTTATTCTCTTGCCTTCTTTTCCTGAGAAAGATGAAGGGGGAAGACTTGGAGCGGAGAATGTTGGAGATACGTTGTCATTTCAATCGGTTATCAGATGTTAAGTTTCTCGGAATTGCTGAGGTTAATTGATCAGTCATCAGTCCCGGTGAGCCGTAAACAGGATGAGAATGATTTGCTTAAATTCTTAGATTATTCTTGTGTTGTATATATTTCTCCCTGCGCAACAACTTCAAACTCTTGTAAATGATCTGTATCGTTTTTCCTTTCGGACAGAAAGATATTACACGCGCCCGAATTCATGAACAAATCGATCGGTTGAAGACCAGACCAGAATGTACGTGAAAGTTTTTTTTTTTTTTATTTGGCCAACATAGATTACAATAGAATTAGTGAAGCTCCACTACTAACTACTACTGGTACTAGCTGAGTAACTAGTACTGTAGTTTTCAACCCAGATGAGAAAATGAGAAGTGAGAAGTGATCAGAAGCACAAGGCATGTCTGGAGACTGGATCATCACGTATCTATAAATATCATCCACCTGTGATCTCTACATAAAGTCACTTTAGAAATCTCACGTGTACGTTGTACTTCGATCAAAAATTAAAATCCAAGCAACCTGGCACCTCGTCAGTCTAGTGGCCCATTTGTATGTCACTAGCACAGACCCTCTTAAATGCTTCAATATATTATATATATATATATATATATATATATATATATATATATATATATATATATATATATATCAACTACCCATGATCCAATTCATCTATGAATCCCAATTCCCAACTGTGTTATGTGAAGATTATCTTCCAAATCATCAGTAAAGGATGCACTACAGGCCCTCTGTTTTACTTGTTTCCGGTGGTCGATCGGCCTGAGAAAATATATATAGCTCAGACTGATCAGAAGATGCATATATAGTTTGAACTCTGAAGCTGATCAAAAGATTCAAGACCTGAAAGGCTGAAACCAATTGATCCCAATATATATACAAGCCAACCCAAAACCTGAATTTCTCCCTGAAAGTTTTCATGTTAAAACATTGCAAGAAACAGATGAAACAAATCTGAAATTAATCATATCCTATATAATAATGCATGGTTATAACATTGCAACAATGCAATCTGCTGGTAGCCTCCTGCTGGGTTGGCAGTGCCAGTACTGATGAAGTCTGATCAAGTAACTTAAACAACTTACTGAGGGATTGTCTGAAGTAACTAAACAGTACGACTTGCTGATGCAGATGCATGTTTACAATTACATCGTGTACTAAGCAAAAGCAAACCTCCTCAGTCCTCAACTCCAAGTGGCCTTCCTGTCGAGAACCCTACCGATCATAAGCTTTTAATTAATTGCAAACTTGAACGATAGGCTGTCAAAGGGGTATCCAATGAATCCGGTATATCCAAGCATGCAATTGATCAGTAATTAAGGTCTCTAGCTCTCTGTCCAAATTAAGTTTATATTGGTACTACGCATTTAGTAGACAGGTTGGTTCCAATTTGTCTCTGTGCATTAATACTTGCTGATCAGGAGACAGGAATTCAATCTAACTAATTCCCACTCCCCTTTACTCAAAGTGACACCAGAGAGGCATTCATCATAGAGATGAAGTTTAATTAGGTTGTGGTGCTGGTACTCGCCAATAAAAATTGTGGGTTTCTGTATTTCATCGACATGTACATATACCCTGAAATGAGAAATGCAAATTGAATCAGTTGAAGTGGCCTGGTTCTCTTCACAGGGTTAGGGTCAAGTACGAGAAGTGGCACCACATCTATGATGTATCATAACTAACATGGGCACGGGGTACAGAAGTGTCATCAGTCATCACGAGCTTTTAATAGGTAAACTGACCAAAGTAGATGATTGCAGACTAGTGAGGAATGCTTTGATTGTTCCACTTTGCACTCACAGACATGAGCAAGTAGGTGTTTGAGCATTATTACCCAACTGATTGGAGCATCAGAGTACCTATCCAACTCCTCGGGCCTCTAACCTTTCCCTTGGTTGTAGATCTCGATGCGCGGCTTGTCCTTCTACCTTGGCCTCATACAATTGGTAGGGCTATTTGATTATGTCTTCGGTTAGGAACACCTCGGATCAGACAACATCAGATTGGTGTTGTCTGTGGGAAACGTACAAACAGTCAATTTCCCAAACCCCTTTCCGCACACTAAAAGCAACAATGCCCAAGAACACATCCAACCTCTCTAGTGCTCGTTCCCCATCTCGGGGATCCCATTCACTTTGCAGCTATCCGCCTTGGAAGCCCCAGCATCAAACTATAGTCGACCCCGCACAATTCCTTGCCATGTAGCAAAAGGTCGATTGTATCCTACCATGATGGAGATGCTGGGGCAACCAGCTTATGCCCCCAAGTTACTTGCCCTGCCACTCAAGCACCTACTATAGCCGATCCCCACACCGAGGACCTCAAAAGGCCTCATGCAGGTCCGCATGGCCCCAATCCAGCCGCGAGTACTCGTAGCCGCCCAAAATACCTGACTCCCCAACCCGGCCTATCGCTCATGATGCCTGTAGTAGATCCCATCGCTCCATTAGAGTACTAGAGAAAGAATGGCTCGGCCAATGTCTACAACAATCGCTGACCTTGATAGAAAAATCCAGCTTGGTCTGAGACCAGCCTATGATCCCAAAAGCGAAGAAGTCCATGAACGTGGTCTTAGCCGTCAGAGACACTAAGATCAAAGAACTAAGAAAGCGGGTGGTCGAATTGGAATGCAGCCAAGTGGATAAAAGCATTGAGCATGGCTCCTCCAACAACCCAACCCTCAGAACAACACTACAGCCAACCCGCGAAGGAGACCGTCTTCATCTAGGAGATCGTTGATGAGCTTCTCCCAGCTGGTTGGAGACCCTCTCAGTTTGAGAAATACGATGAAGCCTCAGACCCCAACAACCACATTGAGGGGTTCAAGGCAATAATAATGCTACAAGGCTCCTCAAAAGGTCTCATGTGCAAGGCTTTTGTCACCACCCTCCACAGAGTTGCCAGGACCTAGTACGCCTCCCTTCCTATGTAGTTCATATCCACTTGGGAGTAGCTAGAGACACGGTTCCTCATGCAACTCACCACCATCCAAAGGAATTGGAAGACGTCGGCCAGGCTCATGCAAGTACAACAAAGGAAATGAGAGACCTTAAGGGAATACTTGGCGAGTTTCAATTCTAAGGCCTTTCAAGTCTGGACTCTAGACCAGTCTGTGGCCATGACCGCCATCATGAGTGGGCTGCGCTCCTCAATGTTCAGTTTATCTTTGCAAAAGAACCCTCCACCCAACCTGACCATGCTCATGAAGCACACATAGAAGTATATGAATGCCGAAAGTGGCCCAAGAAGATGAAAACCCAAGGCAACAAGAGAAATCGAGATAAATATTGCGATTTCCATTGAAACTAGGATAACGACACTAAAAGTTGCCACGACCTTCACCACCACCTAGAAGACCTCGTCTGACGTGAATACCTTCGTGGATTCAACGATATCAAAGAGCATAAACCTAGAGAATTGCACCACGCTAATGAGCCCCCAGCCTGACCACCAGTCAGGGTCATTACTGTCATCACAGGCGGGATGACCCTTAAAAGGGGAAACTAGGCATAAAAGATATACTCCAAAGAGTTGGAGTGCTGGGACTATTTTGTACTGATGACGATCGGCACTGAACACTAACGACAACTGGGCTGTACAAATTTAATAAATAAAGAATCTTTCAAGAATAAACGACCAAACGCTCGTACATAGCCCGACCAAACTCCATGTTGACCAACCGTTGCAATGCAACAACCTCACAAAATACCCGACCGACCACAGATAGTTGAGGCCAAAACAAGCCCCTTGACGGGCACTATTGGAATGACATCCCCATTACAATGATAGGAGAACGGCCATCAAACTTCATACACCCTCTCGACTCGTAGTTTGAGCAAAGCTAACCAATTACCACGGCTAGTCCAGTCAAAGAGTGGGTTGATTGTAAAAATGTGGCTTTATATTTGTAAAAGTAAAACTTCATTAAAACAGCCCTTCCAAACGAATCCTAAATACAATGGGCGATGAACTAGTTGATCGGAAGGTCATTCGGCATCCATTCGATCAAACCAGCATATCTGATGGTGCGCAATCTGACTACTCCTAGCTGGAGGTGATTTGGCTTCCAGTAGACGACAGACATGGAGATCTGCATAGAGAGAATTAGAGAACCCGGGGGTGCTTACCCGGTGAGGTCGCTCCGATCCTTAAGTCAGTAATGTGCGAGCTAAGAGCAATTAGAATGCACGAGAGCTAGTAAGCAATAGTTGCGTGTACCTCTGTCCCCGAAGGGTTGGGGTCTTTATATACTGGAGTCCTCGCGGGTTTTTTGAAGTGGTTCTGGGATTCTTGTTGTGGTGAGGCCCGTTATCGAATTGATAGGAGATAACGGTGCCAGCCGATAAGGCATATCACTGCCATCAGAATCGGTCGAAGGAGATAAGGCCAGCTATTATGAGGCATGATCCCATGAAACGGGGAATCCGGTGACGAAATCTTCAGGGTCTTCAATTGGAGGTTGGTCAATAGTACCCGAACTAATGCCCCTTGGGTTCAGTCTATTACGAACACCGAGGTGCCTGATAACTGAAGTGATCTTGACGTAATCGCGCCCGAAGTGAACTTGTCCCGAAGTGGATTCGCCTCTGAGGTGGGCTTGTCCTGAGGTGGTTCGGTTATCCGAGATGGATCCATCTCAAACCTGGGTATGTCGGGATGAGCTGTCATTCTGTCAGTTAGGTCATGTCCACGTGTCCCTCTATTATTAGGTCGGGCCAAATCACCCTACATCAATTGCCCCCCATTCCACGGACGTCAAAAAATGCGCTAAACCAAATTTACCCTCGGGGGTCGAGTAGCCGGTTTTCCTAGGAGCCGTAGGATTGCTTTAATCTCGACTGTTAGTTTTTGGACATAGCGGCTATAAATAGGAGGGCCCACAACTCATTCCTCGCCACAAATTCTGCGATTGAGCTCTCTCGAGGACGTGTCAGAGTCTTCCAGCTTGGTTTTCTTTTTGTTTCCCACTTCGTTCCTTATTTTCGATGAGTCTCCCTTCTTTGGATTTTTCCTGTTTTCCAATTATGTCGAGTTCTAGCGTAGACGGACTTGTAGATAGTGTTAGTGAGGAGGGCATCGTTGTTCTTGCCGGGGAAGTCAGCTCACGGCAGGGTGCCTCCCCTCTCCGGTCTGTAGAGGGAACCTCTGACCCCGAAGTTCGGCTGCCTCAGCTCGGGGAGATCGAAGCCCAGGAAGAGGGTCTGTTCTCCAGGTCAGAGGCCCCGACCTCCTCTCAAGGTTAGAAGCCTGATGAGTTCGAGCCTTCCAAACTATCTTCGGACAAGTTGTTGTACCTGACATCTCGGTATCGCTTTCCTGATAACTTAGTCTTTAGTCTCCCACTAGGTTAGTACCCTTGGGATCACGATCGCACCGAGGTCGCTGTTTTTGAGGAGCAACTTGTGACAGGGCTACACTTCCCTCTTCTTCCCTTTCTGATAGAAGTTGTTAGGTTCTATAACATCACCATCGACCAACTTCATCCGAACTCTATCCAGAACATAGTTGGTACCATTTCCTTGTTTCATGCCTATAACCGACCCTTATCCCTTGATATCTTTAGCTCGATCTACGCAATCAAGCGAAACTTGGCCTGTCTGGGTGGGGACGTATGACAGAGTTATTACATCTCCCCCAAGCCTAGATTCAAAGTCCTGTTCGGCTGCCCGAGCAAGGTTCCGGCCTGGAAAAGATGGTACCTCATCATCTGTAATCCGGAGGGGTGGTCTTTCCCAACCCACAGGAGGGTGGCTACCCAAGACCTTGGGGTTATCATGGACGCGGAGACCAGGGCGGTGATTAACTCTTGGAGGGACCTCGGCCTCGAGATGAAGAGCTTCTTGGCCGAGGAGGCGCTGGTGCGAGTTGGTTTGAGCCCTCCTAGTATGTTTCTTTTTATATACTTGCTTCAAAGCACCCTTTAATTTTTCGGACTAATTGTCTGTTTTTTGCAGCTATGATTCTAGAGGTTGATGCAGGAAGCCTTCTGATGAGTTCTCAGAAGGGGAAGAAATGAAAGGCTGCAAAGAGGATCCATCAGGAGGAGACTTCGACATTTGAAGCAGCCGAGGCCTGGGTTGTGGAGCCGATCTCCATCGAGCCCTCAAGGGAAGAGGGTCAACCCACGGACCTCGATGTGGCTGTGATGGAGGGCTGTGAGGAGGAGGCCCATCCTCAGGAGCCGGAGGATACACCTGCGCCAGAAGGGCCCGCTAACGAGCCAGAGCTCACTCCTGCTATTGAGGAGGAGAGCATTATGAACAATGTGTACGCCGTGCAGAAGAGCCGAGAAGCTATCTTTCCGAATGAGGTTGGATGCTAGGCTGAGATGCTCTAGAGGCGGCTTCTGGGACTAACCTCGAGTCACTGCATGGTGGTAAGTGTTCTACCTTTGGCTTCGCTCTTTTCTCTTTTTTTTTTTTTACTTACCCCAATTTTCTTTTGATAGGTCAATTCTGCTCTCCATGCGTTGGCTTTTCAATCCGCAATCCAGTCGAAGCAGGCTCGGGATGCCAAGGTGGAGACATGAAAGCTCCATCACAAGTTGGACTTAGCCTGAGGTGAGGTACTTCGGGAAAAGAAGGGAGTTGAGTGCCAGAAACAGTTAATTCTGGACCTAGAGGGGCGGATCTCCTCGCTGACCGAGGAGAATGCCAAGCTCAAGGAGTAGATTTCTGTGTTGGCCACGAAGGAAGAGGAGCTGATCGCGAAGACAACTGAGGAGAAAGCACGGTTTCAACAAGAAATTGAGAACCTTGAAGCCCTGATCCAAGAGCGAACTCAGATCCTCGAGACCGCCATAGAGGAGGCACGGTCAGAGGAGAGAGCTAAGGCCATTGAAAGCTTCAAGGAGTCCTTGGAATTCCATGCTCTTTAGGTTGAGTACGATTCGAGCTTCTACTACTCCGGGTTCAAACTATGCAGATATTTGGTCCGACAGAAGTTCCCTGATCTCAACCTTGGTACCATCACAATGGCGGGCTTGGCTCCAGAGGTGGCAAATGCGGCAAACGAGGATCCCGACTCATCAGAGGAGGAAAGTGATGACGAGGTCGAAGTACTGGACCCCCCAGACGTGGCTGGCAGTCCTCTTGCTTAAGAATCTTCTCTTCTTTTATGTGTTTTTTTTAATCATGAATGTACACCCCGAAGCTATTGAGCTTGGGTCACAAATGATGTCTTCTGTACTTACAATCACTTTGTCAATGAAATAAATCTTTTTGACTAATCTCTGCGTAAAAATATTCTAAGTGTGAGTAACTTACAATCACTTACCCAAATTGCCAAGCTACCGAGCTGGACAATAAGTAAGGATAACCAACCATACAAATTTTCTATGGGTAGATTACCCTGAACTGTTTGCCTAGGCTACTAGTAGGAGTAACTCGCGTGCGTGCTACTCATTTGAATGTCGGTTGTCCATAATGGGTCCAATCTATTTTTATATGTCGAAGTGGGCTAGACATCGTAGGGCTTACACCCGAGCTGTCTATGCCTTAGGCATTTAGAGGTATTTTGCCTATGCCGAAGAGGCAACTAGGACTTAAATGCCCATGCCAAAGAGGCGACTGGGTTTTGGGCACCCATGCTGAGGAGGTGACTTGGACTTATATAATGACGAGTTCGTCTATTGGGTACCTTAGCTCTTAGGCCTTGGGGGTGACTTGTTGTCCACCCTTCTTGATTCTACCCATGCCGAAGAGGCGACCGAGGCTTATACAATGCCGAGGTCTTTTAGCAGCTTGACACTTTTAGTCCTTATACTTCTGGGAGTGAGTTATGGTCTGCTCTCCAGTTAGGCGATTATAGATAGTATCACTTTAGGTTGCTGGTGTTCCACGCCCGGAGCACCTGTTTCCCTTCTAGGGTTTTGAGCTTGTACGTACCTTCCCGAGGACCCGCTTTACAAGGTAGGGGCCTTCCCAATTCGGTCCAAGCTTACCAACAACGGGCTCAGAAACCATGACTTTACGAAGTACCAGGTCTCCAATGTGGAAGTTCTGCTTATTGACTCTAGCATTATAGTACCGAGCCACTCTCTGTTGGTAGGCCGCAATCTAGATGTATGCGAGGTCCCGTACCCCTTCAACTAGGTCGAGGTTGGTGTGTAGCTTGTCATCATTTGCCTCTTCGTCGTATGCTTCCAGGCGTAACGTAGGCACCTCTATCTCAGCTGGGATCACTGCCTCCGTGCCGTAAGTGAGGTTGAAGGGCGTTTCACCCATGGTGGTCTTCACAGTGGTTCGATAAGCCCACAATACGCTAGACAGCTCGTCTACCCATAGACCTTTAGCTCGGGATAGGCATGCTTTTAGTCCATGGAGGATGGCCCTGTTCATGACTTCAGTTTGACCATTGGCTTGGGGGTGTGCCATCGAGGTGAAATTCTGATGTATCCCCATTTGACTGCACCAACTTTGAAACTTAATATCTTCAAATTGTTTGCCATTGTCAGAGATAAGTACTCGGGGGAGTCCGAAGTGACACACTATGCTTCTCCAGAAAAAGTTTTGGATGCTTCGTGCTGTGATCGTTGCAAGAGGTTCGACCTCCAGCCACTTTGTGAAGTAGTCTACTGCTACTACTAAGAATCTCCTCTATCCTGTCACTGGCAGGAATGGTCCAAGGATGTTGATTCCCCACTATGTGAAGGGCCATGGGCTAGTGAGATACTTCAGGTCAGTAGTAGGCTGGTGGTGGACATTGACATACCTTTGACTCTTGTCACATCTTTTAACGAGCTTGAGCGCATCCGCCTTCATCGTTGGCCAGTAGTAACCTTATCGTAGCACTTTCTTGGTGAGAGCCCTACCCCCCAAGTGTTCGCCGCATAGACCTTCATGAGTGTCGCGGAGAACAAGCTCAGCTTCTGAGGGTCGTAGGTAGCACAGATAGGTGAGCGTGTAGGATCTTTGGTACAACTGTCCGGCTATTATGATGTATTTGGCCGCTTGTTGCTCTACTCTTCTCGCTACATTACGATCTGCAAGGAGGGTCCTGTGAAGCAGGTAGCTCGCGAGCGGATCAATCCAGCTCGGCTCTGCTTGTGCAATAGGAGCGACCTCTTTTGCCCCCTCGAGAATGCTTGGCCGAGGCAGATTCTCTATTACACTATCCTCATGGTGTTGTCGCTTGTACTGGCTAACCGGGACAAGGCATCGGCCTCAACGTTCTTGGATCTCAGGATTTGTCTAATGAAGTACGACTGGAAATCGCGCAGAGCCTCTCTGACTTTGGCAAGATAGGCGACCATGGTTGGCTTGCGAGCTTCGTACTAGCCAGTGACCTGGTTGACCACGAGCTGGGAGCCACTACAGATGACGATATGCCTGGCTCTTACTTCATTTTCTAGGGCAAGCCCGGCTATCAATGCCTCGTACTTCGCCTCATTGTTGGACATGATGAACTCGAAGCGAAGCACATACTCTAGCTTCACCCCGCTTGGCCCATACAGAGTGATACCAACTCCGCTACCTTGCTGATTTGACAAGCTGCCAACATGGAGGATCTAGGGCTCCTCCTCCCAGGTTGGTGTCGCTCTGATCGGGAGAGGTGCCGCACTGGTGGAAGCTTCTCCTCTGTGCTCTAGCTCAATTAGTTCAGAAACCGCAGTGCTGAAGGTACATTCCGCAACGAAGTCAGATAAGGTTTTGGGCCTTGATTGTTGTCCGGGGGTCATACCAGATGTCGTACTTGCTGAGTTCAATGGTCCACTTTGTCAATCTTCCAGAGACCTCAGGCTTGAGTAAAACTTTCCTCAGGGGCCTGTTGGTGAGGACGACGATGGTATGAACTTGGAAGTACGGTCGAAGCTTCCGAGCTGCGGTGACTAGCGTGTATGCCAACTTTTTGATTTCAAGATATCTCGTCTCTACGTCCTGCAAAACTTTAGTAACGTAGTAGATGGGTGGTTGAACCCGATCTACTTCTTTTATCAATACCGAGCTGACCACCTCATCACTCGCAAAGAGGTACAACTTCAAAATATCTCCTTCTTTGGGTCGGGTTAGAACCAGGATACTAGTCAGATACCTTTTGAGCTCGTCGAAGGCGAGCTGGCACTCTTCGGTCTACTCAAAGTCTTTGCTTCTTTTAATCGCCTTGAAAAAAGGTAGGCAACGATTTGCCAATTTAGACATGAAGTGGCTCAGAGCGGCTATACGACCGTTCAACCTCTGGACCTCCTTCAAATTATAGGGCGGACTCATATTTAAGATGGCCTTGATTTTGTCGGGATTGGCCTTGATACCACGTCGGTTAACGATGTAACCCAGGAATTTACCGGAGGTGACACCGAAGATGTACTTGTTAGGGTTTAATTTCATATTAAATTTGCGTAGAATTTCGAAAACAGAATGTAAGTCTTTTATTAAATTATTTGAAAATTGAGTTTTGAGGACCATGGCGTCTACATAACACACTACTTTTTCATCGATTAGCGGCTCAAACAGTCGGTTTACAAGTCTCTGAAATGTTGCCCCGACATTTTCAGTCCAAAGGGCATGACCTTGTAGCAGTACATGCCTAGCTTGGTTATGAAGGCCATTTTTTCCTCATCAGTAGGGTCCATCCTGATCTGGTTGTAGCCCGAATAAGCATCCAGGAAGCTCAGCAACTCGTGCCCTGAGGTTGCATCCAACAAACGGTCGATTTTGGGAAGTGAGAAACAGTCCTTCGAGCAAACTCGATTTATGTCACTATAGTCAACGCACATGTGCCACTTACCGTTGGCCTTTTTCACCAGAACGGGGCTAGCCACCCAACTTGGGTAATGGACCTCCCTGATGAAATTGACTGCGAGAAGCTTCCCGACTTCCTCGTCGACTGCTCTCCAACGCTCCAGGGCTAGGTTGCGTTTCTTCTGTCTAACGGGCCTAACTACAGGATCAATGTTCAGTTTGTGAGTGATTATTCTAGGGTCTATGCCTGGCATCTCTACCGCGGACCATGCAAAAACATTTAAGTTTTGAAGTAAGAAGCTTACCAGTTGAGAACGTAGAGGCTCCTCAATCGATGCGCCGATTTGGAGTGTCTTGGCTAGGTCTTCTGCTAAAATGGGTATAGAGACTGTCTCCTCTATTGGTGAAGCTCGCTCCTCATGGTACTCTGTAGGTCACTTTAACTCGAGATCGTCTGTTGCCTTGGCTTTCCCTTTGAGGGCGGCGACATAGCATTTGTGAGACTCGAGCTGGTCGCCTCACGCTACCCCTACTCTGAAGTCCATGGGGAATTTCATGGCCATATAGTAAGTGGACACCACTGCACGAAGAGCGTGGGTGATAGGCTGACCTATTATGGCATTGTACGGGGAGGGAGTAGCGACCACTAGGAAAGTGTGGTCGAATCTCGCTATGCTAGGCCAGGTACTGACCTCCACAGGTACTGTAACTCTTCCCAGGGGCCTAACTTCCTCTCCGCTGAATCCTACCAAGGGAGTGTTCACGGGCTTGATGTCGCTATCCTGGAGCTGCAACTTGTCGAATGCATCTTTGAAGAGTATGTCCGCCAAGCTGCCTAAGTTGACCAGGACGCACTTCACCTCGAAATCTTTAATTCTTATCCTTATGACGAGCACGTCATCATAGGGGTATTGAACTCCGTGCGCGTCATCTTCGGTGAAGAAAATGAGTTCTTCTAACCTTGGCCGCTTCGAAGGATTCTGTTCTTCTCTTTTATTTCACGAGCTGAGGTCTTCATCATGGCTGAAGTGCAGCCCACAACAATCGATCCGCCGGTGATCATTTGTATTACTCTTCGAACTGACCTCTCTTCGGGCAGCTGTCTCTACGACTGCTCGTTCTGTCTATTGCTGGACTCGGGAGCATCTCTACTTTTCTCTCCCTGCCGACCTGTTTTATTCTTATTATCATTTAATACAAAGTTTTTCAAATATCTGCAACGGATGAGTTCTTCTATCTCATCGCGGAGGTTCTTACAATTTTCGGTGCTATGACCGTGATCTCTGTGGAATTGGCAATATACATTTCTACTCCTAGTGTTCGGATCTCCTCTCATCCAAGGTGGCCACTTCACGTAAGAAGCATCCTTGATTGCCAAGAGGATTTCTACTCGCTTCGTGTTCAAGGGCGTGTAGTTTGTTCTTTCAAATGGAGGAGCTCGGAAAGGCTGATCCGGTTTTCCTCCTCCTCGAGCTGGCTCATCCTTCTTCCTCTTGTTGTCCCCGTTAGTTGAGGTCTCACCTTATCTTTTCCTCTTATCTGGCAGATTCTTGCTCTTCTGGTTCATCTCTTCCTCTGTTCCTATGAATTGGTCGACGAGCTTGAGGAACTCAATAACATCGGATAGATTATCCCTCCCTCTGGACTATGCTGATCAGGCTTTCCTGGGACCTTGGGCACCTCTTGCTTGTGATGAAGTGCGAGTTAAAAATCTGCACGAACTGCGCCCAACTCTTAATTGTCCCGGGTGTAAGGTTTCTATACCACGTGCGAGCTACTCCTTTAAAGGTGGTGGAGAAAGCCACACACATGCAGGGTTCATCCGCCCCGGCTAGGTGCATCTACGACTGAAATGAATCTACGTGATCATTTGGATTGAATGACCTGTCATACTTGTCTAGGGGAGGTACTTTGAAGTCCTTGGGCATTGGAACTGCCAGGAGCTCGGGAGATAGGGGAGATGGAACAGAGAGGAGTGGAGCAGTCTTCACTGTTCTTGAGCTCGCTTCTTCCTTTCCTTTGGGCTGGTTGGGCTGGCTTTGGGCTGCAGCTCGGCGACCGTTGTGACGCCGCTTCTGTTGCTTCTTCACTGGCTCAGCGTTAGTGCTACTGGCTTCAGTGTTATCAAGCACTGTTCTTGTAGGGAGCTACTCAGACTGTTGGCGGCGGCTACTGTGAACTGAGGGGCCTAGTCTGGAATCTGCAGCCAGAACCCCGAATCGGTTTTCTGCCAAAGGAACTTCAAACTGGGAGGGCCAAGGTGATACGACCTTGGTAGGCTAGGTATCTCCCGACGTGTTCACCTGTTGGGAGGCAGGAGGAGTAACCTGTCTCTCCCTCCTGCCGTGGGATGAGACCTGGCTCCCGTGAGGGTTCTGGACTTGGGAGGTCTCTCCCCAGCGAGGAGGGCGCTCGCTCTGGCGGCGATGCTTAACTTGCTGTGTGGCCAGATGCCGAGGTGGAACCGGCTGCTGAGTCTGCTGATTCTACAGTAGTGGGGGAAACTGCTGGTGGTACTGCTGCTGATAGACGTGGTGCAGTACTTGCTGCTGATACAGTTGAAACTACTGGACCTGTTGCATTTGGGCTTACATGGCCCGCATGCAGTGCACCAGGTCGTCCAATTGATTCTGTTCGACTGCTGGGGGGATGACAGAAGGTCCGACTGCCGGGGGAATGGGGCATTCACCGGTGCAAAAACTTGAGACACATTGAGAGTGGGGATCCCGTCCATAGAGAGAGGTATAGTGAATTGTCCGATACAGACAGTTGGGACCTGAAGTTGTCCCCTGGAGGTGTTCGTGTCGACGTTTTTTCCGGCATTGCTAGAAGATGCCATTGAAGATGAATTTAGGATGCTTGGTGGAAAACGGCTTTTCGAAGTGTGTTCCCACAGATGGTGCCAAATGATGGTGCGCAATCTGACTGCTCCTAGCTGGATGTGACTTGGCTTCCAATAGATGATGGATGTGGAGACCTGCACAGAGAGAATCAGAGAACCCAAGGGTGCTTACCCGACGAGGTTGCTCCGATGCTTAAGTCAGTAATGTGCAAGCTGAGAGCAATTAAAATGCAAGAGAGCTAATAAGCAATAGTTGCGCGTACCTCTGCCCCTGAAGGGTTGGGGTCTTTATATACTGGAGTCCTCGCGGGTATTTCGGAGTGGTTCCGGGATTCTTGCCGTGGTGAGGCCCGTTACCGAATTGATAGGAGATAACGACACCAGCCGATAAGGCATATCACTGCCGTCAAAATCGATCGGAGGAGATAAGGCCAGCTATTACGAGGCATGATCCTGTGAAACGGGGAATCTAGTGATGAAATCTTCGGGGTCACCAAGTGGAGGTCGATCAATAGTACCCGAACGCCTAGGTGCCTGATAACTGAAGTGATCTTGACGTAATCGTGCCCCGAAGTGAACTTGTCCCGAGGTGGATTCGCCTTAGAAGTGGACTTGTCCCGAGGTGGTTCGGTTATTCGAGCTGGATCCGTTTCAGACTTGGATATATCGGGATGAACTATCTTTCTGTTGTTTAGGTCGTGTCCACATGTCCCTCTATTATTAAGTCGGGCCAAATCACCTTACATCAATATCCATTCCACATGCTGGCTTCATCATGACCGTATGATTTCATAGGATCAGATCCACGTGGATACCAATCTGGTGAACTTTACTTTATTCGGAGACTCTTTCCATCAGGTGATTCCAATATGATCAGACGGTTGATCTCATCAAATCAGATTGAGATGTAATATCGGAGACAACTGAACGGTCAATACGCTCCCGACAGAAAGTCAAAGCCAATACACCGTAAACTTGCCTGAATTTCGGTACAAGTTTGAAAAACCTAGAAATTCGGAGAGAGAGGGGAATTTCGACTTTCGAGGGTCGTCCCTCGTCCGACGTCCAATTCCATGCACGCAAAATGGAAAGTCTAATTATTGTTACATCTGAAATTTCTCCCTTCGCCTTCTTTAGCTTCCGATGTATCCTCTTCAAATCAAACCCCCCAACCCCAAAACAATATCAGATCGCAGGACTACTGTACTAGTCTCCCTCCTCTCCTTCGTAATAATAAAAACCCTAGTCTTTTAACCTGAAACTTGGCCGACTTCTCTTCGTCATTACATTCTTCCGTTCGCCGGTGGGGATGGAAGGCTTCCGGTCGACTTACCGGCCACACGGGAGCGACCGGAAGATCGAGATCGTGAAGGGCAATGTCTACAGTCAGAACCAGGTATACGTGTCTCAGCCTCAGTCGTCCGATCCATCACCACCCCCACCACCACCATCCGCCACCACCACTAATGATAATAATAATTATAATGTGAATAGAAGCACACCTGCAACGAAATCGTTGAGCTTTTATGATGCTGAGCTGAAGAGACGAAAGCGGGTCGCCAAGTACAAGGGCTACGCTGTCGAAGGGAAGGTCAAGGAGTCTTTGAGGAGGGGGCTTCGTTGGATCAAGAACATGTGCTCTGATATCGTCCATGGCTAGATAGATACAGGAAAAGTGGCAGAAGACGAGAGAAATAACAAAAAACGAAAAGGTAGAACCGTAGAAGGCTTTCTTTTGCGTGACGGGACACTCTTTGGTGTTCCTTTTTTTTTCGTTTTCTTGTCAATTGAAAACCCTTTTTTTCCTTGACCTTTTGTATTTATTTTTTTGTTTTCTTCTTTTTGTTTCTAAAATTCTTCGTCTGAGAATGTGTCGTTCGTTCTGGGTTGAGTCTTGAGAATGCGTTCGTCATTATTTATTTGTTAACAGGAGAACATCTGTTAGTAAATTGAAATTTTTTGGACTCAGATTAGTCCATGTATGAACAATGCTAGGAAGAAGGCGATTACCTTTGAGAAATTTGCGTGTGGCTCTTCTTTAATTTATATCGATAAACAGTTTTTTCCCCCAATTTTATCTCCTCTGTTGTTCTTTTATAATCCATTTTCGAGATTATACAAGGCAAATGCGGAATTCCGCATTTCAGGTTCGCTCAGTTTAGAAATACGTGCAATTTGTGCTTTTCCCAACTGAGCCTTAACCGTAAAGATAGGGACTAGGGACGTCTGGAAGATCTTGCCACCTGGCAAAATTCGTATCTAGATGTGCAACTTGGGCAGCTCAATCTGGAGTTCACACATACGCCCCACTACCACTAGGAATTGTGATCTGCTCCTCACACAACGCACCAACCTCACAGGCACATCTCACCCTGCATTGAGAATATCTCCCATGAATAATAATGTATAAGTACAGGAGATGTTCCCAATGCATGGTGAGATGTGCCTGCAAGAGCAGATGTCGTCTCTCCCGCTAATGCCCTATAGTACATCCCAATTCCCAACCTGTATACGTCTACCATAGTACTGTACTTGCGATTAGGAGATACTCTCAATACATGGATGGGATGTGCTGTGGGGGGCCATATGTGGGACGCAGATGTGTATTCATCAATTCACAATTTTACAGTCTATGCTTGGACTTTTGGTCCTCAAGTTGAGCCTTTTGGTTGAAGGCTTGGCTCCATTTGGGAAGTGTGCAAATGTAAATATGTACCTAAGCCCAGTTTGGAAGGATACAAATGCAAATGTGTAGAGTGCAAAACCTTAATACAAATGCAAATGCAAATTTTATATGTACCTAAGCCCAATCCAAGCCTGGCCCTCTTATACACATTCATATATGCATACATATATAGATACATATGTGCCTATGTATATACAAATTTGCATATATGTATATGCACATATATGTCAAATTTCAAAGTGAGCTGATTGACCAACCTAAACCCAACATAAGCTTAGCCCAATTCAAATGAACCAAATTTCAGTGCAGGCTAAACCCAAGTTGGACAGTTCAGGCTTAACTTTGGGATGGGTATAGGGATGGGCATTATGTTGAATCTTAATCTCATTATAGATTAAATCTAATGGGGTTTGATTGATCAATTACATCAAAAGCACATATTTTAGAAAATAGTTTTTTCTTTGAGTTCACATCTCCGCCCCACAACGTCCCTCCCCACAACACCCCACAACACATCCCTGCCGTGTATTGAGAGCATCTCCCGATGAAGACATCATCGGTTCTGGTACATCATTGGGAGACGTTCCCAATACACGACGGGGATGTGTTGTGGGGTGGAGATGCCATCTCTTTTTCTCTTACAAAAAGCAGTTTTCAACTTATCACAAATAGGAAAATTACGTAACTTGTTTTGAGTTTTTAAATATGAGTTTATTTACACTACCTAGAAATATAAGAGGAGAATATGGAGGCTTGCTACTGCGTAACACACGCGCACAATTCGATTTGCTACTGTCTCATGAGAGGTTTCTTCAGAAATTATTCGTCTCTCTCAATTTTGCTACTGTCTCACAAAAGATTTCTTCAGAAATCACTCTCTCAAATTTGCTATGGTCTCATAGAACAATTTTCAACACATTATGCCCAATTCTTAGGGTTGGGCTTGGGTTGATTACAAACTTAGCTTAACTCACCCGACTTACACCATGATTTGTACCTGATAAATCAGCACCCAACCCATCCCAAGCACAAGCCCAATTGAATTGCATTAAATTTCGTTGTGGGCTAGACCCTGGTTGGACATATTGGGTTTAACCTCAAGTTTGGTCTGGGCTTGGGCCTTAGGTCTAATTCCTAGATTTACGCTTGGGTTGACAATAAACTAGGCTTAACCTACCCAACTCGCTTCCCTATTCGCTTAGCCTACCCAACCTGCTTGTACAGGTCCTTGCATATCCTCCTTCCCCACACCCTCCCCCTCCCCCCCACCCCCCCCCCCCCAACAAAAAAAGGGAAAAGTATGGAAATACACGATGCAGAATTCTGAATTCCAGCCCCACCCTACAACTAGCCCTTTCCCCCCCTATAAACCACGTCCTGCCCATGAATTTGACATCAATTCACGGTCAGGATGCATTCCCCCTGTACTTTGGGCCTAGTAAATTTTGATCTGGGCTGATTGGTACTTCTCCCAAAAAAAAAACTACTTCTACTTAAATATTCCTTATTAGATAGCCCCACTTAACATCCTTTATTCATGAAACATTTTGGGTCTTTTATGATGTTTAATATTTCATAAAAAATAAAAGAATAGGATCTTGACCATATATTTAATGATTTGACCCCTCTTTAATTGGTGGGCAAAGCTCATCAAGAAAGATGATCTTGAGAAAAGCATGATTATGGAACCATGACACATCTGGAAGAATAGAAATCAAAAAACTTTCATAAATAGTTCGTTCCCTCCCTAAATAAATAATTTTGGATGGAGCTGTAAAGTCCCTTTTAGAGTTCTTTTCTCTAAATGAGAACTCAGATAAAAGTTGGAAGTTTATTACGTGGCACCACCCAGACCCTGGAACCATAAAAATAAACTTTGATGCTTCTTGTTTGAGTGATGGGATGTGTTCGATGGCTGCCATTGCAAGAAACCACCTTCGGAAAATTGTGGATTACAAAGGATACTCTCTTGGATTCACTACAAAAAATGCTGCTGAAGCATGAGCAACGTGGAAGCTTTAAATTTCAGAGGTCTTCTGAACATAATAGAAGGGGACTCAAAGCTTGTCATCTCCTGTCTCAATGGCCAGGTCACCCCTCAATGTATCTTTAGGAACGTAGTTCATGACTGCTTGTGGATGAAGGATCAGTTTGAGCATGGAGTTTGGTACAGACATGTTCTTAGTGAAGCAAACCAAGTGGCTAACCAGCTCGCAAGTGAAGCTATGTCTTTTCCTTCAATTGCTACATCCCTTAACCTTTGTAATCTCCCATGGGCTTTAGATTTTATTTGTTTGAATGATTTGTGGGTCGTGCTACCCCCATCTTGTGGAGCACCTCCTGGCTTCTATAAAAAAATGTTCTAATTTTGTCCCCATTTTTATTGAGCTCTAGCTTGAACATTAACAGATTTTCTTCTCTGTATCACTACAACCAATTGGTTAGCTAATTGTAGAAGGACCCACAACAATATTAATAGTCACAACTTGATGTGGGTTGAGCCATTTCAATTTGGTGGTTGTTGGATGCAAGGTTCAAAGCATTGGAAACGCCAAGTGTATTGGAAAGGCAATTTTAAGAGACGTCGGGATATGCCTTGGATACACATGTGTATCAGAGAAAAGCTAAGATATACATAGATACGCTTGGAAATAGTATAAATACTTTAATAAATCATAAACATATATCAATATACTTAACTATAAATTAATATATTTTAATGGTTTTATGAAGAAATATATTTTAGTTAATTATAATTTCATTAAAAATCCTATGCTTAACTATAATTTATAAATTATAATTCTTAAGTTTTAATATTTTACAGGATGGGAAAAACCCAACTCTCCTATCAAACCATAAAACATGCATTGGCACAACTTCTAGGTGAAAATATAATTAATAATTATTTATTTTCAAAAATTATAAAAAATAAATAAATATTATATAATATATTCAAAAAATAGTTACGAAAGAATAAATTTCAATTGCTTTGTGTGTATGATAGATCATCCATAGAATTATAATATATTCAACCATTGTGATCAAATAATAAAATGTAATTAATTAATTTTTAAATTTAAAAATATAAAAAAAATTATTAAAGAAGAAATTTCAATTTCTATGTGTATATGTTAGATAAATCCATAGATCTAAAATATATTTAGTCTTTATAGGCAGAGAAAAAAATACTATTTTCAAATTTTTTGTTAATTTATATTTTCCCCGATATCTTCATGAAATTTCCATAAATCTACTGATAACAAATAAAAATTGTGATTTTGAAAGTAAGAAATGTAGATCAACATAAATTTAGACATTCAAGAAAAAAAAAAGAAATCACATGGTATTATAAAAAATTGAAAAAAACCTATTTTTCCATATATTTTCAAAATTAAAAAAACTCTTCAAAAAAAATTAATGAGTCACACATGTTTCTTACAAATTTTTGCAAATCTAGTACTCTAGGAATGAGTTTTTGAGTTTTAGAGTCATTTGGGGGTGAAAGAAGACTTATTTCAGGGAAAAAAGTTTATTTTCCCCATTTATTTATTTTTTTGTTTTTAGTCGTATCTTTTTCGTCGATACGCTATCAATATGCCCGATACGGGTCTGATACGCATGAAAAAAGACAAAACACTCGATTTCCATGCATATCCTGTATTTATTTTTCAAAGATACAACACGATACACCCCGTATCGTATCGAAATTTTAAACCTTGGTTGGATGGAACCATGATCTATGAAGTTTTATGTTTCCATTCCCTTGTGTAGGTATAGATGTATCAAACTCCATAATTACTACTATTAACTATTAGTTTAAATTGTCTTACAAAATAAAAATCCAAGATGTATCAACTCCATAATTATTATTGTTATTAACTATTAGTTTAAATTGTTTTACAAAATAAAAATCCAAGTATGTTGCACGGTGCATTTTGAATAGGTACCAAATCCATAATTACTATTATTAACTATTGGTTTAAATGATTATAGAAAATAAAAGTCCAACTATATTGCATGGTGCATTTTGAATATTTACTATAAGTTAAATTAAATTTTCAATCAATTATGCAAAAGACATTATTTACTTTTTACTAGTTAATTAACATTTCATAAGATGTACTTACTAATGATGCACAGATTCGTCTACTATGGCTCAAACGAAGCGTGTTGAGGTCGAGTCCCTTTTAAAGGATAGTTGTTTAGTCAGAGTGTCTTGGGGTTTAGACCCAAGGTGAGCACTTCAATGCTTAGCTCAGCCAAGCTAGTTGAAAGAAGAGAGAAAGAGAATGAGAGCTGGTTTGCACTTAGTTGTGCATACCTTGTAAAGGATGATCGAGTCCCTTTTATAGGCTTCGGGGGTCCAAATCTTGTGTGCAAGATATTTAGGGACGTTGGGCCTTACCGGCCCATTATCTTTGGGGCGTGTCTCTTCCGCGTTGATGGGGTCCTCATCCAATTTCTTCAAGTTGTACATAGACTGGAATTATCCATTTCGAATGGACGACGTGCTACCGCCTAACTCAAAACTAATAGGTGCGTCACTCCAGTAAAGGTTAGCCCGCCACGTAGGTTGTCAGGTTGGTACCCTAGAGGATAGTTGGTTGCTTAGATCGTTAGCTGCTCGGGATGGAGTAGTGCAGGTCAGTCTTTGAGGTCCTCAATTTTCACTCTCGAGGTGGAAAATGCCGCCTTGTTGTGGGGTGTTTGATTTCTCTCCCTAGGTCAGAACACACATCCCATGTGGAGTCGAGGTGTCTCGAACAATTCGACATGCCATGTCACTTCGTGACAAGCCGGCCAAATCACCCTCCATCAATTGCCCCCCACTCCTGAGGTCGAGGTCGACGAACTCGAAGAGGGAGTAGTCTGATCCGAGGTAAATCCGATCAGAGTTTTGTCATAGGGTCTTCAAGAGACCACTGGTTCAAGGTCGGACCAATCCAGTTTGTGCTGGACCGTCTAACAGGTCACGTCCCAGGAACATGCATACGTCAAGAAAAAATTAAGCCGCACAGATGTCAAAAACATGCTCAACTGATTTGGCCTCGAAATATAAACTGTCGCAGTCTCTTGGCTGCCAAATCGTTCCAATCTCAGTCGTCCGTAGCTCGGCTTACCTGACTATAAATAGGTCCCTATTGGGGGTCCACTTGCACATGTTGAGAATTATGAGTGAATTTGGAGCACCTGAAGCATCGAGCAACTCGGTGTTCTCGTCCAGTCAAGTCGGTTTTAGTCACCCTTTTTCGGTTCGGTGAGTCCTCTGTGCTTCCTTTTTCTCCTTTCTTTTAATTTCATTTTGTCGGGTGGTTCATCTCAGGGAGAGGACTGGAGGGGCACCCATGCCAAGGAAGGGTCCTCGGTGTTGGAATGGTAGGGTTCCCACAAAGGGGCCTTGACCTCTCACAGGCAACCCTAGACAAGGTCGAAGTTCGGTCCCATTGAGCTTACGAGCGGCAACGTCCTTAGCTTAGCTCACCTCTCTAGAATTCCGGACGAGTTCAACCTCATACTTCCTAGTGATGACCAACTCCCCTAGAACCATAGGAAGAACGAGATTTGTGTCTTTTAGGAGGCCTTGGTGATAGGTCCCAGGTTCCCCCTTCACCCATTCATCCCCAAGGTTCTCGATTATTACTGAGTCACCCTTGGTCAATTCACCCCAAATTCTATTAGAACTCTGGTCAGGACCATCCCCTTTTACCACCATTTTCGAATTCTCCTTGAACCTAGAAACCTTCTCTGAAATGAAAAAAAAAAAAGGCCGATGAGCAATACCGCTTTTATCTATCCTACGGATCTGGCTGTAGGCTGCTAAACGACTTCCCTTCTAAAGTGACTGCACGGAAGAAGAAATTTTTCTTCTTGGCCAATGATGGCGGGTGGCCTCTCAATATAGAGTGGAGGTAGAGTATTAGGAACATCGGGGAGTCGGACCTGGACAAATGCCTACGAAGACGGTCTATGAATTTCTAGCTAAGGAGATGTTGATCCGCGTCGGACTCAGTAGGTCATCGTCACAACGCCTAGGTCACTTTTTTTTATTTTACATCATTTATCTTGACACTTTGGCTAACCTCGTATTTTCCTTGTAGGAAAAGATATGGCTGAATGTAAACATTGCTGGGTTCTTCGCGAAGATACAGAGCAAGAAAAGAAAGACTTCCGAGAAGGATGCCCTTCGAGCAAAGGCCCAAGAGACGACTTGGGCAGCCGATGAGGAGGGGAGCCCGGTTGGGACGAGTCTGGAAGGGAGCCCCATGGAGGGCCAAACACCAAAGGACCATCATACTGCTCCACCGAGCAGGGAGCCTACCATCCCTGGGACCGGGACTACCGTACTACATTAGTGGGTCAAAACTAATGCATTATGAGCAACCTAAGAGAGATTATTCTAATTTGAGCAATTTAGAAATAATAGATTTAAGCTAGCCAATGACCTTCAAATGAAAAATTAAGGTCGACCTGGAGTCACTTCTACGTGAAGAAATGGTGGGACTGATGTGGCCATGGGATTAACTAGACACAAGTAAACTTGAAGATGAATTGAAACCACTTGATGGATTGGAGTTAAAGAGTGAGCTTAGAAATGAAAAGCTGAACCTATATCATGATACTATCCATACCTAAACAACTTAAAGACAATTAACCAAAACCATCTTGGTATCACATGCACCCAAGCCAACCAAAAGATACAATGAACCCTTTCTTGGACGTCTACTCAAACTACTACGAATTGGGTCATCAAAAAGGGCTAAAGTCAACATGAGGGTCATCAAGCTCGAGAACACTAGAATCATTAAGACAATAAACAAGCTACGAGCTGGGTCATTCACTTTTGAAATGAAGCAGAGGGAAAAGACTGTTAGTTTAAGTCTGAAAATTGTGCTTGAAGACCCTAAGTGTTCTAATTAAGACTGAAGTCACTCCAACTGGCAACTTTGATTTCTTTTTATTTGATTTGGACTTTTGCCTTTTAATCCTTCTTCTTTTATCACCATTTTTTTTTAATTCATGTCAATTGAATCATCCTACAGGAGCATTCAACAGTTCTAGTTTCTAAAAGCAAATCTCTAGGTCGTGAGGGACAGACCTATTATATATAACTATGCTCTTGTATCAATGAGCAGACTATGAATATTCTTAAGTAGTTCCCGCTTAAAACTGGATCTGTTTCTTACGAGTTTAAGGTTGAGGCAAGGAGCAATCAAAGCTCGGAATAAGTCTTTTAGAAGGCGGGTACATCTAGGGAGTGATGGACTAATAATTCCGCACTAGGTCCGACTTCAAACCGAACAACCTAAATTGCTGCAATGGACCAACCCAGATTTAATTTACTTCAAACTAATCCTCCCTGTAAGTGGTTGGTCTCTTCTATTAAGGCTGTATTTGGATGCGATGTAAATCAAGAACCGATGTAAAATTTACATCGGGTTGCTTTTGTTTGCGTTTGGTAAACAAATGTAATCATTATAGATGTAAAATTACACTCCGGTTCAGTTTTTCGTGCATTTGGATAGAGTGTAGTTTTACATCAATGATAGATATAAAACCTCATCACATTTAAAGTTTTACATCGATAATTGATGTGAAAACTACATCGATTTTATTGATGTAAAACTTAAACAAATTTTTACATTGATTTCAAAATACAACGGTCATACATATTTAAGGTTTAATGTAAAACGCCATTAGTGTATTTTTACACTGCTGATGTTTTACACCTTTTCCAAATGCAGCGTAAAGGTATAGATTCTTGACAAATGAAACAACAAACCAATCCTCCTACCTATCATAGGATGACAATTGTTTACGGAGAAACAAATCAGACCACCTATAAGAATGGATCAGTCCTATTTAACAGTGAGAGCATAGCTTCCGCCCACTACCTTATAGTATGTAAGGCAGCACCGAGAACGGAAAACTTTGTTTTCTATATTTAGCTTTAACAAGTATTTATAATTACAAACATAGGCAGTTGCGGTGTAACAACCTAGCTAACCAATTGGACTGAAAGTGGGCTAAGTGGTTAAATTGCACGTGGGCCCAAGACTTTAATCCTAACACCCCCTTCAAGTTGAAGCATCAAAAGGCATCAAAATGCTCAACTTAGAGTGGAGGTGGTGATTTTTTTTTTTTTGGGAGAAGAGCCTTTGTGAGAAGATGAGCTGGTTGAGAAGAGCACAACAAGTGATGAGTCCATAAGAGCCATTTTGCACTTGTTCATGAACGAAGTGATAGTCAATTTCAATGTGTTTCGTTCTTTCATGAAAAATTGGATTGGCTGCTATGTGAAGTGCTGCCTTGCTGTCACAATGTAGTTGCTTAGATGACGAAAGTTGAATAGTGAGATCAACTAAGAGACGTCAAAGCCAAACTATTCAGTTGTGACAACGGTCATTGCCCGGTATTCCACCTTTGCCGAGGAGCGAGAAACAATCGGTTGCTTCTTGGTTTTCCAAGATAGAGGAGACGAGTTGAGTAAGGTAATGTAGCCAGTGGTTGATCATTGGGTGACGGGACAACTAGCCCAGTCAAAATCAATGTACCCATTGAGAACAAGACTACTGTTGCTCGAAAGGTATATGGCATGCAATGTAGTGCCTTTGAGATACCGAACAACACATAAGGCAACATCAAGGTGCTCTTGACGAGGTTCATGCATGTGTTGACTAAGGCAATTTACAACAAATGAGAGGTCAGGCCTGGTGACTGAGGTAAACTAAGCGGCCCACCAGTCTTCGACATAGTGATGGATCAGATAGGATGGAGCTAGAGGTTTCATCAAAATGGCATTGGGCCTCCATGGGTGTTGGTGAAAGTTTTCAGTCTTGCATCCCAGTATCAAAAAGAATATCAGCTATGTATTTATATTGACTGAGAAAGATGCCCTCAACAGAACGGTGGACTGCAAGGCCCAAAAAATATTTTAGGGGGCCAAGATCTTTGATTTTAAACTTGTTATCCATGATCTTCTTGAGAGTTGTGATGCATATAGAATCGTTTCCAACAATGAGAATGTCATTAACATAGACTAGTGCAGCTATGAAGGAGTCACCCGATATCAATGTAAAGAGAGAATAGTCGGCATGAGATTGCTTGAAGCCCAAAGAGAGAAGAGCTTGAGTAAAATTTTCAAACCACATGTGCGAGGCTTGTTTAAGACCATAGAGGGATGGTCATTGAAGTTCACCATGTAAAAAAGCATTATTAACATTGAATTCATAAATTTCCTAATTTTTTTTATTCCAGCCATTGCCAAGAGACACTGTACTGTAACTAATTTCGCTACTAGGGCAAAAGTGTCATGGTAATCCAATCCTTTAACCTAGGTATAGCCCTTGGCAACAAGAAGAGCTTTGAACCTCTCGATGGAGTCATTCACTTTGTATTTGATTTTATAGATCCATTTTGAATCAATTGGTCGCTTTCCTAGAGGTAAGTCCAATCCAAGTATTGTTGTACTCTAAGGTTGAGATTTCATCAGCCATGGCTTGATGCCATTGGGGATCACTATTGGCTTGAGTAAATGTGGTCGGTTCAGATTCTATCTATGGAGAGACAGCCTTGGTCCTGTAAATAGAAGTGGACTGATGTGCCAAAGAAGGTGGTAGGGTAATGACATAGTCTTGGAGGTGGGCGGGGGGCTTGGTTGAACGCTTGGGCCGGACAATGCGCCTATGGTATCATGCTGAATGTTTAATAGTATTAAGCAGTGCAGCAGATGGTTGATTGCTAGTTATGCATTGAGGATCAATGGATAATGGACTAGGTAGTGAAATGGGCTATGTTTGGTCAAATGGTTTCATGATAGTGGACTGGAGCTTAGTTTGTAGAGGTGGCGGAACAACTGTATTGTCAAATGTGAGGTTAGGAGATGGGAAAAGGCATGGTTCAAGGATGGTGATGGGAGGTTGTAGGTTCTTGAGAGGGAACTGAGACTCATAAAAGATGATGTCTCATGCAGTAAATAGTTGGTGTGGCTCAAGGTAATATAATTTGTATCCCTTTTGGCCACAAGGATATCCTATAAAGGCACATCTAGAGGTGTAAACTGTCGCCCTCCCTAGTGAAAATTCTAGGGTTTGGCCCAACACAGCCCATGGCCCAAGCCCGTGCGAGCTTGTGCCATGCCGCGAGCCTGGGTCGAGCCATGCTGTAGGCCATGCCGTGGGCTTGGGCCTTGGAACTAGGCCGAACCAGGCTAGAGTGAATGGATATTAGGATATGAATAATAACAAATTTACAATTACCCAAAAAATAAATAAATAAAAGTATAAAACAATTCAAATAGAAATTTCATTTCATTTAAATTTGAATGAATAATGACCCAAATTACAAAGCAAAGCATACAAATATTGAAATTATGAAATATACAATGGTTGGATACTTCATACTTCATACTTGGATGAATGAAATATGAAAGTGGAATAAATTAATAAAATATAAAAAGTACAATATAGTTACAAATTGAAAATACAAAATTACATTAATAGCAAATAAATTAAATAAAATTAAAACAAATTTTACAATAATTTGAAAAAAAAATTGTGGGTTATTTTTAAAATTTACAATTTAAACAAAATTTACATATACATTAACCATTATGGTGAAAGCATTCACACACACTTTCATCATCTACTTCAGGTGAGAAGTGAAATATCTAGTGTATGTAGTAGCACCATGCCCTCCTTTGTCTTGTAATTGTAAAGTTGTAATCTATATTCTGCATGATGATTCATCACTACATCTAGCCAACCCTGGTATAGTGGTACCTACACCTGTAGGTCCTGCACTAAAACAACTAAACAAGACTCTGATGGAACTGTAGCCTGTAGACACCATAGGGGGGTTAGTAGATCACAGATCACATGCCATGGCAGAATGGCAACGAGAAATGTTCTTCGACTTCTCCCAATATTTTTAAAATATATTTTCCATTATTTCAAAAATTCATTTAAATTGTGGGTTATTTCTTCTTCCTTCTCATGTGTGAGAAAATGTCTGGTCAAATGGCTAGTACCACCCATGCTACAATAGCTAAAGTCTTTTCTACATTTTTGGCAAACTACTCTTCTCCCCTTCCCCTCAACATCCTCTATTTTAAATATTCTCCAAATTAGGCTACTAAACTTGGGGTTTTAGGAAGAGTTAGCCATTTTTTTTCAAATTCTAACAACATAAAATTAATTTAATTGGACTTAGCCCGGATTGCCGATTCAGAATCCCAACTTGATTTCAATGGTTAAAGCCTTTCAACGTGACAACGTCCAAGGCTCCAAGCCTCCAGAATTGCTAACTTGGAGAATCAGACAATCAGCTAATCAGACTATGAGACATTGAGACTATCAGAGTTCACTCAGATTAGACTAAGAGAGGGAAGGAAGATTGAAGAGATTAAGAGAATAACTTAATAAGAAAATTGTTGAATGTTGATTGTTGAATTGGTGTGATGACAAGAATGGGGGAGGATAGGGTTATTTATAGGAATTGAAAATAATTTAATTGCCCAAAATACCCTAAAAACTAATTGTTTTTAGTTGTTGGGAGGGGTATTTTGGTTACTATAAAGTTATTTATGGCATTACCCAAAAAGCTCCCCTAAACTAGTTGTTATATGATGGTGCACGATCTAAACACTCCTAGCTGGAAGACAACTCGAACTTTGGTTGGGCGGTGAGCTGGACCGATCTGCAGAATAGTAGATTAGAGAACTCGAGGTAGCTGACCCGGCAAGGTCGCTTTGATGCTTAAGTCAATACTTTTACTATAAATGCGAGCTAAATCTTGAGTGCTTGAATGCTAGTGAGTAAAATAATTACACGTACCTTTGCCTTGAGGTTTCTTGTCCTTATATAATGGATTAGTCATGGGCCCTACGAAAGATCTCTAGGATCTCCGGGCTGTGCAGATAAGGTTTGTTTTGTTTTTGAAAGAGAGTAATATGTTGACAAGGTTTATCGTTTACCTCCAATTCAGGCGGAGCCAAGATGAGTTCTCATTGTGATCTCAAGAAATTCGGGGTCTGTTGGGGAGGCCTTTAGAGTTGGTTATGTGGCATTTCGGCTCATTAGCACTGAGCTGGCACTTTGATTCTTTATTCCTGAACTGTATTGGGTGTCGAGGTGTCTCCACACCAAGGTGGTTTTTTAGGACGAGGTGACTGGATACCCGAGCTTCGAATGTTGCAAAATGGGTACGTTTGGCTGAGTTGTCAACCCTCGAGCAGGTCGCGTCTACGTGTCCCCTTCTTACTAGGTCGTGCCAAATCACCCCTCATCAATTGCCCCCTACTCCTCGTACTAGGGGTCCTAACTTGGTGTGGGGAGTTCATGACGAGTCCAGGTGGATTTGGCACGAAGTCTAGTCACTTTAGCGGGTGAACCGTTGGTCGGGCCTGTTTAACCATTTTGTTCAACCACAAAATTACCCAGGTCATGTCTCGAGCATGCACGAACATCACACTGTTTATAAATTTCGTAGACGACAAAGGACACGCTCAACCGATTTCGTCATTGGGTAGCATGCAACCGGTTTTCATGGGAGCCATTGGATCGTACAAGTCTTAGTCATTGATTGCCGAATGTGGTGGACTATAAATAGAGGGCCAAAGGGCCCATTACCTTCGCCATAAATCTTGTAATTGAGCTCTCTTGAGATCGCATCAAAGTCCTTAAGCTCGCCATTCTTCCATTTGTGTCCGAGGTCATTGTCATCTTTTTGGTGAGTTCGTCTTCCTTCATTAGTTGTTCCACTTTCCTTTTCCTGTCCAATATGTCTAGTGCTAGCATAGATAGGTTACTTAGCGATTCTAGTGAGTCTGAGGGTGCCGAGGTGCGGTCATCGACTCCTGCTAGTGAGGCCAGCTCTTCGCTAGAGAGCTCCTCTTTACACCTTTTAGGGGAAACGCCTTTACCTGACGTTGGGCCATCTCAGCCTGAGGAACTTGAACCTTAGGTAGAGCGACCGACCTCCAGAGAGGGGGTCCCATCTTCTTCTTGAGGTAAGGATCCAAACAACTTTGGTCCTTCCATGATGATCTCAGACAGATTGTTGTCCTTGGTGGCTCGTTACCGTCTCCCCGACACCCTTGTCTTCAGTACCCCTTTGGGTCAATACCCTTGGTTTCACGGTCATCATGAGCTTGCGGTTTTTGAGGAACAACTCGTAGCTGGGTTGCGCTTCCCGCTCCACCCTTTCATCATAGAAATCATTAAGTTTTTCAACATCACCATTGACTAGTTACACCTAAACTCCATCCAAACCATTGTTGGTACGATCCCACTTTTCCACGAGTATAATCAACCTCTTACCCTAGATTTCTTTAGTTCGATTTGCTCCATCAAGAAGAACTCTTCTTGCCTGCACGGGGACACCCGGTAGAGCTATTATATCTATCCTCGCTCTGGGTTCAAGGTTTTGTTCGGTAACCCGAACAAAGTATCGGCCCGAAAGAGGAGGTATTCTTTGTTCGAAATCTTGAGGGATGGCCATTCCCGACTCAGTGGTGAGTGGCCATTAAGGACCCCGGGGTGAGGCTGGATGCTGAGACTAGGGCGGCCATTAATTCTTGGAGGGACCTCAGCCTTGAAACGAAATATTTCCTGGCTAAGGAAAAGCTTGTACGAGCTGGGCTGAGTCCTCCTGGTAGGCCTCCGCCTTGGCACACACATCACCTTTCCTTTTTCCTTTTTGCACTTACTTTGTGGGTAATTCTTTTTCTTCTCTTGTAGAAGCAATGACGGGTGTTGACACTGCCAACCTTCTGAGGAGTGTTTAGAAGAGAAAGAAGAGAAAGGCCTGGAAGAGGTCCCATCGAGAGGAGGCTGGTTCTTTGGTTCCTGCCCAACCCGAGGTCGCTACGCCAGAGCTGATCTCGGCTGAGCTTCCGGGGGAGGAGGTTTGCCCCCAACCTCCATTTGTCGACCTGGACGAGGACCAGGATGAGGGGGCCCCACCTCGCAAGCCAGAGGGTACTCTGGTGCCCGAGCCTTAGCCCCCTTCAGCAAAGGAGAGCATAATGACTCTGGGGCTCGGGCTTCTTAAGAGCAAGGATGTCATGTTTCCTACAGAGGTTGTGGAATGGGCTAACATGCCAACTAGTCAACTCGAGGGAAGAGCGGCTAGTTACTGTATGGTGGTGAGTAACCTACCCCTTTGTTTACTTTCTTATTCTTCTGTTAATGGTACTTACGCTTGCTTTCTATTTGCTAGGTGAACTCCGCTATCCACACACTCGTCTACCAGTCCGACATCCGCTTGAAGCGAGCTTGGGAGGTTGAAGAAAATGCTCGTAATCTTTACCATGAGCTGAATTTAGCTTGGGGTAAGGTTCTTCGAGCCAAGAAAGGAACTCAGAGCTAGGAGGAGTTAATCCTTATGCTAATGAGGAGAAGAAGAAGCTCAAAGGGGAGAAGGAGGCTCTCTTCCGGGAGAATGAGAACCTCGAAGCGATGATCAAGGAGCGCACCAAGATCTTCGACACCACCATCCAAGAGGCGCGGGTTCAAGAGAGAGATCATGTCATCGAGGAGTTCAAGGAGTCCCCTGAGTTTCACAAACTCTAGGTCGAGTATGGCTTTAGCTCGTACCGGTCGGGCTTCAAGCTTTGCAAGTGGTTGATGCGGCAGAAGTTCCCCAAGCTCGACTTCAGATCTATTTCCATGTCCACCATCACTCCTGAGAAGGCGAAGGAGGCTGACGAGGAACCTGACTACTCCAAAGGGGAAAGTGATGATGAAATTCTCAAGGAGAGGCTGTCAGGGGAGGCAGGCCGAGACGATGTGGAGAAGGACCACATATATACTTAGACGTGCCTCTTTTCTTGGACCCCCTATATACAATGTATATCCCGAGCCTCTGAGCTCGGTTGTAGTAGTTTTTTTTTTTGTACTTGGAACTTTTGTTAATGAAACACAATACTTCAAAAATTTTCATGTGTGTAAGTACAACAAAATCTTTTTTGAGTAAAATTTTTCTAAGTGTTGGTTACCTCAAAGTGTCGAGCTAACGAGCTGGACTCCAAGTAGGAATAACCTCTTATCGTTGTACGCCGAGGTGGTCAGACATTATAGGGTATATATCCGAGTAGTCTACGCATGGGCTACTCACTTGCTTAAGTGTTGGTTATCCATTAGTGCCGAGCTAATGAGTTGGACTCAAGGTGGGATTAACCTTACATTGTTGTACGCCGAGGTGGATAGACACCGTAAGGTTTGTACCCGAGTTATCTATGTCTCATAGGCGAGTAGCACTTGTCTGCCTATGCCGAAGAGGTGACTAGGACTTATCATAGTGCCGAGGTCTTTTGTTAGTTCGGTACCATAGCCCATAGGCTCCTGGGAGTGACTCGCGGTCCTCTCTCCAGTCAATCGTTTTTATCGACTAGTTCGGTATTCAAAGATACTTAGAGAGATTTTGCCCTGAAGTCATGGGATCGTAAGTAATACCTTCTTAGGTTATTGATATTCCATGCTTGTGGTATTTGCCTCCCTTACAAAGTCTCAATCTCATATGTGCCTTCCCCGAATACTCGTTTTACATGGTAGGGACCTTCCCAGTTTGGTCTGAGCTTACCTACATCAAGCTCAGGTACCATAACTTTCTGAAGAACCAGGTCGCCGACACGGAACTATCATTTTCTGACCCAAGCATTATAGTACCGAGCTACTCTTTGTTGGTAGGCTACGGTCCAAATGTAGGCCAGGTCTTGTACCTCCTCTACTAGGTCCAGGTTGGTAAGGAGCTCGTCATCGTTCGCTTCCTCATCGTAAGCCTCCAATCGTAATGTGGGTACCTTGATTTCCATTGGTATCACCGCTTCTGTTCCATACGTGAGGTTGAAAGGGATTTCACCTGTGGCAGTCTTAATAGTAGTTCAGTAAGCCCAATGGACACTGGGCAGCTCGTCCACCCACAATCCCTTGGCTCGAGCTAAGCGATCTTTCAATCCGCGAAGCATTGCCCTGTTAGTTACTTCTACTTGCCCGTTTGCCTGGGGGTGTGCCACTGAGGCAAAGTTTTGTTGAATCCCCATCTTGAAGCACCAATCCACATCTTCGAACTACTTCCCATTATCGGATATTAGCACTCAAGATAGTCCAAAGCAGCATACTATGCTTTTCCAGAAGAAATTATGTATGTTGTGGGATATGATCGTTACCAAGGGTTCGACTTCCACCAACTTTGTAAAATAATATACTACTATAACCAAGAACCTCCTTTGCCTTGTTGCTGGCGAGAAAGGACCAAGAATGTCAATTCCCCACTGCACAAAGGACCACGGGCTGGTGAGGTATTTCAAATCAGCAGCAGGTTGCTGGTGGATGTTGGCATGCCTTTGGCACTTGTCACACCTTTTTGACGAGCTCGAGTGCATTTGTTTTTATCATGGGCCAATAACAGCCTTGCCGCATCACTTTCTGTGCGAGGGCTATGCCCCCCAAGTGTCCATCGCACAAGCTTTCATGGGTATCATGAAGTACATGCTCAGCCTCTGAGGGTTGCAAGTAGTGCAGGTAAGGGAGCGTGAAGGATCTTCTGTACAACTGTCCATCTATGAGGACGTACTTGGCTAACTGGCGCTCTACCCTCCGAGTTGTATTGCGTTCCATAGGTAGGGTCCCGTGTAGCAGATAACTTGTGAGTGGGCCAATCCAGCTCGGTTCCGCTTGTGAAACGGGAGCGACCTCTTCTACCCCCCCGAGAATGCTGAGCTGAGGTAAGTCCTCAATGTACACAATTTGCATGGTGTTGCTGTTAAACAGTTGTATGCCCTTAGCTCTAATCAGAATGATGTACATTATGACATTTATTGTAAATGAAAAAAGTACATATTTGATTCATGTTCTTGTGGTGTGTTTCTGTGTAATACCCTTAAACTGGACACTTATGAGACTCATGTTAGTTTAGAATGTTCACAGCCGTTGGATAAGTCTGGGGAGATTTATCCTGCTAAGACTAACACTGATGTGCCACCAAGTGTTGGGGTGGCCTGTCTCAACTGCCAAGGTGAGACCTGAGGTACATGCAATGTAGGTTTACATGAAACCCTGAACCGGACCAGATTTCCAGTATTGCCCTGGACCTTGGAGATTAGTGGGCAAAATTGGAAAGTTACACCTGACCCCTAGACTTGATTATGATACTACACTAGGTGTCGGATTGGGTTGTCTTTGATATGCCAATCAGTGAGATCCTTAGAGGGGGTCAAAACCTAGGTATGTTGGGACAGTCCGAGAATTCATCTGAGTGGGTGATCATAGTGGCATGATCAGCCCCTTTGTTGGACAAAGGTAATGATCGGGGATGCACTCTCTCTGATGGAAACCAAGACTGATGGCAACCGATTTCAGTCGTTGAGATTTGTTTTGCAAAATATATTTTATATACGAATATAAATATATATATATATATATATATATATATATATATTATATATATATGTTACGGTTTCAAATTGTTTGCAAAAAGGTTTTAATTCCCGGGATCCATGTGAGTAGAGAGTGCAACACTATTCCTTGCAGCCGAGGGAGAGGTCCTCTCTTGTCGGGTAGTGTTTGATCATTATGGGCTGAGAGGTTAAGTGTAAGGCCATTTAGGGTAATACCTAAAGGGTTAATCTTGCATCTGCCCATAGTCCCTGGTTGTTACAAGGTGGTTTGGCACAGGGATCACTTAGTGTAAGTGTTGGGCCCATAGAGTCCATGTGATGGGCTTAGGGGGTTCACTGGGCTTTCTAGTGAATTCGACTAGGCCTTGTAACAAAGGCTGGGCCGAACCCTTGTGGCTGATGTGTAGATCAATGTTTGGGTCCCACGCCATACAAGAAAGCCCAACTGGGCAGTAGTTTGGAAGGCTTAGTGAGCACATATACTAATTGGGCCTAAAGCCCATTTCGAACTGGGCTGATTTGATCAGTTAAAGAAGAGGGCGGATCTGAATACAGATTCAGATCTAGAAACCCCCTAATGAGATTAGGAACTGGTCCCTTTAAGGTTAGAAAAGGAAGAAGGGGCGGCAGCCTTTAGAAGATCACATTCTCACCTACAGAGAAGAGATTACAAAAGAGAGAAAACAGCTTCTAGTAAGACTGCGCTGATTTCTCCCTGCTACCTCCTTCTTACCGCCATCGCCATTGCCAGTGCATCTCCACGACAGTAGGAGTGATCAAGATTGGATCTTCATATCAGTCTTTTGTGAAAGGGCTGATTGGAAGTCATGCTCACGTGTCGTCCAGCTAATTCTTGTGAAGGATCTAGTTCTTTGAAAGAACACTGCTGATTCTACTCCATCCTACACTGTGCCATCTTCAGTGGGAGCAGTCTTTGGTTCCTACCTTGGGCGTGAACACCTCCATTGGGAGATATTGTTTCTCCGTATCAGGTATATCCCTCTCTTGCTTCTGTTTTCAAATCTGGTTCGTTTTAGGGTTCAAGATTGATCCATGAAAATGCAGATTTTCTAAAACAGGTAATGTGATTCCCAGATGAGGGGAAAGAAAATTTTTGAAATTTCGCCTAACCTACCTGCAGGGTTCGGCCATCCATATGATGGATCTCTCATCCCTTCAGTTGCTGCTCGTGCTAACTAGTCATGACAAGGTGTCGGCCTCAGTGTTCTCAGACCTCAGAATTTGTCTGATAAAGCAGGAGACGAAGCTGCACAGGATCCCTCTGACTTTGTCCAAGTAAGCTGCCATAGTGGGGTCACGGGCTTCGTACTCACCAGTGACTTGGTTAACCACTAGTTGTGAGTCACTACATACGATGAGGTGCTTTGCTTTCATTTCCTTTGCTAAGGTTAGCCCGGCGACCAGTGCTTCATATTTTGCCTCCTTGTTCGATGCCTCGAACCCAAACCAGAGAGCATACTCCAACTTTACCTCTTTTGGGCCGTATAGTATAAGTCCTACACCACTTTCCTACTGGTTGAACCAACCATCGGCGTGGAGGATCCAGGGCTCCTCGTCCTAGGCCGGTTCCACTTTGACTGGAATTGGTGCCGCATTGGTTGAAGTTCCCGTCGTGTGAGCGAGCTCAGTCAACTCGGGAGTCGTTGTGCTGAACGTGCACTCTGCTACAAAATTGGCCAAGACTTAAGCTTTGACTGCTAGCCGAGGCTCATACCGGATATCGTATTCACTCTGCTCGATGAACCACTTCGTTAATTTCCCAGACATCTCGGGCTTGAGCAGAATTTACCTCAGGGATTTGTTGGTGAGAACGACAATAGTATGGGCCTAGAAGTACGGGTGAAGTTTTCGAGCTTCTATGATTAGTGCGTATGATAATTTCTCATCTTTGAATATCTAGTTTCTGCATCCTACAAAATTTTGCTAACATAATAGATGGGTTGTTGGACCCGATCTACTTCTTTGATCAGTACCAAACTATCCACTTCATCGCTCGTAGAGAGGTATAGCTTTAACATGTCCCCTTCTTTGGGTCGAGTTAAAATTGGGGCGGTACCTAACTATCTTTTCAGCTTGTCAAAAGTGAGTTGGCATTCTTCAGTCCATTCGAAGTCCTTACTCTTTTTTATAGCTTTAAAATAGGGTAAGCACCGATCTTCTGAATCGCACATGAAGCGGCTCAGAGCGGCCATCTGGCCTGTTAGCCTCTGGACCTCTTTTATTTTCTGGGGTGGTTTCATATCTAAAATTGCTTTTATTTTGTCCAGGTTGGCCTCAATGCCACATCGGTTGACTATATAGCCTAGAAATTTACCCGAAGTGACTCTGAAGATGCATTTATTCGGATTCAACTTCATGTTATATCTTCGTAAAATTTGAAAAACATCTTTTAAATCATTCGACAAAGAATTTGAAAATTGGGTCTTCACGACCATGTCATCAACATAACATTCTACTTTATTGCCAATTAACGGCTCAAAAATCTTATTTACAAGGTGCTCGAATGTTGCCCCAGCATTTTTCAATCCGAAGGGCATGACCTTGTAACAATATAAGTCGAGCTCAGTTATGAAAGTGGTATTCTCTTCGTCGGTAGGATCCATCATAATCTGGTTGTAACCGGAATAGGCGACCAGGAAGCTCAGCAACTCATGCCCTAAGGTCGCGTCAACTAGGTGGTCGATCTTGGGTAGTGGGAAGCAATCTTTTGGGTAGGCTTTGTTCAGGTCAGTGTAGCCAATGCACATGTGCCACTTTCCATTGGTTTTTTAACCATAACTGGATTAGCCACCCAACTCGGGTAATGGACTTCCCTGACGAAGTCTGTCGTGAGGAGCTTCCTAACCTCTTCATCGACTACCCTCCAACGTTCCAGGGCGAGATTGCATTTCTTCTACCTTACTGGCCTGACTAAAGGGTTGGTATTAAGTTTGTGAGTTATAATTTTTTGATCAATTTCGGGAATTTCTATTACGGACCAAGCAAAAATATCTAAATTTTTAAGTAAGAAACTTACTAGTTGGATTCAGATTGGTTGGTTGATCGTGGCACCGATCTGAAGGGTCTTGATTGGTTCGATGAAAGAGACTGATATGTGGACCGTCTCTTCTTTTGGGGCAGCTCATTCGTCAGGATACACCACCGATAACTCAAGCTCAACATCCTCTGCTAGCTTTGCTTTCCCTTTCAAGGCAGCCACGTAGCACTTGCGGAATTCAAGCTAGTCACCTCGCACTACTCCCACTCCGTAGTCAGTTGGGAATTTCATCGCTAAATAGTAAGTGGATACTATCGCATGTAAAACATGCGTGATAGGCCGACCTACTATGATGTTGTAGGGGGAGGGAGTTGCAACTACAAGGAATGTGTGCTCGAATCGCACGATGTTTGGCCACGTACCGGCTTCCATGGGTACAGTGATTCGACCAAGAGGTCTAACCTCCTCGTTGCTAAACCCTATCAGAGGTGTATCCGCCGGTTTCAGGTCGCTCTGCTATAACTGTAGTTTGTTAAAGGTCTCCTTGAAGAGTATATATGCGAAGTTTCTAGAGTCTACCAAGATGCGTTTTACCTCGAAGTCATTAATTTTGAGCTTCACTACTAGGGCATCAACGTGAGGGTACTGGATCATGTGTGCATCGTCCTCCGTGAAGTATATCGGTTCTTCAAGCCGAGGTCGCTTTGGTGGGTTTTCCTCTTCATTCTCCAGTTCGTAGAACGAGGTCCTCCCAGCTGCCGATGTGCACCCGACGATGATGGACCCACCAGTGATCATGTTAATTATCCCACGGACTGGTCTTTCCTCTGGCAACTGTCATGGTGGTTGTTCATTTTGCCTACTGACCTCGGGGTCATTCCTCCTCTGGTCCCCCTGTCGATCTGCCTACCGGTCTGCTTGTCCCCTCTCTTCTCGCAATATGAAGTTCTTCAGGTACCCGCGGTAGATAAGTTCCTCGATCTCATCACGGAGATTCCTGCAATTCTCTGTGTTGTGTCCATGATCTCAGTGGAAATGGAAGTAGACATTCGGGTTTCTTGTTTCCGGGTCTCCCCTTAACATGGGAGGCCATTTGACGAAGGAGGAATCCTTAATAGCCATTAAGATCTCCCCTCGCTTAGCATTCAACTCGTTCTCTCCACCGGTGGGGTCCTAGAGCGCCAACCTGACTTGCGGGTGCACGAGCAGGACCGACTTCTTGACTTACTTCTTCCCTTGCTCGGGGACTTGCTTTTCTTTCTTTTCTGCCCACCATTGCTCATTCCTTCATTTTCTCTCTTCCTCTTTTCCGACGGTACATTATCGATCTTTTGGTTGATTTCCTCCTCAGTACTGATGAACTGATCTACCAACCTGAGGAATTCAGTGATATCTTTTGGTTTGTTAGCTACCATGTGCCACTTGAACTCTTTATGGGTAATTCCTTTCTTTGCCACAGTAAGTCACACCACTAGATCAAGGTCCGGTATTTGCAAGCAAGTATCGTTGAAGCGCTTTATATAGCTTCAAATTGGTTTTCCTTTCCTCTGAACCACGTTCAGAAGGCTTTCTTGCGACTTTGGGCACTTCTTACTAGTAATGAAGTGCGTAGTAAATAGGTCGGCAAATTGGGACCAGCTTTTGATGGAGCCCGGTGCAAGGTTTCGATACAAAGTTCGGACTACCCCCCTAAACATAGTGGAGAAGGCCACACACATACATGACTCATCAGCCCCAGCTAGGTGCATCTGAGACTGGAAAGAATCCACATGGTCATTGGGGTTGAATGACCCGTCATATTTGTCTAACGGGGGCACCTTGAAATCTTTCAGCATCAGAGTTGCCAAGAGCTCGGGAGACAGTGAGGATGAGTGGAAAAGTAGTGGAGGCACAGTCTTCGTAGCCACTGAGCTTACTTCTTCCTTTTCTTTGGCTTGTTGTGCTTGCTAGCCTGGCTTCACCGGCGAGCTGTTCCTACCCGAGGGGTGGCGTGTCTTGTGACGTCACCACTGTTGCTTCTTCAACGGCTCGACATTGGTGCCGCTGACTTTAGTCTAGTCTGGTACTTCAGCATTATCACGAGGTGGATCCTGGTTCCATCTCACTAGGTTCTCCTGGCTGTAAGGTTCGGATTGGCTATCGCGAGGGACGGGGGGTCCTGCCTCGAGTTCGCGCCCCGAACTCCACTGGTTATTATGTCCTCACGAGCCATCATTTTCCTACTGGGAGAGTCGAGGTGGATTGGTCCTGTTGAGCGGACTATCCTTGGACCTAATCCTAAAATTTCCCTACGAGACTGGAGGAGTGTGCTGACCGTTTCTCTTCCCACGGGACGAGACCTGACCCCTGGGAGGAATCGGTACTTGCAAGGTCCCCTCACCCCAATGAGGGGATCGGTTGACATTCTAGGTGGTTCCAAGTCGATTCGGGTTCTGGCCTTGGCGCAGTTCTGTGTGCCGAGGTGGAATCGGCTGCTGCTACAATGGTGGGAACTGGTGCTGATACTACTGGTACAAATAGTACTGCTGAAATTGTTGGACCTACTGCATCTGGATCTATATTGCCTGGACGCACTGGACGAGGTCATGGAATTGGAAGTGCCCAATTCCAGGAGGGACCACAGATGGCTCAGAGAAAGTCGCGTCCATTGGGGAAAGCGGGATGCTCACTTGCATAGCGCCCTACGGCATAGACAATGATGGGACTCCGGACACGATAAGAGGAATAGTGAACTGGCCAATGCATACCGTAGGGCTTTGGGGGAAGGTTGATTGCTGATCCTGCCCCCCGGTAACGTTCATCTCAATGCTTTTTCCGATGTTGCTGGAAGAGTCCATTGGGATAGATAAAACTACGACTGAGGTTGGGATGACCTTTTGATCGATTCCCACAAACAGCGCCATTTGATGGTGTGCGATCTATATACTCTTAGCTGGAAGATGACCTGAACTCTAGTTGAGTGGCAAGCTGGACCGATCTGCAAAATAGTAGATCAAAGAACCTGGGGTAGTTGACCCGGCGAGGTCATCCCGATGCTTAAGTCAGTACTTTTACTATAAATGCGAGTTGAATCTTGAGTGCTTGAATGCTAGTGAGTAAAATAATCATGCATACCTTTGCCTTGAGGTTTCTTGTCCTTATATAATGGAGTAGTCATGGGCCTTACGAAAGAGCTCTAGGATCTCTGGGCTGTGCAAATAAGGTTTGTTCTATTTTTGAAGGAGAGTAATATGTTGATATGGTTTATCGTTTACCTCCGATTCAGGCGGAGCCAGGACGAGTTCTCATCATGATCTCGAGAAATTCAGGGTTTGTTGGGGAGGCCTTTGGAGTCGATTATGTGGCATTTCGACTCATTAGCTCCAAGCTAGCACTTCAATTCTTTATTCCCAAACTGTAATGAGTGTCGAGGTGTCTCCACACCGAGGTAGTTTTTTAGGACGAGGTGACTGGATACCCGAGCTCCAAATGTTGTGAAATGGGTTTGTTTGGCTGAGTTGTCACCCCTCGAGCAGGTCATGTCTACATGTTCCCTTCTTACTAGGTCATGCCAAATCACCCTTCATCATTATATAATAGTTGTTGGGGGGAATTTGCATCATTTTTTCCCCTCCATAAGCAAAATACATAAATACCTTCCCTATATAGCTATTTATAGATGTTAGAGGGTATTTATGTAAAAAAAAAACCCAAAAGGATGAAACTAGCCATTGGGGGGGAGGGGGCAACTGTTATTTTTTGGATGGGCCAAGCACGGCCCGCTACGGGCCCAATGGGCCCAACGGGCTGTGTTGTGCCCGCCCGTGACATGCTGTGTTACAGGTCGTGCCCAACATGGCACGGACCATTGTGTCGGGCCTGGCATGGCTCGTGGACTGTCATGCCATGCCGGGCCGTACGTTGAATGGCTCTACTAGCAAATTTATCATGAGTTTTGGGGTGAAATTGTGGATAGCAGAGACAACCAAAAGATTTCATGTGATCATAACAAGGTGGTTTTTTTAACAAGACTTCATAGGGTGACACTTGTTTCAGAGCAAAGGGGTCAGTAAGTGGTTGGTAATATAAATTGTGGTTTGTTATCACTCCCCAAAATGATATAGGCTTGTCGGCATGGAAGCGGAGTTATTTGGCAACTTCTAGTAAGTGGTGATGCTTCCGTTCAACAACGCCATTTTGCTGAGGCGTGTGAAATTCAATCACTTATTTAACAAAAAGCTCTTGCAAGGGACATGAACAGAATTCAGACCTATTATCTGAACAAAGAACTTGGTGTATCCAAGCTACCGAGGGACCATTGCACAAAATAAAAGTAGAAAAGATACAAGATCTGACTTATTACAAACCAGATAAACCTAAGTAAATTTTCTAATGTCATCGACCAATGTGAGAAAGTATCGGGCTCCACTATGAGATGGTGTCTTATAGCCTCCCCATATGTCGCAATGGACTAATTGAAATGGCTAAGAAGACTTGGATTGGCTGATAGGAAATGGTAGCTGAGTTTGCTTGGCTCTGTGGCAAGTGTCACAACAATGCTTTGAAGAGACAAGAGGTATCCCAGAAATGAGTGACATGCATTTGTGAGATGCATGTCCTAGGCAATGGTACCATGTTGTGGAATTTAGGGTGGAAGTGATGTGAACAAATGAGTGTTGAGTCTTTGTGAATGAGAATCAGTAGAGTCCATCACACAAACTCCCCACCCCAATCACCGTCTTGCAAGCTAAGTCCTAGGTAATGCAAGACGAAGGAGAGAAAATCATAGCATTTTATTAATCAAAGATCCTAAGGATATTGATCCTTGCATCATGGCTGGAACCAATAGTCCATTTTGTAGTTGAACTGGTCTAGCAATATCTGTGGTGGTGTGATCAATAAAATGACATGGTGACAAGATCATATGATCTGAAGCACCACTGTCAACTATCCACTTAATATTGGAGGTGGTCTTACCGGCAACATTAGCAAATATAGCATTAGTTGATTCTTTGTTCATGAGGGAGAGAAGTTGATTATATTGTTGAAGAGAAATGCCAAATAATGAAAGATTGCGAGAAGGAGTCCTGCTAAGAACATGATCTGTGGTTTCTGAAATTGCACATGAGCTTTATTATTGGTTCCCTTTCTCGTTCTGCCGATTTGAATGAGATTTATCCTCGTCGGGTGGATATCCTACCAATTCGTAGCAGTGATCCTTGGTGTGGCCATTGCATTTGTAGTGTTCACAATAATACTTTGATCTTGGTTGTTGGTTTGGTCCCATGGCATTTGAACGAGGCCCTTGTTGAGAGGAGATAGACATGGTCATTGTTTCTGGTGCAGATCCTTTCAAAATATACATCACTAGGTGGTGTTCTTGAAAAATTAGAGCATAAGCCTTATTCAAGGATGGCAAGGGTTCAAATCCAAGTATATTTGAGCAGATGGTGTTGTACAAGTCATTGAGCCCCATCGGGAATTGATGGAGTCATTCCTTTTCTTGTTTAGCAATGAAGCTTTTGGTTGCGCCTCCACAAGAACACTCAAGCAAGCTAGTGACTGTAACCAATTCATCCCAAATTATTTTTAATTTGGTGAAGAAGGTTATTACCATAAGATCCACTTGATTGAGCATTGCCAAATCATGCTTGAGTTGGTGTATTCAAGGAATATTTTTCTAAGAAAATCGTTCTGTAATTCCGACCAAATTTTCGATGTAAATTCAATGAAAGTGACACTGTCATAAAGTTCCTTTGAAATAAAGTTGAAGATCCAAGAAACAGCCATCGCGTTGCATTTGGATCGAGCACCTTCTTCCGACGATAATCTTGTTGGTCGGGGCAATGATCCATCGACAAAACATATCTTATTCTTCACTCAAAGTTTTGTTTTCATCGCTTGCTGCCATATTGGGTAATTTTCTCCGATGAACAAATAGGATACCAAAACCATTCCCAGATTGTCTGAGGCATGCTTAAAATACTGGGAGCTAGGATCCAAGAACTGGGCTGCCATGGAGTTGACGCTGGTTTCTGACACCATGACAATCCTTACAACTTGAATGAGATCAGTCTTTACCCCTTTGATACCATGTAAGGCGGCACAGAGAACGAAAAACTCTGTTTTCTGTATTGAGCTTTAACAAGTATTTATAATTACAAATATAGGTAGTTGTGGTGTAACAACCCAGCTAACCGACTGGACTGCAAGTAGGCCAAGTGGTTAAACTGCATGTGGGCCCAAGACTGTAATCCTAACATAGTAAACGAAACAATCAACAATTGGCCTCCCTATGAAGTGAAATTATGACCTTTAGGCTTTTTGCTCGAACCTGAACTTTAAACTAAATCTTCCGAAACTGGAACTGTTTGAAGAGATGAAAAAGTGACCTCCTACCACTAAACAACCCAAACCCATGTGAAATTATAGCTTCTTGGTAAAATCCAAGGAAGAAATGATTAACTTAGGCCAATGCTTAATTACTTCAAAGATAAATGACAAATGCCACATTCAAGGTTTGTTTAACACATTGTGAGTTTGTCACAAAGTGGGTTTTCTAAACGCTACCCAAATCAGCATGAGATAGCATTTTACATGAATGCCTTAGGAGAAAACGTGATTCACATTGAGATTCAAATAAAGAAAAAAAATCAACAAAAAGAATTCAAATTCAATGACTAAATTCATATTTAGTTTGAGCTAACCATTATCACACAATTTTGTTATCAACATAAGCATGGTAATAGAAATCATTCTACTGAACAATCACATTATATGCATTAATTCTATTGAAATATGTACTATATGCCACAGGGGCATTTTTGTCTTTTCCTCTTTTATCTTTTTTGTTTTTTTTTTTGTCTTGGGTCACCCTAACAAATAAATGCTAAATCCGGTGCTGCCAAAGGTGACGACTTCTTTTTGGCTCTCACTTTTTTTTTTCTTCTTCTTCTTCTCTTCTCCTTGCTGAAAACATGGTATCAGAGCGAGACAATGCTCTGTAAATTTTTTCCTACTATTTGAAGATCTTCCTTGATCCTCAAAACTGCGAATGGAAGAGACAGGTGCGAGATTCATCTGAAGACTGTTCGATTCCAGTTCCTACCCGTTTCTTGGACTGCAATTGTTTTGTACGGCACCCAGAGACCAGTGGATGACTGATTGAAATTCCTTAAGAGGTCAGTGTTCTCATTTTGTGTTTGTTTCCCTGCTTCTGCACTGGAATCGATAGAAACCCCTGGACTGAATAAGGACAAAAGTCAAAATCTTTTTTGTTTTTGTTCTTGATGTTGAAACCTTGACCGAATGGTATAAAGGGAGTTTGTCCCTCTTTGTGGGTGTGAAGACCCAATAATCTTCATGTTTAAGGAACCTTTGTAGGTCATAAGTGACTTAGTTCGACTGACAGAATGCAGCAGCCTTCCTTAAATGTGTTTCTGTAGTTCTTATTGCCTTAATAAGGGGCTTATCAAATCTGTGAATACCTGTGACAGCAAGGCCTATGCTCCGATCTAGCAGTTTTTTGTGTTAGCTTAGATGGGAAAAGACTTGAATAATCTTTGTGTGTACTGCCTTCATTTGACTCCGATGAATTTTGAAGATTCTGCAACTTTGGGAACCACCTCACATCAAGGAGGAATGACTGGTGGTACATTAAGGTTGGATATATAAATGGGAAAACTATGGGACCTAAGGCTGGTACTGCTGATTATGATATCTGGGACCAAGAAAATTGCATGATAATGTCTTGGTTTTTGACCACAATGCTGCCATCTCATGTGGGCTGAGACAATAAAGGAAATTTGGGATCAAGCCAAGGCAACATACTTAGAATAGAGACACTATGCCAGGATTTATCAGTTACAAGCAAAATCTTCGACATGTAAGCAAGGAGAAAGGAACTTATCGTCATATTATTCTGCCCTCACTTCAGTTTGGAAAGAACTTGATTAGTACCAGAACATTGAATGGGAAAGTGAAAAAGATGCTAAAGCATATAAAAAGTTCATTTCTCAACAAAGGGTGTTCGCTTTCCTTCTGGGTTTGAATCCTGTGTATGAACCTATTCGTGTTCAGATTTTAGGCAGCAAGGATTTTCCATCTGTCCAAGAGGTTATGCACTTGTTCAGTCTGAAGAGAGTAGGAAGTCTGCCATGAATCCTCTTGAGGGGGGACTATTGCTCTTGCTGTAAGGGGTAACACTGGGGCACCGATAAAAGGGGAAATCAGAAAAAAATGGATGATAAAGACAAAATGTTGTGTACTCTTTGCCAAAAACCTAGGAACACCCGTGAAACCTATTGAGAATTAAATAGAAAACCAAAATGGGCACAGGAATTGGGAAAAAAATCAATACAAGAACCAAGCAAGAAGTCATACCAGAAGAAGTTTAATTTGGATCACTTAGCATCTAATGAACATCAGAGTACTTCTCAGGACTATCTCCCTTGTTCTGACCCAAAGGAAGATATTATCAATTCCTTCTGTGACCATTTAGAGCAATATGGTAGGGCTCTCCACAAAGCTAACTCTGGACCCACACCTTCTACTTCTTTTGCCTCCTCTTCAGGTAATTCTGCTTCAGCTTTCCATGTGTCTACTGATAACCTGGAATGCTCATGGGTCATTGATTCCAGCACATCCAACCACATGACTGGTAAGTCAATCTTGTTTCAAACATATTCTCTTCTCTCTAGGAGAGATAAAGTGAGACTAACAAATGGATCATTCTCCTCCATTGCAGGTCAAGGATCTATATCTCTACCTTTAGGCCTCTCCTTATCTAATGTCCTACATGTTCTCAAGTTACCTATTAATCTGTTATCCATTAGTAGTATTACTCATACATTGAATTGCTTAGTAACATTTATTCCCCATTCTTTTGTTTTTAGGATTTGGCTACTGGAAGGACGATTGGTAGAGGGGACATGGTGGATGGTTTCTACGTGCTGGAGAACAAAGTCAGTCTTACAGTTTTAGAGTCTTTGACTCCGTTGAGTAAGAGTCATATTATTTTGTGGCACCATTGTTTGGGTTATGTGTCTTTTAAGCCTTTGAAATTTTTGTTCCCAGAGTTGTTTAAGTCTTTGTCTGTTAGTGATTTTCAGTGTCAAGTGTGTCAACTGAGTAAACATTGTAGAATATCATTCCCTTTATGTAATAAAAGATCAGAATTTCCTTTTCACATTGTGTATTCAGATGTGTAGGGACCTGTTAATATTCCTATTGAGTATGGTTACAAGTATTTTATTTCTTTTGTTAATGACTTCTCTCACTACACTTGGGTTTATCCTATGCATTCACGGCTCTCAACACAGGAGTTCGTGTGCCAAAACCCCATAACAAAATGGGGTTGCAGAAAGATTTTGGGTGGATGTTGTTCTGACCGTTGCCTATGTCATCAATAGAACACCATCTCAAGTATTATAATATAGGTCCCCTCGTCAACTCCTTTTCCCTAAAGCTTTTTTGTTTCCTATCTCTATGCGAGTCTTTGGATGTAAGTGTTTTGTTCATAATCTCTCTCCTACTCATGGTAAGCTTGATCCAAAAGCTATTGTGTGCATTTTTCTTGGTTATCCCCTTGCTCAGAAAGGTCATCTTTGTTTTGACCATGTGTCTAAAAAATACTTTTCCTTTATGGATGTCTCTTTCTCTGAAGATATTCCCTACTTTCCTGTTTCTCCTCAAGGAGAGAGTAGAGTTGAGGAGAAACAGAGTCTGACTCAAGTTTCATTGCCGTCTATTCCTAATCCCCCTCCATTTCGTGTCTTTCGGAGATTGCACTACAAAAATTAAGGCCAACAAGTTCAATCGCCATAGAGCCACCAGAAACCATTCCACCAATGCCATTAGAATCTCAAGCGTTGGATCCTTCACCCCACCTAAATACTATTGTTGCAAAAAGGAAGGGTGTCAGATCATGCACCACACACCACCCTATATCTCATTTTTTGTCCTATGAGAATGTTTCATCTTATTTTCATGCTTTTCTATCTGCCATTGATAGTGTTCCCCTTTCCAAGAGTGTTGTGAAGGCCTTACTTGTTCTTGAGTGGATAGATGCAATGAAATAAAAGATCAATGTTCTTCACAAAAATGGCACGTGGGAATTGGTAGATCTTCCTAAGGGAAAGAAACCTGTAGGATGCAAATGGGTATTCTCTATAAAGATGGATCTGTGGAAAGGTATAAGGCTCGGCTAATTGCAAAAGGTTTCACACAAGTGCATAGAATTGATTATGCCGAGACTTTTGCTCCGGTTGAAAAAATGAACTCTATTCAGGTTCTCCTATCTCTAGTTGCAAATCTTGATTGGGAGCTTCACCAACTTGACATAAAGAATGCCTTCCTAAATAGTGATTTGGAAGATAAAATGTATATGACTCAATCCCCTGATTTTTGTGCTAAATGAAGTGAACAAAAAGTTTGCAAATTGAAGAAATCTTTGTATAGTCAAAAGCAATCTCCGAGAGCTTGGTTAAGCAAGTTTCACCCAACAGTTCAACAGATGGGGTTTAAGTAGTGCCAATCTGATCACACACTTTTTGTAAAGAGGGAACAAGGAAAAACAACAGCCTTGGTTGTTTATGTAGATGATATTGTCATCACTAGAGATTGGATCTCAGAGATTCAGAGATTAAAGAAATTCCTCGCTACACAGTTTGAGGTAAAGGACCTAGGGCACTTGCACTACTTCCTTGGTATTGAGGTTGCTAGCTCTCAGCAAGGCATCTTCATTTCCCAAAGGAAGTACACCCTAGATCTCCTAAAGGGTACAGGAAAGCTAGGAGCTAAATTAGCTGATACACCTATAGATGTAAATCACAAACTTAGGGATTGCAGTGGTGAGTTCTTGAAAGATCCAAGGTAGTACCAAAGACTTGTGGCAAGCTTCTCTACCTATCCATGACTAGGCCTGACATAGCATATGTTGTGGGTGTCCTCAGTCAATTCATGCATGCACCCAAGGAGGCACACCTAGAGGCAGCATACAGAATTATTTGGTACTTGAAGAAATTCCCAAGGACAGGTTTACTCTTTAAGAAACATGGGCACATAAGAGTAGATGTGTACAAAAATGCAGATTGGGCTGGCTCAATGGATGATAGAAAATCCACCAGAGGATATTGTACCTTTGTTGGTGGAAACCTTATGACTTGGAGAAGCAAAAAACAGAGTATGGTGGCCAGGTCAAGTGTGGAGGCAGAATATAGGGCTATCTCACATGGAGTTGTAGAGTGACTGTGGATCAAGAACCTATTGAGTGAATTAGGATTTCCTTTTGATGATCCTATGTCATTCTATTGTGATAAAGCTGCCATCAACATCGCAGCCAACCCAATTCTCCATGATAGGACCAAGCATATTGAGGTTGCCAAACATTTCATCAGAGAGAAAATTGAGAAGGGGCAAGTGTGCACTCCCTACATTAGCTCTGATGAATAGCTTGCAGATGTTCTTACTAAAGGGTTATGCTCACTACGACATTACAATCTTTGTGACAAGTTGGGAATGTTTGACATCTTTGCCCCAACTTGAGGGCGAGTATTGAATATGTACTATATGTTGTAGGGGCATTTTTGTCTTTTGTCTTTTATTTTTTGACTTGAGTTGCCCTAACATATAAATACTAAATCTGGTGCCGCCAGAGGTGATTCCTTTTTGGCTCCCATGTTTCTTCTTCTTCTTCTTCTTCTTCTTCTTCTTCTTCTTCTTCTTCTTCTTCTTCTTCTTCTTCTTCTTGCTAAAAACAAATTCCGAAGGCACAAAAATAAAAAGAGCAATAAGCATGCACTTTCCTTAGACAACTCCAACCAACACCTAGAAAACTATCATCAGCCCAACAATTTAAAAGAGCAAATAGAGGAGATTCCCAAAACTTCAAAAGCCCAAAATTCCCAACTGTCTAAACCCAGAATTGGTGACCAACTGATGATAAACCCTATGAATTTAGAAAAAGATAAACCACTACAAATTACCGCAACTAAAAATAGAAAGGGAAATAACATTCACACTACTCCTAGGAACTCCCTACTGGAGTTACCAATCTGTGGGCACCGAAAAGTGACTCACTTCGTGGCTAAATTATTGGAGTCGCCACCCATCATGGCAGAGGAAAAAGGGAGTGATGGGACTCCCATTAAATTGAATAATTTTGACCTATAGTGACCCTGTTATCGGGATAAAGCAATCTGGGTAAGTTGGGGAGAAGAGAGGGAAGGGGAGTTTCAACGAACATAATAACTCATTCCAATGAGTGCAAACTGAGTTCGAGGCCTCCTCGAACTCTGGCAAGCTTCATAAATGTGCAAGAATACACACACTCGACATGCAATCACTAGGTTTTCTCACATTGTCAATTCTCTTATTATTATTATACCTTATTTTGGGTTTAGCAGCAGCTCTAGCAACAACACATGGATTACTATTTTCTACTGACACTAAATTTTTTAATGGGAGTTCAAAGAAAAACAAACAAATGAATAAAAAACATGTTGTTCAATCCAGTTACAGAACCAGACAAAATCCAAGCTTCTCTGTTCACAGCCCAAGATTCGGATTGGAATCCAATAAATGGGGCGTTACTGGGATTTCCCTTCTTCAAGCCCTTCATTGGAACCAACCATTACTCGAGAAGGTCCAAAGGGACCCCAGTTAGATTGGTTGTGAATAGAGATAGACCTGAAGCTTGAACCAAAAAAGCAAGGAGGAACCTGAAACTCGAATGAAAGAATGCGAGGGGTGGGTGAGGTTGCTTGTGTCCAATCCCTTTATACCTCGTGCCTACAATAGTTTCCCCTCTCACTCTTTCATTCTAAGCTCCTATAATTACAGCAAGGGGAAGAATCTACCTCTGCGTCTAAGGCGACTTAGAAGCCTGTGCTCATCAAATGGCGACAATTGCACAGCTGGTGGCGTCTCTTCCTTACCTTTGGGTTCTGGGACTGATTCAAGTGAAAGGGGAGGTTGTGATCCTCTACTACCTCAATCCTGGAATGACCTGGGCGACTGAATCATTGGGTAGAAATTCCATCAAATGGCTTAGAGGCAACCCAACCGAAGGGTTCAGAAGGAAGCCCCCGTGCACGTCAAGGATGTTGTCACAGAAACTTTAGGTGGGAGACAGAGAGGTTCTGATTTGGAGAGAGATTTCGGAGGGTGTCGGAATTCGCCTATGGAAGCTTCTCCTCTCGCTGGCAAACACTGACTTTGTTCCTTGTTTAAGTATGGGAGGTGGAGGGAAGATGAAGGACTCGAAATCGAGTACCCCCTTTGACCCTTTTTGGGTAAGAAAAGAAAGAAACTTAGGGTAAATTTCTTAAACTACCCTTATGGTTTAGTTAATTGACTAAGTGTACCTTTACTGTTTAAAAATTAATTAACACTACCCCTATTGTTTCTAACAGTTGACTAATTCTTCTTAAGCATTAATGCCTGTCAACAGAAATATGAAAAAGAATGTTTTACCCTCTACTATAAATTACTCGGATCTCTCCTTCTCCCTCTCATTTTCTTCACCGATAATGGTCGGATATGGGTTCCTTGCAGATCTGAGAGATACTCAGATATGGTTTGTCCTCATATGCGGCAAGAAGCCACATGGCTAGTAACACTAAACTGGGCATTGTTCTTGAAGGCTTCACAAAGACATTAGTCCATTGCAACACTATCCCTATGGCTTCACAAATACATAGGGCTAGTAACACTAAACTGGGCATTGTTCAAACGATGATGCCTCCAGTCCTTGTACTCATCCTCTTAACTGTCATAACTAGTAGAATGAAGGCCAAAGGCAAAATCGAAGCTCCCCAACCTCTTTAACTGTCATAACCAGTGAAACAATCAGAGTGTCGACCTCTGCATTTGCCGAAATTCCAAAGAAGAGAACAAGATGAGCGTTGACCTCTGCAGTTGCAGCGGTTCTAGAGAAGAAAACGAGAGGGCTGCCGACCTTTGCGATTCCGGAGAAGAGTAGTGATTACAGAGAAGACAATATATTGCTAGACTTGATGTCACGGTGCAGCACCACCTGGTCCCACCCATGACGCAGGTAATTCAAGCCTTCTGCTACATGGACGAGCACCCTTCGTCGTCCCTCCCACCCCAACAATTGGTTCAACTTGTCAAAGATCCAACTGCTGAGGCTGCATTAGGCATGTAATCGTAGACCAACATCAACTCGTTGCCTTTCCTGCACCACCCTCTCATGTGGACTAAGTTCTTGTGTTGCAGCCCGCCCATGCTTGAGATCTCGGCCATGAAATCTCTCAATCCCTACTTGGAATCATGGTTGATGCATTTGATTGCAACCTCTGTGTTGTTGGGTAGAGCTCCTCTGTATACTTTGCGAAAACCACTAAACCCTAGAAGATTTTCTTTTGAAAATTGATTTGTTGCTTCATTAAGCTCTTGGAAGGAGAACCAGTGGAGCTAGTACTCAAGCTCCCATTCTTCAATGTTGTCCTCCTCTTCGCTTTTCCTCTTCCTTCACCAAAACCAATAAAATAAGAACCAGAAAGATTAAAATTGTAACGGTGAAAGAAGAAATAGCGATTCCTAATATAGCTTCCACAGAATATGACGGCTGCAAATGTGGAAGATGCGGCGTAAAACTTGGCAATTTCATTGTATTTATGTCGACGAAGAGTCAAATCCTTTATTACTAAAGCTCCAAGCTAACATCCTCTATGCTTCTCCTAAAGTGTCCTTTGATGCAGAGAACCCAACAAACATCTCGTTGGATATGTATTCACCTATTTCATTGGCATAATAATTGAACAGAGTTTTAGATGGTCGAGAAATACTTGCAGGAGCAAAATGTTTGCATCCGACCTATGCAACTCCGGTGGTTCCAGTGATTCCAGAGAAGAAAACGAGAGGGAAAAGGAAGAGGGGGAAGGTCGTAATTGCAATTCCCCTATAGCATTCGACCTTTGCAGTTCTGGCAGTTCTTGAGAAGAGAAAGAGAGAAAATGGGAGAGATCAAAGATCAGAGATCTACAGTGAAAGAGGGAGAGGTCGGAGGTGGAGGGTAAAATGAAAGAGGGCGAGGTCGGTGGTGGAGGGTTAAATTGGGTTTTTAAAAAACTACATGTCCTATGCCTATGAGTTTTGACATAATATTAACAGAATCTAATGATAAGGGTAGAGTTAGTCAATTGTCAGAAACAGTAAGGGTAGTGTTAGTCAATTTTCAAATAATAAGGGCATCCCCTATTTATAAGAAGGGGTGCCAAATAAGAAGGGAACCTGGGTTCCCCCCACCATCCCCTATTTATAGGGTTCAAGTTGGGGTAGTTTGGGCATTTTTTATTTTTATGGGGGTAGAAAGGTCCAAAAGAAGGAAGTTTGGGGGCACTTTAGCTATAAAGGTGTATGGGGATATTTTGGGTATTTTGAGTCTTTAGAGGTAAGGTAGTCCAAAATGTGAGTTTGGGGGTATTCTGAGAGGGAAGGTGTTGTGAGTGCATTTTGGGTATTTTGAGGGTTTTCAAGGGTAAAATGGTGCAAATGAGAGAAATAATATTTTGGGAAGAAAGATATGTGGGGGTATTTTAGATATTTTGATAGTTTTCAAGGGTAAAGAGGTCTAGATGAGGTAAATTTGGGGGGGCTTCTTGGAAGAAGGGTGTGGGGAGTATTTTGGGTATTTTGATGGTTTTTCAAGGGTAAAAATGTTTAAACAAGGTAAACTTGGGGGGGGGGGGGGGGGGGGGGGAGGGGGGAATTCTAGGAAGGAAGATGTGTGAAGGGGAGTGCGGGTTATTTTGAAGTTTTGGAGGAGGTTCTAACAAAAGTTGTAACAAGGGAATATTCTGATCCAAGGGTAAACAACTTTTGGGTAGTCAGGATTTACTTAGGGAGGGTTGGTGTGTTGAAGCTATATCTTGAGAGAGTTGTGCAAACAAATGACAGCTTGTGAAATAGAATCTTGCTTGGTTGGAAGGCTTGGAATGGATTTTTTTTAAGTGAAATTTGGTGGGTAAGGTTTTCGAGGGTTCTAGACTCGTTGGTAGAGTCAAATGGGTCTGAAGAAGTCTGCATCTAGGGGATTTATGGATCATGGTTCTTGAATAATTAGGATGACTAAAAAAGAAATCTTTCTTCATCAAGGGGCAAATGATGGAGCATTGAGATGAAATTCGATAGGCGAGTTTTAGGGTACTTGGAGTCTCTGAGGGGTGTACAAGGGGCTAATATCCACTTTTTGGGTGCTGACACTGACTGGCCGGCCAAATCACCCTCCATCACCTACTATTAACAGTATTAGAGATTCAACTGTGACTTGTCACCTTACTATTGGTTCAAGTGGTGCTTTAAAAAAACAAAATATTTCATCATGCTATTCCAAAAATATGCCATTAAATACTTTAATCATTTTGGGAAGAAGGGTATAAGTATGGTGCAACAAATTAAGACTGCATTTGGCCTGGGATTTGTTTAATTTGAAAGACAGTAAGAGGGAAACAAAAAACCAGGAGAAAGTTCTTTGTGGCCAGTTTGGTAAAAGCTCCAGCAGGGACAGGGATTCAAATTCTATTACCACCCAATTTGTTGGGGAGGGGCTATAAGTGTAGTGCAGTACTACTCAAACGGCCCTATGGAGAATTTGGGGGTATTACCAAATAAAAAAAAAAAGTGATTAATTCCTTCTAATTCTTCAAATGATGCCTTATATGCTAAGGTTATTCATAAAATACGTGTAAAACTGGTTTAGACGCGAAAACTGAGTAACAATTGGGAAGAAGAATGAAGTCCCGATTTCATTGAATGAGGTCTTTATAAATACAATTGGAGGAGAAGAGTAACCGACTAACATTTGACACCTAAGCCTAGAGTCCGTTGTAACAAATGACAGCTATACAACTAACTTACAGCTGTAATATCTCTAACACACACCCAGCATGGAGTAGTAAAATGCCCAACTTGGATAAAAGGTGATGAAATTGATCAGAGTTAAGAGCTTTAGTAAATAAGTCAGCCGACTGATTGTAGCTAAGTAAATGTTGTGGACGAATGGCTCCTTGCTGTACATGATCTCTAACAAAGTGACAATCGATCTTGACTGTCATTGCACGATACTCAACTTCAACAGAAGAGTATGAAACGGTATATTGCTTTTTTGTTTTCCAAGATATGCGAGAGTTACCAAGCATGGTAATGTAACCTGTAGTGGAGGGTCGTATTAGTAGACAGTTGAACCAATCTGAGTCACAAAATCCTTGAAGAATGATGTCATTCTGAGCTGCCATGAAGATGTCAGAAGAGAAAGTGCCTTTGAGATAGCGAACAACACGCAAAGCAACATTGAGATGGTCATGCAGAAACTGACTTAAGCAGTTGACAGCAAAGCAGAGGTTCGGTCAGTGAAGTACACTAGTCGGCCAATAAGCCGACGATATTGTGCTGGATCAGTCAGAGAAGGACTGGAAGAGTCAGTGAAGTGTCTTTGACACTCCATGCGTGTTGGTGCAGGCTTAAAGTCTATCATCCCTGTGTCTTGAAGTATATATGCCTGAATCAGTGCGAGTTACCTCAAAACCCAAGAAAAAACTGGGTGGTCCAACATCGTTCCTAGCAAGTCTAGGGAAAAAAGTGCTTGGGTCAATTTATGAAACCAACTGCCAGAAGCTTGTTTGAACCCATAAAGAAATTTCTGCAAATTGCATACTCCACAGTCAACTTGTTAGGCAAATTCGGGAGGGATACTCATATAGACTTCTTCATCAAGATCTTTTATTCACATCAACATCTCAATGTAACTAGTTTTGCTACAGGTGCAAATGTGCCTTCCACTTGATTGTTTCCTTTAGCTATTAAACGTGCTTTGCAAGAGTCCTAAGTCTTGTTATTTTCCAAAGCTGTAATTTCATCATCCATTGCTTGTTTCCATATGTAGAGGGTCAGAGGCTGCTTGAGCATATGTAGTGGGTTCAACCTCTAATCTTGTAGTCGGGCTGGGACTTTGTGAGACCGTTGTGGTCATGTGGTGATGGTGGTTGGGGTCTGTTGCATTGTGGGTGAAAGAGGCCCAATGTTGGGTTCAGGATCATCGAGTTTTGAGTGGATTCAGCAATGATTTCATTTGTGGGTTGGAGAGCAGTATCAATGTGGGTGGAATGACGGGGGACGGTTGGGTTTTCTGAGTTTGGGAGAAGGGGAAGATGTGCTAATAGAAACTTAGATCCCGAGAAACAAATATACGACTAGTGGTTAGGTCGAATGTGCGGTATCCTTTCTTGCCCATGTGGGTAGCCAACAAAGATTCCTTTTAACAGCCCCTGCAAATTTATCAAGGGGTCGGGGATGACTTGAGCATAAATGTTCATAAGATGGTGGTGAATGAAATAGTGATTTATAGAGTGAGCGTCCAGATAACACCGATGTGGAGAGAAGGTTGATGATGTAAGTGGTTGTCAGTAAATATTCCCCCCAAAAGCACGAGCTACTTCCGGCAAATGTCGATGTGACATTTTGCTGGGTAAGTATTCTTGCAGTTGCCGTGACATGAATTGAACGCCATTGTCTGATATGAAACAATTGAATTGTCTATGCACCATGTTGCAAAAATATATGAGGGAAGGGACCGCCTTTGATTTATTTCGTAACAGATATACCCAAGTACATCGGGTGTTATCATCTACAATTGTTAGAAAAAAATGAGCCCCAGAATGTGAAGGAGCTCGATAGCCTCCCCATGTATTGCAGTGAAGAAGCTTGAATGGTTGAGAAACACGAGTTGTTCTGATTGGAAATGGAACCCGTGCATGTTTGGCGTGGTGGCAAGCATCACAACAAGTGTTTTGGGAGCTAGTTTGAACACCAAGAATAGAAGAAATGCTATTGTTGGAAGCATGGCCAAGTCGCCTATGCCATGTGGTGCAATTCTCTTCAGAGACAGCCAAATGAGTAGATGTGGGTGTCTGATCGACAAACTTGAAGTGGTACAGACCAAGGTGGAGTTTACCCACTCCAATCACCATCTTGGAAACAAGGTCCAGGAGGAAACAAAAGGTTGGAAAGAATAATACCACGCATTTTAATTGAGTAGTAAACTTACTAACGGACAGTAAATTGCATTTGAATTGTGGCATGTAAAGCACATTATGAAGGATAGTCCCCTTACCCAATGAAACAGAGCCTTGTTGGCTTGCTGGAATTATGTCACCAGTGGGTAGATAAACTGGTTTAGTGAGGTTGTTGTGTGTGACAAAATTCAGGTCTGAAGTAACCATGTGGTCGGAAGCACTACTATTTAAGATCCAAGAAATAGGAGAGAAGTCATCACCAGATGCATTTGCTGCTGCAAACTTAGGGGAGCTTACACTCAACAAAGAGAGCAGCTGTGTATATTGCTGCATGGTAAGCCCATTGATTGGAGAGGTTTCAGTGGTGTTGCAAGGCTGCGAAGGAATGGATTCAGTTCCAGCTGCACAAGAACTCGATCCATTGCTAGGTCTGGTGCCTTGTGGCCTTGACGGCCATATTTTCCTTTTCCCTAGTTGGGAGGATATCCGATTAATTGGTAGCATTTGTCTCGTGTATGCCCCTGTCGTTGGCAATGATCGCACCGAATCTTGGTTCGACCTGGTCCATTGGAAGCCCGAGGTGGTGGTTGAAACGAGGCTTGCAGTGCCGATGCTTCAGGAACTGGCGGGCCACGAAGAGAAATAAACTGCTGATGGCGTTCTTCTTGAAGTATCAAAGAATACGCCTTGGGCAATGGATCTGACCCAAGGATGCTGGACCGTATGGTGTTGTAGTTTTCATGCAGGCCCATGAGAAATTGATACAATTTTTCCTTCTCTCGTTCAGCCGCAAGTATCTTTGCAGCAGCGCCACATGCGCATTCTGGATATGAGGTCAAAATGCCAAGCTCATCCCAAAGTGTTTTTAATCTGGTGAAGTAGCTGGTGATAGAGAGATCGGCTTGCTGTAGCATGGCCAGATCCCGTTTTAATTGATGGATTCTTGGAATGTCACTCTGCGAGTATCGGACTTCCAGTTCTTTCCACACATCAGAGGCTGAATCTACGAATGCCACACTGTCGTAGATTTCTTTATCATTGAATTGAGGATCCAAGCCACAACCATGGCATTGCATTTCTCCCAAGCAGTCCATTCCGACGAGGTAGGGTCAGGACGTGACAAAGATCCGTCTATGAAATAGATCTTGTTCTTGGCACGAAGAGCGTTTTTCATAGCCCTCTGCCAAGTTGGATAGTTGTCGCCGGTGAGCAACTATGAAACCAGGACACTTTCTGGACTGTCGGAGGGGAACAAGAAGAAAGGAGAGGCCGGATCAATGGATGCCGTTAAATTGCTGGTGGACGATGAAGTCGTCATTTCTTTTATCCCGTGAGACACAATAAGAAAAGAGTTGTAGACGATGAAAAAGAGACAGAAACAAGTCGGCAGATCACCGCTGCAGTAAGTAGTTGATGGCGATGGCCTCGGATCGAAAGATTATTCCAACCTTGCTCTGATACCATGTAAAACTGGTTCAGACACGAAAATATAGCAATAATTGGGGAGAAGAATGAAGTCCCGATTTCAATGAATGAGGTCTTTATAAATACAATTGGAGGAGAAGAGTAACCGACTAACAATTGACACTAAGCCTGGAGTTCGTTGTAACAGATGACAGCTGTACAACTAACTTACAGCTGTAATATCTCTAACAATACGTGTGGTGGCAAGCATGTTCTTTTATGATGTAGAACTACAAGTGTGAAACTGTAAACTAGATTTCAATTACCCAAATAAAAGGGAGGACGAGTCTTTCTCCTTTTTCAGTCAATAATTTCAAAAACATGGAGAATCTTGTTATTCACTCTAACGAGAAGAAATTGGTTAAAGTATGACCAGGGAAAATTTGTCTATCTAAAAAGCAACCAAACATCGGTTGTTAAGCTTTTCCGGTCCTCTTTTAAACTTGCAAATTTGCAAGTAAATATTCATATGAACCTAATCCAACGGGGCGGGCTTTGGCCTTAGGAAGGGAAAGTTTTCTAGTTTGCTTTAAAAAAAAAAATATCCAATTGGGCAGATTCAGAGGGCTAGGGTTTTATAAATTTTAGATCCTATGCACCTCCCTAAACCTATCAACCTGTATCCTCCCTCCAATTCATAGTGGGTTGGGTTTTCAAGATCCAAACCCTTCCTGCATATGAAAATACAACACCCTCTCTGACTCTATCTTTTACCTATGTCCTTTTATTTTCCAAGTAAAAAATAAATTACCATTTTAGCCATTATTAAAAGGGGCATTTTTGTCCCATTCAAGTGTTGGAAACTTTCTCCCCCATGGGAAAGTTATTTATCCACCTAGGAGATGGGTATACCCAGAAAAATAAACTTTCCCTCGTCCCCACATTAATTTGAAAAAAGAACACGGGGTTCTTGGTCAATGGGAACCAAAATCTCATTGACCAACTTCCCCCATCTCAAAATCCAAAAAAAGAACACCCCCCTCAATTGTGTCTTGCTATCTAGAGTCTGGACAGTGATAGAATGAAACAGATAACTTGTTGGATTGAGAGCAGGCCCACCTCAATCCATGCATTGTTCGGACTAGAGTCGAAGAACTAGGGGCCCATTTGGTACTTAAGAATAGGGGTATAGTATGGAATCAGAGTTGGAATGGACCACTCTGATTCCAACAGTTTGATTGGACGGAATCGAAATCTCATTCCCACTCTTGGTGGAATGGCATTCCCACATTTGAGGGAATGGTCATTCCCTCCTCTTCCCTTGAGAATAAAATTTCATTCTAATTTATTCCAATTCTCATACGGATTCCTGTCTGAACCAAATAAATTATGGGAATAGATCATTCTAATTCCAATTCTGACTACAAACCAAATAGACCCTAGATACGTTAAATGAGATGATAGCCGGATCTCTCATCATAATCACATAATCACATTTAGGTATACAAACCAAATAGACCCTATATCTACACATTTAGGTCGATCGGATTCTGGATCTGAGTCACATAATCACATTAATTAAGGCACAAACTGACAAACAGTTTCTTATTTGATCTCGAAACCTCTCTACCATTTACGTGAGCATTTCATTCACTTTTATAATAAGAAATCTTTATATCATATTTCTCAATTGTATGATACAAAAAATGAATTAGAAATTTTGTATCGATACCCAAAAGAAAAAAAAAAACGTTCGTACGAAAGGTTTCCCAATCTCTTCCTAACTAAGTAACTAGTCGAGGCAGGGAAACATCAATGGACAAAGCTGAACAGCCAATGTTGCTGCTGTGCTCTCACTATAAGAAAGGCCTACCCGGCTCCATCACTACGTATGTATCAGAGTCAGAGACAATATTCTCCTTGGCGAGTTGGAATAACTGGCGTCCCGCAAGACTCAACTCATCGTTTCCTCTACATTTCCTTCATTTGAATTCTGAACAACACCTACAAGAATTACAAATTAAAGACAGAAAACTAATTAAGAATAGAACAAGACTACAAGAGAGTAATTCGTTTCTGAAATTGCACCTAGCTAGCTAGACCCTGGGGCTGCAAACGATGAATCGATCCAAATCAAATTTGATGAATAATCTAAGGTATATCCTAAATTTGATGCAATCCATGATTGCACCAACCCAATTAATTAAAATATTTAAATATTGAAATCAAACCCTTTACTAGTTCAATAAATCGGAATTATATATGGTTACCTGTCCTTAATTAAGGTTGTATTGTTGTTGTGACTTGTGACGATTCATTGATTCCAGTCGCTGAAGCCTTATCTGCTCGTAGAAATTGGTGATAAATTCTTCAGCCTTGGCATCAATCATTTCGTCTCCATCGTCAACATCGTCTTCGCTATTATCAAGCTCTTGGAGATTCTGGGCCGAAGTATATCGGCTTAGGCTTTGATAGGAGCTCGAAGGGGATAAATAAGTTGACTGCGGTGCCTGTACTAGTGCCGGAGGTGGCTGAAAAGATTCCTCCTCCGGCCGGGTAGTGTGGTCTGCAGGCGTAATGGGCAACTGTGGGGACTGGTGATGGAGGCGTAAAAGGCTCATTGTCCCCAAAATTCCCTTCCATACACCCTTGGTTTCAACGCCGACATGGGCAGATTTAGACTTCCCGGACGATCGGCGGCCCAGCTTTAGCAGCGCTGCCTTGATCAGTCGTAGCGTGCCACGCTTCTTGGTCGACGGCAGGCGGGGGACTGAAGTTTTGTCCATGTTGTACTGCTATTATGCACGTCGGAGGTGGGCTTCTTTCTCCACCCCACGACGAGAGATCAGAGAAGAAAGAGGCTGCCTCCACCCCCTCGCTTTGTGAATGCACGCGTTGAGGTCGAGGCGGTATCCCAAGCTACTCTGTTCTCATTTTAAAGCAGAAGAGCGAGAAAGAGGGGAGAGAAGATGGTCGTACATATGTTCTATCTATACTCTATAGCATATTGTTACAGAATATGATCCGGCCGGCGAGTTCACCGGGGACAAGTGGTGGTGTCAAGGCCAAGTTCGATGGGGTTGGTTGCGGGTCTACTACTACTACTATAATTAAGGAGGGAGAATCGGGAACGACTGGTGCTGGTGGTGGGTCATCGTCATGAAATCGGTTCTTGATGCGGAAATCGCTCGCGGCAGAGAAGAAAGCAGTAAGCCTTCGTTTCTGCTAGAGCCAGGCCAGCACCCTTATTACCCACGGAAGTCGGGTTCCAGCAAACAGGTTTTCGTGTAACCTATAACCTATACATAAATGATCAGATCAGCAGATCAGAGAAGACATCAAAATCATCCACATATATTCGGTGGTGATTCCATTGATGTAAGTTGGTGTTTCCTCAACGCAACCGATTGGCTGTTACTGTTAGGTATAGGTAATCTCGTGGATCGATCAGGAGAATTCTTACTCCTCCTCGATTGATCGTATCGGAATTCATTCCAATTGGATGATGTATCAACCATCAACTACTACTAGGAGACAAGACATATTGAAGTAATGAAGTTGAAGACATCTTTTCAGGAATTCCACCACCACCTTGTCCTTTCTCTCTCCTGGGGCCGGGGTCGGACGAGGCGAAGAATGTGTAAGGGTTGCATAAAGCCGATGTTTGTAGAGAAAATTAGAATTAGACCTGGCAATTGGGTTGGTGGGTCGGTTCGGGTTGGGTCAAGACATTTTGGGTCGGGTTGAATTTCGGATTGGGTTATCATATGCTACCCTAACCCTAAATGTTCGGGTTAGGGTTGATCCATCAGTCAATTCGAGTCACTCTAAAAAATAACTGAAATTTAAAAAAAAATTACATGAAAAATGTCAAAATTTAAAGATTAACATTAAAATTTTACATATAAATTTAAAAAAAAATGAACATTTAACAATTGAAAGAATAAATAATAAAAAATAAGGACTAAATAAAAATAGAAATTTCTGACAATGCATAAATAGTCTCGATTAGAATGGATCAAACATGACATAAGCTTGCTGGGAATGAATGAAAGCTGCTGACTTCAGTTGCTTGTATATTTCAATCAATCAAGATATACAGAGAGAGAGAGAGAGTTTTACTTGGTCCCCACGCAGCAAAGTGAAAGTGAAGTGAGGCGTGAAAGTTTCAAATTACACAGTCCATGCCTCTAGCGTGAACCAGAACTCTTGAAGTTAGAAGTTGTAATGCAAACGGGCCCACTTGAAGGGTGTCACCAGACTCACCGCTCTCAGTAGGAGTGTAAGCAGGCCCAATCAACTTGGCTCGAGTAGCTTGTCTAATAAAATATTATTTTTTAATATACTTTTATTTATAAACATTTTAAATATTAATTTATTTATAATTTTTAATATATATTTATTTATAATTGGCTCAAGCCGATTCGTTTTGAGTTCGAATAACTCACGAGTATTGACTCGAGTTGAACTTGGCTGGATTACACTCCCTACTCACAAGTCACCAGATTCACCACCAAGTCTTTCTTGGGTTTACATTGCCCAAGTAACCTCGTATGTGGGTCGACTTGGGTTAAGCAATTTTTAAAATTTAAATGGGCCCAACGCAGTCCAATCTCATTCAAAACCTTCAAATACGGCAACCTAATGTACACTCCTGTGGCCATGGAGTCTAGACTCTAGATTCAATGTTAAAAGCGAGACATGCAATACGTCAGTAATCCCTACCCTTATCAAACATGTTCATTTGTGGTTTTGGGGTGTGGCCCGTGTTACACACCTAGTTTTTTACCAGATTTGGAATATTCTTATTCACAGCTGGTCATGTCTAGTTAGAACTGTAAAGTGGGTCATGTCACGAGCGAGCTGACATGATATGGCATGAAAAAGTGGGCTGTGCTGGCATTAGATCTGTTCATGGGCCGGGTTAGGCCGGGTTGGGCTTGGGCTGGGCTTTGACTCTTTATTAACAGAAAAATGTTAGGCCTGAGCCCGAGCCCGGCCCGACCAATGGGCCTACAATTTGGGCCTGAGCCTGGCCCTGATAAAAAGCCTGAAGCCCAAGCCCGAGACCGAAGCCTGATCTAATAAAAGAAATTCGAATTTTTCCCTATTCAAATGGACATCACATAGGGTTTTTACTTAGGTTTAACTATAGGTCGGGCCGGGTTTACTTAGGTTTAACTATAGGTCGGGTCGGGCTGGGCTCGGGCCGGGTTATTTTAGCAAAGCCCGAGCCCGGCTCCAATTTTATGTGGGTCGGGCTTTTTGGCCCGAGGTTAAGCCCGCGGGCCAAAAAGCCTGTTCAAGCCCGTCCGGGGGTCGGGCCACTTGGCCCATGAACAGGTCTAGCTGGCACAATCTCATGGCCCAGCCCGGTACGGCTTGCTACAGGCCACTTTGGTTGCTAAAAATATGGCCGTTGGGGGTCCCCAATGGCAATTTTTAGCTTTTTAGGGGTTTTTACATAAATACCCTCTCTAATGGCCATAAACAGCTATTTAGGGGGGGTATTTGTGTGCTTTAATTTGGTGAGGAAAATGATAATAATGTCCCCCCAATAGCTATATAACACTTAGTTTGGGAACATTTTGATAAAGTGATAATTACCTTTATGAAAGACCAAAATACCCTAAACAACTATAAAATGGCTAGTTTTAAAAGTATTTCAGTCAATTGAATTAATCCCAACTCCTATAAATACCCTTACTCTCCATCATTCTCATCACACCAATTCTCATACTCTCATATACTCTTTTATGCACACTTTTTATATTCTCTCTCTCTTACACACACTTTCATACTCTCTTAATCTCTTGCTCCTTAGTCCCTAATTCTCAACTTTATTTAAGTTTCAACAAGAAGGATTTCTCAAGTTAGCAATTTGAGAAGCTTAGAAGCTTCATCAATTGAAATCAAATTGGGATTTGTGACCAGTTGATCAGGTAAGTTGCAATTAATACTCATTTTTTAGGGTTTTAATATTATAATTTTTTAAATATAACTAGTTCCTCTCAAAATCAATTTTCCAACATGTTCAGCTTTGAAGATGTACAATCACAGTATGACAACACCAATATGGGTGTTAGTTGTTCTATGGGTGATGTTATGAGAGTCATCCCTAGTATTGTCTACACTAAGTGTGAGAGTGATTTTAGTCATAGCAGCAAAGGTGGTACTAAGACATATGACCACTCATCCAAAAAATAATGATAGTCAAAATCAACCACAAATTGGGCGTGATTTTTTTGGTAATTTTCAATACTTTTAAGAAAAATGAAACAAGAATTAGCTAACTATGTTATACATACAATCATTTTTATTAACTAAAGGCCCTGAGCTAGAAAAATTTTTACAACAATTAGTAAATCCCCAATGTTAAAAAAATGTTTCTAGAACTACACTTAGAGCATGTTTCTTAAAAAAAATGTATTCATACAAACAAATTTTAATTTCAACTTTTCCAATTCTTAATTTTAAAATTGTACTTACATCTGTTATTTGGACTTCCAAATAAAATATAAGTTATATTTGTGTTATAGGGCATTTTATTGATAAACATTGGCTTTTACTTAAAGATTTTCAAGATTTACAAGACTTAAATGGCCACATACTGACCCAACAATTGTTGCAAGTATATTAAAGACTTTATATACTTATAGAATTGAAAATAAAGTTTTTTCTATTAGCTTTTATAATGCCAATAATTATGATTTAACAATAAATATTTTAAAATCTTAAATAAAACCGTGTTTAAATGGTAAGTTATTTCATATTATGTCACATCTTAAATTTATGTGTTCAAGATGTTTCAAATATTATTTTTCATCATATTTATAAAATTAGAAATTGTATTATGTATTTTAGAAGTTCTAGTACAAGAAAACAAGAATTTAAATATTTATGTCAAAAGTATGGTCTAAAATATAGAAATTTTGTATCAAATGCTCAGTATAGGTGGAATCCACCTATTCTATGTAAGAGAGTTGTATTTCATACAAAGATATTCTTACTAATTTTTATAATGATAAAATGCCCCATGATTTTATAACCAATGATGATTAGGGAATTGTAGTTTGTATAAAATATTTTTTATAAATTTTTTATGATACAACTAGTGAATTTTCGGGTGTTTATTATCCAACTTCTTGTATTTTAGTTAATCATTTATTTATGATTAGTGAATGTTTTTCATAATATAGAAGTAATTTAAATTTTCATAATATATATATATTAGAAAATATTTCTCATCTATATTGCTTAACTACAACATTAAATCCTAGGATTAGAAAAGATGATCTAGATGTTTTACTTGAATCTTATTATAAAATATGGTAGCTGAAATTGAAATAAAAAAAAAAATGAAATTAATAATTTATTATTTGAAATACATAATTTATATGAATCTCAATTATTGGGATACAAGAGAACTTGTACAGGTACGACCTCTACCATTGAAACATCTAGTTTTAGTAGTAGAAGAGAAATTTTTTTATCTTTAATAAATAAAAGCAAAAATCAACTGCCACTTCATTATCAAGATCATTTATTGAACTTAATATTTATTTATAAGCTAATTTTACTAATTTAATTGACTCCTTAACTCAAAGAAATGAAATAATTTTGCTAATTCAGTTTGGTGGAGTGAACATGAAAAAAAAAATTATTCAATTCTTGTCGCTATGTCAGGTAATCTACTAACCCGGCTAGTGTCTATAGTTCCATCGGAGTCTTGATTTAATACAGGTATTAGAGTACTAGACAACAAGAAAAGTTACATGAACAATGAAAGCTTAGAGATATGCATTTGCTTAAAGGATTGGTTGGATGCCAAGGATAAACTACAAGATCAAGGAGGGCATGACACTTCACCTAATGTTTCACCAGACACAGATGATGTAGATCAAGGTCAAGGAGATGGAGGTGAAATTTGAAGAAAATAATGAAGTCAATATTTTTTTTGTATACTCAATAATTGTATAGTATGTTTAAAATTATTGTAAATTTTGTTTTTCTATTTTATTTAAAAGTTGTTGCTTATTTGTTATTTTTTCCATACCACTGTAAAATTTTATTTTCAATTTTATTATATTATGTTTATATTTTATTATAATTCCAATACTCCATAGTATTTTTAAATTTAATTTTTTACTTTGTATTTATTAAATTCAAATGAAATAAAATTTCTAAAATTTTCTTTTCAATATGTTGTTTATTTTCCCCAAAGTTTATATCATCTTTAGATTTTACTTAGCATAAAATAAAAAAAAAATAACAAAAAAAAAAGACAGCCCGGCTCGACCCAAGCCCACAGCCCGCCTGGGCTCATGCCATGGGCCGTGCCAAGCCTAACCTTTTAGGGGTTCCAAGCCAGGTAGGCATGGCCTACTTAGGTCCACATGTCAGAAAGGCACTGCCCACTTTACACCTCCGTGTCTAGGTCAGGTTCAGAGCTTAAAGGCTTAAACCGTATTCTTTGCCTTATTGCCCAAACTATACAATGTGGCCCAATTCCTCCTAGCTAGCAAACTGTCTAAAATGGAGGCACAGAGTTCTTGGTGTTGTGAATTAACATCAGTGTTCTAACGTGAGAGTCTGGAAGAAACCAAGAGAACGACTGATGGATATTTCAAGCTTGATGCTCATGAGCAGAAAGTATATCTTCTTGCACTAGTACTGTATTCTTCAATCTTCTTGGACAAAGGTTAGAAAGCTCTTGAGTGATTTAACATAATTAAACCGGCTAAAATTGCTAGGTATTTTGATATCAGTGGTCCTAATTGTGATTAGACCATGAATCAGAGAATGTGTAGGCTAGATTAAGATCAAGGATTGGCCTAATTACATCATCTAATATATTGTCCTAATATTAAAGTACAAAGCTTATAAGAAGCTCTGTGGCCTGTGGGCAATTAATGTTCCTAGAGTTGCCACGTGTAAAGTTGGAATGGCAGAGCTCATGGGGTCGACCAACCAAACCACCCAAAATGAGTCCGAGTGGTACCCCAGTGAGATGATGCAGCCTACAACTACATATACGTTAATTGTTTATTATCTGTCACTTTGACTCCAAGAAAGATTTTAAACGTTAAAAGAATTTTAAGAGTATAATTGTTAAAAATAAAATAATAGAGCGAACGTTCATCAAAGTACAGCTCTCTCTCTCTTTATTTCTTTGTGGTTGTTGGGAAACTAAGGATTCATGTGCCCTTGTTCATTTCACGGAAAGTGGGGAATATAATAAGTTAATAACCAAACAAACCGACCAACAGCTAAGTTTACCTGAAAGCTGAAACAACGAGGATGTACGAATTCTTTGAAGTTTCCTTCTTTCTCAGTCATACACTTTTTCTCTATTTATTTAAGGAACAGTAATGAAGGAGGAGAGAAGAGATAAAGAGAAATTACACCAAACTCAAGTGCATGTCATATGGATCGTTCGGTCCACTATTTACATGTACCCTCCAACCAATTGTTGTCACGTAATCTCATAATTTTCATGAGACTTAACAGCCGTTATGGTTCACCGTTTTCCTGTCTCTCTTCTTCCCCAACCTTCCCTTCGAACAAAAATCCATTGCATGGAGCTTGGGTTTCTTCTTTCTTTCTTTCTTTATCTATCTATTTATCTGAGAAACACACAAACAATTTTACGCCTCTAAACTTGATTTTCAAGAAAAACAATCAATTCCATGGAAAGAACAAAATCCTCTAATCTCTTAAGACTCAGTTTGGAAGGAGTACAAATGCAAATATATAGAGTGCAAAATTATGTACTTTGTATGTATTTGTATTCCTTCCAAACTGAGTCATAGAGTGCAAAACCTGGTATTTTGTATTATTTTGTATCTATTTGTACTGTATATATCTGTATTGTACTCTTTCCAAACTGAGCCTAAAGAAATTTGCTTTTAAAGAACACTCATTATAGATCATGAGCTAAACCCTCCACCGATTTCTGACCTAGGTTGATAAATCTTTGATTTTTGCTTTGTTACTCGTGAGAATTTTGATTTGTGTTGTCAGATTTTCATTTCCGCATTGTTATGTGCTTGGCCAATAGGCCAAAAGCTTTAAGATTGATGGAACGTGTCAAGCCAAGCACTTAACCATTTAGGATTGTAACATACCATCATGCTTACGTAGCGGACGTCTCAGCGGCTTCACTCTAGGCAGCTCTCACTGTTACAGTAGGTATCCCTCTTCATGACGGCTCTCAATCTGGCAATAGGTAGCCCTTTCTGTGACGATTTTCACTCTACTCCAAGTAGCCATTTCTGTGATAGATTTCACTCTATTCTAGGTAGCCCTTCTCTCAGGTAGCCCTCTCTGTGATTCGAATTTGGGATGTGATGATAGGCTTTGATACCAAATGTAGTGTACTTAACCAATACACCAAAAACCTTAAGACTAATGGAATGCATCAACCAAGCACTTTAACCATTTAGGACCACAACAAGATCAAACCCAAGAAAAACAGAACTATAGAAGGTTAACAAAACCATAACTACAAGTCAAGAAATCTTATTAGGATTGATAGCAAGACCTTCCATTTTTAAAGAAGATTGATGCCATGAACACAACAATGCAGGTAGATTATCGTAGATAGCACCTCATCTCTCTCTCTCCATGTCATCAATACCACTGATTTTATCGCTTTTTTGTTCACCAACAACATAGGAGAAAAGGAAGAGAAAATAGAAGAAAAAGAAAGAACGGAGAGACAGAGAAGGTGAGGTAATAGTGGGCTCTCATTTTGTTGGTGGTGCTCATAGCCACCGTTTAAGGCGGCTTAACTTTGGCTGTTGGGGCCCAACATCATAGGCTGTTGAGGTAGTTTCTGGGTTGGACATGTTCTGGATAGTTTACCTATTCACACCCATGCTTTTGTTTTTAGTCAAAATAAATTAAGTTATAATTACTAATTTAACAATTCTCATGGTATTGTCAGAAATTCTCTCAAGAGCATAGATTGTTGGCCCCCAACAGGTAAAGTTTTTCCGTTTAAGGCAATGTTGGAGAGTGGTGAAACCACGCCACACCTTATTCCGGGTTTTGTTATGCTGTGATGTAGCCAAAACCCAATATATCGTGGTGTGATCTACACCACCCCCTAAATATCTACCACAGTATTTTATAAGGGACTATATAATCCCCTCGTGAGATATACTTTGCATTTGGGAGTTTACAAATAATAATAATAATAATAATTATTATTATTATTATTATTATACTTTTTAGTTATATATACCATTACCACTGTTATTACATTGGATATTAAAAGTAGAAATTTTACTTTTTTATGCTTTTTATTAGTTCTCTTATACTTTTAATTTTTTAATCATTATTAATTTTTTCAGTTCAGCCAATAATTTTTTTACTAATTCATATTATCATGGTTAACAATTAACCACAAGTTAAATTAATTCCTATAATTAATTTGTGTTTTGCTTAAAAAGGCCAATAAAAAAATAGCATTACACTTTATCAACAACAGAGATTATCTAAGATACATCTCAAAACACAAGGTGTGGCTTAAACCACACCACACCCTGCGAAACACTAATATGGTGGTGTGGTTCAGGCTATCCATTTTTCACTACAATAATGTTTATTCTGCTGTGGCATGGTCAGTTCTCGATCACATCGCACTTATGGTGTGATTGAAAATACACCCACCCAATTTTTCAATGAAATGACAAAAATTAATTAAACGGTCCACCTAAAGGATGGACCGAAGGGTTAACAGAGAATGTGACACCCTCCCACCCTTGTTCCCCTCCCAGCCGCAATCTAACAAAAAAAAAGAAAAAAAAAAAAAAGTCTTCTTCCATGAAAGCGACATAGACATAATACATGGAAATTAAACACCCCAACTTGAAGCTCCGCGTAAAGCCCTGTCTTCGCCAGATCCCACCGCGTCTCTCTCTCTCTGAATTTAAAACCGCGGGATAACAGATAAGTAAGTCCTTGTATGTATAAATAGCAGCCATTAATAAGTTTGTTCTCAGAATCCAAGATACAGGCTTTTTTAAGTAAATTCTTGAAGAAAGCAGTTACATACATTCACAACTGCTGCTGCTACTTCTGTAGGCACTACTGAAACCACTTCTGCGACGAATTTGAAAATCATTAATGGCGAAGAAGAAAACGGATTTGGGTCGCAGAGCGTGGAATCTACTGCGTCTTGTATTGTTATGGGCAAGAAAAGGTGGAATTATCAAGCGAGGACTCATGATGGACCTTCGACGACTCCTGCCCAACCACATCAAGAACCTATGCAACGCCGATCGGGACTCCATTCGTCCTTACGGGGAGAGGGAGCTCTCTTTCGACAAGACGCCTCTCTTCCACTTCAAAATGCATCGCCCCCCTTCGCTGAGATTTCAAATTCCATGTTTAAATCCACCCCATGTCGATTTCGATTTCAAGGGCGACTACTTGGACGATATAGATGGAATCTGCAACCAAGGCGGCAGGAACAGTTTTCTCACCAAAGCTGATGATGATGAAAAGGAAGAAGACTATGGGGGTGACTGGGATGATAAACAAACCTCTGAAATGTTTCCATGCCAAGAAGAGGAAGGGAATATTGATCTCAAGGCTGAGAAGTTTATAGCTAACTTCTATGAACAAATTAAGTTGCAGAGACAGATTTCATATCTACAATACAATGAGATGCTAACAAGAGGCGCAAGTTAATGAAAAAAGAATACTGTTGATAGTGATGAGTTCCCTGTATTTTTTCAGATTTTGCTGCCTTCTTTTGTTCTTTTTCCATATAAGAGTTCTTGCGGCGTTGTTGTAAATACAGTGTGGAGGCTCGGCTTTCAAGTATCAACCGGAACCGAGTGTTTACAGTGCCAGAATAAGTGTTGTATTAACAATATGAATGGATTGACAGAACGGAATCACAGAATCACTGTCTGTTTGTGAGATGTTAAAGGTCAATATACTTTGTGATTACTGATTTTGAGGTACAGAACTTACGGACATGACATACCAAATGCCTCAAAGCGACTCTAGATCGGATCCAAGTTAGTTTCATACAACCGTCCCACAACCAGATCAACTTAACCAGCAGGGAGATCTGCCTGTTGTAAATGTAAACCCAATTTGGATCTCAGACCTCTCACCCTTCAACTTCAATTCATCGGTTCCTTGCACTTCAAACCCACTTTGGATGGATAGTGACAAAGTTGGGAAGCTTGCAAACCACATATAGTATCGGCCCACACAGATACAGGCCGCTCGTTATTTGCAAGGTTTAAGCGCTTCAAGCACCTGAACGACAAGGGTATCTGATCTGATGTCAAGAAAACAAGAAGTTACTGCCCTTCTTCAATAACCCAATCTCGTCCTATTCTCGAAAGGTGGTCAACCCAATTGCTAGTCGTTAAGGAAGAGCACTACCATTAAAATATTCTCAATGTTTCGTGGGATCCAACCCTAGAGAGCTTTTGTCAATGGATCGGATTAGGGTCTGCTACAGTCATTATTCAGGTTTAAGGTTGGACTAGGGTTTTGATTCTTTAACACGAATCAAGTTCGGGTTTTGTCTGAACCCCCCCCCCCCCAATCGGGTCATGATACCCCTCTATATATACAGGGGTATTGTAATTCTCTAGTGATGAAGCTTAGGATTTGTTTTAATGTTGATAAAAAAAATGATGCCTTAAAACCTACAAAACAATCCCAACTACTCGAAAAAAAATCTAACTTACATTAATAATTTTTGGGAAATTGTCCAAATCCTAACATCACTTTTTATGAATTCTCTTAAACTTATCATAACTTTTAAAAACATCCAAAACTCACCATCTCAATGAGATAAGGGTAACTTGACTAATAAGCATCGCTAATTTACAATTTTACCCTTCATTATCTACTGCTTTGCTTTCTTCCTCTTCGATGGCTTCTCCCTTCGCTCTGCCACCTTCCACCCTATTCTTATCTCCTCCCATCTATCATCTCTCTCCTTGTCTACCAGCAATTCAATTCAAGATTCAACCTTGGGATTGCCTTCCTTTAGAATGGAGGATCGAGTCTTATTCCCTTACCTGAGTTTCTAAGTTTTATCGCATTACTACAACTTCACTTCACTCTCTTGTCCCTACCACAATGACTCACCATGGTCGTCCTTTCCCCACTTCTGGTTTGAGTTTATATACATATCTTCTTCTCTTTCCCTCCTTTCTTTCTCTATCCATCTATTGTCTTCAAAATCCCCTCGTATCTCTCTCTCTCTCTCTCTCTCTCTGTGTGTGTGTGTGTGGCACTCACATACACAGAAACATAGATTCCACTCACATAGACAGAAATTTCAAAAATTTATTTTCTCCCTTTTGGGAATCATATTCACAGTTTTAGAAAAATTACATTTTTCAAGAATTGTTCTTTATCCAAACCGGACCAGATTTGAAACCAAAAGAAAATGAGAGCAATACCCGATATGGAATCCACACGTGTAGCTCCCAAAGTAGGCGTTCACGTCCAAAGAGGGTACCAAAACCCGCTTCCACTAAAGATGGCATAGCTTGAGATGAAGCAACTTCAGCAATGCAGTCCTTCAGCAAGAATTGCAATCCAATAGCTTGGATCGAGCAAGGGAGGTGAGCATGAAATTAGATCTGATTTTTCTTACAAAAATCAGAATCAGAACCAATCTCTATCAATTCAAGAATGGAGGTCTAATTAGGGATAGGGCGACAAGAGCAGAATGAGAGGGAGAACTGAGAGCAGTGTGCAAACTTGGAGCAATTCGCCCTCCTCCTTTTATATAGATCTTAAAGAGATGATCTCCTAATCTAATTAGGAGTTTCCTAATCCAAATCTTTATTTGGATTTAGACTCTTTAAATGGATAAGACTTATCCTCTTATCCTTATTTGCTACTCCAAACCCATATCAATACTCAAATTTGCCCATATCGATTAATCCAATTAACTTTTGGGCTTTAGGCCCATTAAGCAGGTGGCTCACATCCCTTTATTAATTGCTGGTTAACTTGGCTCTCTTTGTATGGCGTGGGATCTTAACATTGACCTCACAAAATCCATATGGGTTTAGCCTATCTTCTATGACAAAGCTTGGCCGAATTCACTGCTAAGCATAGTGAACCCCTGAGCCCATCAGTATGGACTCTTAATGGGCCCAACATTTATACTAAATGGTCCTTGAGTCCAGCAACCTTATGAAGGCCCAATGACTATAATCTCAAGTGAGATTAGCCCATCAGGTATAAAAGCCCAAAATGATCTTACACTTAACCTTTCAGCCCTTAATAATCAAACATTGTCCGCACAAATCTGGTGGTCGCAGTCTCTGACCTCGATTGTACAGACTTTGTCAAAGCAGATACAAAACTATTCGGTGTCACTGGCATGCATGAGATGATTTTTTTTCCTGAGTGAATTAGACTGCAATTTGCAAGTGCATCGATTACTTGGGTTTCAGCTTCTTGACTTCTTCTCTCTTTTGACGTCCTTGAAGTTAAATTTCACAGAAAGGCAAGAGCCAAGGGTTTATCTTACCAAACTTTTATCTTACTTAGTATTTACTAGAGACCCAACACAGTTGCTCTGCTCCATAAATCTCCAACTGAGCAATTCTCCTATGGATTTGCTAATTCCTGCCAAACATTCAAGCGGGGAAGAGTGATTCATGCATGACCATATATATAGGCAACTAGGCAAGTGATTGATGTTGATGGGTATCAACATGGGCTCTTATTACGAGACGAAGGGAGATTCCAAATAGTTGTATGACTGTAGTGTGTGAGTTTATCGATATATAAACAAATCTTGAAATCCAAATTGAATACATGTTCAAATGAATGATGGATTTGGTTAAATTGAAGAGTTTCTTTTGAAGAACAGCTATCTGTCTTCCATTAATACACTTTGTCAGTGTTTGATAACTTTGAATATGAGAGTTTTGAATAGCTTCAATGACGTCTCACCCCTCCTGTCAGAGAGAATGTGGAGAGAGCTGCGATTTCAGGTTCCGATGGCGGTGAAGATTCAGACACTCGTAGGGGCGATTTGGTGCTGTGCAGGGACAGTGGGGAGGGAGGAGAATGAGAAGAGAAGAGAGAGGGAATAAAAAGAGAGAAAGAAGTTGGAGCATTAATTGGATTTCATAAAACTTTGGAGTCAGAAAAAAATTGTCGGTTTGAAAGGTAACAGGGAGAGGGTAGCGTGTTCCATTTTAATTGGATGAGCCAGAAAAAAAATTGTCTCCTGGAGACAGATGATGGGAGCTCAGTTTCTTCAGCATAAAGCCATTTTTGGAACAAAGCATCTAACACTATTTCCGATAAGTACCAAAATGCTCTCAACTCTCAGAAAAGAATAATAGGAAAGAGAAAGTGCATATAAAACTAACCTACACAGCTGAACTCATAACTGTTACGTAAACTGCAGACAGATGCTTTCTTGACTCAAAGCCCAAAAAAGTGATCACATACCAACAAAATCAAATGTAGGCTTTTTCCAGATGTAATTCTACATTGCACCTCGTTAAGAATAAAAGGTTACAAACATAGATGTAAAAAGGGTATGTAGGCTTTCCAGATGTAGTTCTACAATGCACCTTGCTGAGAATGTAGTTTTGCTTCTTCCAACCAAGATCCACATGCATCATTACACATGCTATAGAGGAGCTCCACAGCATTTTCCCTGCAGTAAGGCCCTGGATGTAAGTGTAAACCCAGAAACAAGATTGCTCTCCCAAAGATGAATTTCCTCTATTGATTCTCAGAACTAGCTGATTTCTCAACTGCACTTGTATACCTTTGTAAAATGGTTAGTTGCGTTTGGAAAGAGGACCAATTGCCATGTTAACTTCCTTACTAATGCTTCCCAAGGTATGCGTCCAGCTGTCCTGTTGCTGCTAGTATTAGACCTAAAATGACAACAAAGTCATTCATTGGTGGTTTCTACATCAAAGGTTATAAAGGTGTATAAACACTCAGAACTCAAATCAACAGAAATCCTAGACATTAAGGCTCCGTTTGCTTTTTGGTAAGTTACTTACCCAGGTAACTACCTGGGTAAGTTTTTCCTGGGAAACACTTACCCAAGTAAGTGCATTTACCCATGTTCTTTTATTTTTCATGTAAATAAGGCAATGACAATTTTAGCCATAAAAATCCCATATTAAAAGGGGCATTTTTGTCCCATTCAAGTGTTGGCAACTTTCCCCCTAGGTGGGAAAGTTATTTACCCCTAGGAAATGGGTATCACATACCTGGGTAAGTGATATCCAGGAAAATAAACTTTCCCTGGTCCCTACATAAATCTGAAAAAAAGAACATGGAATTCTTGGTCAATGGAAACCAAAATCCCATTGACCAACTTTCCCCCCTCTCAAAATCCGAAAAAAAGAACGCCCCCTAAGTGACAGAACAGTAAAAAATAATATTCTTCCAAAGAAAGAAAATCGAATATCATAGCTAGTTGAAAATATATAATAAGACACGTCTAATTAGCAATATAAAATAGAGTAAAATCATAGCAGAAACATATGAGAAGGTTAAAACCTGGCATAAACACCATAAAATGGCTGGCTTTGAATGAGAATAGTCTTTTTAAAAAAATCAGTTATTCTTTTGATAGTTCTATCTAATAGAGGTTCAGTTGCTTTTACTTGTACCTAGAAATGGAGCTGAAGGTCGCCCTGGCCTAGACTTGAATTCTGGATGAAACTGGACTCCCACGTAGAATGGATGAGAAGGAAGTTCCAAAATCTGTTTGAAATTAATCAAGGCAATTCACATCTCAGTGATACAGTGGATCATAAACATGCTATTTTTATTTAGCATATGAAAAAGATTACCTCCATTCTTCTTTCACTTTCATCCTTTCCAACAAATTTTAGGCCACATTCTTCCAGTTTGCCAATTACGTCAGGGTTCACCTATAACATAGATTTTTATATTCTATGAACAATCCTGGATTATAAATATTTATAGGAAAATGATATTCCATGCATATTTCAACTATTTCTATTGGAGCATTCCATCTTAATGGAAGAAATCAGTTGTCAGAAGTCACTGAAATTGAATTCATTTCCCCAGAAATACCAAAAAGTAGCAGCCTGACGCAGTAACATCAGACAAAGTATAATGCCTCCTTTCTAGGGAAAAGGTAACATCATAATACCTCCACAAAGAGAAACATATCATGATGACATAGTTTGAACACTAACCTCATATCTATGTCGATGGCGTTCCTCCACATACTCTGAGTTGTGGTATCTAAAGTTAAGTTGAAAGGGGAAAACCACTCATTTAGCCAAGGGTATACAAGCAGAAGAATGCAAGTAACTTGAATACTACACATGCAGTTGGAGGATATCCAAAATATCCATTAATCAGAGGAAACTCTATCAACATGAACTGGTTGACATTCCAGGAAGATACAAGTTTACACAGAATCCAAGCCTTTCAATATATTTTCTTTCAATTTAAGATTTTCATCCAAAAGAGTTCACTCAGATTGTACGAATAGACTAAATTATTCTTGGCTAATTTACAGAAATGAATACTTATGCTTAGAAATAGGTCCAACAGATCTTATCACATACAGCTTTGATGTAATGCAATCAAGTGTCTGAAAAACTGTCCTTCGAGATCCTAATCTCATTGTACTTCCCATATGTGTTCTCGAGCCCTGCATGTGGATTGGAGTGAGGAAAAATGCAGAACATATGATCATTTATTTATCTCAGCAAAACACTTAAAACTACTAGGGCTCACTATATACCTCTGGCATAAAAATTACAACAGGGTCAGGTGTACTGTTGTCAAACTCTGTGCTATTTGCTCTGCTCAGACCCAAAACCTAGACAAGCTCAAAACCAAAGAAAGGAGAAGAGAGAAGTATTAATTTTAGGTTAAATTACAGGGACCCCCAGTACTTTAGGAGGTCTGACACTAAGCCCCCTGTACCATTTTTTACAACATTAGCTCCCTGAAATTTCATATAATGTTGACACTCTTGATGATGCTAATGGCAAATGAGAAATTACCCAATTACCCATATGCCATTTTTGGGCCTTTAAAGAAAAAACCACAACTGGGCGATGTTTGATGTTGGCCATTGGTAGAGGTTATATGTTGCCATATGAAAACTCTGGCAAATTCCTTAGATGGCTCAGATCCATTGATTTATTCATGGATACCATTTTGATGAACCAAACCTTTGGTTTAGCTTAATACACAACTTGGATGGATGAGATCATTGCTAGGAGACCATTTTGATGGCCTTGATTCCCAGGATTATATGGTACTTTATTGGATAGTCTAGATTGGTTGAAATCTTGGTATCACTTAAAGGTGATTATTTCTAGCCTGGTGCAGCCTGTAATATATTTATATATATTACCTATGTATTTATTTTACATTATACGACATATTATAATTAAAACTATTATAAAATGATACATAATATATTCTATAAAATTTATTTGTATAAAGTATAACATATATTTTATAAGTATATATTATATGTCCTATAATATAAAGTATTATATGTAGTACAAATACAATATTTAATGATATAAGCCCTAAGCCCAGCTCGGGCCGCATCTGACCCATGATTACCTCAAATCACTTGGATGGTTGAGATATCCATTGATGGAGACCACTTCAATGGCTTAGATCTGTGAATCTTGACCATCGAAGCAATTTACCAAAATTTCAATTAATCTCAGGCATCCAATTAAATCACCAAAGTTTCTAAAAAAAATCTATGTCAAATAAAGTAACGTATATTGTATAAAATATGCCAAAGATCTGGACCATCAAAATAGCCTCTTAGGTTCAGTCAATTGATCTCAGCCATCCAAATTATGTACCAAGGTTTCAATTAATTTTCCCCATCTAAATGAGGTACCAAATCAACAGGTCTAAGTCATTAAAGTAGTCTGGATGGTTGAGATTAGTGCACTGATCTTAAGACACCACTTTGATGGCTTAAATCTTTGGGTTGATTGGAAACACCATTTTGAGGGGTTAGATTAGATGAAATCTTGGCACATATTTGGATAGTTGGAATTTCATCTAATTAGTCACCTCCACTACCCCCCCCCCCGAAAAAAAAAGTAAAGGGGGTCCCTGTATTACCCTTGGTACTAATGCATCTAAAAAAATAAATTTTTAAGAAAAAATATATCACAGACAGATCTAGCAAACTCAATCACGGAAATCTGCATCCCCAAGCAAATCCCGAGATAGGGAACATGATTCTCCCGAGCATATTTTGCAGCTAATATCATTCCCTCCACACCACGATCTCCAAATCCACCAGGAACCAAGACGCATGCTGCACTCTGGAAATTTAGGATTCATAAATTATGATGTGTAATCAACAAAAACCACTTTTTATAAGAAAGCTACAAGGCTAACAATGTTGTATTGAACAAAGTAAAAAGACCAAAAAGGATAGAATTAAAAAAAAAAAAAGTGCATTAATGTGAAGCTAATGGTAGTTTTAATATGAAACAAAATGATGGAAAGCAGACTAGGGGTGCACAGAAGACCATCTATTACTCCATTAAAGAGCAAATGTAGGTTGAGGGCCCAGAAAGAACTAGGAGAAGGCCAAAAAAGGACATGGTCGAGATGGTTAGAAAAGATTTGCTTTGCAATTTACCAGTAGATATATTCAGCTGATGCACATAATTCAGATAAGGATTATTTGACCTTGAGTATGAGTAACCTGCTAGGGTAAATAAAATAAGGATCAAAGAGCCTAACTTGTTCCTGTCAAATACTCCATTTCTGTTGAGTTGTATGTTATATTAACTTATGGTTAGTACTATTTTTAACTTGTCAAACTGTGAATGACACGTCACTTTAATCTCAGGTTGGCTGTACCAGAGGATGCATAATATAATAATACAAGCTTTCTTTTAGAAGACACACATGTTACGAAACAATCAAGTGCAAGTCTTACCCTTAACGTTTCCCATGCAGCAGCATGAGCTTCTGGTGTCTGTATTGACAAAACAGTATTTAGGTTAAAGGACATCCATTAGAGAAATGTGGTACAAATCCCTAAGGTAACTTCCAGTGGTCATACCAGTTTTGCACTATCATTTTCAAGGTCAGAAGCTGCAATCCAGTCAACTGATGGCTTCAAAGAACATGCAATACAAGCATGCAGAAGGGCCTGCAAGATAAAAGCCGAGCACAACGCCACAACCATTGAAGAGGCATAAGTTCTGAGTATCTAGTAATCCTCTAATTATTTAAATAAGTGAGTGAATCACAGTCACTGTTTCTAAAAGGACTACACAATTCATTTTACCATAGAAAAAAGAGAAAAAGTAAGATATCAGGCAAGCAGATCAATAATTAGAAAAATCAGGAGACAACAAAAACTCAGCAATTCTGCCAAACTTCTGAGAATATGCAGACGCGCTGTACTTTCAATAAGGTTGCTCATTTGGATAGTATAGCCATTTTTTCTAGATACCAAGAAATGCTCCATGCATTTGCACTTATGTAATAATTGTAAATTTCCAACAAATTCTTACATTAGTCATTTGTCCAATGGGGCCTTCAGTTTCAAACATCACATAGGGGGGCCTTCAGTTCCCTAGGTTTAGTAATCAGCAGTAATCTTTAACTAATAATTACCATAATCCTCATCAAATAAGTTTAAAATCTGTATCAAAACATAGAAAATCAACATATTTATGAGAAGAAAAGAAGAAAGAAAAGAAAATATAGAGGAAAAGAAACTAGTAGAAGAATTATAAAAATATTATGAAGTCACAAAATGAATAATATATTATAATAATATCTATTGTAGTATTATAATATTATAAAATAAAAAATGAAAAAACATTATTCAGCACCTTAAACAAAAATTTTTAGGTGCTTAGGAGAGGTGACCCTCCAAAGGTGCCTTGTTGCCTAGGCATCACCTTGACAACTAAGCTTGGTTGGCAAAGAAAAAGTTCCATTAGAAATCCCATCCAACAAAGATATCATTACACTCTTTCTCTTCTCATAAATGAGGGTTTGGTAATATTCTCATGCTTTTTTTGGTAACTGCACTATTCTCATACCTTGACAACAGACAAATATGAATCTGTTAAGCCAACATACTTCCCAACCATAGCAATCCGCACCTGCACAAAGAAAATAGCCTCTTTTATATCATTATCAGCATTATCAGAAAGAAAATGTTTCAAAGAAGAGCATACGATGAAATAATACTAACAGAGTTTGTGAGATTATCATAGGTCTCCGCCCGTGTGGTCCATTCTTGTAAATCAGGAGATGTGGCAACGCTGAAAAACAAAATTCCCGGTGGATCAGGTAACATAGTTGACCACATCCAGTTTCTAAATGGTGCTTCCCACATTTAAACTGCAATGCCTCGACTAAGTCAGTAAGTCATATGAACACCCTCCACAGGATTTGCATACATGACTAAGATCTCAGCCAAACCACATGGATGCTGGCAGAGCGAAATTCATATAAACCAAACCACTCCAGACTATCCCAGATCTCAATTCATATGAACCCTGATGCCAAAACTTCAGCTTAGAGGTGGAGAAAATTAATATATATCAGTACTCACCTAAGGTAGTTTAGCTGTTTTAGAATGGCATAATGAGCATTTTGATTCTGGAATACAGTTGAACATCAAAAACTTAGGCAAAAAGCATCTAGAAATAGATGAAAATAATATAAAGAAAGCAGTCAAGCTTACAAGTAATAAAGTTCAACTCACCCGAAGCAAAAGAGGAACATGCCAAATGTTTGGAACATCATGTATATTGAGTATATTACTAGCCTATGAGAAAATTTAGAGGAATAGAATAAGAACCTTAAGAACATAAATTAGAACCCACAATGCAAACTTCAGCAACCACCCACCGGAACATGGCAAAATTGTGAAAGTTTCTCCTTTGTATTTTGCAATAAAGGCTGAAAAGAAACCACAAAAATAACATTAGGTATCCTGATTAAATTCTCGGTAACAACTATTGAAAAAAATAATGAATGTAAGCAATTGTTACATAAATTGGAAAAAAAATACACAAACCCCTATTATTTGCATCCCCCCTCTATATTTTGTCCATTTGCAACTTAAAATTCTGGCATCATGCTCATCAGAATAGCATTGCTCCTCTAATATCCATTAAATAAAGGGAAGCCCAGTGCATGAGGCTCCCACCAATGCAGGGTCTGGGGAGTGAATATGTACGCAGCCCTAAACCTAAACATACAAAGGGGCTCTTTCCAAGGTATGAACCCTGGTCACCCAGGTCACAATGGAGAAACCCAATCGTTGCACCAAGGCCCACCCTCTCTTGCCAGCATAGATAAATCATGAAAATCCAATTTCGGTGTTTAATGAACAAATATATAGAAATTGATACTGGAAAACTGAATATATTGGCATGAACTTCTATTTTGTATTATATGAGTTAATACTAATCATTTCTGAACTGAATATATCCTCTAATAATAAGATGTTCAACTAAGGTGAAGTTGACTAGAACAACGTTTTATAGTAAATCAAATGATCATTTGACAGGTCCCCATGTACAGTATTTGCAGACTAAAGCTGTTTATTTATTTCAGTCTCTTGCATGCATATAGATAGATGCAGTAATACCTGAGCTGAGCGACATGCTAGCAAATGAGGAGTCAAGCCTAATGCCCGCAATTCCCGCACACTGTGTTGTGTTGGCTTTGTTTTCTACATAAATAAAAGTAGCAATGAATAGCATTACCTTCATGGAAGAAAGCAATAACGGAAAAAATGCTGATCTGCTAAGTCAAAAATAAAGGGAAAGCAACAAAAACCTGGGAAAGCCTCCAAAAGAGTTCTAGAGAAAATAGAATAGAACAGGGTAGGGAATTACTTGTTCACCAACTACACCCAAAACTGGTATAAGGCTCACATGAATGAGACAGAAGTTGTCCTGTCCTGAAGGAGGAAAACAAATAAAATTGTTAAAGGTAAATACAATTTTCAATAGACTGAACATTACAAGACCACTATATTTATAAGTTAGAGCCATTTTCCTCTTGCATTTCTGTTTATTGGTATCATAGCCTCATATACCTTGAGTAACCACCAAGGTTCAAAGTATCGATACACCTCGATACACCGAAAGGGGTATATCAACACTTCGAACCCAACGGAGATCATTTTTTTAGTTGTTTTTTTTTTTCAAAAATATGTTTCGGGAATTCCTTAAAATCGGCAATTAGGGGTCCTACTGACACGATACAATACACCTGATACGGGACATATCATGTTAAAATTTTGAACCTCGGTAACCACATCGTCCAGTAAATGACATCATATCTTTTCTTGGTACACTTGGCAATTATATTATATGATCATAAGTCACATTGATAAAAAGATACTCATCTCGATTTACCTCTTAACCAACCATACAGTGATTAAAAGAAAAGGACGAAATACAGACTTACCAACTGAAAAAGATAGCTGCCGCAAGGCTTCAATGAATGGCATAGACTCAATATCACCTATTGTACACAATATCAGATCACCAATAACAGACGTTAAAAATAAAAATAAACGGTGGAACAACAATAACCAAAACCAATTTAGATTTTTATGACAACAAAGAAGAGAACATTCATGCCCAACTTCTCTTACCAACAGTCCCTCCCAACTCTATCACACAAACATCCGCTGGGCCCTCTTTTCCATCAACAGGAATGACAGCTACAGAATCAACCCAGTTCTTAATGGCATCTGTGATATGCGGGACCACCTGGAATCCACCTCAATATGGAATTTACAATATAATGCTTTTAGTATTTCAGTCAGCTATTCTTCTAATTTTATGTGCTTAAGGAATAAAAGTAAAGGATAAGTTTCTAATAAAAGCACCTGAACTGTCTTTCCAAGATAATCACCCCGTCTTTCCCTCTCAAGCACAGACTGAAGCCATAGAAACAGATTTATTATATTGAAGGGACTAAAAGAAGGCATATTGGCTTGAGAAGAGATATTAAAGTAGCAAGTATTCAAAAGAAAATGTGCACCTGATATATCTTCCCTGTGGTAATGTTGTTGTCTCTAGTAAGTGTCACATCCAAGAAGCGCTCATAATTACCAAGATCTAAATCAACCTTTATGAACAAGCAAACCAAGTAAATAGAGAGTAAATATCCAGAATTTGTGGGCCAGTTCAGTCAAGAAAGATAAAAGGTTAGTAGTGGTGAGCACGCTAATAATTTGTTTCGCATATGAAGTAAATTGTCATTTCCTCTTCATTTTTTTTTCTCTTCACATTTGAAGCTAAATGGCCATCACCTGAAATTGGTTCACCACAAACAAAAAAAAAAAAAAAAAACATTTTGAAAGATTGTCCCTCTTAGTGATCCTATGCTGGCTAACACATCCATAAGTGCAACAAAAAAAAAATAGTTGACTTCTGTTGGAGGCAAAGGACAGATGAATTACAGTGAACGGCAGTATCTCTGGCATCTAAATGCTACAGAGCACAGACAGATAACCAAAAGGAAATAAACTTCTTATCTATGTGGTTTCCACCAAATGATAAATTTGGCATTTTGCAGTTCAAACATTATATACACTATTGGTGTGGGGAACCTAATTGATGCGCCACCTCCAGACACTGAAGCCATAATCACTTATTAAATGCTTCTACCCACCCCAGTAGTGGGTAGATTTTACTTACCCAACCAATATGTTGAAAGCCCTAGACTGATGGAATGTGGCAAATCAAGATGTTTAACCAATAAGTTCAAAGCCCTGGGACCAATAAAATGCGGTAAAAAATCAGGCAATTTAACCTTTTAGGACCATAACAGTAGATATTGGGATAATTTGATTTTAGGAATATAAAATTGGTTTATCTGGGAGGCGGCCATTGCTGAGTAATAGTAGACATCAAATATTTGTCCGCATGGTGATTGGCCAATTGTTCTATGAAAAATAAAAGATGTTCCATCCACAGACAATAAGGACGGACGATTCTCCCAAGTCCTAACAAGATAGTGTGGAAAAAATGGCAAGGGATGGGAGATTGAGAGGCAAAGTAATTATAAGTAAATTAGAAAATGAATCCAAAAAATTGCTGTTAGAACACACAGCACACCACCAGATTCACACAGGATCTCAAACCAAAATTAATTAAAGAAAAGGTCAGTATAATTATACTTAGAAATTATGTAAATCAAGAAGATAGACTGAATTTTTACGGTTTACCAATAGACCTAACGTCCCTTTCAGTACTTCCACCATTTTTATAGATTAATGGAAGAAAAGAACGAACCTCTCCACCATCATCAAGGACAAAAACCTCCCCGTGTTCAAACGGTGACATGGTACCAGCATCCGTGTTCAAATAAGGATCTGCAATTATCACAGATGAAATACGGAAAAGGTGGGGAAGAATTGAGAAAAAAATTAAGAATTAATCCACATTACTGATAAAAATGCTAACGCAAACAAAACCAAGAAACATACCAAGAATCACAAGCAATAGTAAAAGTCAAGCGACATTTCGCGAATCCATTTAAAACTATTAAGTTAGAATCATTAAAAAGGGCACAAGAAAAAACCAAAACGAACCGAAAAGGAATCAATGATCAAGAAACCAAGTCTTAATTCAACGAGAAACCCAAAAAAACAAAATAAAATAAAATAGTGGAGAAATCAAACAAACAAATGTTGAACAATTTTTCTATCCTTGCAGGAAGTAGAAGTGAACAAAAGCAAGCAAAACTTCGAACAGAAACATCGGCAGAACAGAGTACGCGAGACATAAGATTCAAAATTCACGAATCTAGTAGTAAAGCTAAAACCTTGAACACATTTTTTAACAAGCACAAAATCTACATTTCGAACCAAAACCCATAATAAACAGAAGGAATACTTATTAACAGAAGAAATCGCGTAATATAACGAACCTATCTTGATGGAGGTAACGCGCAGGCCACATGCTTTAAGGACGACGCCTATGCTGCTCGCTGTCACGCCTTTGCCGAGTCCACTCACCACTCCCCCAGTCACCAACACGTACTTCATTCTCGCTCGCTCTCTCTCTCTCTCTCTCTCTCTCTCTGGTAGAACTGCTTTCGCACGCCAACTGCTTATGATAGCGTCCGAGCGGGAAACAGAGATACCTCCGTCGGCTGCGGTTTGGACTTCAGAGTCGCTTTCGTCCTTTCATTTCAAGTTTCTAACCACCGTGGCATAAACCCAGGATTGGAATATCTTACTATCAAAGTATATTGTGCAATGAGGTTGGAAGATTTCAAGTTGACCTTCTCCCTCTTCTTTCAAAACAGCATATATTTACAAAGACCCCCTTTGTACCAAGGGGTCAATGATAAATAGCCTTGAATTTTCATTTTTGCGATAAAAACCTCTTTGAACTTTCACTTTGCAATAAATACTCCCCGACCGGCTAATTCTTAATTGAATATGTTAAATTACCAATATGTCCACTAAATTCTTTTTTTTTCCTCCTTTTCTTTTAAATTTAATTCACCAAAAATACTTTCATTTTATCTAAATAAAACCTGCTAAAATAATAACAATAATTTCATAGAAAAAGTTGTTTTTTAATTCTTAATTCATTCTACTACTCACATGAATGCTTCTCTTCATCTTAAAATAAAATAAAAAAAACATCCACTCCTTATTCCAATAAATTAAGAAAAACCAAATGAAACTGTAAATTTATATATAATAGAAAGAAACCAAGGTTCAAAGTATTGATATAATGTGATACGTCAAATTGGACATATCAATCTTTATATTAACACATTTTTTTTTAGTTTTTCCAAACACTTTCAGGGGGATCGATTAAAAGCCTGACCACCCCTAAAATAGGTCTTACCCTGAAATCCCTCTATTTCACATAATGATACTTATCAACCTATACGAGCCAATACATGATAAAATTTTGAACCTTGATAGAAATCTCTACCATTTCATTTGAATATCAAATTCAACCAGAAATGTATAAGGATCTATTTGAGCAATTGAGAGGACTTCAATGTTATATTTAAAAATAATAATTAAATCACAAATCATTCAAATAAATAAGAAAAAGGTAGTTTAGAGGTTTGAAAGGAAAAAAAAATAACGAAAAAATACAAACAGGCCCAATGCAGATTTCTGAATTCCGTTCCACTATAGAGCTATAAACATTCAAAATGTCAAAAACCCCTATTCTGTACACCAATGCCTACCCGTAAATTGACATTAATTCCGAGCTGGCACCCACCCCAACTGTACTTTGGGCCTAAAAATTCTGACCCTGGGCTGAACCATCATTCTCCCAAAAAATAAAAAGGCAAATGAGAATCTTTTTGGAAGTAAACTTATAAAACTGTAAGGGAAGGGTGTTTGTGGCAAAGTAAAAGTTCAAAGAGATGTGATATCTGAACGATTCCAGAGAATGTGACTCTTTAGCTCAAAAATGAAAAATAGAAGGATCTTGACTGTAAAAAGAAAAAGTTGAGGGGGCAAGAAAGAGATAGACCAGAGAATGTACATGGTACATGCTGCATGAATATATATATATATATATATATATATATATATATATATAGACAGAATGACAGCAGCACACGTGGGTCTTGCATGCCTTTGATTCCAATTCCACATCCACCTTCTAAAGGAAGCCTCTTGGACTTGGATTCTTGTGACTGGGCCTGGGGCCCCAGCAACTCGTTACCACTAACCAGTCTCTTGGAAATAGGACCCACCATTGAATTATCCCACTTCACTTGAAACGAGTTGACTTTCCCTCCAGGGTAATGTTAAAAAAGCCACCTCATCTCATTTCAATGTATACAAATTTTAAAAAAACTCATTATCACCACTGGACCATTTTCTCTTCTTTAAATTAAAAGAATTAATCAAAAGGTTTTTCAACTAAGGCATTTGACATTGGTTATCTGGGTTTATACCATAAATAGAAATGAACAAGTAGACATTTTAGTTAAACTTCTCTTCACCATGGTACTAAAGTTGTAATTGAATCCAGTTTTAATCGAATAAAAAGCTTTTTAAAAAACATTTAATTGATTAGTTATCCGAATCCTGAACTTGATTAATAAAAAGTTTGTTAAAAAACTCATAGACTAACTCGATTAATGCATAATTATTTGTAGAATATAAAGATATATTTATAATATATATTAGGAAAAATATAAGTTTATATTATATATAATATAAAAATATATTGTATATTATAAAATGTTTATATATAATTAAAAATATATTCGTTTTTGAGCTTTGGAATCAAATTTCAGCTCATTGAATATTTAATCAAAATAAACTCAAACCAAGAAATAGAGTTTGAATTAAACTCAAACTCAAAATTAATAATATTTTAATCGAATTAAGTCAAAACATATATAATCTCGACATGAATTTATACTGATGCATGATAGTGCAAACGATTTGAGCGTAAATTGTGAATTATTTTTATTTTAAATTTAAGCTTATTTTATTCGATTGAAATACAAATGAAGTAAACTAAGCTTATTTTATTCATTGAATATTTAATCAAAGTAGACTAACTTGATTAATTACACTGCTACCAAACACAGCCTTGGGATATACTAGCCTATCAAAATTATTAAGTATTAGTTATACTAGCATGTGATAATCGGGGTATGGTAAAACCTCAGCCTCTCATTTCAAAGGATATGTCAATCTGAGGTCATCAAGTGGGATTTAAAACCATAAGGTTGCGTTTGGAATCAGTGTAAAACGTTATCGGTTTTAAAATACACTGAGAATGTTTTACAATGAACTGTGAAAGTGATTATTGCTTTTAGAAAAATACAATCTGTGGAAGAGTGTAAAACTTTATGCTTGGTGAGGTTTTATATGGATTATCGACCTAAAACTCTACTACATTCAAATGTATGCAAAACTGAACCAGAGTGGAGTTTTAGGTCGATCATAACTGCACGTCCTTCCAAATGCCTACAAAACTGAACTGGTGTAAATTTTAGATCAATTCTTGATTTACTTCACTTTCAAATACAGCCTAAAGTGGCACACATGCCAATAGAAGAGTGTTGTTTGGTATCATATGGGCTAAAAAAAAGAATAAAACGTCATTTTCATTGAAAGTAATGTCATATTACATTTTCTCTAAAGTTGCTCTCATAAAATCTAAAATATTTAATATTACTCAAAATCACTTTAAAACATTCAATCAAACCAAACAAAAAGAAGTGAGGGATAGACGAAATGCCTACAAAGTGCACTGCTCATGTTGTTATTTGCTACAATTGTTGCTCTATTTCTGTAAGAGATTTCTTGCTAGGTGCTAAGCTGTTGCAGGCCCACTTATATCACAGTATGCTCCTGTTATGAAATTTTCCAGATACTATTAATGAGATCGGATTCAGTCCTCACAAAATGGTGTACTATTATGAGTACCGAGATAATTTCAATACACGGTTGAAAGTAGTTACGAGTATGATGTAAACACTGCATTGTTTTGTGAGGACTGAATCCGAATTCACTGAACAAAGAAACCATTGTTTATTGTAAATCCAAAGGCCCAAAATTTACGAATTGGAGTCTTAATACATATGTATGAGTAATTGAGTAGGGCATGTCCTCTTCATAAAAAAAAGGATGTCCACATCAAAATTAAAAGAAACAAAAAAGGATATTGTTGCTACCTTGGATGGGCCGAGGGCAACAAAGTAAAGTCACTCTTGAACCAAGGGTTGATTGACGAGTCTGAGGTCCCTATGGCCGAGGGCTTGTAGGTCAGTTATGAAGAGAGAGAGAGAGAGAGAGAGAGAGAGAACGTCAAAGGCCCCGGGTGCTAAGCCAAGGCGAGGACTCCAACAGTCAAGTTAGTGTGGGTGTGATGATAGGTAGACGAGGCCTGAATTAGGAGTGCTCAGACGAGGCCACAAAAGAGGCAGTGAATTTCTTAGTAGTTAAGAGTCTAGATGTTTACCTCGAGGGGGTCACCCTCAATTTATACTTAAGACTGCTTGGTGGTAGGTGGACGCAGATGGCCAATAGTCTGGCCTTGAAAGTGTGGTCATTCGAGGTTGTCGTGTGCAGTCGAGCTATTGGCCCCACGTCATGTGCTGGCCTCTGCTCTGTGCGATGCTCCCATTGGGTCTATTATGTGCGTCACCTTCTGCCACGCACGGGCATGCCATTGGCCCTAGCCATAAACAACTACATCATTTGCCCCCCACTCTCAAGGCCGTAATAGAGGTCTTAGCCAAGGACCTTGTTCGCAGGGATCACCCCTCAAGGCACGTACTCTTCCAAATGCCTACATCATATATCTTCAAGAAAATTGTAATTCATATTAATATATATAAGTGCAAGCTTTGGCCATGCATCTTCGCAGCATTTGGTTCTGATTTGGTGGGACTCGTGATTTATCAAATTAAATTAGCCTGAAACGAGGTTCTTTGTTGAAGATTTTCTAGTTACTTTAATTTGTTGAAGGTTTATACCGGAGGTTCTTTGTGAAGGTTAACTTTGTCAGTTTGTCCTACTGAACTCGCCCCTTTCCTCGATCCAATGAGATAGAGAGGACAATAAAGAGATAGCAAAAGGGCAGTGACAATAGTGTATCCAAACAAGTGTATTTTGCTGTTATTTGCAATTGTTAATGCAAATTCTAAGGTTGCTAAGTGGTCTTGGCAAGGTTCTAAATATCGATACGGTAAGGCATATTGTCTTGTATCAGTGTTTTTTTTGTGTTTTATTTATTTTTTTTAAAACCAGTTCAGAGGGGTCAGTTTAAGTCTCGAATACCCTCTGAACCATGGCCTGACCCAATATATCCTCTGTAGGGGCATATCAGGAAGGCCCCTATATGATACGTATCAGCCAATACAGGCTGATATTTTGAAGCTTGGATCTTGGTTATTGATGATGCGCGACCTGAAAGCACCTAGGTGGAAGGATGCTTGGACGTTGTTCGCGTAGCGAGCTGGACCAAGCTGCAAAATACAAATCAGAGAGACCGGGGTGGATGACCCAATGAGGTCGCTCCAATGCTTAAGTTAGTATCTTTGTTGTTGTTGAGAACTAAAAGCTTGAATGCTAGAGAGCTTGTGTGAGTAATTGCGTGTACATGGGCCCTAAAGGGGTTGATGCCCTTATATAGTTGAGTTGCCGTGGGTCTCACGAAATGATTCCAGAATCATCGGCCTGAGTAGATGAGATCCGTTTCTGCTTTAGACGAGGAGTAACGTACCAGTCAATGAAGTCTATCATTACCACCCGATTTGGGTGGGGAGAAGATAAAGCCTTCCATTACGCGGTGTGATCCTGGGAGATTTGGAGTCCACTGAGAAGCTTCTATAATCGATTACATGTCACTTCGGTTCTTGGGCCTCGAACTGGCTTAGGTGCCAAGGTGACTCTATGTCAAGGTGGCTTTGTAACGAAGTGCCCGAACACCCGAGCTCTCAAACTGCTGACTAGGCTCCCCTTGTCGGCTTGTCATCCTGCTGGCATATTGCGTCCACGTGGCCTTTACTTACTAGGTCTTGCCAAATTACCCCTCATCAATTGCCCCCCACTCCTCATGCCAAGGGTCCTAACCCGGCGCGGGGAGTTCATGACGAGCCCAGGTGGATTTGGCATGATGTCTAGGTGGTACGAAAGACTGACCTTCAATTGGACCTATTCGACCGTTTGGCTCGACCAGGAAATGACCCAGATCGCATATCAGGTATGCGTGGACATCAAGCCGATTATAAACTCTAAGGACATCAAAACTCGTGCTCAACTAATTTCAACCTCGGGTAGCGTGCAACCAATTTTCCTAGGAGTCGTTGGATCGCGTAGATCTCGGTCATTGATCCCTAGATATAATGGCTATAAATAGGGGCCGAAGGGCCTATTTTCTTCGCCACAAACCGTGAGTCTGAACTCCTTGAGGTCGCGTTCAAGTCTCCCAGCTCGATGTCAGCTATCCCCGTGTCCAATGTCGTCTTTCTTTCTTCAGTCTTCTTTGGTGAGTTCGTCTTCCTTTATCCATTGCTTTAGCATGTCTGGTCTTAGCTTTGGATAGTCTTTTAGATGGGAGTGATGAGTCCATTGGGGCCAAGGTGGGCACCTCGGCATAGACCGCGGAGCCTCATCCTACCGAGGTGGGCACTTCGGCATAAGATGTGGACTCCAACCCATCCTAGGCGGACTCACCTCGGCAAGAGCGTGAGGCCTCTGTCAAGTTGGTCTCCATCTTGCATCGAGGTCGCTTGCCGGACAGCTTCGGTCCATCTACAATGACAGCGGATAGGTTGTTGTCTTTAGTAGCTCAATACAAGCTCTCTAATAACTTAGTGTACAGTATTCCCTTAGGCAACTTTCCCTAGGATCAGGTCATAATGAGATCATGGTCTTCGAAGAGCAGCTCGTAGTCGGGTTGCATCTTCCCCTCCACCCCTTTATAGTTGAGCTCGTAAAATTTTTTGATATCGCTATAGACCAGCTACATCCGAACTCTATCCGCAACATCGTAAGTACCATCTTCCTTTTCCATGCTTATAACCGACCTCTAGACATTGACACTTTTTCTTCGATCCTCTCCATCAAGGAAAACTCGGCATGTGTTCTACCCGAGCACAAGCGAAGCTATTACATGTCTCCTCGCTCCGAGTACAAGTTGTTGTACGAGCTCCCAAATAAAGTCCCAGCCTAGAAGAGACATTATTTCGTAGTCTGTAACACCGAGGGGTGGTCATTCCTGACTCACTAGAGGGTCGCCATCCAGGACCCGGACACTAAATTGGACCCAAAGGCATGGGAGGAGGTCCGATCTTGGGTGAAGCCCGGACTGAAGTTCGAGAACTTCGTGACCGAGGAGAAGCTCGTACAAGCCGGGCGAATTCCTCCTGGTAGGTCGCAATCACAACTACTATACTTATTTCCTTGTTTTGCTTCATATTGATCATGTACTTACTCTATTCGCTACCTTTTGTAGCTGCCATGGCCGATATCCCTGCCAATGAGCTCTTCGGGAGCATGCAGAAGGGGAAGAAGAAGAAGAGAGCCTCCAAAAAGGCTCGCCTCCACATCGATGCCACCACCTCCGATGTTAGCGCCACCATCCCCGAGCACCCACCAGTCGTCGAGCAGCCACATGTGATCGACTTGGTCAAGGAGGACCAAGGCAAGGCCACCTTGTCTCGCGTGCCCGAGGAGACCACATCTTTCGAGCCCCAGCACGTGCAGGCGAACACTCCCTCGAGTAGCGACACCTCTGCTCTAAGCATTTTGATGCCGAAGTTCAGTCTCCTCAAAAGAAAGGATGCGTTATTCACCGAGGAGGTTGCTCGTTGGGCTGACTTACCGGTCGCTCAGCTCGGGGCTAGAGCAGCTACGCACTGCATGGTGGTACGCATTCAATCTTTGGGCTAAATTATACTTAGATTTTTCTCCATACTTAGATTTTGGTTCTTCTTTCGGAAGGTGAGCTCCTTGATCCATGCCGTGGCCTACCAGTCCGAGGTGAACTTGAATCGAGCTCTCGAAGCCGAGGAGTCCTCCCAAAGTGCCCACTCCAAGCTCAACTTAGCTTGCAACAAGATCAACCAGCTGAAGAACGATGCGCGAGCTAAGAAGGAGCTATTGACTCTACTAGTGGTGGAGAAGAATGAGCTAGAGGAGCGCGAGGCGACTCTGAAGAGAGAGAACGAGAACCTCGAGGCATTGGTGAAGGAGTGGACTGAAATTCTGCTCTATGCAATGGAGGAGGCCAAGGTCAAGGCCATCGAGGAGTACAAGTCTTAGGCGGAACATCGTGAGCAGTTGGTCGAGGTCGGGACAGTGGGCTGCCTCAAGGGTTTTAAGCTCAGCAGATGATTGACCCGGCGTGAATTCCCCTACCTCGACCTAAGTGCCATTACAACATCCAAGATCACCAAGGAGATGGCTGCTGAAGCTACTAAGGACCCGAACTCCAAGGAGGAGAGTGACGATGACCTTCTTGGCGATGAGACCGGGGGAGAGGGAGAGGGAGTTGATGCCGCCAAGGACCATATGGAGACTAATCTACTCGTCGGCGCCTCTATTGGGGATGAGGAGCCCCAAATTGATTGATTCCTCTTTTCTTGGACCTCCTTTGTAAATACTCGATGTCACGAGCCTCCAAGCTCAGCTAAATAGTTGTAATCTTTCTATTTCTTTTTTTTTTACTATGCACCCGAAATGCTTCATCAATGGAATACAATCATTTTGCAAAATTCCTTGTGTGAAAAAATTTCTCTAAGTATAGATTACTCTCGAGCTGGTGAGCTAGACCCAAATAGGAACAAAATTTTTCTAAGTATAGATTACTCTGAGCTATCAAGCTCAACTTGAATAGGAATAATCTAATCATCATTGTACACTGGGGTGAACAAACATTGTAGGGTACACGCCCGACCTGTCCGTGCCAGGGCTGCTTTGCCTTGCCCATGCCGAAGCGACTAGGTCTTAACGAGCCCATGCCGAAGAGGCGACTAGGACTTCTCTGCCCATGTCGGAGAGGCGACTGGGTCTTATATCATGCTGAGGTCTCTTGTCAGCTCAGCATAGCCCTTAGGCTTTTGGGAGTGACTTAAGGTCCTTTCTCTAGTTCATCATATTTAGGATCAACTTGGTGATCCTGTGGACTTACTCTTTTTTTTTTTTTTACGTTGGGGTTTCACAGATAGTATCTCCTTAGGTTGTCAATGTTCCAAGCTCGAGGTACCTGTTTTCCTTCCATGGTCTCGAGCTCATAGGTTTCTTCTCCGAACACCCATCTCACCTGGTATGGACCTTCCCAATTCGGACCAAGCTTACTCACACTGGGCTCAGGTACCATTACCTTACAGAGGACTAAGTCGCCAACCTAGAATAATCGCTTCCTAATTCAGGCATTATAATACCGAGCTACTCGCTGCTAGTGAGCCGCAGTTCGAATGTGGGCTAGATCACCTACCTCCTTAACGAGGCCCATGTTAATTCTGAGTCCATCGCCGTTCACCTCCTCATTGTAAGCTTCGAGCTATAACATCGATACTTCAATCTCTGTCGAGATCATGACTTCCGTCCCGTATGTGAGGTTGAAGGGTGTCTCGCCAGTGGCGATCTTGATGGTAGTCCGGTAATCCCAAAGGACACGATTCCACCCACTTTGTGAAGTAGTCCACTGCCACGATCAAGAACTTTCTCTACTTAGTTGCCAACGGAAATGGACTGAGGATGTCAATTCCCCACTATGCGAAGGGTCACGGGCTAGTCAAATACTTTAAATTGGTAGCAGGTTGATGAAGGATGTTGGCATGCCTCTGACATCTGTCGCATTTCTTGATGAGCTCGAATGCGTTTGCCTTCATAGTGGGCCAATAGTAGCCCTGCCTTGATGCTTTTTGGGCGAGTGCTCTGCCTCTCAAGTGTCCTCCACATAATCCTTCATGGATATCGTGAAGTATGAACTCAACTTCTAAGGGTCACAGGCAACGTAGGTAGGGGAGCGTGAATGATCTCCTGTATAGTCGTCCGTCTATAAGGACGTACCGAGCTAATTGACGCTCTACCCTTCGAGCTACATTGCATTCTATAGGTAGGGTCCCGTGGAGCAGATAATCAACGAGCAGGTCAACCCAACTCGGTTCCGCTTGCAACACAAGAACGACCTCTTCTACCCCTCCGAAAATGCTGGGCTTAGGTCCTCTATGTACACAGTTCGCATGGTGTTCTCATGAATAATTGCTAGTCGTGACAAGGCATCGGCCTTAGCATTCTCGAACCAAAGTATTTGCCTGATGAAACAAGAGCTGAACCTTAGTAGGATTTCCTTGACTTTGACTAAGTAGGCCGCCATAGTTGAGTCGTGTGCTTTATAGTCACCATTGACTTGGTTGACCACCAGTTGAGAATCGCTGCACACGATGAGATGTTTTTTTCCCATTTCTTTCGCTAAGTTTAGCCCGACAATTAGTGCTTCATACTCTGCCTCATTGTTTGACGCGTCGAATCCGAACCAGAGAGTGTACTCTAGTTTCACCTCATTCGGGCCATACAGTATCAGTCTTGCACCACTTCCTAGTTGGTTGGATGAGCCGTTCATTGGAGGATCCAGGGCTCCTTGTCCCAAGTCAGCATTGATCTGACCAGGGCTTGCATCAGTGTTTTTTTTGTATTTTATTTATTTTTTTTCAAAACCAGTTCAGAGGGGTCGGTTTAAGTCTCAAATACCCTCTGAACCATGGCCTAACCCAATATATCCTCTGTAGGGGCATATCAGGAAGGCTCATATACGATACGTATCAACCAATATAGGCCAATATTTTGAAGCTTGGATCTTGGTTATTAGTGATGGGCGATCTGAAAGCTCCTAGCTGGAAGAATGCCTGGACGTTGTTCGCATAGCGAGCTGGACCAAGTTGCAAAATAGAGATCAGAGAAATCGGGGTAGATGACCCAATGAGGTTGCTCCGATGCTTAAGTTAGTATTTTTGCTATGGTTCCAAGCTGAAAGCTTGAATTCTAGAGAGCTTGTGTGTGAGTAATCGCGCGTACCTGGGCCCTGGAGGGGTTGATGCCCTTATAAAGTTAAACTGCCGTAGGTCTCACAAAAAGTTTTCGCGATCCTCGGCCTTAGTAAATGAGATCCGTTTCCACTTTAGACGGGGAGTAACGTACAAGTCAATGAGTTCTATCGTTACCACCCGATCCAGGTGGGGAGAGGATAAGGCCTGCCATTACGTAGTGTGATCTCGGGAGGTTTGGAGTCCGCTGAGAAGCATCTAGAGTTGATTACGTATCACTTCAATTTCTGGGCTTCAAACTGGCTTAGGTGCCAAGGTGACTGTGCTAAGGTGACTCTATGTTGAGGTGGCTTTGTACTGAAGTGCCCAAACACCCGGGCTCCCAAACTGCTAATTAGGCTCCCCTTTCCGAGCTGTCATCCTGCTGGCAAATCGTGTCTACGTGACTTTTACTTACTAAGTCATGCCAAATTACCCCTCATCAGTTATCTTCCTCTTCTCCAAATGCTTGGGTATAGAGGCATATTTTGAATAATAGTAAAGCGGAAGCAAAGAAAAAAATGAAAGAAAGAAAGTGAGTTAGCCAAAAGCGATGTAAAATCAATGATAAGACTGCACACCGGTCATAATGATAAATTGCATATAGTCCACAACCAGCCAATCTCTCGGAGTGGGGGCATAGAGCAAGGTGAACAGGAGGCCTATAGGCCCAACTTGGGCCGCCCAAGGTTTCAAACTTTCATCACATATCAATCGGGTCGGAAAAAAAAAGTTGATTCATAGATTTGACCCTATCTCTATTGTCTAGAGAGGTATCAGTTGTCAAGTGATTATCTCGACTACAATATCCATGGTTTTCAAAACTAGATTGAACTAGAAAAACTGGGAACCGGTCATGTCCATTTTTTCCCAAAACTAGATTTTTGTCAAAAAACATTGATTTGGTCAGTAAACCACTTACCAAAGTGTTCAAACCGTTCAACGGTTTTGACCATTTTTTATTTTTTATTTTTTGTCAGAACGGGCTAACCATTCGATTCAAACGATCGAACCGTTTGACACGATAACCGGACCCTTGACCGGTTCACTGTCCGGGTCAGTTTTAAAAACCTTGACAACATCAGCCTCCATGGTGCACTTTAATGCATCAGTCTGTACAAATTCATTGTCTTTTTCAAATTTGCGCTTAAAATTGATCAAAGGACTGCTATAATAACATTCCTTTTTTTTTTCTTATGAAACATCAACATTCTTTTGGGTAGAAATGTTAATATCAATATTGATCTCCAATGATATTTTTCTTTTGCTTTCTTTTATGAAAGAGATTCGGTGGTTTTTGACCGGTGTTGATTTTGGCTGTATTACCTCACGGTCCAGATGTAGTAGGCATGTTAGGTAAATACAAAAGAGTGAGCACCTAATAGCTGTGTGACACATGTCTCAATTAATGTGCCTTTCATCTAAACATTTTTGCTCCTTTAGATACAAATTACCCATTATTTTATTATCTTTGTCAAAATAATTAAAAATAAAAAACAATGAAAAAAGAAAACGTAAATGAGTCCCAACTCCCAACACGTTTAGGTTTTCCTTTTTCATTGTTTTTATTTTTAATTATTTTGACAAAGATAATAAAATAATAGATAATTTCTGTCTAACAGAACAAAAACATTTGGATAAAAGGCGCATTAACTGGGACATGTGTCACACAGCTATTACGTGCTCACTCTTTGAGCTTACATTACGTGCCTACTACATCCAGACCCATCACCTCATCCCCCCATTTCTAATAAGCTTGAAGCTTTGTTGAAGAAGCAATGTAGAGATCTCAAAATATTATAAAAGAAGTGACCCCAATAGCAAAACAACTTCGAAGTCATGATCTTTGATATTATCTCAAAGATAGTAAAGAAATCTAAAGAAATTGCTGCTTTAAGGCTAAGAAGGAACCCTACTGATGGAGGGTGATTTGGCCCGACCTCATCATTAGAGGACACGTGGACTTGACTCAAGATAAGTGACAACTCAGCACAACCAGTCCACCAAGATCCAGCATGGCAGCTCGCTACAAGATGACACTCTGATTATCCCGAGCTAAGATTCTTCCAGGTAGGAAGTGCCCCGAGCTAAGATTCTCCCAAGACGGGAATCCCCGAGCTGAAGGCACTTCGGGTTGAGCTCGGCAGCCTCCTAAGAATAAACTCCCCCTGTCCAAACTCAAGTAGGCCACCTCGGGTAGATGCACCTCGGCACAGGGTAAATCAGTACAAGGTAACTCAGGGCAGAGCAGCTCGGCATATCACGGGAAGATCTCCTGCCTGACAACCATACCTGCCAAATCTGGAGATTGCGCCCACGTCTCTCGCCAGGCGGTGTCGTGCCTGCCAACCCTGAGAGGTGTCCCTTTTCTGGCAGGGCTATGCTCTGCAACGATTACCTGCACCCACCAGCTCAGCCCTGGCAAGTAACGACTACGGCAGAGAATCAGAGGCGGTTATACCTGATTTGTTAGGACATCAGTATATAAGAGCTCCGACCCCCAAGAGCAAATGTAACTTGCGTGATCTGCACTCTAGCCCTTTCATTTTTGCTCTGCAACTCTCTCTTCTTGCTACTAACTTAAGCATTAGAGTTTCATGCCGGAAGAGCTCCCCGGGGTTCCTTCTTCTTCCTCATAGGTATCTCGTCCGTCGCCAGCTAGGAGCGCAGCCGCTACCAGTTAGGAGTGACCAGATCGCGCACCATCACCTACTATAGATTCAAAGCATGGTTTTTAAAAACGAACCAGTTAGGGGTCCGGTGACCGGTTTGAACGGTCTGACCGTTCGACCCGAATGGCTAGCCCATTTTGACAAAAGAAATAAAAATAATTAAAAAAATTTTGAAAAACAGTCAAAACCGTTTGAACAGTTCGAACGATTAACTGACCGGTTCAGCAGTTTGTTGACCAAAATCAATGGTTTTGAGGAAAAAAGTGATTTTAGAGAAAAACAAAACCGATCAAGTGACCGATTCCCAATTTTTCCAGTCCAACCGTCCGGTCTGGTCCAATTTTGAAAACAATGATTCGAAGTCATGGTTTGATGGGTTGGAGGAAGTTGGAAGGGAGATGGGAGTCTTGCCCTTTCTTGCCAAGGCTCCCATTAAAGAGGAAGAAGACAATGAACATTAACGTTTATATCTTTTCTCCATTCCATTTGCATATATTTTTAAGAATAGGCGTTTTGATCAAAAAAATTGTTCTTTTGTCCCGCTGATTGTTTTTGTAATATATTTGAAAACATATCCGATTTTGTAATTTTTTTACTTTTATTTTTATATTTATTAAACTAATCTTCTGTCCATTAAATTGCTCAAAAGGAAATTATATAAAGCCAATATCAATTTTTATAACAAAGAGGAAATTTATATAGGAATCTTTTATCATTACCCTTCCGACATCATACAAATTGCCTATTAAAACAACACAAAATGGGGTCAGACTGACATTCAACCTGATTACTTTAGTAAAAACATCGTGTTATTTATACTTTATAGTTTACTTTACTAAGAAATAAAAATTAATTAATTTTTTTTATGGTTAAATATTTAAGCTATCCTTATGGCCTAGGAAATAGACACAAACATACCCTATTGTTTAAAAAATTATTTGAAGTACTCCAAACATTTCTACAACTGTCAGAAACCCATAACGGAAAGACGAAAAAAACCATTTTACCTTTAATTTTTCTTCAAATTTTCAAAATATAACATTTCTTCTTCACCCAGATCTATCCTAACAACTCTAGATGTGAAGTCCCAAAATCCAAAAAATATCTCTTGGGCGCTCTCTCATCTTCTCATTCAAGAGAAGACTAGAAGAGAAGGTTGGGTGTCTCAAGTCGTCTCTTTGTCTGAAGACGTCAGTCGTAACTGATTAAACAGTGGTCCAAAAGTGGAGTGTCTTGATTACGTTGTTAGTTGCATGTTTTGAAGATATTTTGATGTACTTCAATTTCGAGGTATTTCGAGGTATTTCGGTGTACTTGATTGTCCCCTATAGTTATCTAATATCTTCTATCAAAATTTGGTTTTTTAAGCGGTAAATCATAATATTAGTTTGAATGGGAGCTTGGGAAGCAAGCTTGGTTACAAATACGAGTGTCGATTGAACTGAATTTGGTCCAATCCGATCCAGTTTAATGTGAGTCCATTATATATGGACCAGGTTCAATTCAATCTTATGAATAATTTGAACCATTTTGGACGAGTTCAATTTAATGTTTGGATCGTTCAATTTGTTCAAATTCACTTTAATTTAAATTGGTTTCAATCCAAACCCGATCTATTAACACCTATATTTTTATCTTAACTGGATATTGGCTTAATCCAACCAAATCCAATATAAATTTATTATAAATGGATCAGGTACAGTCCATTCTAATAAATATTTTAGACCGGATTAGTCCAATCCACTTATGTCTTTTTGGTCTGTCCAATCCATTTAAATTGATTTCGGACTGAAGAGGGTACAATCCAAAACCAGTCTATTGACACCCTTGGTTACAAACGGAAATTACATTTAGCATATTCAAGAATTCTACTCTGGAAATACTTGAGTGAAAACTGAGAATGACTAACTAATCAGTTCATTAAGTATAAGTTTTCTTCTCACAAGGATGATGGGTTTCAGAATTTCAGTAGATTTAAACATGGAAATTAAAAATGAGAAGAATATATAATTGCTTATAATCCGGCAGCCACACGCCTGAAAGCCTCTTGATCTGAAACCTTAGGGTGGAAGCCTTGCACAGAAACGACCAAGTTGTAGCATAAAAATGCCTGTTGTTCCCTAGATCCTTCGTCCGGAACCAGAACTCTAGGGTACGCCCCTGTACACCTTACAATTACTTCCCCTCCTTTAAAAATGCCAAACTCCGCCATTACTACCTACACCCATGGTTTTTAAATCATCATTGACCCGGACAGTTGGACTGTTCAGCCTGGGAACTGTTTAGACAATTCTGTTTTACTCTAAACTCGGTCTCTAGTCAAAAACCGTTGAACTGGTTAATGACCCATTAACCCGGATGGTCAAACTGTTGACCCATTCAACGGTTTTGGCCATATTTTATTTTTAATTATTTTTATTTTTAAATTTTTATTATCAGAACGGGTCATCCACTTCCCTTCCTTCAAAAACACCAAATTCTGCCATTACCACCTACATCGCTTTCCCTCCTTCAAAAATCAAAAACACCAAACCACATCATTATCACCCCATCATCCAAAACCAACTCTCCGTCATAAATTTTTCAGATCAATTTGATTCCCGAGTAGATGAAAATTTAAAGAACAATGAAAGGCAAAATCAGTCACAAAAGGGTGATTTTGGAATTAAGAAAAATTATATATGTCACGTGACATCATATGCGAACAGATTGTAAGGACACACTAATAATGATGGAGACGGGATCTGCTCCTCACATATGGGTATCTCACAGGCACATCCATTGTGCATTGAGAACATCTCTTGCGAATAATAACTTATAAGTACAAGAGATGTTCCCAATGCATAGAAGGATGTGCATGTGAGATTGGTGTGAGGCGCCTTGTGTGAGGAGTAAATCTTGTCTCCTAATGATAGGAGAGGATTTTGTCCATTCTCAAAATGTTCAAGGTGCTTTTAAGTAATTTTGAAACAATAGGGTATGTTTGTGTCATTTACTTAACCATAAGAGTAATTTAAGTATTTAACCTAAATTCTTATAAAATAAGGGTAAAAACAAAAATCTCCCCTGAAATTTCTAACAATAATAAAAACCTCCCAATTTCATTTTAACAAATACCTGCCTTGAAGTTTTCAAAAACTCAATAAAGACCTCCCTTCCATCACAAACCCAAACAAAAAATTCAGACTTATGCATCAAATTTTCCAAATGCTCATTCTATCATTTTATAAATTATTTTACATACAATTTTACTAAAAACTTCCTTCGATCTCTTTATCCTCTTTTAATCTCCCATCTCTAAACTCCATCCACTCAGTTTAAACGTTGTGTGATAGATCTCTCTCCAGTTGTTTCAGCTTGCTATGAGGAGATTCAGGGTTGGAGAAGGAAGGAAAATGCAATGGCTGATCCCGAATCAGAAACTATCAAACAAAGAAGAATGAGGAATTAATTGCACATGGCATTAGAAATCAGCATAACTTGGAGTAGGAGAAAGCACAGGAAGAAGCTAAAAGAGAAGCAGATGAGTCAAATCTTGTATAGTTGAGAAGGTGTCTGAAGAAAGGCTTATTATTATCATTACTGAACAAATTAACAATCAAAAGCAAACCAATGTGACAATCCAAAAACGTCAGAGTGTTCTAGAGGACGATGACTATGTCATTTGTGTGCATGAAAATGTATGAGAATGTAAAAGCTGTTTCTTTGATCTGTATTGCACCGGCGATTTTTTTTTTGGGGGGGTAAATCACAGGTTTCATTGAAGCTACGCTTGGTTTGAAGGAAAAGGTTGTAAAAGGTAGGAAAACCTTCAAATACAGCCTAAAAGAAAAATAGAAACAACAACATTAAAAATCAAACACAGTAGAAAAAAAAAAAAAGGAACAGAGAAACCAACAACCGAAACCGTAACACTCCTTCTAGTGGTCTCTACTCCTGCTACTCCGGCTGCTGAAAATAGACTTCAATTGCCGAAACCCAATGCCCTTCGAGATCCCCTTTGTTACCGCCAAGTTGCTCGGTTCCTCTTTGGCTTCTTAACATTTCCCCAATCCTAGCCAAGCCTTAGGGTTTACATTCTTCTCTTTTGCTCTGGAAAGGAATGTAAGAAAAAATGTAAATGTGTTGTTGCTTGAATGAGGGCAATTTTGATAATTTAAAATATTTTAAATGACAATCGTTAGGGTTAATTTCGTAACTTTGTAAATTTTCCGTCTGGGATAATGGTCGAAGGGAGGTTTTTGTCAAGGTTTTTAAAGGGGAGGTATTTGTTAAAATGAAAATAGGAAGGTTTTTATTATTATCAGAAAATTAAGGGGGAGGTTTTTATATTTTACCCAAAAAAAAAATTGATTTTATTTATACTTGTTTACCGTTGGCAAAGTTCAAACATTTGAATTTCTACGCAGGACGGCCGCTCGGAATTGGGTCTCGGACTCTCGGCGAGTGAGAGAGCGTGAGGAACAGGGAAAGAGATGGGGGAAAGAAAAATCAGACCTGGTTCTGGTTCCGGACCTTCTAATTGGTCATGGGCAGACGAGGTAGAAAAAGAAGAAGAAGCTCAACTTCAGCGCCTTCAGCAGCTGAAACCCAATCCCTTTGGCTCTGCAAGGCCTAGAGAAGTTGTTCTAGAGGAGAAAGGAATCGACTGGAGAAAGATGGATCGAAAACTACACGAACCTTCAAATTTAAGGTATTCATTTCCGTTTCGAGTTTGGCTTTTGGATTTATTCCTGGTCACAGTTTGCTGTTTTCTGCTCGTTTCCCTTTCATTTTATTCTTTTTTCTTCTCTTGTTTAGTGAAGAATCAAACATTATGCTTTCTTTTGGGGTTCTCTTGGGTTGAGCTAGAGTTTCTCAAATCTATGAAGGGTTGTGATCCAAAGCTTTGGGCTTGCCTGGATTAGGCCAGACTGGACAGAGAAACTGTGCCCATGATTCCCATTTTTATTTCAAACATAGCTTGAAAAAAAAATTAACATTCCTTGCCTGCTTTAGGGAGAATATTGTTTTAAAGGAAAATATTCCAGGACCAACACTACCAGCGAATAAAAAGCAGCAATTTCCCCCAAGGAACAAGGCCCCCGAACAGAATGTCACAAGATATGGTTGCGATAGAAGCAGAGCAGCTCCATTGTTGCCTCCAACTATTCAGAATCTTGGCACCTCTGTTCCACCTTTGATGTATCCACCTAAAAATGTCACGGAACTGGTGGAGGGGATGCAGCAGAAGCCTCACAACTTCGACAGATTGGACAGTCACCAACTGTTCTTCCAAAAGCCTGAGAGGCAACATGAACCCCACATCCAGAGGCAGAGAGAGAACAAGACCCATGAACAGGGGACGCAGTGGCCTTACAACAAGTCCAATGGACTGAGACTTCTCAGTAGCCGAGGTCCTTCATCCCAGAGATATCTCCAACATCCCGACAATGTGGACGACTTAATGGGTCAATCAATTGGGGCAGCCCATAATATGAGAACCATGAATATATCGTCAGCTCATAGAGAAATCAGAGATTGGGAGAAGAACATGGATTCTGGTTATAAAAGAAATAACTATGGACACGGACTGATGGGTCATCCGGCAGCAAATGACATTATCGCAAGGCCTTTCCCCAGACATGATTGGAGACCATCTACTGATGAGAGTGGTTGGGGAAACATGAAATATGAATACAGAAGAATGGAAGATACTGAGGAGTTAATGGACCCACCGCTAGCAGAGGACCGCTTCCCAGTGGTAAATCGTGGTAGGAGAGGACCGCTTCTGAAAAATGAGAGAGTGCGGAGATTAGGTGCTGATGAGTGCGGTTGGGGGAACATGAAAGATGAATATAGAAGAACGAAGTGTGTCAGGGACCAAGAGCATTTTGAAGCTTTAGCTGATGGAGTGGGGTGGATGGACGAGTCCAATTTGAACTTGGGCAGACCTGGCTTTGGAGAGCATCGTAGAGGTAGAAGGGTAAGATCTGCAATGGAGGAGGACGAGTGGGAGAATATGGAAGGCAACAGACAACCTAGAATTGCCAGAGGGAAGTTTGTGGATGGAGGGAGAGCAGGAGCCAGTCACAATCTGACAGCAGAGAGTGTTAACAGGAAATACAGGAAGAGTAATGGAAGCAAAATATAACCAAGAATTGCCAGAGGGAAGTTTGTGGATGGAGGGAGAGCAGGAGCCAGTCACAATCTGACAGCAGAGAGTGTTAACGGGAAATACAGGAAGAGAAGTAATGGAAGCAAAATATAACTAACTACAGTCAAAGAAGAATTTGTTCATTTCTTCCCCTCGCGCTATTTATTTATGTAGGAAACTAGCAAACAGACTAAGCAGTGTTATCTGTGTTATCTTGTTTTACGGAAGAAGTATCTTGATGTCATCTATTTTTTCTGCTAAAGTAACTTTTATTAATGCAACTAATTTTAAGGTTTCTAAGAACGTCCCTAAGCCCTTTTCTGTCTTCTGACTTTCTTCTCTCTTTGTCATTTTTGGGCGGGTGAGTTAAATGTGTAGGGGCTAAGAATATTACTACAGCCCACAGGATATTGAATTTGCTTTAATATTGAACATACGAACAACGTATCTGCTAGCAAATAATCACTCAGGGAAATCACTCGTTTGAATGGATAATCTTTCATGAATCCTTCCTTCTACTGAGTTATCGGGACTCGGGACTCGATCCGATAATTCAAGCAGTGACAATGGTTATATTTGCCACCTAAAGGAACAAAGCAAAACCAGAATCCTCTTTCTGCATCAGCCACAAGAGTACTGCATGATCAACGATATACCAGAATTCATGGAAGGTCAAATGAATTAGACACAGTCCAGAGTCAGGATGCCAACACAATTGTGTAAATCAAGCTATATAGTAATCACTAGGGGTGTCAATTGGGGTCCAATGTGAGTGAAGTATCAGTTTCCAATCCAATTCAATGAATATTTTGGACCAATTTGGACTGGTCCAATTTAATGTCTGGACCATCCAATCTATTCAAATTCATTTTGATTTAGATTGGTTTCAACCCAAAAGCCGGTCTATTGATACATATATTCTTATCTTATATCAATGGACCAGATATTGGCTTAACCCAACCCAATCCAATATAATAGATCAGGTCCCAATCCAATCTAATAAATATTTTGGACCAAATCGATCCAATCCAATATGTCTTGTTGATCCGTCCAATTCATGCAAATTAATTTTGGACCAGATGGGGTCTAATGCAAAACCAGTCCATTAACACCCTTAATAATCACAAGTGAACACACCATTGTGTTGGGAAGAAATTAAGTTTATCCACAAACTATTTCTCTCCCCAAAATAAAAACTTGTAGATATTCAGCTATTACAATTCCAAAAAAGATATCAACAAAAACAATCATAAGCCAAGCAAAGAGAGACACACACGATATTTAACGTGGAAAACCCCTCCAATGTGAAGGGTAAAAACCACGGGGCCAAGGAGACCCAACCAAAAATCTCCACTAATAACTTGAGGTAACAATTATAGTAACTCAAACACCACAATATGCTCACAAACTTAGAGCAAATACAGATTCTCAAACATACAAACGAGAATACCAAAAGCGGTGAAAATAACAGTCAGAAAAACTCACAAACGCGGCTACTATTTAGGCCACAACATGGAGACCTTCACTACTCCAAATCAGATCTCCACCGTTCCGATCGTAGGTTTGTGAGTTTCGAACAATCCCACCAAATTTCAGCCAAATCGAACCACAAATGACCCTTGATCAGAATAATTGATGAAGACTGCCGCGAAATGTTTTCTTTTCCCGAACAACTACGAGTTACTTCTGTTAGACCTCAAATAACCGGCGATTCAGAGCTCCGATCAAAGATCCGACCGTTCAGAATGAAGAAAAATGAGTTATCCACTTACTTTCCAAATTTCTGCTCGATCAGACGGTGGATCGGAAAGTTCCGGCCGTTTGATGAACTCTGCGCACTGAGAAATCTCAACAGTATTTCGATTTCTTTCTTTTCTTCTCTCTCTTCAATACGCCGCACGCAAAAGAAAATCTAACCCTAGTTTTTTTTTTTCTTTTTTTTTTGAAAAAAAAAACAGTTGGCTGAAGGAGAGTGGGCTATAATATGGGTCAATATCCCATAATGGGCTGGACCCAACACATTGTTCTTTACACATAGGACCCTGGCATGTTCGCTTGTGGTTGGTTACATGGCCTGGTTCACATGCAACAAATCCTGTGTCTTACATTACTAATCATGACTTTAGTAGTGAGACCACCACCCCAATGAACTTCAGATGATCTCTTGGAAGCAAAAATTCTACTCACATAGCATTTAGTTGCATATTAAGAATATTTTCTATATATGTATATTAAATTTATAAGAAAATGTTTCCAATGTGCAACTGGATTCCCATGCTTTCAGTCTATACAGAATTTTTGTTTGCAAAAAATCACGTAACTAGCTAGTTAACATTGCAGCAGTAATATGATCATATGAGGTTAGGAACATGTTACACTGATATTTAGGGTGCATTTGGTTGCAATGCAAATTTATTTGCATGAATGCAAATCTAGGTAGTCCAAATAATTTAGATGCAAATTCTGATTTATTTTTATTTCAAATTTTACCTTATTTTTTATTGTAGTAAAAATGGAGTAAAATAAGACCTTAAGTAAAAAAGAGTAAAACCTCAAACAAAATTAAACTAGAATTTACATTTTTTTTTTTCATTTGTACTCCCTTACATTTATATTAATGCAAACAAAATTGCACTGCAGCCAAATGCAGCATTAGCTTCAATTAACTGGCTGGAATCCCAAAAAGGTCTATAATGGGCCATTGAATTCAGTTGGCATCAATAGGCACATGTAAGAATGGTAAATGAGCATTTAGAAATTATTTTGACACCTGTCCCTTAAAATATCAGGCTAACATGGTTTTCCACGATTGGCGTATCCTCTAGGCCCTTGCAGGATTCTGATTCCAGGAACAATGAGAAAAGGGCTCAAACATGCTGATCCAATTTAATTGAACATAATTATTCAACTTCTTATGTTACCGAAAAGAAAACAACAAGGTTATGGCCGTTACAAGAGAATAGTCACAAAACACTGACCAAGAACAGAAAAAGATTGCATCTAAGAACTTGGAAGAAAAAGGAATTTGGTTGGTTTTGGGGACTGGGAAGCATTGCCTCCTAAGTCCTAACTTTCTTCTAGTCCCCGTCCCGATTCCCAAGTATTCTAATCTCTCTCTCTCTCTCATTTTATAGATAGCTAACACCTTCCCCACCGATAACTTCACCAATGCGGTATGCTAAATTTCTTCCAGTTCCCTTCCCAAGTATTCGAACTGATGCCTCTGGGCTAACAACTAAAACCATCCCAATACCCATGTTGAACGTTCGCCTCATCTCTGTATCATTTATCTTTCCAACCTGACATGAGAACAATTACCAACCAGTTACAAGAACATACAACCCAATAAAAGAGCAAAAGGGGATAGGAAAAAAAAAAGGGAAAATTGAACTCTTACCTCTTGGATCCATTTGAAAATAGGAGGAACTTTCCAAGAGTCTTTATAGATGGCGGCCCCAGCCCTTTTGGGAAGACTCGAGGTATGTTGTCTGTAAACCCACCACCTGTGATGTGGGCTATCCCTTTCACACCTCCCTCATTTATAATGTCAAGCACCTTTTTTTAAAAATCAAAAGATAGGATGATACTTTGCCAACCACATAATCAGTACCTAGTCTACCACAGCACTGACAAAATGATATGTAGAACAGAGGACAGAGGGTAACCTGATTAACATAGATAATAGTTGGAGCCATAAGAGCTTCGCCTAATGTGACAGGTTCTCCAGGAAGTTGGTCCTTTAAAGAAAGACCACTTTGGGCCAGAACCCTGTAAAGAAATCAAGAAGATTTGTCAAAGAATTTGAGTTTTTTTTTCTTTTTTTTTTTTTAATCCTAATAAGAAAAGAAAACTCAGCAAATTATTTGTAAGGTATGACTATATTCAAGACCTCAAGTCTGCACAAATAATTGAAGATAAGGTAACTAATATTGGAGTTTCTTATTTTTATAAATAAAGCAACTTTTACTACAAAGAAGTGAAAATACAATACCAACAAATCACCTCTAGATGATAGTACTGATCTGCTCTGCCCACTGTGCTTTCAAGGAAATGAATCTATTAACCATTTATTTTGTTTCCGTTCCTTTTCCTCTGCAGTATATTTTGGTTCTCATTGAACTCCCTCAACTTACAAAGAAATTTTCAAAATTCCTGGTTTCCATGTATTATTGATCTCAAACAACTACTAAATGAGAAGAATACCTTTATGCAAATTCTTAGCTGGATTGATGTGTCCTCTTATTATATCTGCTTGGCACGAAAATGAAAAAGATTTTAATCAGAAAACTATTTCAGTGCAATGGATCATTAACCATGCTAATTCAATCACTCAGCCCTCTGAGTCTGTGATTGATCTTTCTGAGTCTGATGTTATCCACAGTTCCTCTTTCTATTCAGTTAGACGCGAATATAAATTTCATTTTGTGTTCAGATGGAGGCACTATTTCAAAGAATTTAAGCTCTTTGGATATATTTATGTTACCCCCAATGCTTCTGTGATAGGTGCATTTGCTGAACGTTTTGACTCCCAAGGGCTAGTAGAAGAAGCTGAACTAATGGCTATTTACAGAAGATTACAGAAAACAGATCAAGAAGGACGGATCTATTTGTTAATCTGTTTGGACTCTTATATTGTTTTGCATGCTATACAAAATCAGGCTTCTCTACCTTGGACTTGTTTACATCCCTAACTCTAGTTTGAACTTTAGTATCTAAAGTGGGACCATGTTCTTTTTGTCATATTCATTGTAGGTTTAGCGTTCCAGGCTCCAGCACATGAAATGGCCCAGTATGCAAAACATGCTCGCCAAATTATGGAAGTTTTTGACTCTGCTCTAATTTGACTTCCTTGTATCTTTTGTCCTATGATATAGTTACTTTATTCAGCAAAAAAAAAAAAAAATCTATTAAATACAACAAATTAGTTATATGATTGTTCTTAACTGCCCTTAGCTAGAAGGGGGCACTCTATCTATCAAAATATAAGAAAACCATATCAAGTTCACATAAATGATTGGAAAATTTGCATTATTTTAGTGTGGCCAACCTTCTCACGAGAGAAAACCCATTAGAATGGACTCCACCTGATGGAAGACCAATGAGAATATCTCCAGCTACAATGTTTCTCCCATCAATGAGTGCATCCTTCTTAACAATTCCCACAGCAAACCCACTGAGATCATATTCACCATCAGCATAAAAATCTGGCATTTCTGCTGTCTGCAAGAAAGACAACTTTACACCAATACTAACAATTTTATATTTCTCTTCTAGCTTAGAGAAAAAGGCAGAAGCCCTTTTAGACTATCCAAATTTAATTGAATTTCAAATGAACTAACACTCATTACATGAATCCATATTATCAGGACCTTGAAGATGACATCAAACGTATCTAAAAAATAAAATTTCTAGAATTTCTTAGAACTCCAAATATTTTTTGATAATAAAAGAAAAAATTTGTTAAAGAAAAAAAGGAAAACTGAGTACAACCAATAAGGTGCTAAGATAGCACCAATCAACAAAAACAAAACAAGTGTACTCAGCTAAACAACAAGTAGGGCAGCAAGGCCACCAGAGAGCACAGCAAGAAACCCTTCTAGACAGCAACTCAGATTGCCCCCAAAGACAACACCTGAGTAAACAAGCTCAGACCTCCTTATCAAAATAATCTTCCTTCCCTCCTTCCTCATTCCAAATTTATCCCCCTTCCCCAACTATGGTCTTCTTAAGACTCTCTTCCCTCCTCTTCTCATACTCCTCAAAAGATCTTCTTCCAAAAGCCTCATCTCCCAAGAAGAAAAGACCCAAAGACTTGCCAACCTCCACCTCCCTATCAACAAGCACACTTAAATCTACTCTTCCTTGTTTCACCTCCTCCCCTTTTGATCCAACCCTCCTTGTCCTCTTTCCTCTTTTCCTCCAAAACTCCACTTTGATTCTGTAGAGAAGATGGGCCGGATGACCCATAGACTATGTGTCTTATTTTATCTCTTTATTTCTCTTATGTTATGTTTTTTGAATTATCTGTCCAATTAAGGGCCTCTCTGTAAATTACTAAAATTTAAGTTGATGAAATAGGCCCTTCTTTGTCTCCTCACCTCACGTCTTGCTTAGTGAATTTTGTAATTTGTACTCAGACCAAAAAATAGTGTGAGTCGTTTTGGTATATTTTTGGCATCGATGCTGCATATATAGCACCGTTTTCTGAGAAAACAGTAATTTTTTTTTGTTTGGAAACGTTACTGCCAGGTAGGACGTTTCCTGTGACAACAACAAAACCTTATGTTTGGTACCAGTGCTCCATATCTGTTTTCAGCACTGATACCCATTGTAGGAGGTTTACGTCACTACTACGTCGAATTCGGTATTTTCCCAGACCATGCCTTGTCAATTTCCAAGACATCATTTGAAACATCATTTTTTTATAAAAAATAATTCCAAATATATTATTATTTTCCGGAATACTGATTTTTCCAATATGACGCTGATGTATCACCGTTTTCTGGAACAACGACATCGTTGCCAAGCACTGATGGTCTCTCACTTGGGTACACAATTGGTATGTAGTTCCTGATTTCTAGTCTCATACAATTCCATCTGACGTTTAGACTTTGGGCTTTTTTCTTTAAAAAATAAAAATTAAGGAATGGAAGCATGGCCCAGGCCCAGGCCCAGGCCCGAACCGGCCCATGCCCTGACTATAGCAATTAGCAAAATACGCATTCGGAAGCATACATGTCCGATGAATTGCGGACCGTTGACACCAATCCCTTTTCCGATCCCGGATACATCTATAGTTTGTAATTTGAAATTTCATCCAAAGAGACGTTATGAACTTTTATCTTTTAGCAATAATTTTTGAATTTTTAATTGTTTATTTTAAGTTTTAATGGTGAACTGCGTCTCGTCTGTCTACATTTAATGCTCGAACTACACACCAGAGCCTTCTCTTACAAAATTCTCTCCACTTTCTGTCTCTCAGAATCTCTGCATCTGACCTTTTTCTTCCCCGGAACCTCGCCATTTCCCTCTGTTGCCTTTTATTCCCCCCCGAAACCCTAACCCTAATTCAATCAAAACTTTGGGGCGTTATTTAGCAAGGCCTCTCGACGGATCGACCGAGACATTGCATATCTTTCCTACCTACCATTCGTGTAAGTTCCTTCTTTTATCCCTTCAAAATTCCTTTTTCTTTACTCTGAAGAGTAGCTTTCTTGGATAAAAATGATCTTATAGTGAGATGGAGTGAGGTGATCCAGGTCAGTGTTTTGTTATATTTGTATCCTATTATGAAGAATATTGAGTCAAGTGAAGTTCTTGTTCTTGATCATTGTCATTTTATTTTCGTTTGTTGAAGCAAGTTTACTGGAGAAATTTACTGTAAAGACTGTTAATCCTGTGAGTAGAGATGAACTGAGTTGGCTTTTTTTAAGTTGTTCGATTCGATCATTAAATTTGTTGATTTTGATGTAATGATTATTCCCCTATTTCCTTCCCCTGGAGGAATCGATTGCTTATTTTGACGAGTGCAGTCATTTGAACTTATTAAGTTCTAAGCAATGTTTGTATACGAACTTTATGAAGGTTTACAAATAGAAGAGCTTTATCTTTGTTCAACTGCAGAAGAAATCATGTTGATATCAGCATTTTAGTCACTGCTTGAGAAAATGGGGATTGAGAAACAAAGTTCGAAGAATGGAGGAGGCTATGTTGGTGGCTTTCTTCAATTGTTTGACTGGAATGGGAAGTCCAGGAAGAAGTTGTTCTCTAACAAGTCTGATATACCAGGTACATTTATCTTTCCTATTCAAGGGTTACTATGATATATGCACTATTCCTTGTTTATGTATAGTCTTTTCTGGGATTCATAATGGATCTTCTTTCTTCTGGCATTTCCTGTAGAGATATTAAAACAAGGAAAGAAAAGTGAAGGGAATTTGCCGATGACATGGCTTCATCTGGTGTGTATATGCCTCTTTTTTCTTTTCCGTTTTTTCCTCCCTCTGATATAATACGGAAAGTGCATTTATGATTATATTTTGTTTTCTCATATTTGCAGGCTGAGGATGATGATATTGGAGGAGGGTCAAGTATAAAAGGAAGTAGTGATTATAGTTGTGCTTCATCGGTCACTGATGAAGAAGGCTATGGAACCAGGGCCCCTGGGGTAGTAGCTAGACTCATGGGATTGGATTCCTTGCCAACTTCTAATGTTGCAGATCCCTATTCTACACCATTTTATGATGCCCAGTCCCTTCGGGATTCTCACTGCCACAAGAAAACACTTGAGTTTCACAATGAGCGTGGAATTTTGCATTCTGGGGACATGTCCAATAAAATGGACAGTTTTTGTAGGAATCCTGTGGAATCAAGACCTCAAAAGATGGCCAACAGGCCTATTGACAGGTTTCAAACCGAAACACTGCCTCCAAAATCCGCTAAATCCATTCCGATTACCCACCATAAGCTTTTGTCTCCTATCAAGAGCCCTGGATTAATACCAATTAAGAATGCAGCTCACATAATGGAGGCAGCTGCAAAGATTATTGAGTCAGGGCCTCAACTTACAATTAGAGGCAAAATGCCATCACTTGGCTCTACTTCAGTGCCCTTGAAAGTTCGGGATTTTAAGGAGAAACTGGAAGCTGCTCAAAGACGACCCTCTAGGCTTCCTGAAGCATCTCAAAGAGTTGTTGAACCTAATGCCATTAAGTATCTCAAGGGACAGTCTCTGAACAAGAGCTGGAATGGAACAGAAGATACACCACAGTTCAGGGCTTCTTCAGATTCAGATGAAAATAACTCTTCTGGCCTGAAGAATAAAGGGAAATCCATTTCACTTGCTATCCAAGCGAAGGTCAATGTTCAGAGAAGAGAGGGTCTGGCCTCAAGTAATAATAGGGTTTTGTCAAGCCAGAAGGAGCAACTTGATGTTAAATCAAACCAGAAATTGAAGAACCAGCCAAATGCTCAAAGGAATGTCCAGAGGAAATCTTCTATGCAAAATGCATCTGGAGTCCTCAGGCAGAATAACCAAAAACAGAATTGCAGAACGAATAAGGACAAGGTCCCTTCAAAGCTTTCAGGTAATAATCAACAAGGTAGAAAAGATCTTTCTGGAGATACTTCCTTTGGACGAAATAAAACGTTAAATAAGGCTGGAGGGCACTCCAAAGCTGGATCTAGGAAGACCAGCTTAGAGGCTACTGACATTGAAAAGGAGGTTCCATCATCCAGAACAAATAGTTTTCGTCGAAAGAAAAGATCCATTAATGGGGATTTCCACATTGAGAAGAATGGGGTTATTAGTACTGTTTCAGTTGATGAAGATAAGAAACCTATCCAGTCCAATGCAGCAAGAGATGGACACCCAAAGTGGATGGAAGATAATAGTAGGAATGACATGGATGTAGTTTCATTCACATTCACCTCTCCCATGATAAAATCTATTCCAGGATCACACTCCTCTTGTCAGATTGTAGAAAATAGTAGTAGCTCTTCTTTAGATTCTCATAGTAAAAATCTCCCTGCTGCAGCAAAAAGTTCCAAATTGCCTTCCCTTGGTTTAAATGTGATAGGAGGTGATGCCTTGAGTATTCTTTTGGAAAAGAAGCTGAGGGAACTGACATATGGAATTGAGTCTTCTTGTTGTAACATGGTCAAAGAAGGAACTGTTTCTAGTTCTGCATCTATGCTGCAAGATCTGGTGTCTGCTCTAAGTGCAATAGGCACCACTTCAAGAGAAGCCAACAAGGTTTCCCAACTTGGGCTCCACACAGACAATTTTGGTAGCATGTATGATGCTACTTGCTCACCAACTGATGCTCAGATGCTTAAGATGAACCATAGCGTCCAGGTATGATGACTAGTTCATGCTCTTAATCTCATGTACTTAAGCTTTATTTATTTAGTTGCTGTTGGTACACTGATTAAATACCTAGAATGCAATTTATTAAATGTTTCAATAGCCTAAATCAATCTCCATATAGACTTTGCCTAGTAATGTTTTGCTTAAGGCTTTGTTTGTTTCAATACAAATGAGGTGAAAAACAATTTCACTTTGAAATATTTCATCTATATGTCTTCCCCTTATTATGGTGAATACTGAATAGTGAGAACAAAGTTTTCTGCCTACTTATATATCAAAGTAAATTCAGCCTAAGAAAAAATGAAAAAAGAAAAGAGAACTTGCTAGCAATTGCATGGTTGATTTCTTGGTGATACATGATAAAGGAGGTCAATTTATATATTGATTTGTCTTAAAGTTTTACTATGTTGTATCATGAACGGTGATACTCTGGTCAAGTTCTAGGAATGGAAATTTCTTCAAGCTAATTCAATCTATGTATAGACTTTTTCTGTTGTTTTTCCCTTGGGAATAAAGAAAAGAGTTGAACTCACCAACAGTTATACAAATGACTGGTTGATTTATGTCATATTAATTTGTCTTATAATTTTTCTCTGAGATTTTGTGGTTTACTGTATCAAAACAATAAGGGCAATAAAAATAGAAAGTAGATTTAAATGTTACCAATAAATTTATCATTGAGATGCTGATGGGGTCAACTATACTAACCATTGTCATTCTCACTAATACCTTCGAACAACTGTTTAGGATTGGCAACATAAGGATAGTAGTGACTTTGCTTGGATTTCAAACTCCAAATCAGCACTTATATGAAGGGATTTGACAGAAGTTTTTCAACCAGCACCCGATTTGACATGATCCCCTGTGATCTATGCTTGCTTGCCATTGGCAATGCACAGCATGAGGATAGTCTAAAAGGTCCAAATTCCTTTTTCTTTTTTTTTTTCTTTGATATTTTCTCTGAAGAAAGCTCATAACTGGACTCTAGCCTTTATTCATCTGAATGGATCTCTCAGTCACTGAGTAATATTTTATCATTGTGAGTTACCCTTTTCTTAAAAAGAAAAAGCACTATCTAATTTTGTATTATTGTATTTCATTCAGTGATTTAAAAGGCGTGTCAGGCCAGGCATGCACCTCAGTTTGATGCTTTTTTGCTTTTTTGAACCTAGCAGTTGGGCCGGGAGCTCTGTCCCTGGACCCATGTGGCATGCCCCTCGAGGCAAGCCCAAACAAGTCCATGTTAGGGTCCTAAATTCTTAGTTCTCATATAAAAAATAACGATTTTATCTTTAGTTTCCTTTTAAGAAGATATTTTATTGAAATGAATGAACAAACAACATTACCAAACAGGGGGGAGCTGCCTTCTTAAAAGGCAATTAAATTTATAAAGTCATTATTTTTTGTGTGAGCTGCCTTCTTAAAAGGCAATTAAATTTATAAAGTCATTATTTTTTGTGTGAGAACTAAGAATTTTAAAATAACAGGGGTGTGGCACAAAGGTGGTTCGTAGAATCAGGAATGTAATATGTTTTACATCACATTAGCTACTTTAAGTAATGCAATTGAGTAAAAAAAGAGATTGTGGGTTGCTTGAAAATGTTTTATATGCTTGATTTTATTTTTAAATTCACATTTGAATATGCTTTACATGTTATGCTTATGTATTTTAATTTTAGATAATAGGTTTTTTAAAACATTTATTTTAAAATTTAAAGTTCATATTTTTTATTAATATTATATTTAATATTTTTTTATACTTTTTGCATTTTTTTATTTTTCTGACATTTCTTTTATTTTTTAGCATTTTATTTTATTTTTGCGCCTTGCTTCAAAAAGGCGCATGCCTCGGGCACAAATTGACCCCTGCGCCTTGTGCTTTTAAAACACTTTGCTTTGTTTATGTAATGGATGCAAATGCTATGAACTTTAGTCTTTGTTCATTTGTAGCCTTCCTTATATAACAGGAATGCTGGCAGACAAGCTACCTGAGAGATTAACTAATCCTAGGTTGGTGGAAGAAGTATGGAGAATTGTTTTGGATGTTGAGGGTAAACTAGGGTTAAACAGGTCTTATTATTGGGGGCTAAAGGAGGGCCGAAATGGTACAACAGTGATCATATGACCCAGGGGAATATGATCCCTACTGAACCAAGGGAGAGTGTCAGAAGTCAGAGTTTGTAGAGGTTGTTTAGTGTTAGATCATGAACAATTAGTTCCTGCTCTCAGATCATATTTTGGGGAAGTGGGTAATAGGGGCTTAAGAAGGCTGGTCAAACGGTTTAGGTGCTGGAAATGAGGATGGACTAAAAGGCTAGAAGAAATCAATTATTACCCAATTTGTCCCTGTTCAATCTCTCTCTCTCTCTCTCTCTCTCTCTCTCTCTTTGTCTGTGTGTGTGTGTGTGTGTGTGTGTGTGTGAAAAATCTGGCTGCTCTCAGAATTGAACCCATTTTCTCATGCTTGTCAGCTCAAGGTTATATACAGTTTTGTATTACTGAAAAAAGGTACATGGATCTAAATACAATATAGATGACCCCAGAGAGGTTATGTTATTTAAAAACACTTCATCCAATCTCCCTCCATAACCCGTTCCCCCCCAATTCTGGCTAAAGTGGCCAAGAGGCTAGAAAGAATTTAGAGATAGTTTCTCTAGAAGGGGATGGGAGATAATCAAAGATCCATTTGGTTGAATAGGAAGATATTTGCTTGCTCCCAAAGGTCATTAGGAGAGTTGGGAATCCACAGAATAAAGATGATGGATGCAGTGTTACTTGGAAACTGGCTTTGGAGTGTTAATGATGATGGTTGAGAAATGATGACTGGGATCCAGGAGTTGGGACATCCCAACTCAACTTATGATTGTTCAATTTCAATCTAGAGATATATTCAGAAAGCATAAATCTCCTTCAGTAAAGGAGATTTATAAAATGTCAAGAAAATAGGCATAACCATATTCTGGCTAGACACATGGTGTGAGTGTAATGGCACAGGCCCCTCGTTAAATGTTTTTTTTTTTTCCAAATTTATTTGCACTTGTGTTGTGCAAAGAAGGGATGGTTGCACATAAACTTGAAGATGGGCTAAATGGTGTTGTCTAGACTCCCAGGCTTCATAGAACTTGTAAAATTAGGTAATGGAGGAGCTGGTGGAGCTGCTAGGAAAGCTACAAGGGCAGTCACCACACACTGAATCATGTGATAAAAGTTAAAAGAGATAGGAGGCAGTGGGGGCTTTGTGGTTAAGTATTCTGCTAATCAGCTAAGCTCAACTAGCATTTGTAAATCCCCAAACAAGGTGGTAGAGGGTTATCTGGCACCATCCAGAACTGCTTTTATGTTTGGACTACGGTGTGGTGAAATGAGTCACCAAAGGCAAGCTTTTGAGCAAGGATGTAACCATATCCAACCCAGGATGCAAGTTCTGCTATGCTGAGTTGGAGAGAGTTGAGCACCTGTTCTTGCACTGCCCAACCACCTACCTATCAGATATGGTCATCTTTTCTTAACTCCTTTAAGCTGAAATGGTATGCCCATGCATTCAGGGAATAAATGATATGGACATTTTTCCTGTTGCAGTCATTGAGAGGAAATAAATAGAAGACTTTTTGATAAAGGAAAGGCAGGTAATGAAATCTGAAAAGGAGTGGTGTGCAGAATTGATACTTCGGTCTTGAAGAAGGAATCTTTTGATGTGCATTTCCATTATATTATTTCTGTTAATGTTCTTTTCTTAGTTGTATTTGTTGTAACCAATCTGCATCTACTTAGCCCCCACTCTTGGTAGTCTAGCTCTGTCTGTCTCTTGCCTATATATTCCCTTGGCTTGTGGTATGCATGTCTATTTCTCTGTACTAAGAAGGCCTGTTAAACCACCTGAAATGAGGTACCAGTGGTCAATTCACTCTTATAAGCTTTCTTTTACATCCTGGAATGATGCATTATAATAAGATGGTATGTAAGGTTATGGATTAATCACTGTATTGGTGTTCTATGTATCTAAATGATCTAACTCTTACCATTTTAAATAAAATTTATATTACCTTTTTTTTTTCAAAAAAGATCTTTATTAGCATTTTTCTGCCAACCAGTGTCTTATTGGCAGTGCCCCCACTCCTGGTTTCTCCTTTCCTGCTGTTTTTAAAAGTGTTCCCATGTACTTGCTCTTCAAAGAGCATTTAGAAATTCCATTCTTCTATTCGTTCATTAGAATTGATTTGGCAGACTGTTGCTAAATACTCTTTTTCAATATCTACAGATAATGTCCCAAACTGTTGAATTTTATCCCGTCATTCTCTTGCTTCCAGTATATTTTCTACTAGCAAGCAATTAGCATGTTGTAAACAAATAAGAAATGGGTTATTTCAGGGAAGACTGGCACACTTAAATCTCATTGATTCTTTATCCTATTGATTCTTCAGGAATTTTACTGTCTTGATACTAATGGCAAACAGTGAAATGATAGATCTCCCTGTCTCAATGCTCTTTTCCACTGATGAAGCCAATAGGAGTTTCCATTACCAATGACAGCTGGACCAAGACATACCTCTCCTACATTTCATGCTCTATTAATTACCATCATTTGATTTTAGTATTTATATGAAAAATGAAGTTACAATTGCTCATTCTGTTATTTTCAAAAAAAAAAAAATGCTCTTTCTGTTCTACAAAGTTATCTTTTTATGTCAATTTTTGGTTTTGTATGCTACTGTTTCCTTAAACATTAGCTGTTTCTGGAACAATATCTTATTTGGTGGCTTTACAATATTAATGTTTTCAGGGAAGGGAAGTTGTCTTTGAGTGTAGCAGTAGTAACAATGAAATGAAAAAAGAATTAGATTGTCGACATCCTAGTCCAGTTTCCGTTCTTGAGCCTTCCTTCTCGAATGAAAGTTGCAATTCTTCAGGCAGTGGAGACAGTGACAATTCCAACGGTAAAAACATAAACTTATGTTATGTATTGTAGTGCTGCTAACTGACATTGTATTATTGGAGCTATTACTGACGTTGTATTATTGGAATGGGTTCTCTCGTTTTCCAGTCAGATGATTTTCAGCATGCATGTTTTCTCTTAGTTTCATGCTGTCTGCTATTGTTTTTGACTTAGGTTTTCCCATGTACATGTAAGTTGTTTTTTTTTTTCATCAAAGAATTACTTGATTGTCTATGCTTCTTTTCAGGCAACATGCAGAGCTCATCTGTTCAAGGTCTGGAGGTAGTTAGTACATCATCAAGGGTGTCTCAATCAGGGGAATCTGAGACAGAATTCTCTGATTCAGCATCTTCCACGTGTACTGAGACAATAGGTGGAAAACATGTAACTAAATTAAGTGTGCCAAATAACACAAGTTCAACCAAGTGGGAACTGGAATATGTGAGGGAAATATTGTCTAATGCAGAATTGATGTTCAGGGACTTCACATTAGGTCGCTCTCGTGAAATCATAAGCCCTCATCTATTTGACCAGCTGGAAAGTCAGAAAACTGGGTTGAGAAATGTGCGGGAGAAGGATTTTAGGCTAAGGCGGAAAATAGTGTTTGACTGCACCAGTGAGTGCCTGGACTTGAGATGCAGGCGATATACTGGTGGGAGCTGCAGAACATGGGCCAAAGGGGTGGCTATGGTGAGAAGAAAGGGATGGTTGGCTGAAGAAGTGTACAAGGAGATTTCCGGGTGGAGAAGCATGGGAGATTGGATGGTTGATGAACTTGTAGACAAGGATATGAGTAGCCAATATGGAAGGTGGCTTGATTTTGACATCGAGACATTTGAATTAGGTGTTGAGATTGAGAAGCAGATCTTAAGTTCGTTGGTTAATGAAGTGGTTGCTGATATCATGTTGATTTGAGATGGGTTGTGTTTCATCAATCAATACACTAGATACACGGACCTTGGTCTTCTATATCTGTTACAATTGAGACCCTTGTATTGTATCTGTTTTTTTTTTTTATTCCTAGAATCACAGGAAAGCTGGGAAAAAAAGTTTAATTGATTCAGAGATTGAAGCCAGCATTTGCAGTGTATCTAGTGTATCTCTGTTGTTTTGATTTTGACCATTACTTGAAAAAGGAAACCTATTTTTTCCAACCATGTAATCAATAGAATAGAGTATTGATATACCACCATATTGTATTAAATTAAGTTTTTGAATTTATCTCTTGTTCTTGTGCACTAGTGACAAAGGGTGAGTCCTATGTAGGAGAGACATCACCATCCACCGAAACCAAAATATCTGATCAACATGGTAACATCATCTTCAACCACCACATGAGAGTATCAAATCAACTCAAGCTAAACCTTGCGTGGAGACCGGAGAACCAGAACCAATTCAACTACCTCATAAGGTTGTAATTTTTTACTTAAACCTGTTTAAATTTGGTTTGAGTTGGTTCGGACTGGGTAGAACTGGTTCCAAACCACTAGTAATCGGGAAAATAGATCAGGAACCAGAGACAGCCCATCTATACCCGATCCCGTAACCAGAACTGGTCTATTCGGTCGGGGTCCATCGAGTCCATTAGGTCTGATCCGATCCATTGACGGCCCAAATATCATCTAGACACTTGATTTCGGTTTCTTGTTGCAGACTTGGAATTTCAGACCAAATCCCTATTAAAGGTGGGTGGGGTGACGAGGAGTGTACAATTCACAGAATCGTATCTTTTTCGAAGCCCAGAATCGTATCTTTAAATGGGCCGAATATGGACAATAAATCCCTCATGGGCTGTATCTACCATCTAGGTGATATCCACACTTTACTTAGGATCTGAACAAGATCCAATTTACACTACAACCTTCAAACAACGATCCGTGAGATTACAGTGGGAAAATTGGTTCGACTATGGTACGGGTTTCTAGTTCTCTCCTAAAATTAATTCACCTCACTTTCATTGCATCACCCCGAAAATTGTGTTATACTTTATTGTCCAGGAATGAAATCGTGCATACTGTTCTACACATTAGAGCTAGAATGTTAGATACAAGAAGCGATCCAATGGTTACGAGGACAAGCTGTAATCCATGTTTTCTTCTTTTCTTGGGATGGATGGATAAGATTGTCTGGTGGTGTTCGGCTCTGTCAGGCGACAGTGGATGGCCCCACTCGATCCCTGGGGTGGGGTTCGGCTCTGTACATATCTACCATTGCATTCACGTGATTTGATATTAAAAGATTCTAATCCAACAGCTTTTGTCTATAGACTGAAAATCTGAAATACTGTTTGCAGAGTATCAGTCTGCTATACCAACTACAGAACCCAAGGATTTTTAAAGGGTAAATCCATTGTACTATCGGGTCAGTGACAAATTCCCCCCTTAAATTTTCACTTTTGCAATAAATATCAATGACTGTTAAGTCAAGTGATGGAATACGTTAAATTATCCAAATATTCATCTCAACTTTTCTTTATTTTTAACCAAAGTACCTTTATCTTCTCGAAATGAAACTATCTAAAATAACAAGAATTATTTTATAGGCATAGAATTTTTTTCTTAATTCTTATTCATTTTATTCACATGATCGTCTCTCTTTATCTTTAAATATCTAAATTATTCATTCCTTTTTTCTAATAAATCAAGAAAAATCAAACAAAATCATAAATTTATATTAGGAAAAGAAAACTCTACGCTCTAACATTTCATTTGAATAATGAATCTGACCAATTGAGAGTACTTCAATGTTATGTTTAAAAAATTAATCAAATAATAAATCATTCAAATAAATAAGAAAAGGGGTATTTAAAAAAATTAAATAACCGAATAAAAATATATATATTTTTTAATTTAACTAACGAAAATCTAAAAGAGAGATATTTATTGCAAAGTAAAAGTTATTAATAAATTTAGGGGGTATTTATTAATGACCCCATAATACAAGGGTATATTTACCCATTTTTTAACCTCCAAGAAGGATCCAGCTGCGTGAGAGAAAGTCCTTGTCACGAAAATCAGGCCGTGCGAGATGGAATCTTCAAGACTTCAACTCACAGAGATGAGAGAATAACCCTTTCTCTATCTTAAAGCCTCTAACTCTTATGTTGGCATCGTGCAACTGCAACCGTCGATTTCCTGAGCAGCATTGCAGCGGCTTCCACCTGTAATTCCTCCTCCTCCTCGGAGAAACCAAAACAAGGTGATCATCATTTCTCATTTGTCCGTCGTCCTCATCACTGAAATATCTACTTTTCATTCGGGGTATAATAGGCTTTTCCTGGAGTACGGGAAGATATACTAATATAAGGTTTTAATGATATAATAATTAGGCTAAGAGGGATTATTTATCTGCGTAAGTGGGGGTGGCCGGGCCTCGTACAGAGAGCCCAAAAGTCAGCATCATACTGGGCTGGGCCCATAAAAAAGATTCAAGGATGGGAGGAGACGAGGAGGCATTGAGAGCAACGCATCGAAAATCGAACCCAAAGCACGTGCCACATCGTGAGTGTATGAACGTGACATCACCCCTACCAAGCGCCGAAGGTGCTGCCCCCTCCCCATCCCGATCCCTACTCTTCTGTCGATGTTTCCCTTTTTATCCTTCCCATGCATGAATTTCTTAAAATTCCAAAGTTGCCCTCCCCAAGGATATCAAGAAAGCTGATAGTTGAAGATCCGTAATTCGGCATCAGCACTGGGGAGTGGGGACTACTATACAAATTTGCCACCTGGCCACACAAAAATTATAATTAAATCCGTAATTAATAAATAGGGAAAAGGGTATAATTGTAAAATGAGTAGAAAGATATGGGAGGGAGGGCATTGACGATATATAAGAATATAATGGAGGGCATTTAAAGTAAAATCGCCTTCTGATCTACTTACTACTACTAGTAGCTTTCTGCAGTATAATTATTGCGTGTCAAACAAGTAGACGGTTCCTCTCCCGAGTGTCTTGCTACTGTCGCCAGAAGAAATGGTGCTCGAGAACGCCAACAATGGCGAAAGCAACCAGAGCTCGGAGACAGAACTTCGGAGCCCTAGCAACGGAGAGACCTCCGGTGCTGACCAAACGCAGCGCTTCACGGAAGAGATCGACAGTACTTGCTCTACTCCTTACGTTAGTGCACCATCAAGTCCTGGACGCGGTCCCAATGGCTACTTCTACAGCGCGCCTGCGAGTCCAATGCATTTTGTTCTGTCCTCTGCTCCTGCTTCTTCCTCTGCTTCTGCTTTCATCTCTGCCTCGACGGACCTTTCTGTCTCTGGATCTTTTGAGTTCGAATTCTCTGCGAGGTTTCCTTCTAACGCTTCTACCGCCGCTGGATCCATGATATCTGCGGATGAGCTGTTCTTGAACGGCCAGATCCGGCCGATGAAGCTGTCTTCTCACTTGCAGAGGCCTCAGATCTTAGCTCCGCTGCTGGATCTTGAAGTCGAAGACGAGGATGAGGAAGGTAAGGTTTCGAGAGAAACAGAGTTCGAGAAACGCGAGGAGTCGTTGACGAGAGGGAGAGATCTGAGGTTACGCAGTGGATCTCTGCACAGGAGGGCTAGATCTCTGTCTCCTTTGAGAAATACACCGTTCCAGTGGCACGAAGAGGAAGAATATCAGGAAGTACGACATGCCGGCGAGCTTCATCCTCTAGACTTGGAGGATTCTGAGAATAAACAGGCCGAAACTCAATCGACGGGAACCACGCCTTCCGTTTCTGCTTCTTCGTCCAGGTCGTCCTCTTCCGGAAGGAGCTCGAAGAGATGGGTCTTTTTGAAGGACTTCCTCTACCGAAGTAAAAGCGAAGGGAGAGGGAACAGTAAAGAGAAGTTCTGGTCTTCGATTTCCTTCTCTCCTGCTAAAGAGAAGAAGTCTTCATCAACATCTCTCCCTTTCTCTTCCTCGAAGGAGAAGAAATCTTCAGCGGCGCCTACAACGGCAGAGTCACAGAAGCCGAAGCGGAGTCAACAGGTTTTCGCGAAGAAAACTGCTGCGGGTAAACCAGCCAATGGCGTCGGCAAGCGTCGGATTCCCCCGTCAGCTCATGAGCTGCATTATACGGCAAATAGAGCTCAGGCGGAGGAGATGAGGAAGAAAACGTTCTTGCCGTACAGACAGGGACTGCTGGGGTGTCTAGGGTTTAGTTCCAAGAGCTACGGTGCTATGAACGGATTTGCCAGGACTCTGAATGCAGTTTCTTCCAGGTAAACTTGTTTCAGGGTTAGAAGACGAGGTCGAGATATTCTGTATAGTTTTCTTTTACCCCCTTTTGTTTGAAGGATTCTATTTATCTCTATAATTTTGATGGGTTTTCTCTTTTCTTAAAAGAGAAGTGTTCATGAAAGAACTAGCTTCTGCAAAATGATGAAATTATGGAGTTTTTAAATCCCCAATCTCCTTGAAAAGCAGGCCCATTAATCTACAGATTTCATTTCTCCTATAGTTCACTGTTACCATTTGAATTGTATCTTCAAGGGAAAACATATATAGTAGAATTCCATTTTCTCCTATGTTTGGAGTTGCTATTTATATTTATGTTTAATGAGTTCTGACTGCGGATTTCTTTCTGTTTTCTACTCTCTCTCTCTCCCCCTCTCTCTGAGCGGTGCCGGTGCGGAATGGAAGGCCTATTTGTTTAGCTTCGCGGCTCTTCGCTTTGCAGGATTTAATTATAAATAGTTGTCGTCGTATCAAGTAAAAGTTCTCTTGTTTTCAGCTCTGAATGAGTGAATGAGTGGGTGGTTTTATTGATAATAATATATAAGTTGGGATTAAGGAACATATCTCACATGGGTATCCAAAGTGGGGTTCATTGATATGTCCATGATTGCCTCCCTTGAACAAAATACAAAATTTGTTTGGTTGCAATTATAGCCACGTGTACGTGGGAGGAGCAATTTCTTTTTGTAGACTTAGAGATAATTCATCGTAAATATAAAGATTATAGCATTATTTTAAGTAAACGCCTGGCAAGGGAGCCAAGGGCACACCTGTCTATCAATTATCAATTACCAGTTTCTCACCAAGCTTATCGTATGGTAAGCTAATCTTGCCTACTAACACTGTCAATGTATGTGAAGTTTCTGTGTTTTGGATTTTAGACAAACTGATGATTCTATCCTACTGTTACCCAATACCCGCAAGGCCATAAATATAATGGGGTGAGACTGTGAGAGAGCCCAGATAAAACAGCAGATCATAATATCAAGACGACGAGCTTCCTTTTTGGTCGTTTATGTGCATGGACCATATAATCTTTTATGTTATGATTAATTGTTGGGAACGGGGTAAGAACAAGGTGGGCCCTGTATGCCGTATGCTCTCGCTCTCTCTCTCGCGCTCGCGCTCGCGCTCTCGCTCTCGCTCTCTCTCTCTCTCGCGCTCTCTCTCTCTCTCTCTTCTTCGTGATTACGTGCAGGATGGAGCCTGTGGGATGGGGACCATTATAGCAGTTGGGACTTGGGACTTGGGGGTGGGGGCGGCGGAGGAAGGAGGACCTGCCATCCTGGGGTAGGGCAGCGGGGGCTAATTTGTTCCCAAGTGAAGAGTCATGTCATGGACTCATGGGGGAGGGGGTCAGGGGACTGGTAGGATGTGGACAGCTGGACGCAGCGTAATTTTGAAGACATTGCAATAGCATGGATGATTTTGACGGATATTGACATATTCGTTTTTGTCTTTGATAACGTAATCCCACCCCACCTACGCAATGATAAATCTCTTTCCAGGTTTAGAACCTTTCGTTTAACTCTCTTCTTCTTTTTCAATTTTATTTATAAACAAATCGGATTCGTATCTGGTAAGCTGGACTTCGCCGTAGAAAGTTGAAACCGAACCCCAGTCTTATCAACTGGATCAATGATCAATCATCAAGCTATGATCGATCCGAGCAGCAAGGCGTCGTAAACCCGGATACAAACCACATTCCGGTGCAAGTGCAATGCAACATTTGGAGTATTGAATATTTGAACCCTGGGGAATGGTGCAACTTTAACTGGCTTTACTGTCCATTTTCAGCAATTAAAATTTGAAACAACGCCTTTTGGGAGGAATGTGTTGGGTATTTCAGTATTTGTTAGAATTTAGAAGGGTCTGGCCTGAGGCCCCGGCCCATAGCTGTTTAGAATTTTCACATCGGGTACTGGACTTGCAACCTTGAATGCTACAGTACTATACATAACCCTGTATACACCAGAGTATAAATGATCAGTTCAACTACCAGCCCAAGTTGTGATGGTGTTAAAAGAGTAATCCGGATCTACAAGAACCTCAGTGTTATACTTAATTTTTTTTACTAGTGAGGAACTTTGCGATGTACAGACTTTCTTAAGCAAAAGCTGAATAATAAAAATACATAAAAGTAGATAATTATTTTATATTTTAATTTTTAAATAATTAATAATTAATTATATTTTGTATATTATTTTTAATACTTTTGTAATAAAAAAATAATAATAATTAATTCCAGTTAGGGTTGTTTATCAAACCTATGAAATTGACCAAACCAACCAATTTGACTTGAGTTAGTCACTTTCTAGTATTTCGAGTCGTTTTTGGTTCAGCAATTTCCCAACCTAACCATGTTAGGTTAATTTCGATTTGACTATTTGTAAACCGAACCAACTATATATATATATATATCAATTATATACTTTTTTTAATATAGGAAAGTGGGAAATTTCCATATTTCTTAGTCTAAATATTTTATATTGTAAGTTTAATTTTTAACAATATTATTGTAAATTTTCAAATCGTTTGAACCAGTCTTAATTCCGGGTCTAGTTCTATTGAACCACCCTTTGGTAAAAAACCGTTGACTTCGTCAAAGACCACAAACTCGAACATTTCAACCATTGACCTGTTCGACCTGGTCGCTGGGTTAAAGGATGCACACTTAATGTATGTGCAAACTTTTGTAGGCCATAACTTTGCACTCTATGTCCAATTGAGGTGAACTTTTAATTTTTATGATTTTAGGTAACTTTTCAAGATCTATGCGTCCTAAGGGGCTATAGGTGTTGCCTCACTATTTTTGTGAAAAAACCTTTTTTGGCATCAAATCACAATTTTTGATATTTTAATAAATAAAAAATATTTTAGTAAATACAAATTAAAAACTGAATTAACAAACATAAATAAAATATAAAATAATACATATATTAACAAACATAAATAAAATTTGAATTCACAAACATAAATAATACACACACACATATATAAATATATAAAATGTTAACATGGAATAGTTTGACCTGTTTGACCTGGATAGTTGAACTAGCAATCATGACTTGGATGCAAAAGCATGTCAGCTGTTAAAACATTAAACAATACAACTCGAATTGACCAGTTTTCACTAATGGTTGGTTAGTTTCAAGTGACCAATTCTCCAACCCTGACTAGATCAATTTGGTTGACCAAACAATCTACAATTGAACCAAACTGAACTGTCAATGAACACTAATAATTTCAACTAAATTAATAGTCTAATCTCTAACAAATAACAATAGTTTAATCTCCAATAATTTATTTAATCTATTTTCACAATTTCAATAATATTTATTTTTTTAAATGATTTATACTTTATTTTCTTATTATCAAATATTATTAAATCTATTATAATTTTTTTGTTTTTGATAATTTTTTAAAGTTATTACATTATTTCATTATTTGATCTATTTTTTGTTTTTTAAATAATGTTTAAAATATTATTTAGTTATTATTATTTTATATTTAAAATATTTAAAAATTAGTTATTTACAATATTATTTAGTTATTTTTAAATTTATTTATATTTATAATCTTATTATCAAATATTATTAAATATATTATAATTATTTTGGTGTTTTTGATAATTTTTAAAGTTATTACATAATTTTGTTATTTAATTTATTTTTTGAAATAATATTTAAAATATTATTTAGTTATTTAAATAATATCAATCTTTAAAATATTATTTATTTATTAAATTTTGTAATCCATAAAATTATAATTTATACTATTATACTAAATAGCGGGGGCCCATGCAATGCAGTAGACAATAAAAAGTTAATTAATTTTATTAATTGATAATCTAAAAGATGTCAGGAAATTTTTTTAAAGGTCAAAGTATAGGAAGGCTTAAAACCCATAAAGCCCATGGGGCTTCACAACCCCGGGGGATCATCTAAAATATTTAAAAATTAGTTATTTAGAATATTATTTAGTTATTTTAATAATATCATTACTTGAGTTTTTAATATATTAATTATTTATTAAATTTAATAATCCATAAAATTATAACTTATACTATTATTACATAAGTTCGTTATTAATTTTGTAAAATATAAAATTAATAATAATTTGAATATTATGAAATCTATTATAATTGATGTAACCGTTTTCGGCCATGTACCAATGTCTTGTGATGTAAAATTTTTTGGCAAAGTACCTCGTTATTCGACCCGGTGGTGGCGTACCTTAGTGACGAGCTACTTGGTGGCGAACTGCCTGGTGGCGAACTCCCTGGTGGCGAACTACCTGGGGGCGAACTGCCTTGGTGGCGAACTGCCTTGGTGGTGAACTGCCTGGGGGCGAACTGCCTTGGTGGAGAACTGCCTGGGGGCGAACCGTCTGGTGGTGAACTCCCTGGTGGCGAATTCCCTGGGGGCGAACTGCCTGGGGGCGAACTGCCTGGTGGCGAACTCCCTGGTGGCGAACTGCCTTGGTGGTGAACTGCCTGGGGGAGAACTGCCTTGGTGGCGAACTGCCTGGGGGCGAACTGCCTTGGTGGTGAACTGCTTGGGGGCGAACTGCCTTGGTGGCGAACTGCCTGGGGGCGAACTCCCTGGTGGCGAACTCCCTACTAGGCGGTCGATGCCTTAGAGAATGTTGGAGCTCCCTGGTGCGGCGCAATCCGACTGCCCTCAGCATGAGGCGGTCTTCTTTCCTTTGTAGGCTGCGGGAGATGAGGGACTTGCGAGAACTTCATCTTTTCCTCCTCTTTGTAGGTGGCGGGAGCTGAAAGACCTGTGAGAACTCCATCTTTTCCTCCTCTTTGTAGGTGGCGGGAGCTAAGGGACCTCCGAGAACTCCATCTTTTCCTCCTCCTTGTAGGTGGCGGGAGTTGAGGGACCTCCGAGAACTCCATCTCTTCCTCCTTGTAGGTGGGGGGAGCTGAGGGACTTCCGAGAACTGCATATTTTCCTCCTCTTCGTAGGCGGCGGGAGCTGAAGGACCTGCGAGAACTGAATCAGAGGTCCCGGGGGTACTTTCTCGGTGGGGGCTCTCCGATGCTTAAGTTAGCACTCTTATTGTAGAGAGCTTTGAAGATAATATGAGAGAGCTAGAGAACAGGGTTACTTCCCTTTCCTTTCCATCCCCTTCCCCTTTGGGGGGTGAGGTCTTTATATACCAGAGTCTTCGCGGGTTAGGTGGGTGAAAAGCCTCCAAACGGTAAGACTCGTCGCATCCGGTCAGAACCGGGGTACGGTGGTGAACTCCTCGAGGTCGTCAGGCTGGCGCTTGTGTCAGGCGACCAGGTCGGCGCCTGGGCCGGGTTGTCAGAGGGGTGTCTGCGTCAGTCGGCGGGTCAGTGTTTAGGATAGGTCGTCAGGTCGACGCTTGTGTCAGTCGGCGGGACAGTGCCTAGATCAGGTCGTCAAGCTGGCGCTTGTGTCAGTCGGCGGGTCAATGTCTAGATCAGGTCGTCAAGCTGGCGCCTTGGCCGGATCATGCGCTAGGATGGTCCAGGTCGGCCAGGTCGCGCAGGCCGTGCACAGTTCGCGCAGTTCGTGCGGGTCTAGCGCGCGCCGCGCAGGCGCACGTCAGGCTGCGCACAAGTCGCGCAGGCGCGCCAGGCCGGCCAGACAGGTGCCCGGGTGGGTAACCAACTTTGTAAGTTTGTTGGCTGGGTGTTTTCCTAGTTGTCACGAGGTGCCACGTGTCACAATTTTACTGGAGGGCCAAATCTGCCCTCATCAATAAACCCCCACTCCCGAGCTGATAGTAACTCAACGAAGGGAGTAGATTTCTTTTGGCCCGTAAGTCGATGAGCTAGTAAGTGCTGATCCAATTACTAGTATGGCCCGTAGGCTTTGGGAGCGACTAGTAGTCTATTCTTTTTTGACTTTGCCCGTACTGGAGAGGTGACCGGGTCTTGAGCAGTAATGTGGCCCGTAGGCTTTTGGGAGCGACTCGTAGTTTACTCTTTTTTGACTTTTGCCCGTGCCGGAGAGGCGACCGGGTCTTAAAGCAGTAATGTGGCCCATAGGCTTTTGGGAGTGACTCGTAGTCTACTCTTTTTTGACTTTTGCCCGTGCCGGAGAGGCAACCGAGTCTTAAGTAGTGAGGTGGCCCGTAGGCTTGGCCTGCATCAGCTTCGTAATGCCGGTCACCTACTCCTACAAGAAGCTACTAGGGGCTCGACCTTCGGGGGCAACACCACTAACTTTAGGTTGCCAGCTCACACGGGAGCCTTGGAAGGCTCGACCAGTAAGGGTGCCTATGTAGTCAGTTGGCCGCCAACTTCCGCGGAAGCCACAAAGAGCTCATCTTTGTAGGGGGGACCTTGCGGAGAGGACTGATGTGGCATTATCTGAATTGAAAGTAAGGTTGGTAGAGCTACTTGTCAATTCAGCCGTCATCCTTTCTGCTGAGACAGAACCGTCACTGCCTAACCGTCATCTAACCGGAGATGGCGGTGTCAGTGGCGGTGGCAGGTGGCCGTTTAGGGTGCTACCGCCAAACGTCAGATCTCAGTCAGGCGCAGCGCCCTTGGGCACGAACTTCCTTAGTGTCAGGCGTGGTACGACTTGTTTGGTTTTGGTGCCAAGTGATGCGAAGTGCTGAGCAAGGCGGTCTTGAGCTCGAAGGTATCTGTAGGGTAGGTCAGTTCGACGAAGTGTATCCTGAGCTGTTACAAGGTGGGTTAGTTCGGCGAAGTGTATCCCGAGTTGTTACAAGGTTAGTTTGGCAAGTATAACCCGAGCTGTTACAAGGTGGGTCAGTTCGGCGGAGTGTATCCCGAGCTGTTACAAGGTCAGTTCGGCGAAGTGTATCCCGAGCCGTTACAAGGTGGGTCAATTCAGGCTCCCGGTAGGGAGCAGTCCGCTAGTGTCCCCTTGTTCCCGCCTAGGCTTGGCCCGTTTTTCCGAGCTGTAGTTTCTGCCACGTGTCACGTAATAGAGAGGTCGGGCCAAATCTTCCTTCATCAATTGCCCCTCACTCCTTGCGCCGGGGGTCTTGCCATGGTGCGGGGAGTTTTCACGAGGTAGAAGGTGGATTTGTCCCGTCCTTCGAACCTTCACTGCACGAGATGCTTTTGCTAGGGTTCTTTCGGTTTCCGAGAAGGCTGGAAACGTGCTTACTCAAGAACGCTGGTGGTTGTGACAGCGTGCGTTTTAAATTTCAAACCAATTTGCGCCGTTGGGACGTGACAGCGTGTCGTTTCAAAAAGGCGCGCCACTGCTGTACGTGCGCGGGCGACTGTCAGGGAGACGTGTGGCACGTCAGTTTTAGAAAAGACGCGTGTCGAAGCGATGTCGGTTTCAAAACGACGTGCGCTGACGTTTCACTTTTTTCGAAAAGACGTGCGCCAATCACGTCTCGACCTTAAGGGTTGTGCGGTCGGTAAGAACGTGGGCCGTCGGATCGTCTTCGGCCTGCGCGGCCGATTCTTGGTTACTGTAGCTATAAATAGTGGGGGACCCCAGTTGGTTTGTCACTTCTGCGGTTTGTCTACTGAGTTCGCGTCCAACCTTTCAGCTCGCGTCCAAGTCTTTTCCAGCTCGCATCAAGGCTGCTTATACAGTCTTCACGGTTCTTTGGCTTGTTCTTCAAACTTTCCGGTGAGTACTTTCCTGAATCCATCTTTTCCCCAATGTCTAGCTTTGATAGCTCAGACGATTCTTCGAGTAGGGCCGACGTAGATTCCACCAACCGAGTCGTGTCCCCAGACTGCCTCAGTGATCCTGAGGTGGATCTTGAGGACTATGAACCAGTAGGCCGAGTTGCTTCGGGCAGTTTGGCGTCTACCTCCCGCCAAGGTCGGATGCTAGACAGGTTTGGTCCTTCGACCATGACGCCTGAGGGGCTTTAATCCATACTTCTGTCTTACAATCTTCCTGGGGGGTACACATATTTTATTCCTTCGGGTAGCTTTCCTTGGGAACACGGTCCAGACGAGATCGTGATTTTTCGAGAGCAGCTCGCTGTAGGGTTGCGACTTCCTTTCCATCCCCTTCTCGTCGAAGTCATAAACCACTTCGGTGTCACCATTGGCCAGCTTCATCCGAACTCTATTCGGAACCTGGTGGGGACAGTTTCCCTTTTTTGCGAGCAGAACTTCCCCTTAGACTTAGAGATATTCTCCTCTATCTTGATGCTCAAGAGACAGGCGGGTTCTCTTCCTGGGGGGAGACGGGCGTATTACCTTTCTCCTCGCCAGGGTTTTAAGCTTCTGCATGATCTTCCTAATAAGGTCCCGGCTTGGAAGCGGGACTACTTCGGCGTGTGAAGTGCACAAGGATGGCCCTTTCAGACCGGGTGGGGTGAGGCCGCTCCTGACTTGGGCGTAACTCTCGATAAAGAGACGGTGAAGGGTCTCCGGCATTGGGCACGGCAAGGCTTAAAGTGCCACCACTACTTAATGGAGGCCAAGCTTATTGCAGCCGGCCTGAGTTCGGGTAGGTTTCTAGCTATGCGGTTTCTTGCTTGCTTTGTTATTCCATTTTTTCTGATGAACTCGTTTCTGCAGGTGTGATGGACGCAGAGAGAACTTGTGGGGGGCGTTTGTTTCAAGGTATGAAGAGGAGGAAGCGGGTTGCCAAGCGAACTCGTACCGAGCTGCCCCTGGATGAGGAGCCCCAAGTTCCAGACCATATGCCGGAGGATCTGCCTAGGGAGCCCGAAGTGACTCCACCGGTGCACAAAACTGCCGGTGCGCCTTATGCTGAGACCACTCATACGGGCGCTCCTGCGTACTCAAGTGCTCCTGCTCACTCCGGGTCTGCTCATACGCGGGCTGGGGCCTCAGGCTCGGGAGCTCAAGGGGAGTTTAGGAGCGTGTTGACGCCGAACTACGCTCTTCAGAAGAGTAGGGACGCTACTTTCCCTGAGGAGGTCGCGGCGTGGACCGATCTTCCCTTGAATCAGGTCGCTTGCCGCGCCATAACACATGCCATGGAAGATGCCAAGAAGAAGGTAGTTGAAGATTACATTGCCTCTCCGCGTTTTGATGATCTGATGGTGGACTCTTACAGGAGGGGGTTCAAGTTGAGCCGGTGGATGATCCAGAATACGTACCTCGACCTCGATGTAAGTGCCATAACCATTTCGCGTATAACTCAGGAGATGGCCAATGCTGCCGATGGCGAGCCGAACTCTGAAGGAGAGACAGGGCCTTCGGGTGTTGTTGAAGTGCCTTTCGATGGCGAAGAAGTGGCTCCGGGCATGTAATTTTTTTTTTTTTTTGCCAATGTACTGTTTCTTGCAATGGAGTGTCTTTTTCCCCTTGCTCATCTTCCCTGAACTGTTTCTTTGCCGGGTTATTAAATTTCCGTAGTCTTTTATGCCGCAAACTGATTTTTTGCTGAGCTGATAATGTGCTCTTCTGTGTCTACGCCGAAGTTCCTCTTGGCTTGCCTTGTGGCACATAGGGCCTGATTTCGTCCACTTTGCTTGGTGGTTTATAGGTAGTATCGCCTTAAGTTCATGATGTTCCACGTTCGAGGTACTCGTTTGCCTTCCAAAGTTTCGAGTTCGTATGTGCCTCCGAGCGCTCTTTTTACTTTATAGGGCCCTTCCCAATTAGGTCCAAGCTTGCCCATGCCGGGTTCGGGCACCATAACCTTACGAAGGACTGGGTCGCCGACTTGGAAGCTTCATTTCTTAACTCTGCTATTGTAGTAGCGAGCTACCTGTTGCTGGTATGCCGCTGTTCGGATGTGCGCGAGGTCCCTTACCTCGTCCAGTAGGTCAATGTTGGTACGTAGCTCGTCTCCGTTCGTTCGATCGTCGTATGTTTCAAATCGCAACGTTGGTATTTCGATTTCGGTCGGGATCACTGCTTCAGTGCTGTAGGTGAGGTTGAAGGGGGTTTCTCCTGTGGCTGCTTTTTCGGTAGTTCGGTGAGCCCATAAGAAACTTGGTAGCTCTTCGGCCCACAATCCCTTAGCTCGATCCAGACGTGCTTTCAGTCCGCGCAGGATGGCTCTGTTCATTACTTTCGTCTGACTGTTTGCCTGCGGGTGTGCGACTGACGTGAAATTTTGCCGAATCCCCATGTTCTGGCACCACTCTTGGAACTTGATATCCTCGAACTGTTTGCCGTTGTCGGAGATTAGTACCCGAGGTAACCCGAACCGATATACTATGTTCTTCCAAAAGAAGTTCTGTATGTTTCGAGCCGTAACAGTTGCCAGAGGTTCGGTTTCTATCCACTTTGTAAAGTAATCTACTGCAACAACTAAGGATTTTCTTCCGCCTGTTGCTGGTGGGAATGGCCCTAGGAGGTCGATGCCCCATTGTGCAAAGGGCCATGGGCTGGCGAGGTATTTGAGGTCGGAGGCAGGTTGATGGTGGATGTTAGCGTGCTTCTGACACTTGTTGCATTTTCTGACGAGCTCGACAGCTTCTGCCTTCATCGTTGGCCATTAGTATCCTTGTCGAAGTGCCTTTTGGGCGAGTGCTCTGCCCCCCAAGTGTCCGCCGCACAGGCCTTCATGAGTGTCGCGGAGTACGAACTCGGCTTCGATAGGTCGCAGGCAACGCAAATAGGGGAGCGTGTACGACCGTCGGTATAACCGTTCGTCTATTATGACGTATTTGGCCGCCTGGCGCTGCACCCTCTTGGCCGCATTGTGTTCTGCAGGGAGGGTTCCGTCTATCAAGAAGCTCACGAGTGGATCGATCCAGCTCGGCTCTGCTTCTAATACGGGAGCGACCTCCTCTGTCCCCCCGAGAATACTAGGCCGAGGTAAGTCCTCTATGTACACAGTTCTCATATTGTTGTGACTCGTACTGGCTAACCGGAACAGGGCGTCGGCCTCAGTGTTTTTTGACCTCGGGATTTGCTTGATGATGTGTGACCGGAAGTTGAGCAGGGCTTCTTTTACTTTGGCCAAATATGCGATCATGGAGAGATCGCGTGCTTCATACTCGCCGGTAACTTGGTTCACCACGAGCTGAGAATCGCTGCAGATGACCAAGTGTTTTGCCTTTACCTTTCGCGCTAGGTCCAGCCCGGCGATCAGTGCTTCGTACTCTACCTCGTTGTTGGATGTTGCGAACTCAAAGTGTAGTGCGTATTCTAATTTTGTGCCGCCCGGGCCGCACAAGACTATTCCAGCTCCGCTGCCTTGCCGGTTCGGGGAACCGTCCATGTGAAGGATCCAAGGCTCCTCATCCCAGTTCGCGCTTCGCCTGACCAGGAGAGAGGCCACACTGGCTGCTACTTCACGGGGTTCGGACTCTATGGGCTCAGGAGCTCCGGGTTCGCCTGAACTGGGGACCTCGGGCTCGACCTGTAGGGCTTCGTGGCTGAAAGTGCACTCGGCGATAAAATCTGCCAAAGCTTGGGCCTTGATAGCGGTCCTCGGTTTGTAATGGAGGTCATACTCGCTGAGTTCGATGGCCCATTTCGTTAGTCGACCGGAGACCTCGGGTTTGAGTAAAACTTGTCTAAGAGGTTTGTCAGTTAGGACGATGACGGTGTGAGCCTGGAAGTATGGGCGGAGTTTCCGAGCTGCTATTACTAGGGCGTATGCTAGTTTTTTCTATCTCCGGGTACCTTGCCTCTGCTCCCTGCAAAATTTTACTAACATAATAGATGGGTCGCTGGACCCGGTCTGTTTCTTTTATCAGTACCAAACTGACCGCCTCATCGCTCGCCGAGAGGTACAGTTCTAAGACTTCGCCCACCTCGGGCCGGGCTAAGGTTGGCACACTAGCGAGGTAACCTTTTAGTTCGTCGAACGCGAACTAGCAGTCCAGGGTCCACTCGAACCCTTTGCCTTTGATTGCCTTGAAGAAGGGTAGGCAGCGGTCTGCTGACTTAGACAAGAAGCGGCTTAAAGCGGCTATGCGGCCGTTTAGCCTCTGAACCTCTTTTACTTTCTGAGGTGGTTTCATATCTAGAATGGCTTTTATTTTGTCTGGGTTGGCCTCAATACCGTGCCGATTGACAATGTAGCCTAGGAACTTTCCCGAGGTGACACCGAAGACACACTTGTTGGGGTTCAACTTCATGCTAAACTGACGCAAGATTTGGAAAACAGAATCTAAGTCTTGTATTAATTCTTGTGAAAACTGAGTCTTGACGACCATGTCGTCTACATAACACTCTATCTTCGTACCAATCAGGGGCCGAAATAGCCTATTTACAAGTCTTTGGAAAGTCGCTCCGGCATTTTTTAGTCCGAAGTGCATGACTTTGTAGCAATACAGGCCAAACTCGGTTATGAAGCTGGTTTTTTCCTCATCGGATGGGTCCATCATAACTTGGTTGTAGCCCGAGTAGGCGTCCAGGAAGCTTAGCAACTTGTTTCTCGAGGTCGCGTCCACTAGGCGGTCAATTCTGGGGAGGGGGAAGCAATCTTTTGGGCAAGCTCGGTTCAAGTTGGTATAGTCGAACGCACATGCGCCACTTGCCAAACACTGGGTTGGCCACCCAGCTCGGGTAATGGACTTCCCTTATGAAGTTTGCTGCGATGAGCTTCTCAACCTCCTCGTCGACCACTCTCCAGCGTTCTGGGGCTAAGTTGCGTTTCTTCTGTCTAACGGGTCTGACTACAGGGTCAGTATTAAGTTTGTGAGTTATCAGTCCGGGGCTAATGCCGGGCATGTCGGCCGCGGACCAGGCAAAAATATCTAAATTTTGAAGTAAAAAACTCACCAGTTCGGCTCGTAGGGGATCTTCGATGGAAGCTCCGATGCTTAGTGTGCGAGCTGGGTCCGTAGCTGAAGTCGGGATTGCGACAGTTTCCTCCGTGGGCGAAGCTCGTTCCTCACCTTGCTGTGCAGGCCGCTCCAGTTCGAGGTCGTTGGCCGCCTTGGTTTTTCCCTTCAGGGCGGCAACGTAGCACTTGCGGGACTCAAGCTGGTCGCCCCGTGCTACCCCTATACCGAAGTCCGCAGGGAACTTCATGGCCAAATAGTAGGTGGAGACCGCTGCCCGTAGGATATGCATGATCGGCTGCCCTATTATGGCATTGTATGGGGAGGGGGTCGCGACTACCAGGAAATCATGGTTGAGTCTGACCGCACAAGGCCATGTGCCGACTTCCACAGGGATAGTTACTTTTCCGAGGGGCCTGACTTCCTCTCCGTTGAAACCCACCAGGGGAGTGTTCACGGGCTTCAGCTCGCTCCTCCGTAACTGCAGTTGGTCAAATGCTGATTTGAAGAGGATGTCCGCTGAGCTGCCCGAATCTACGAGTACGTGCCTGACCTCGAAGTCGCTGATCCTTAGTTTAATGACAAGCGCGTCATCATGGGGGTAGTGGACTCCTCGCGCGTTGTCCTCCGTGAAAAAGATTGGTTCTTCGGTCTTTGGTCTCTTTGGGGGGTTCCGTTCTTCGAGGGCCGCTTCGCGAACTGAAGTCCGGGCTGCTGTCGAGGTACACCCCGCTACCACCGAACCTCCCACTATTACATGGATGGTTCCCCGAACTGGCCTCTCTTCAGGAGGCTGCTTCTGCAACGGTTTGGCAGGTCTGTTGCTAGATTCGGGGGCATCCTTTTCGTGCTCCCCTTACTGACCTGCTTTATTGTTATTGTTGTGCTGTACAAAGTTTCTCAAGTATCCACGACAGATGAGCCCCTCTATCTCGTCCCGGAGGTTATTACACTGTTCGGTGCTATAACCATGGTCTCTATGGAAACTACAATACAAATTCTTATTTCTCTCGTTCGGATTTCCCTTTAGGCGAGGTGGCCACTTAACGTACGGAGCGTCTTTGATCGTCATTAAGATCTCTGTCCGCCTCATGTTTAACAGCGTGTAGTCCGTCCGAACTGCTGGGGGGGCCCGGAATGACTGGTTTGGCTTCGGCTCCCGGGTCGGGTTTTTTTCTATTCACTGGGCTGGGGAGCTCGCCTTCTCTCTTTCTTTTCTCGTTCCCGCCTTCGGTTCGTTGGTTGATTTCTTCCTCTGTCCTCATGAACTTATCCGCGAGTTTGAGGAATTCGGCCACGGTTGCGGGCGGGTTGGCCACCATGTGCCATTTGAATTCTTTGTGTGTCACCCCTCTTTTGGCCGTCGTGAGCTGCACTGCGGGGTCCAACCGCGGTATCTGTAGGCATGCTTCGCTGAATCGCTTGATGTAGCCCCGAATGGATTCTCCTTCTCTTTGGACTACTCCGAAGATGCTTTCCTCTGTTCTGGGGCACTGTTGGCTGGTGACGAAGTGTGCGGTGAAGACCTACATGAACTGGGCCCAGCACTTTATCGACCCGAGGGCCATGTTCCTGTACCAAGTGTGGGCTACCCCCCTGAGGGTGGTGGTGAAGGCCACGCACATGCACGATTCGCTGGCCCTGGCGAGGTGCATTTGGGACTAAAAAGCGTCAACGTGGTCGTTGGGGTCGAAGGACCTGTCGTACTTGTCCAGAGGTGGGAGTTTGAAGTCTCTGGGTAAGGGGACCGCCAGGAGTTCCGATGCGAGGGGGGAAGGAACCGAGAGAACCGGGGCAGCCCCTACCTCGTCCGAGTTCGTGTCTTTGCCTCTGGATTCCGACAAGGCACGGGTGGCTGTTCGGCGACTTCGCCGGTGCCTTCGCCGTTGAGCGGGCCTTGTACTGGCGCTGCTGGCCTCTGTGTTACCGAGCTCGATGGGTCCGAAATAATGGTAGTCTGCCGCCAGGGCATTGAATCGGTTTTCGGTGAGCGGGAGCTCGGGCTTGGAGCGCCGGGGTGCCGACCTCGCGGGCAAGGTTCCCGACCCGCCCGCGGATTGCGAGGCGGGGATGACATTTTTCTCTCTTTGGCCTGGGGACGAGGCCTGGCTGTTGGGGTGGTTCTGGGGCCGGGAGGCCTTCGCCTGGTGGGGGCGTCCATCCTGCGGGGAGGCCTTGACCGGCCTCGGAGCGGGGTGGCGAGGCGGAAGTAGTGGTTGGTTCAGTGGCAGTTGGGGGAACTGCTGTTGATAGTGATACTGGGAGATGTTGTGCAACACTTGGTGCTGGTGAAGCTGGTGTTGTTGGAACTATTGCATTTGGGCTTGCATTGCCCGCATGCACTGCATCAGGTCCTCCAACCGGTTTTGGCTACCTGCCAGGGGGACGACAGCCGGTTCAGTGAAGGTTGTCTCAATGGGGAGAGGAAAGGGGATGCTTGTGGTAGGAGGGTTTACGGGTGCCACTGCTTGTGGCGTGTTCAGGCTGGGGATCCAATCCGCCGAAAGGGGGATGGTGAACTGTCCAACGCACACTACGGGGACTTGAAGTTGCTCCCCGGTGGTGTTTGTCTCCGTGCCACGTCCGGTGTTGCTGGAGGAGGCCATGAGTGTTGGGTTTTTTTTTTGGAGAAAAGGGTTATCGAAGTTTGGAGGGAGGCTTTTTGAAGCGTGTTCCCACAGACGACGCCAATTGATGGAGTGTGATCCGGCCGGTCTTAGCTGTCCGCTGCCTTGCTTCCGAACGGGGTAGCAGGGAACCTGAAACCGAGGAGATGGGGAAGCTCCGGGGGGAACTTGGTGTAGAGGCTCCGAAGCTCAAGTTAGAATCCTTCAAAAGCAAGGTAATACCAGATAGCGCAAAGTTTGCATACCTCCGTTGTCGGAGGGCAGGTGGCTCTTATAGTCACTTCGTGCACTCGTCCCGGGGCCCTTGTCAGGTCAAGTATGATTACCCTTGTGCTTGTCAATTCGACCGTCGTCCTTTCTGCTGAGACAGAACCGTCACTGCCTAACCGTCATCTAACCGGAGATGGCGGTGTCAGTGGCGGTGGCAGGTGGCCGTTTAGGGTGCTACCGCCAAACGTCAGATCTCAGTCAGGCGCAGCGCCCTTGGGCACGAACTTCCTTAGTGTCAGGCATGGTACGACTTGTTTGGTTTTGGTGCCAAGTGATGCGAAGTGCTGAGCGAGGCGGTCTTGAGCTCGGAGGTATCTGTAGGGCAGGTCAGTTCGGCGAAGTGTATCCCGAGCTGTTACAAGGTGGGTCAGTTCGGCGAAGTGTAACCCGAGCTGTTACAAGGTTAGTTTGGCAAGTATAACCCGAGCTGTTACAAGGTGGGTCAGTTCGGCGGAGTGTATCCCGAGCTGTTACAAGGTCAGTTCGGCGAAGTGTATCCTGAGCCGTTACAAGGTGGGTCAGTTCGGGCCCCCGGTAGGGAGTTCAGTCTGCTCGTGTCCCCTTGTTCCCGCCTAGGCTTGGCCCCTTTTGCCGAGCTGTTGTTTTTGCCATGTGTCACGTAATAGAGAGGTCGGGCCAAATCTTCCTTCATCAGAAAATGTCACTCTTGCCCCTAGTAAAACATGGGTAACAACTCTCTTTGATCAATCTTATTTTCTATTTGAAGAAGGAAGACATGATGTTGCAAATTAACTAATAACTTGGTATGCATCCTCTCTTCTTCATTCTACATAAAATTAGACATTGTGTGGTAGATCTGAAAATCAAACAATGGTTCATTTTAAATGCTCAATATGGTGCTCTAGGGGTAATTTTGGAATAAAATAGCATAGGCCTATGCCCTTGAACATTTTCACTCAGTATAGGTGGTCAAGTTACCATTTTTAGGCAACAATATAAAAGACTCTTGATAGAAGGTTGATTAAGTAAATTGGTTGCAAACTATAGGTTTTAGTGAATATGTGAAACTATATATAGGGGTGTTTCAGTAAATGACCCTTATTTGAAATATTTAGTTATTTAAATATTTAAACAATATGTAAATTATTTAAAACTTTTTGTTATTTAAATTTTATTTGTTTGAAAGTTATTATATAATATTAAATATTTTGTTATATAATTATGTAGCAATTTTTAGTATTTTATTGTTTAAGATATTTAACTATTAAAATATTTAAATAATATTTTACTTTTTTAGTTTTAAATTTTTTATTATTTGAATAACATTTAAATATTTTTTAGTTATTTTAAATATTTAAATAAAATGTAAAATATTTAATTTTTAATTATTTTAAAATTATTCCATAATATTAAAATTTTTAAATATTTTTTAGTTATTTTAAATATTTAAATAAAATGTAAAATATTTAATTTTTAATTATTTTAAAATTATTCCATAATATTAAAATTTTTGTTATATAATTATTTAGATATTTTTAATATTTTGTTATTTAAAATATTTAGTTATTAAAATATTTAAATAATATTTTATTTTTAAAATTTTATTATTTTAATAGCATTTAAATAATGTTTTATTTATGTTTTTAAAATATTATTTAGTTATGAAATTTAATAGTCCATAAAATTATAATTTATATTGTTATTACATAATTTCATTATGAATTTAAAAAAATATATGAATATTATTAAATATTTTATAATTATTTTTTGTGTTTTTAATAAATATCTTAAAGTTATTACATGATTTTCCTCTAATACTTAAATAATTGTTAAAGTTTTTAATTCAAATTTTCTTTAGATAGATATAGATGAAAAGTGTGGTGGGGATAAATAGGAATTAGGGATAATTAGAGATAATTTAATTCTCTCCTAAATTAAAGATAATTTATGAGATTAATAAGAATTAGAGATAATTAGAAGTAATTTGAGAAAGTTGGGTATAGTGGTGCCACGTGGCTAGTGGGAGATAGGATCAAATTGGTGTAAGGATTGGCTTTACAAATGACTCTTATATCTTTCTTAAAAAATAGGTGCTCACTATATGTGTTTTATTAGTTTCCTAATAAAAAAGAGAGGAAAGGGAGATATGGCATGTTGAGGTGGCAACTCCATATGCTTTTAGAAGGAATTTTGCACCCCTTCTAGAATTACTCGATTGGGGTAATGGAGCAAGGAGAGGCCATCTGGCATGGCCTGATTTACTTCAGTATATACTAGCAGGGGGCTTGTGCAATGCACAAGACAATAAAAAGTTGATTAGTTTTATTAATTGATAATCTGAAAGATGTCAAGAGATTTTTTCTTTTTCAAAGGTCAAAGTATTGGGAAGGCTTAAAACCCATAAATCATCCCCAACTAGACCTGTCCATGGGCCGGGCCGGGTTAGGATTGGGCCAAGCTTTCACTTGTTATCAACGCAATATATTGAGGCCTGAGCTTGAGCTTGGCCCGACCATTGGGCCTAGATCTTAAGCCTAAGCCTGAAACTTGAGAGATGATTTGAGAGAGTATTACATTCCAATCCAGAGATTGTTTATTTGCTGCAAGAAGAGTTGGTGAACGAGAGAGAGAGAGAGAGAGAGAGAGAGAGAGAGAGAGAGAGGTCCAACTTCAAGATACCCGAAATAGATTACAAAGAATTCTAGCAAGGATATCAGGAATACCAAGGTCAAATAATATCTAGGAGCTTCACTAATTGAGAAAATATTAACAAAGAGTACTTTGAACTTCCTAGTTGAAAAGGCAAAAGCTAAATGGGAGTGGTGGAAAAGCAAAACCCTATTTCTAGGAGGTTGAGTTACTCTCCTAAAGGCTGTCTTGGTAATCTTATGCAATATACCAAATGAGTATGTTTGGCATCCCCTAGGAAACAACTAATGAATTGGATAAACTTCAAAGAAGATTCCTTTGGGGAACAAAACAAAATCATAAGACCTTTACTCTTATAAACTGGAGAACAGTATGTATTGATAAAAATGAAGGACTAGGGCTAAGAAAAATGTCCCAAGTAAATCAAGCCTATCTCATGAAATTGGGTTGGAAAATCTTAAACGAAAAAAGTAAGCTCTCCCGTGTCTCTCAAGGCTCTATCAATCTCTCTGTTGGGGTGATTCCCTTTCGGGAGTCCCCCCTTTTCCTTTATTCTCTTCTTTCTTTTCTTGTTTTTTTTTTCTTCTTTTTGCAGGCGTTTTGACAAAGGGGTTATTTGCTTTTGGATCTTGTATTGGGCTTTCGATATTGGTGGATGTTGCTTTACGTTGTTGTCGTCCATGGTTAAGTTTGTTCGTGATTGTCCGGCAGAAGTAATTCATGGTCAGTACCATTCGCAGTTCTTTAGTGAATGCCGTTTTGGAAAGCAGTTACAGTATCTGATATCGGTTGTAATGTTTGGGGCTCTATCCCCTTCTGCGGATCTACCCCAACCATGCTATTACCATCTCTTTGCAATCTCTTTTGGGAACCTCTGCTGTCTTTTGTCTCGCTGTTTGTGGTGGACTGGAGTTGTGCTTTTCTACTTCTATTGGTGAGTTTTTCAAATTTGTTGGATTGCAGAAGTTCATTTGTTCTACTACATTTATTTATATATTTTGTTCTTCCTGAGAAATTGTATTTGGGTTCTGATTGGCCTTGGTGGCAATTCTATGTATTTGTATCAATTTCTTGAATGAATGAAACATGACTTTAGCCTTAAAAAAAAGTAACCTCTAGGTTCAAGTAGTACAAAATATACCTTAAAAATAAGGGATTCTTAGAACACAAAACCCCATCTTTGACCTCTTGGGCATGGAAAATTAATCAACAAAAGGATAATCTGCAAGACAAGTGATTAGGCCCACATCCATTAATTAAAAAGCGTAGTCAGTGGTCTCAAGATTTAGTAGAACAAAAAGTCTCACTACACAAACCCAGATAATAATTGCTGGGATCAGAGAAAATCGAGAGAGGTATGCCCTCAAGAGATAATTAATAAAATATCTGCTATCCATATTCCGATAGTAGAAAGAGAAGATAGGATTGTTTGGGGGAACTGCCCATATGGAAACTTCACTGTTAAATCAGCATATAGTAGTCTAAGAGAGCAAATTAGCATAGATCTTGATATAAAGAATTGTAATAAAAAATCAAGGAGAATTGCATGTCAAGAAAAAAAATCAAAATTTTCTTGTGGATTTACTATTAAATAGAATTTCTTCAAAAAAAAAAAAAACTCCTGATTAATAGAGGAATAAATATAAGTGCTGCTTGCCCCTTTTGTGAGCTTGAAGAGGACGGAGAGCAGATCATGTTAAACTGCTTAATGGCAAAACGTGTTTGGAGACAATTGGACCCCCAAAATGCTGAAAAATTAGAAAGACATGAAGGAGGGTTGAATGATTGGTGGAGAAAAATAATGGAGGAGAAAGTGGAAGAAACTATACCCAAATTTTGGGAAAAAATAGCATTTACCTTTTGGTTCCTATAGAAAAATAGAAACCAGAAAGTGCTTAAAAATAATAGAGTTAGTAAAATCATTGACAACCTTAAGGCTCAATTTGGAAGGAGTACAAATGCAAATATGTATGGTATAAATATATATAAAATAATACAAAATATAAAGTTTTACGCACTACATATTTATATTTGTACTCCTTCCAAATGGAGCCAATGGAATTTAAAGAAGCAAACTCCCCTCCTTCAAATCCAGAAACTACTACCCCTTCAATTAGAGAGACAAACTGGATTAGTTGGAACCCTCCTCCGGAAGGAAGTCTAAAGATAAATTTTGGTGGAATGTGTTGCTAAGTAAGAAATTATAGGGGTGAGATTCTCCTCCCTAAAATAACTTAACAGTAAACTATAATGGAAAATTAAATATTAAATAACAATAAAGTACACCGATTTTTGATACTTTTCATTAATTCATTTTTGAAAATCGGAAAATAACTGTAAATTACAATAAAAGTTAAATGTTAAATAGCAATAAATAACACTAATTTTTTGATAATTTTCAATAATTAATGATTAAAAATAATAATTTAACAGTAAATTACAATAAGGAATTAAATATTAAATAACAATAAATACACATATTTTCAGAAGTAAATGGCTGAAATTATTGAGCATTTATCAATATTCTGAAAATTATTCAATAATACTCATAATTATTATTGGAATTATAGTTATTTAAAAATACTCATAATTATTAACGTAATTCTTATTAGCAAGAATAATTATTATTGTTTAATAAAATAAAAAATGTAGAAAATTATGTTGGTGCAAAAACGGATCTGGATCGGAATATCCAGAATCTAATCCAAGACAATCGTCTTCTTGTCCTGTTTTGCGCTAAAGTGGTCACTGGACTCAGCGACTCAGCAATATTTGGCTTTTGAATGCAGAAAAAACCAAAACGACCCATTTGATGCTAGAAGCAATTATTTATACCCAAACCAATCCATTTGGTTTTAAACGTGCATGTGCTCCTCTATTTCTGGATTTTTAAACGTTTTGGTTTTTTGGTTGGTTAGAAAAACCAAAACGACCCATTTGATGCTAGAAGCAATTATTTATACCCAAACCGATTCATTTGGTTTTAAACGTGCATCTGCTCCTCTATTTCTGGATTTTTAAACGTTTTGGTTTTTTGGTTGGTTAGAAAATCCAAAACGACCCATTTGATGCTAGAAGCAATTATTTATACCCAAACCAATCCATGGTTTTAAACGTGCATGTGCTACTCTATTTCTGGATTTTTAAGCGTTTTGGTTTTTTGGTTGGTTAGAAAAACCAAAACGACCCATTTGACGCTTGCAGCCATTAACCAAAAAAAAAATGTTTTTACTTCTTAATTTTTTTTTGGGGGGTTTTTAAACGTTTTAGTGTTTTTGGTTGGTTTTTGATGTCGGAAAAACATATCTATGTCTAATGCCTAATTCCATCAGGCCTTATTTTATGGAGAGAGATTCCCAATGCAAGGTTGTTTGCATGAACTTGCCCCGACTGAAGCCGATCTCACATTAACTGACCTGAGCCTCGGGTCGAGTTGGATCAGGTTGGTTGGCCCTAGTTGACCATCTTGGCAGTGTTGGGAGTTATGCTGTTGAACTGTAATGTTTCTACTTGATTCATAGAAATCAAGTGAGTGAAGTGTTTTGCATGATCGACCTACGACGTCTAATTGTTTGTTCTTATTGACCATGCAAGGAAACCGCAGAAGAACTGAACTATCATCTTTCATTTTTGGTGGTAGATTGAGCATGCAACGATCAACTTAGTTTTTTATTTAATTTCTTTATTTACTTAATTAGTTTATTAAACTCGATATACTTCGTTTCCAGAAAATAAGAACAGAAAATTAGGAAAAAGATTAAATACTTGTCAACTTCTACTGTTGATTAAATTTCTGTAAATCTAAATTACTAATTCTCTAAATAAACAGTACGTTTGTTTGTTTTGCTAATTTTGTTAATTTTTGTAAAGTTTGTTGATTTTGTAAATTACAGAAAATAAAAACAGAAATTTAGGAGAACCAAAATCAAATACTTATTAATTTCGATTGTTAATTACCAATAATTAACAATTGCAGTAATTTCAAATTTGAAATACATTATTGTTGACTTATAATTTATGATTCTTTCATTACTTTTTTTTGTCTTGTACAACATTTCTTTTTAATCCTTTCTGTCATCCTATTGGATATTGGGTTTCCTTGTGCATCGCATAGGAATCGTTAGAAATAAAGAAAAATCATAAAATATGGTGCATAAAAAGAAGAGTGCTCTCCACATTCCAAAATTCATGTTTCTGTAATTGTGAGAAAGAGGACAATTAGTAGGTTGCAGGTGCAGTTTCACACTTTCACTAGGTTCATTGCTAAAAGTATAACTACTCTCAACTTTGAGGTGTTTTCAGAGGTTAGACCTTATGCAGTACAAAGAAAATTAACAAGACAGATCCCAAAATAGTATTTACCCCAAGCTGAAAACATGGGAGAAATACCTCCAAGGAAAAAATCTAGTCTTGCTGATGTTTGACCAACTGAGATCAAGCGAAGGTTGACAAGATGTTCTTCTTCAGCGTGAATTCATCTGCCTTTGCAGGGCTGATTGACTGCACCATAAAGATAGAGAAATGCCAAAAAGAATAAACATTAGAATTATCAGACCTGAAATTCAGGTCCGTTTGGTTCGCAGTCGGAATCGGAATCGGAATGGCCCATTCCCATAGTCTGTTTGGTTCAGACAGGAATGGGAATGAGAATTGAAATCAGTAGGAATGGGATTTCATTCCCTAGGGAGGAGCAGGGAATGGCCATTCCCTCAAATGAGGGAGTGGCCATTCCAGCAGGAATGAGAATGAGATTCCAATTCCATCCAACCAAACAGTTGTAATCGGAACAGCCCATTCCAATTCCGATTCCAGACCCCTATTCCCATGAACCAAACGAGGCATCAGATTATTTAGGGTTCCAACCATCTTAGAGAGAGATGTGATATTCCTGGAAAACAAGCTACCCCGGTACCCCCTCTTATGTCTGAGATTTGTCAATTGTCACTTTACCTTGTCAAGCATGCGCTGTAGCCTCAGAGTCTCTTTCTTAGCATAATCTGGACCCTTTTCCATACAGTTCTTGGCAGCTTTCAAGTAAATCTTGCCATGCCTGAGAAAAGCAGAAAAGCTAATGAAATTCCTGTTTAAGGCCACACTACCTACTTCAACTGCAAGTTGTAGATTGTAACTCTTTTAGCATGCCATTTACTGTCTGAACTGTCAATTACAGTCTGCCTTGTAGGAGTCTGGATCTTCTACCCACAACACTACAAGCCTACCCACAAGACACTGGCTGCACAAACCAGGTTTTAGACATAGATGCAAAAGATCCTGCCAATCAATTACCTTGCAGATGAACCCTTGAGCTTCTCTACTTCCTCTTCTATCCGTGCAAAGGCTGCCTTTTTCTCATCATTGTTTGCACTTACAAACTCCTTCACCAAGACATCCAAATTTGCAACTATACCAGCCTGTATCACCCAAGTAATCATATATTCAGAAAAAGAAACGAATTTAATTACACAACTGGCAATCTCTGAGTCAATCTTCTACTTACCTTAGATGTTAATTGTCCTTTTCCATCACGACTAGTGCCACACTTTTCATTGATGAAGGTCACAAAGTCGTCCAAATCTCGACCACCATCATAGTCTTCACCCGCTTTGTTACCTTTTGGGAAGAATTTCAATGTAGGAAAGCCACTAACACCATACCTGCATAGACAGCATTTACTTATCAGGATCCACAAGTAGTAATAACTTTTACATGTCCAAGAAATGCCAACTGTAAAATTTGCAGATGTACATTTTTCATTCTTATTTATTTGCACTAGTCATGAATGAATTGACTATACATATTAAAGAGGTCCCACGGTGCTAAATGTTTGCTTATGACATAATATTTAATTAATGAAACTAAAGAATGATTATATGCAAAATTAGGTTTATGGACAATTTACTGTTAATTATATGCAGATATCAGTTGGGCTAAAAGGAAAATTCTATAAAACATTTGTATGGTCAACTATGTTGTATGGAGCAGAGTGTTGGGCAGTTAAGAAACAACATGTCCAAAAAATAAGCAATTCCATAAAGGTAGAAAATATACTCATGGTTCCAATGGCCATTTGTATCAGAGCACCATGAGACTTTTTTTTTTTCATTATTTCAAATTGCCAACCAAAATATCAAGCTCCTATGCATGAAAAACCAATAAACAATTCCGCAAAGTGCCAATTTGCATGTTTGTTGTCTGGCAATAAGACTCATGCTGCACTCTCGAATACTGTCTGAAGCAATTAAAAAATTTCCAGAGTCAATTTGCCCACAAAACAATTCCAGGAAGTGCCTTTAATATGGGTGAATTCAGGATTTTAATTAGATTGATGGAGGAAAAAATGGAAGTTAAAGTCACATGGCCCCAACCATGGACATCTAAAAGTCAAAATGGGATGCATCTTTTCATACTAAATTGTCTGCCATAAAACTTGTAGGGTGCTCATCATACGTTCAATAATATCAAGGATCTACAGATTATACTTGCATGTAACTTGGGGACTCTAACAAGACCAGAAGACCCAATTGCAGAATATTTATGCTAGAAAGACGAGTCAACTCACACATACAGAGTTAATTACATCATTCCAATGGTGCACTGATATTGTAGTTTATTTCCCTCATACCCATCTTATATTCATATATTCACCCCTGAGACAAGTCCATTGTTCATTTGTTCCTATTTCTTTTTCTTTTTTATTTTTTGACAAGATTATGATTTTTAACATAGATTTCCTACATAATTCCAGGCACAACAAACCATCATATGTGTTGGAAGATTTCTGTAATTATGTATTATATCTGATTATGTGCTATTTTAGGTAGTTGAGAGATTTGTGAGCTGTACAAATTTTTAGGAATCAGCTTTATCTTTCCTTTAATAAGGGAGATTTGTTACCTAGTTTGTATCCTTTAATCAGGGAGATTTGTTACAGATGTAATCTGATTTAGGGAATCAATCCCAAGTGTACGAATTAACTCTACAACTCGGAGATATTCGCCAAGGTGAGAACTCTATGACTAAGTATTTCAATTCTCTTAAGAGAATTTGGCAGGACCTAGACTTATTCAACGATTACGAGTGGAAGTCACCCAATGACTGCAATTATTACAAGAAGATGGTCAATGTTGGCCGAGTCTTCAAGTTTCTTGCAAGTTTAAACGTTGAATTCGATGAGGTTCGTGGCAGAATTATTGGAAGAAACCCTCTACCTCCAATCGGTGAGGTATTTGCAGAAGTACGTAGAGAAGAAAGCCGGAGACAAGTGATGCTTGGAAGTAAGGCTGCAGGTACAACCGAACCTATGGAAGGGTCAGCCCTGATTATTTCTGAGGCCCAAGTCAGTCAAAAGTCAGCCCAGAATCAATGGGTTGGAGACAAGAATAACCTACGTTGTGATTACTATGGGAAACCTTGCCATACCCGAGAGAATTGCTACAAACTACACGGGAAACCATCAAATTGGAGGGCGAACAAACCTGGTGAACAGAATATACCTACAACAGACGAGGCTGAATCATCCCCATTCAGTAAAGAGCAAATAGATCATCTTCTTAAACTTCTAAAATCCTATTCGTCACCTAATACTCCTGTCGGGTCTATGGCACAAACAGGTAGCAATTCTTTGGCACTCTCAATTCTAGGAAAATCTGGTCCTTGGATCATAGATTCAAGGGCCACCAATCATATGACAAGTTGCTCTAACCTATTTAGTTCCTATTATCCTTGTTTTGGTATTGAAAAAGTGAGAATAGCTGATGGTAGTCTTTCATCTATTGCAGGCAAAGGAAACATTAAAATTTCAGAAAAAAATACTCTAAAATCTGTTTTACATGTTCCAAAACTTGCCTGCAATCTTCTTTCTGTCAGCAGATTGTCGAAAGATACTAGCTGCTCCATTCTTTTTCTTCCTTCCACTTGTGTTTTTCAGGACCAGAACTCGGGGAAGATGATTGGAACTGCTAGAGAGATAAATGGACTCTACTATTTTGATGAAACCGCTACTGGTAATAAAAAAGTTCATGGTTTAAGTAGTACAAGTTCAATCCTTGTCTATGATCAAGTTATATTATGGCATAGAAGATTAGGGCATCCTAGTTTTCCATATCTCAAACATTTGTTGCCTAAATTGTTTAAAGGAGTTGATTTGTCAAAACTTCATTGTGAGGCTTGTCATTTGGCTAAAGATCATCGTGTTTTGCTTCAAAACCATTTTATTTGTTACATAGTGATGTTTGGGGCCCATCTAAGGTTAACACTCTTTCTAAAAAAAAATGGTTTGTGACTTTTATTGATGACCATACAAGGGTATGTTGGGTTTACTTGTTAGAAAGGAAATCAGAGGTTGAACAAAGATTTAAAGAACTTTTCCTAATGATTGAAAATCATTTTCAAACCAAAATTGGTATTCTAAGATCAGATAATGGGACTGAATACTTTAACAAATACTTAGGAGCATTTCTAACCGAAAAATGTATTATCCATCAATCAACTTATCGTGACACACCACAACAGAATGGAATTACTGAAAGAAAAAATAGGCACCTTCTTACCAGAGCCGATCATGTTTTCTATGAATGTACCTAAATATCTCTGAGGAAATGCTCTCCTAATTGCATGTTACCTGATAAATAGAATGCCATCTCGAGTTTTAAAATATGAAACTCCTTTACAGAATCTGAAAAATTGTTTTCCCACATCTCGAATAACTACGGATCTTCCTTTGAAAGTGTTTGGTTGTGTCTATTATGTGTATATACCAAATGTTTTTCGATCAAAACTGGATCCAAAAGCTGAAAAATGTGTGTTTCTTGGTTATGCATCTAATAAAAAAGGGTACAAATGCTTTAATCCAGTTACAAAGAATTTTTTTGAGAGTATGGATGTACGCTTTGTTGAGGACCAACCTTTCTTTCAAAAAAATTCTCTTTAGGGGGAGAACATAAGGAAGATAATTTTTGGGAAACTTTACCTATTCTAGAAGAATTTATTCATTTGATTAATTATGATAAGCAAGTTTCGGAAACAATTGTTGAAAGAATGGAACCTAGTGATAGTACTCTTAATCTAAATTTTCTAGATACTACGTTATCAGAGACAGGGGGAGAAGTACTTGAAACGAATCACAATCCTCATCTTGAGCTTCAGTTTTATACCAGGAAGAGGTTTCACAAAAGTATTACTGTTCCGGTTGTTCCTACAGTAGAAGTCCAATCCAATTTGCCGAGTGAAGGTCCTACAACTCAGAGTAATCATTCTTTTACCCCTATTCCGTCTTTATCTAATGATTTGCCTAATCTGTCATCTTCAGATCTTGACATTTCAATTGCATTAAGAAAAGGTACCCGAGCTTGCACAAAACATCCTATTGCAAAATACTTGTCATATGAGAAATTATTACATACTCATAAAGCATTTGTGTCTAGGATTTCTAATCTGTATGTGCCAAGAACTGTTCAAGAAGCATTAGATGATCCAAAATGGAGGTTAGCTGTGATGGAAGAGATGAATGCTCTTAGAAAAAGTAATGCGTGGAGTATTACTGATCTACCCCATGACAAAAAGACAGTCGGGTGCAAATGGATGTTTACAGTGAAGTGCAAGGCTGACGGAAGTGTGGAGAGATACAAAGCAAGACTCGTAGCAAAAGGATGGATTAACCCAAACTCATGGTATAGACTACCAAGAGACGTTTGCTCATATTGCTAAAATTAACTCTATCAGAATACTTCTTTCTCTTGTAGTTAATTTTAACTGGACACTTCGTCAGTTCGATGTCAAGAATGCATTCTTGAATGGAGACCTAAAGGAATAAGTATATATGGACCTACCACCAAGATTTGAAGAACGTCTTGGAAGAGGCAAAGTTTGTAGGTTAAAAAAATCCCTATATGGGCTAAAACAATCACCAAGAGCTTGGTTTGAACGATTTGGGGATGCAGTAAGGCGGCACGGCTTCTCACAAAGCCAAGCTGATCATACTTTATTTTTCAAGCACTCCACCAAAGGTAAAATAGCTATTTTGATAGTGTATGTAGACGATATTATCATGATTGGGATGATTTATTTGAAATCAACAAGTTAAAAAATAAGCTTGAGGCTGAATTTGACATTAAAGACCTAGGAAAACTTAAATATTTTCTCGGAATGGAGTTTGCAAGGTCCAAGGAGGGAATCTTTATCAACCAACGCAAATACATTCTTGATTTGCTCAAGGAGACAGGGATGATAGGTTGTAAAGCCGCAAGAACTCCAATGGACCCAAATATGAAGTTAAAAGCAATAACAGCAAATGAGGTGGTTGATCGAGAACGTTATCAAAGATTAGTTGGAAGACTAATCTATTTGTCACACACAAGACCTACCATAGCCTTTGCAGTAAGTGTAGTAAGTCCAGTTTATGCATTCACCTGGACCTATTTACTTTGAAGTTGTGTTTAGGATTTTGAGATATCTGAAAGGAACTCCGGGGAAAGGACTCTTGTTCAAAAATAGGGGTCGTCTCCAAGTCGAAGCCTACACAGATGCAGATTGGGCAAGCGATGTAAATGATAGAAGATCTACTTCAGGTTACTGCACTTTGGTAGGAGGGAATTTGGTCACCTGGAGAAGCAAAAAATAGTGTTGTAGCAAGGAGTAGTGCAGGAGCAGAATTCCGCTTTGTTGCACATGGCTTTTGTGAAGTGTTATGGATCAAAAGGCTCCTAGAAGAGTTGAAGGTTCATACACCAACACCTATTAAAGTCTATTGTGATAACAAGGCAGCTATTTCCATAGCTCATAATCCAGTTCTACATGACAGAACAAAGCATGTGGAAGTGGATAAACATTTCATCAAGGAGAAGATAGACAGTGGTGTGATATGCATGTCCTACATACCCACCACGAGCCAAGTAGCAGACATTCTCACCAAGGGGCTTCCTAGGGCGCATTATGAGAACTTAGTTAGCAAGCTTGCCATGAGTGATATATTCATGCCAGCTTGAGGGGGAGTGTTCGAAGATTTATGTAATTATGTATTATATCTGATTATGTGCTATTTTAGGTAGTTGAGAGATTTGTGAGCTGTACAAATTTTTAGGATTCAGCTTTATCTTTCTTTTAACTAGGGAGATTTGTTACCCAGTTTGTATCCTTTAATCAGGGAGATTTGTTACCTAGTTTATATCCTTTAATTAGGGAGATTTGTTACCTAGTTTGTATCCTAGAGAGAGCTACAAATTTTGATGTACAGAGGCACAAATGATTATCCCATTCTTCATATCTTTCTGTCTCTTCTTCAATATGTCATGTTGAAAGAAAATTGAACCACTACCTTTCTAGGAAAACCTAGTTACGAGGTCATTAGTGCAAGGCAATTCTTTAAGTGAAGGCCAATGATGTGGTGGTTGTCTTTAATTGAAGTATCATAAATTTTACACCATCCAGGGCATGATTTCAAAGATGGAAGTGGTACTACTACAACCATAGAAACAATTTAGGTCTATCTATAACATGCCATCAAAATTACTGGTAAATAAGAGCTGCCATCAACCTTGATTCCCATCATTATAGCTGCCATGTTGTTGCATTTTCCAGGAACCACATTCAATACTATCTTAAAAATAATATACTCGTGGTTCCAACGGCCACTTGCATCCATCAGAGCACTATGAGTTTTTCTTTTTTTTCAATTATTTTAAATTGCCAACCAAATCATTAAGCCCCTATGCATGAGAAAAAACAGATTTCTTGGAAATGCAATCTCTTAATCCAACTGATAATTTAATGAAATTTATTATCATAAGAAAAATAAATTATTATCATCATTCCAGTGGCAAAAGAGATTAGAACATGTTTAAGACTTACTTTTCAGCAAGATCTTTATACTTATCAGCATCCAGATTAGCGATTACTACATCTTCCTCCAATTTATATGCTGTTGCAACCTTTTCATAAGTCTAGAAAAAAGGGAGGCAGACAATTATCAGAGTTCAAATATATTATAAACCTTTTTAATCAACATGGTCAAATTAAGAAAAACCATACTATAAATAACAATACCAAAGCTCTCTTATTGTATTATACTTACAGGAGCTAGATTTTTGCAGTGGCCACACCTGCAAAGTAAAAAGCCATGGTTCATAAGATGATGAATTTATAGGATTGAACTGTATTCTATATAAAATATGAAAACCGAAAAGTAAGAAATTAGTTAACTTTCACTGGGAATCAAAGTGCATGCTCTAAACTCAAGAATGAGATAATTAAATGTAATGAAAAATGTTAAGTGGAATACATGTTCAACATAAATAACACATATACACAAGCATTAACACAGACACATGCATACCTGTTTAGGATAGCCTCAGATAGAGAGGAATGGTGAAAGAGTATTTGCATCGCTTACCTAGTAAAGTGGTATAAGGTTGGTGATACTCTAGTGTGTGTGTGTGTATTAGTATAAATACTTTATTTAGTTCAGTTTTTCAGTTAGAGAGAGAGATGTAACACTAATGTAGAATTGCAGATAGAAAAACAGGAAAAGAATCCATGGAGAAACAAATATAATCCTTCTAATTCCTGCATCAATTGCAATTTCATAACTTTTAGATTATCAGAATTCTATTCAATTTGAATTCCTTTGTAGTTGATTTCTAGTTTGTTACTATCTTAATCGTCTTAGTGGGTCAAATTAGTGTTTTTTTTTTTATAACAAAGAAAGAGGGCATGGAGTAATAATAACAAGGGGTCACTGTCAAAAGTAAAACCCATACAAGGCATGGAGTGGTTCCCAAGACCCAGTCAGAGGAAACTCCTTTAAATGCACAGCATTGCAAATAAAATAAAATCAGGAATTTGCACAGCCAACATGACACACGTAAAGAATCACCTATTTTAATAGTGGAAAAAACTTGGAAATGTTAAAGCAAATAAGGGGAGTCAAACACCATTCTCCAAGGCAACTGCTTTTTAAACTGCTAAGAAGAATCCTTACCATGGGGCATAAAACTCGACCAAAACATCTTTTGTTTCGTCCATAACAACCTCATCAAAATTATCTGCTGCAAGAACAATTACATTGGATGGCACAGTAGCTATCTTCACATTGGTTCCTGCACACAGCCCAAATAAGTGTGGAAAAATGCCAACAAAATCTCCAGTCATAAAGAATCAAAACACTTGGTGAAAACTAGCAAAAAAGACAGACATGAGTAACAATTCTGCAGATTACCTCCTTCAGTGTTCACAAATTCAGCAAGGGATTCTGCAGTACGTGGTCCTTCATACCTACACAAGTTATACGTTTCAACTTTCATGTATCCAAAGGGATAAATAACAGAGAGTGACAACAGAAAAGAGAGAAAAAGGATAATTTGTTTGATTGAAGATAGTGTAGAGAAATAGATACAATATTTTCCTCACTTTTTGGGTTCCAATGATCCTTTAGGAAACCATTGAATTGTAGGATATCCAGAGACCCCATATTTGCTGCAAAGACTCTTATGTTCATCACAATCAACCTACATAAAAAAAAGCAATATCGCGAGGAGTGAGCAAAAGTATTAATAAACGAACAGTCATAAAGTTTTGTCAAAATTTTATAATTACAGAAGTCTGCATAAAACAATTTAAATATCAAAATGTAAAATTTTACCTTTCCAATCAAAACAGTCTTGGCTTTCTTAAAACTTGTACCAAGTTTCTCATACTCTGGAGCAAGCTTTTTACAATGCCCGCACCTGTCATGGGAAGTAAAGTTAGAATTCCTGTCCTATAACATGACAATGCAAGACGAGAAGCTGAGATATGACGTGGTAAACAACTTTCATAAATTCCTTCGCCTTTCTGCAGAAGTCCTCTACTGAAAAGAAATGGCATTCTGCATACGTATACATGCTTGATATAAATACATGTATAGTTTCCACCATGATGGAACCAACATTATTGGGTCCCCCAATTAACTTCAATAGGAAGTCAACGTATTCCAACTTTTGCGATCACAGAGGCAGTAGACGTGATAGTGGATCCATCTTCAAATTGAAGCTAACTACCCAGAGTGTAAGTTTATAGAAATTAGAGCAGGGATTGCCAAAGGGGAAAAGGTTCAACTCGAAATCTTAAACAAAGTTGACACTTTAATGACAATTATGGAAGAAAGTCCAAAGCTCCAAGAAATTAGAGAATGAAGAAGAGAAAAGGAACTAAAATTCCACTTATCACTTGCAACTATTTTATTTGAACTCCCACCTAAATTTCTATAGAAAAGTAACTCCGTAAAAGGAAAAAAAATCACAAAGCATTTTAAACTAATTTCAGCTAGATCTGAATATCGTCTAAACGCATTCTCCATATAGGCATATATAAGAATCAGAACCTAAAAATCTCAGATCTCCATCAAACATGACCAAAATTGCTACACTACAACTTATCACAACCACTTCAAGAACCCAATTACCCAAGGATCAAACCAGCACATATCGTTTTAAAAAATTGACCTTGATACTAATGGAAACAAAGAAATGAATTACATGACACGATATAAGGAAGTCATACCAAGGGGCGTAAAATTCGACGAGAGCGCCACGATCTTGTCCGACCTCCTTTTCGAAGTTAGCTTCCGTCAAAACGGTAGCATCATCTGCGAAAGCTGATGCAAAGAGAAGAGCTAGGGTTGCGAAAGCGAACCAGATCTGAAAACTCGCCATGTTCTGTCAGAAGAAGTGAGGAAAATAAAACGAAGGCGGCGAAGAAATGGCCCAAGTGCCCAACGGTAGAACTGGGAATTGATCAGCGTTGTTGATTTTTTATAGAAATTTCGTTCTGTAAATGATCAGATCGAAGTGTACAGACTCAACATTCAACAAGGGTGATTTTGTCATTATAAAAATATAATCAGACGGGCGTTTTTGCCACCTGGCATAAATGGGTGGAGGGGATATGCTGTGCTCGTCATTCATGACAAAACCTGCATCCTGATTAGAGCTCCCGTTCCTTCGATGATGACGTGTACCTTAAAAATATCGAGTTCGCATCTGCGTCTCATATGCACATCTCAGAGTGCATGGCGAACATCTCCGTAGTTGTTACTACACGGTTGGGATGTATTGTAGAGTTCTTCACTCGCCGCACAAGCGCCTCACACGCATACATTGCCCTTATTTATTAGTTATTATTCAGGGAAGATATTCTCAATGCACGGTGAATATACCTATGACGCGCCCGTTTATTAAGAACAGATCCCGTCACTATGTTGTAACCTTGTAGAGCGCATGTGAGGCGCGCTCTATAAAGCGCCGCTGCGAATTCGAAAATATCTTGAAGACCGTAAAGTAAACGGATCAGATGGAATGATAAACCCGCATTGACCGGACAACTGAGCCGGCCTTATTCCAGTACGGTCGGGTTAAACTAACATAGGTTCGGCTTGGGGCCTTGGGTTCGCATTGATTCATTGAGATCGAGTCACTCCCGCATTTGAGTCCAGATGTCCTGAAACGAAATACGTATTAACAGTACACCATTCCAACATGATCTGACACCGCACATTTCATTCATGGCGGTGAGTCCCAATCTCTTCCTAAGATCTCATATATCAAGCCTGTTGGACGGGTGTTGGAACGTGTTCTATTGTTGTTAGAGATCCCAATTCCCCGCAAATCTTAGGATCTGTTGCCAAGGAAACACGTTTCAAATAGAAGCATTCATCATATGGTTTAGACCGATAAATCGCACCAAATCAAATCGACGGTTTGGTCTATTCTGAATTTAAAAATGGTTTGGTTTGATCTAAACATTTTTAGACCATAATTTTATGGGTTGGCCTAGTTTTCTAAATTTTAAAAATCAGACCAAATTGTAAATCATATTACATGAAATTATTAATGAGTACATTTATCTATCTATTTATATATATTTGTGTATATTTGGCAAACATAATACATATGTCTAATAATAGTAAGAGATGGTATTCTAACATTTCAGTTTGATATTTGGATTATATTTGTTACTTATATAGATATGTATATTATTTGGGCTCTCTAATTGGGTTAAACACAATAGTATGGCTCAAACCATATTAGAAACCCGACCAAAATGTAATAGATTATTAGTATTTATTGTTTTTTGCAATTATTGTATTATTTCATTATTAATATATTTTTCAATAATTGTGTATTTTTGCTATAAATTTTCAACAATTATTAGTGCTTAAAATATTGTTATTTAACAAAGATGAGACTATTAATTTATCTGAAATTATGAGTGTTCATGAGTTGGTTCGGTTCGATTGTAGGTTGTTTTGCCAATCAAATTGACCTGGTCAGTTGAAACCAACTGACCATTTGTGAAAACCGACCCACTTGAGTTGTATAAGTTTGGATCGATTTTTTGGTTGGTTCAAAATGTTTAAATTTGAAATGAAATTTAAAAATATGGGAAAACATTTTAAAAATGAAATTTATGATATAAAACATTTTAGACTAAGAAATATGGGAAATTTCCCACTTTTTTATATTAAAATTTATATTTAAAATATAAAATATTAATATATATAAATGGTCAAGTCATCCGATTTTGGTCAATTTACAAATTGCCAAAGTAAAACTGGTCCAATATGGTCAAGTCAAGTTGATCAGGTTGGTTGGTTTCATCAATTTAATGAATAAACCTAACTGAAATTAATTAGTGTTATTTTTGTATTATGTAAATTTTATTAAAAGTAGTATATAAAATATGAATAATTATTAGTTATTTATAAATTTGGAAATATAAAATATTTGTATACCGGTGTCAATTGGATTGGATTTGGTCTAATCCGATCCAGTCCAATGTGAGTCCATTACAAATGGACCTAGTCCATTCTAGTCCAATGAATATTTTGGATCAGTCCAAAGACTATCTAATCTATTCAAATTCCTATTAATTTAGATTGGTTTCAACTCAAACCTGGTCCATTGACACCTATGTTCTTATTTTCTATCAATGGACTAGATATTGGCTCAATCCAATATAAATTCATTATGGACGGTCTAGGTCCAATCCAATATGTCATATTGGTCCGTCCAATCCGTCCAAATGGATTTTGATTTGGATGGAGTCCAACCCAAAATCGATCCATTGACACCCCTACTCTTATGTGTTTCTATTAGGGTCATTTAGTAGAACACACCTTAGAGTTTTACATATTTACTTAAACCTACATTATAGTTTTCATTTTAATAAAATATCTCACATATTTTATAACTTATTTACTTAATCAGCCTTTAATTTAAGGAGTGTTTGTTTTGTCATTAGGGCCATACTTTTTTATTCCAAAAATACATTTATCACTTTTTTGTACAGAAAACAAAATTGACCAAATATAGCCAATAGAGTGGTTGCTCGTGTCTTATTAGGGGCAAAAGTGATATTTTTATTTTTATTTTCTTTTGAAAAAATTTATTTAAATGAACATTAGGGTCGACATTTGTCATTTTCCACTATTATATAATGGAAGATTGATTAAATCCATAGCAAATTATAAGTGGTGTTTTAGTAAAATACAAACTATAGGGTAAATTTTAATAAATCCATGAAATTATAAGGGGTATTTTAATAAATGAGCATTTCTATTATTTAGCTTTTGCTTAACAAATCCCGTACATTGCACGGGTCCCCACTAGTTTCCCATAAAAAGAGCTGAAGGTAGAATCATAAGAATTTGACTTCATTGAGAATTCTTGGTGCAAGACTCCACCAATCCATTGCTTTACTCCTCATATGGTAGGACCTATAAAGTGGGATCACAAAAACAATAGCAAAGTACTCATAACATTTCAAATCCAGCGCTCCTATGGAGAACAAGTAACCAAAAGATTGTATTTATCTTTAAATTATTGTGAAATACTAATACTTTATTAACTATCTTTATTAATCCTTCAATTTCCTATCTTTTGCTTGTCAAATGGAAAAAGCTCAAGACAAGGTCTTTCAAGCTTTGAAAATCTTGAATGGCCTATTATAAAAGCTTGCCAAATGCTCTCAAAAAAGGAGGAGGAGGAGGAGGAGGAGAGAGAAGGTCGGTGGAAGGAAGGGTGTTCAATCGTCATGCTTTGGTTCGTTCTTAGTCGATAGAGGTGAGGGAACATTCAAGACAAGATTAGGGAACCATAATAGGATAACACATTTCGATAAGATTGTATTGAATGGCCTATTTTTATATATGTTTAAACTTTTTTTAATATTTATATTTTCAAACTTTAAAAAATTTTCAAATTTCAATAACTAAATATAAACTGGCTTAAAATTAAGATAAGATCACCATTAAGGAGTTATAGCAGATAACGAAAATTGAAATCAAACATCTATGATTTTCATTCTTCGCACAAACAAAATATAAGAAGAAGAAGAAGAAAAAGAAGAAGGAGAATTGTAATTATGACAAATAAAATGAAACATCAAGATTCAATGATATGTAATATTGATTCTTTCTACAAACAAAAACAAAATAATAGTGACATTGAAATCAAACATCAAGATTCCGTGCTTTCTAATCTTCATTATTTGTACAAACAAAATATCAATAGCATCAAGATTTAGTAATCTATAATCTTCATTCTTTGTACAAACAAATTAGTGACAACACCTCGCTTTATTCAATGATTTTGTAAATAGAAAAAATAATTAAATTAATTTTCTAAATAAAATTTAACCAAATTAAAGAAAGAAACACTCACTTACCATCTCAACTCCATATTCAACAACATGGTTTTTAAAACTAACTTGGAGACCGAATCGGTCAGGGGTTTGGATTCGAACGGTCGGACCGTTCTGACAAAAAAAAATAAAGAATAAAAAAGTAAACAAATAAAGAATAGTCAAAACCATTCAAATGGTTTTTGAATAAATTCTGGTTTTGGAGAAAACCAAAACCGATCACCTGACCGATTCCCCTTTTTCCGGTCCAACCATCCGATCCGATCCGGTTTTAAAAACCTTGTTCAACAAGATCAGCTACCCTATAGAAACAATTTCTACATTCTCCGCAATAAAATTTGTTCTCACCATGTTTCATCTTGTTATGAATGATCTAATTAGAAATTCTTGGAACAATGATTGCGTAATTCAGTTATCGAACTGAAGGTCGAATCAAACCAAACTAAATCTAATTTGTTTTGGTTACTTTGTTTCCGGTTCAGTTCGGTATGTTGATTTTAAAAACATAGGGTAAAAGACTTAAACCTCATTTGCTTTTTATGCAAATACTAAGACCTCCCCTCTTCTTTTGAAAATGGCTACTACCTTCTTTGTTGGGTGATGTCAACGGACAACAACCTCCCTTCCGTGGAACTTGTCAAGATCTCATTCCATGTAATCTCACATATGGCTAATTGTTTTTTGAAAAACCCGATACTGCCCTTGTTAGTGCTCATATGTGAATAAAATACTATTGTTCTTTTTCAAGGGGTTCATTTCCAATGGCATGACCTCTAATGGATTTTCAATGACCAGTGTTGGCGATCTCTAATGCATGAGAACGGGGTGGAGATTGTGTTTTGAGTTTTCTTTCATTTTTCCCTTCCCATATTTAGTGTTGTAGATCAATATTAAATCAGATCGGGTCAGATCATATTTAGTGTTGTAGGTGGGTGATACATTTGTTAGATCATTTGGGTCAAACATGTCAATTACATGTATATATATATATATATATATATAAGTTTAATTTTTGTTTAGTTTATATTTTAATTGTTTATTTATACAAAAAATTTAAATATTAGGATTTAAGTTTAATTTAGTGTGTAATTTGTGACTCAAGGACCATGATTGGTTAATTAATTTGGTTAATAATATCGGTCCATTGATGGCTAATAGTTAAAAACCTAAAAAACATTGGGAATTTTCCCATATATATATATATATATATATATATATATATATATATATATATATATATATATATATATATTATATATGTTGATGTGGCATGCTATTCGACCCAAGGTCTAATTACTACTCCAAAAATAGAAATAAAAGGTTAAAACCCAAAAGAATTGAGTTTTCTTCCCCCTTTTATATTTTATTATCTTATTTAATAATTTTTTTGTATATTATTATTTTTATTGTGATGTTATAAGTTGATCCTATTTTGATTAATTAATTACTTGGTTGTCCAATAGTCAAATCATTGTTGTTAATCCAAGCTTGACTCATTAAAATGATTTGTTGTTATTTATTCCATTTGTTGATGTATTAAACATGTTTGTAGCTACAAATTTCAATGATTGTTGCTAAAGATTCAATGGCATTGCCGATGGTTGAAAATACAATTCGCAACTCTTGATTCACGTTAGTTTTCAATTTATTGCTTTAGCAACAGCTAGATAAAATGAGCAACAATTAGGTAACCTCTGTTGCCAATTCATTTGATTTAGCAACAACGTTGATCAATTGTTGTTAATGTTTATCTTTTGGCAACAACCATTTGCAACAATAAAGAAGTGCCTGTTGCCAAATGTCAATTTTCTTGTAGTGCCAACAAAATCAATGTTTAAAACAACCACTAATTGTACTTTGATCTCACCACCAATAGGAGTAAGGAAAACTTTATTGGAAAGACAACTAAGGAAGGATTGATGAATATTAATAAATTTACTTCTTGTGAACATCCTAATTGAGTTTGAGATTCACTCCATGGCTGAAATGTATAGAGCCGCCACCCATCAAAACAAGAAACATAGGAGTGGATGGGCCTCCAATGTTCAAGAAAACAATACATGACTCATGTGCCCAAAACAAAGTAAATCTAGGTACTTAAAAGGGGAGAGGGGGAAGGTGTTAGGCACCCTTCTCCCATACACCATATGTAATACCATTCCCCTAACTAACCAAAGAAAATAAGCTAAAAATGAAGCAACAAAAAACCAAAGGTTTTGCCTATCCAAGAGGTGGCTAATCAAGGTGAACTTGTCTCCCAAGTGGTTTGTAAAACAAGAGTAAATAGAGGAAGAAGAAGAATTTGTTATATGTATTCATCAATCTCATATGTATATATACAAGTTACAAATTCTATGTTAGGAAAGAAGACTAATTAAATTCCTACAAATTAGTCCTATAATCAAGGTAAATCATATCTCCCTAGTATTTACTTCTTATCATATCTCCCCCTTAAGCTAGAGCATGGTGTTTACTTCCTATTCTGTAACACTCCCCCTTAAGCTAGAGCATAGATATTAATCATGTCCAGCTTGTTACAAAGATAATCAACCCGGACCCCATTAAGAGCCTTTGTGAAGATATCTCCCAGTTGTTCTCCTGTTTTCACATAACCTATGAAAATCAAACGTTACTGAACCTTTTCACGAACGAAACGGCAATCAATCTCGATATGCTTAGTTCGTTCATGAAAAACAAGATTAGATGCAATGTGAAGAGCAGCTTAGTTATCACACTATAACTTGGCTGGTACTGAAGTTTTAAGACCTACTTCAGTCAGAAGCCGATATATCCACATTATTTCACACACAGACTTGGCCATAGCTCTATATTCCGATTCTGCACTTGAACGTGAGACAACATTCTGCTTCTTGCTTTTCCATAAAACTAGATTCACTCCAACAAATACACAATAGCCTAAAGTAGACCTTCGATCTTCCTTGGATCCTTCCCAGTCAACATCTGAAAATCATTCAATTTTAGTATAACCATGATTGCCATACAAAATTCCTCGCCAATGTGATCCTTTTAAGTAGCACAAAATTTGTTCTACATCTGTCCAATGATTAACTGTTGGAGAGGACATGTATTGACTCACCACACTAACTGAATACACAATATCTGGACGAGTTACAGTAAGATAATTCAACTTTCCAACCAATCTTCTATATCTCTCAGGATCTTCAAATAATTCACCATCTTTTGTGAGTTGCAAGTTAGGAACCATTGGAGTGCTACATACCTTAGCTCCCAACTTTCCTGTCTCAGACAACAAGTCAAGTACATATTTCCTTTGAGATAAGAATATTCCCTTCTTGCTTCTTATTACCTCAACACCCAAGAAGTATTTCAACATTCCCAAATAATGACAATATCATCTACATACACAACTAACAAAATGATGCCGGTAGTAGAGTGCTTGAAGAAAACAAAATGATCAGACTTACTTTTCTTCATGCCAAAATTCTCGATTGCCTAACTGAACTTTCCAAACCAGGCGCGAGGACTTTGCTTCAACCCGTACAGAAACTTATGAAGATAGCAAACTTTCCCATACTCCCCCTGAGCAACAAAGCCAGGCAATTGCTCCATATAAACTTCCTCCTGAAGATCCCCATGAAGAAAAGCATTCTTGATGTCTAACTGATGAAGGGGCCAATTATAAATAGTTACCATAGAAATAAACAACCTGACAGAAGTAAGTTTAGCAACAGGAGAAAAGGTATTAGAATAATCCACTCCATAAGTCTGAGCATATCTTTTAGCAACAAGACGGGCTTTCAATCGGGCAATGGACCCAACAGAATTGACTTTAACTGTAAACACCCATTTACACCCAATAGCCTTCTTATTTGCAGGTAAATTTACCAATGTCCAAGTACCATTGTCCTCTAAAGCATTCATCTCCTCAATCATAGCATTACGCCATCCAGGGTGAGAAAGGGCTTCTTTAACAGTCTTAGGAATAGAGATAGAATCAAGAGATGCAATAAAAGAACATGAAGAGGACGATAAATGATTATAGGACACAAATGAAGATACTGGATAAGTACACTTATGCTTACCTTTACGAAGAGCAATAGGAAGATCATCATTAGAGACTGGTTCTAATGACGAAGGAACAAATGTAATAAATAAATTCAATAAATTGCCAATCTTGCAGTTCTCCCTGTGCAAACCAAGATTTCGATCTCCTCTTGTATGAACAACCCATAAATCAAGAAAATTATAAAGAACTATTCTAAATAATAATCAGATTTATTTAAAATTAATTTTAGATTATTTGCCCATCTGTTTTGGGAACAAATTTCCCAAAACCCATATCTGTGCAAATTAGGTAGAACGCCTTCTCCCTATTTGCGCAGGTTCAGATCTGAAACAGAATGGTTCAAGATTTGAACCATGGCTCTGATACCACTGAAGGAATAGGAAATCCATCACATGGACGCCCAAGATTGTGGAATAAAGGGGGCGAATTGCAACAAATTTTCTTTCCCTTCAATTGGGAATCGAATTCCCTATTTAGAAAATCATATTTTCAAGGATAATTCTTGAACCATAAACTGAACTAGATCTGAACCAAAAGGAGGAGAGAGAGATAATACCTGATACAGAGAAATAATATCTCTCAATGGAGGTGTTCACGCCCAAGGTAGAAACCAAAATCTGCTCCCACTGAAGATGGCGCAGTGCAAGGTGGAGCAGAATCAGTAGTGTCCTTCCTAAGAACCTGATTCTTCCCAAGAATCACCTGGACGACTTGTGAATACAACTCCTACCAATCTTTTCTCCAAAAGATTGGAATCAAGATCCAATATTGATTTCTCCCAAGGAATGGAGATCGAACTGCTATAGGCGGCGGCTGCAGGAAGGAGGCGGCTAAAGAGAATTTGCAGGGTGCAGAATTCTCTCTTCTGTGATCTCAGCTCTAAAGACAAGACTACTGATTGTCTATTGTGTTGTATGTGATGTCTAAAGGCTGCCACCCCCTCTTCCTTTTATAGACTTAAAGGGATCATCTCCTAATCCCATTAGGAGTTGCTAACCCAAATCATATCTGGATTAGAAGTCCCTTTAAGATAAGGGATAATCCTTCAGCCAGCTCCTAATCTAATTAGGAAGTTTCCAAATCTAAATCTCATTTAGATCTTAGATTCTCTGAGTGGATAGGGTGTGGGCCCAATCCTATCAGTTGATCTTATCTCAAAATTCTCCCCTTAAAGACTAATCAAATTAGCCCAATTCGAAATAGGCTTAAGGCCCATTTAGGGTTATGTATTCATTAAGCCTTCCAAACTGCTGCCCACTTGGGCTTCCTTGTATGGCGTGGGACCCAAACATTGATCTATACATCAGCCACATGGATTCGGCCCAGCCTTTGTTACAAGGCCTAGCCGAATACACTGTTATGGACAGTGCACCCCCTGAAACCCATCAAAATGGGATCTATGGGCCCAACACTTACCCTAAGTGGTCCCTAGGCCAAGCCACCTTGTAACACCCAGAGACTGTGGGCAGATGCAAGATTAGCCCATCAGGTATTATCCTCAATGGTCTTACACTTAACCTCTCAGCCCATAATGATCATACACTACCCGACAAGAGAGGACCTCTCCCTCGGCTGCAAGGAACAATGTTGCACTCTCTCATTGTATGGATCCCGAGAATTAAAACCTATTTGCAAACATTTCGAAACCATAATATATATATATATATACTTTTTATCTCATATAAAATATATTTTGCAAAACAAATTTCAACGATTGATCGGTTGCCGACAGTCTTGGTTTCCATTAGTGAGAGTGCATCCCCGATCATTACCTTTGTCCGACAAAGGGGCCGATCCTGTCACTATGATCACCCATTCAGATGAATTCTCAGACTGTCCCAACATACCCAGGTTTTGACCCCCGCTAAGGATCTCAACGATTGGTACATCAAAGACAGCCCAATCCGACACCTAGTGCAGTATCATAATCGAGTCTAGGGGTCGGGTGTAACTTTCCAGTTTTGCCCATCAATCTCTAAGGTCCAGGGCAATACTGGAAATCTGGTCCAGTTCAAAGATTCAATTAATCCCACACTATATGTGCCTAGGGTCTCACCCTGGTAGCTGAGACAAGCCACCCCAACCGATTTGGTGGCACCACAGTGTCAGCCTTGTCAGGATAGGTCTCCCCAGACCGACCCACTGGCTGTGAACATTCTAAACTAACACGAGTCTCATTAAGTGTCCAGTTTAAGGGTATTACACAGAAACATACCAAGGGAACATGTATCAAATATGCACTTTTATTCATTTACAATAAAATCATAAAGTACATCATTTTGATTGAAGCTAAGGGCATACAAAACTGTCTAACACGAGTGTCGGGCCGGGCCGGGCCGGCCCATCGGGCTACCCAACCCATGAACAGGTCTAATGACTAGTATCAAGTTGAATGGATCCAATTATGCATAGTGGGTGAAATTGGTGGTGTTTCTAATGGGAAAAGGAAAAACTAAGTATTTGATTCATTGGTTGAAGCAAAACCATAACATGCACCTAATTATGTTGAATGGATTAAGGAAGATGTAAGAATTACAACTTGGCTTTGGAAAGCAAGAATAATGTAAGAATAATGTAAGAGTGATGAGTAAGTAGCATGATGATTTCGTCAACTTTTATTGTGATAAATGGAGTTACTCATGGTACTTGTAGTGTCAATCATGGGGCAGTTTATACCTCTGAATAGAGTCACTGATATTATATTTTACTATGTATACCCACTTACACCCAATTATCTCATTTCCTTGAGGGAACTCAACTAATGGATATGTTTGATTCCTTTTCAAAGCCTTCATTTCTTGATTCATAGCCTCTTTCCAGCATGATTAGGTAACAACCTCTAAAACATTTTTGGTAATGGACACAGAAGACTAGGCTACAAAGAAAAGTATGGTATGGAGATAAAGACTTATAAGAAACATAATTAGAAATAGGATAATGGGTGGTAGTAGACTACAAAGTACACTTTCTTTTTCCCTTTCGTAAGGAAATCGGAAGATTAAGATAACTGAGTTCACCACCTTTAACATGGGTACTAGAGATCTCAATAGAATCAGGAGTAAAGTTAGAAATAATAACAAGAGCATCACAAGTAAGAATAAAAGGAGGTAGAAAGTAACTTGATTCCACGAGAGAAAACTGAGGTGGATGATCAGCATCTAGAGCCACCCTTTGACGTTTATTCCTAATATAGGTTTGCTTAAAAGTTGGTCATGACTTACTCCCATGAGGAGAAAGAGAAGAGCTAGGCTTCTCAAGAGTAACAGAGGTAAAGACAAATTAAACTAAGTTTCACAATGTAAACATTTTTGATAATCTGCGATACTTCATCTCTACTCTTGAGAACATACAATCATGTAAATCTAAAAAAATCATCAATAAATAATATAAAATATTTGTAGCCTCTCATACTTGCATATGAAATGGCAAAAAACTTCTTGTATTAGATGATAAGTTGTTCTACAATACTTTGAAAGTTGACATGTTTCACATTGGAGATCAGACATAGACACTGACTGGAACAAATTTAGAAATAATAATTTCAAGGAACTAAAAGACAAATAACCCAACCTACAATGCCATAAAAAGATAAAGCATAGGCAAAAGACAGAGCACTAGCAGGTCTAGAAGGTAAACTTCATTAGCTTCCCTCCCACCTCCAATCTTTTTCCTAGTTCTCAGGTCCTAGAAGACACAATGATAAGAGAAAAAAATTTGACAACAATTCAAGGACTTTGTAAGAGAGCTAATAGACAATAAATTTGTATGTAAGTTGAGGAACATGAAAAACGTAACTAAACGAGAGATCATCACTAAACTTAACATCTCCCACACTAAAACTAAAGGTACGGGACCCATCTTCTAGAGTGATTTTCTCCTTTCCAGAGGACAAATGGTAAGAATGAAAACAAGAGAAGATACCTGTCTTAAGGTCAAGGCACCTAAATCAATAAGCCAAGTGGTGGGTGTAGTAGCAGAAGCATGGGAAGCAAAGGACGAATTACCTAACTTGGAAAAAGATGTGGAAGGACTGATGGGATCAGAGGTACTTGTTTTGTTGTTGCTTTCTAATCTTTTAAGAAGTTGACTTTGTCTATTTCAGCATTGTAAACAATTAAGGATTCTCCATGGCTAGGAGCCACAGGATGAGTTTTTGAACTCTTAGAGCTAGTGGCAACACGAGGACTGCATTTCTTGCCTCACTTAAATTTTGCCATCTTTAATTTTGGGTGTAATTTCCAACACCTATCCCTTGTGTATTTGGGTCTCTTGCCGTAATTACACTCAACCTCAGCTATAAGTAGACTTGGGCTTAGATGACACCACCATGGCTAGATGTTCATGAAAAGAGATTGCATCATAGCTGCCCTTCTACTCTCTTCACCTTGAGCCAAAGAATAAGCAGTTGAAGTGTGACAACATTGTTACTAAGAATATGTTGTGCTTCCTATACTGATCTCCATTAAAGGAATCTCTCCACTCAAGTGCCTCAAGATGATTAATCTCCTCCCATAGTGATTGAAGAGTGAGAGATATAACACCACGGATTTCTCCCCTTGTCGAAGATTCCTAGATTCTTTACAAAGCTGATATACTCTAATTGTATTTTGAACTTGGGTGTAAGTAGTAGCAACTCTGACACACATTTCTTTTGTTGTTGACAGGAACATGTAGTTCCTAGCAATATGTGGCTGCATGGATCCAACCTCTATGGGAATTTTGAGTGAATTTGATGCGGCATACAGACCTTATATGAGACCCATAGAAGAAAAACAAGTACAACATTGACTGAATGGATCTCAAGTTCCAAAAATCATAAAAAAAAAAACAAAACTGGTTACTCCAATCCTGCAAACCTTCATCATGGATTTAGAAAAAAAACATACCTTTTGGTGCTATGACCAAAAGGAAAATAAATAGGGGTGATCATGGCCGGGCCCAGGTTGGGCTTTGCACTTATGATAAGGACTTTAAGTATGGGCCCGGCCTGGCCCGGGGTTCCGGGCAAATGTCTTTCATATATAAAACATTACATATCTATAATATCTTATATTAAATGACACAATATGTATATCAACTTTTATTTTATATATTATATAATATAAAATATTACATATAATATAAATTATACATGTCATGTTATAATATTTATATATAAAATATATAATATAATGTAAAATAACATGTATACATGTTACACAAAATGTGTAAGTTTACATATATGCGGGCCAAGCTAGGCTCGAACCGAGCTTGAAGTATTAAGCCCAAGCCCAACCCTAAAATTTGCGGGCCTGATATAGGTCCAGGCTCGAACCGAGCCTGAACACAAAAACCAGGCCCAAACCCGAAATTTCCAAGGCCGGGCCGGGCTGAAATGATCACCCCTAAAAATAAAGAGTCACAAACTCTTACCCGATCAGTTGAGCTTCGGATTAAGTAACTATTGATGTTTCTTGAGAAAACAGAGAAGAAAACAAGAGAATAGTAGTATCTTGAGAGCTTCAAACAACCAGTCAATCATGTTCTAATACCATATAATTGACGAGAAGAAGGGAGAAGAGAGTCATAAGAAGAAAGGAGGAGAGAAAGAACCTTTTGGTGTCAAGAGCAATAGCTGGCCCTTCACTGACTTTAGGGGTTTAAAGCAAGATAGCTTTTACAAAAAAATACCTTTGGGTACAACTTAAATAAGCATCTAATAGATTCTAACAAGATTACTCAACATATGTATGTGTCAAGACCCACCAACAGAAACTTTCATGTGATTTAAGAAAAATACAAAATGTTGATCGACATTTTTGATACTTCAGTCTGATGTCAATCAAGTTAGTCCAAACACACAAAAAATAACATTATTTCCAAATATTTCAAATTACACATGGAAATATTCCTTGTACATGCACTAGGAATCTTATATTATTATTTAACGTGAGAGAGATTTTCAGAAGATATGTACATCTTTTTTTTTTTTGGATTTTGAGAGGGGGGAAGTTGGTCAATGAAATTCATCATTTTTTAGATTTATGTAGGGACTAAGGAAAGCTTATTTTCCTGGGTATCACTTATCCGGGTAAATGATACCCATATTCTAGGTGGGTAAATAATTTTTCCACCTGGGGGGAATGTTGCCAACACTTGAATGGGACAAAAATGCCACTTATAATAATAGATTTTTATGGCTAAAATAGTCATTGCCTTATTTACATAGGAAATAAAAGAACATGGGTAAATGCACTTACCTGGGTAAGTCTTTCTTGGAAAACACTTACCTGAATACCTTATTGAAAAGTGAACAAAGCCTAAAATCTAAATCGGATTCCGCCAAAAAAATAAGTTTGCAAGTTATGTGATTTTGAATGATTTCACAAGATTACCATTAAGATAATTTTCACACTTTTAGGACATTCTCAGAATATTTAATTATGTACATACAGACAGGATTGAGTATGGGTTATAGTGTTCCAATTGGAGGAATTTTGGGGACACTATGTGCTTTACTTATTTCTTCAGGTAATATACAAATTGAACCTCAATCATAGTGGAGTTGGTGGTAGGGGTGACAATTTTTCACCCGACCCACTGAATCCACCCAACCTGCCCATTTACTTGGCGGGTTTTGTGATCAACACATTACATAAACCGTCCATTTAAATGGGTTGGGTTGTGGATAACCATTGGGTTGATCATCATAGACATAAGTATTAATTCCTTAGCCTTTTTTTTTCTTCATTTGAATTAAATAATTTATAATTAATGTATTAATTTCTATTAATTATTGACTAAAATCAGTTTTGTCTTGAATTAACACACTTCACCCAACATAAATCCAAATCAATTTGACCCGAGCCCAGATCAATTCAATGTGGTTTGACCCGAATCGAAATAGACCACAGACGGGATGGTTCGGTACCGCTTGCTTTGCCTGCTTTGGGTCATCCGGTCCAACTATTATTCACACAATCCGACTCGACCTAGAACAAGTCGATCCGGGTCGATCCGAATCCGAAACGGATCAGGCCGGTGGGGGTCCAAACCCTAAACTCACCCCGCTTGCTTTGCCCACTTTGGATCGTCCGGTTTGGTTCATATCTGCACACCCCGACCCGAATTTGGTCTGGTCTGATTTACTTCTCTTGACCCGCTTTGGGCCAATTGGTTCGGTTCCAAACCCGTACACGTACCTGACATGAGCCGACCCAAGTCAATCCACCAGCGATTGAACCGGCCCGGTCTGGTCTGACCAAATTGAACAGGTTTGCTGGGAGTCCGGTTTGACCAAACTGAACCGGTCTAGGGCCAGGATCTGGTCCGACTGAACTGATCCAGTTCTAAATGGTTCAACCACTCTTGATGTGATTAGCTTGAAGATAATCCAATTAGATAGTTCAAGTTGGTCTGACCGGTTTAAACCTAAGTGGTTCGTCAAATCTGAAACCCGAACATAGTTAAATGGCTTTGCTACTTGTGCAAAAATAACATGCATGTAATGTGATTTGAACTTCACCACTTGTGTAAAGTGCAATTGCTATTGCCATCAAGCTATAACCAACTTATTTGTTAAGAGGGGTTTAGTTTTTTGTTTGAAGTACATAAATATAAGATTAATGGGTTTGGGTGGATTAGATTGGGTTAAAGCGGGTTTGGGTTGAACCCAACCCATTTAATTTTATATGACTGGATCATTGACAGGTGGGCGGAATAAATGAATTGGGTTGAAGCTCAACCCAAACCAAACCCAATCCAACCAGTCCAATTGCCACCATTAGTTGGTGGTTGTATCTTTATCCTTTTTGACCTAGGCTACATGTCAAAGAACTTGGTAGTGCTTAGTGTCTCAGTTTGTGAGTAACATCATCTTGCAGATCAGTCTTGTAATACTTCGTAGATTGTACTTAGAAAGAAAATAAAGTACCATATAGAATATTGCCATTTCCTTCCTCATCCCCACCCCAAATCGTTAGAAACCTTTCAAGTTTAACCTCTTTTGAGTTTAAGACTGTTGGGTTTGAAGGAAAAACTAGGGAAAGGAAAGCTAAGGCAGGGATATATAACCTACATTTTCCTTCATTTCTCTACCTTTTCCTTCAAATCAAACATAGCCTAATAGTTTACATGCATGTTAAGCTTAGTTAATTTAATGGAACCTGTAATACTAAGGTTAAATTGCTTTTGTAAAGCATGAAAACCTGCAAAACTGCACAAGAGGAATTTATATTTCTTTCATACTTGGCACAATCATCTCATATGCTGACTGTGGTTACTGTGTTTTTCTTTCTAGTCTGGAGGTTCCCTTTCTACTATTGACTGGCCATGCTTCATAGGATGTGATGTCCTACTCAGCATTGTCTATGCAATAAGTGCATGTACTCTTTGTTTAAGAAATTGAACATCTTTTACACAAGATCCAATTTTCATTCCCAATCTGTATTTTGGGATCTACATTTTCAAAATTAATCAATTACTATCAAAACTTTGTCTCCACCATTTGTGGCCATCTATGATAATAAATAATTTTTAGAATTTTTAATTCTCTATATGCAGAATAAAAATAAATTTTATATGCACAATTTTTATTTTTTATAGGAAGTTTGATTCACAGTCAAGTTCAAGTCGAGTCGAGTTCGAACCTAACTACGAGCTTTTGAGCCGTGTTGAATTTGAATTCAAGTCTTTAGTTCGAATTGAGCTCATGCTCTAACATTCTTTTGGCAAGTTGAACTTGAATAGTTAGATATTCGGCTCGGCTCGGCTTGAATTCACCCCTGCTTAAAATGAGGAAGTTGTAGAAAGTGAAATTAGCACAATATCAACCTGTATGACTTGGTATAAGTGCTTTGAAGTTGGCCTGATTAAGTTGGTGAGTCTAGGGGTGATCATGGGCCGGGCCTGGTCCAGGTTTAGCACCAATAACAAGGGTTTCTGGCTAGACCCAGGCCCAGAATGCACCCCGGGCCTAGATGCAAGCCTGGGCCTGGGCCAGGCTTATAGGATTTCTAGCCCTATCCGGGCTTGGGCCCAATTTGTGACCGCGAATATGAAATCAAAAGTAAACCAGGATTTACACTCAACATATTTGCATTCGAATGCATTTATAATAATGAAAACTTTCTTTTCGTATTTTCATTACAACCCACTTATTTCTTAAACTTTAATAATTCCCAAAACTCTTACACGGTTTCTCTTCATGTTGCATTTCCTGAATGGGCTCTCCTATTAGTAAGCAAATCTCTCAAATAAAAGGGCTTAAAAGGGATAAATAAATTTAACCAAGATTTAAAAAGTTATCTCACATCTTTTACCAACAAACTAAAACATCTGTCTATGAAAGCACAGCACTTCTGCTGTGACTATGGCTGTACCATTCCAGTGCAACTTCCCAATAAAACTTGAACGAGTCAGCAATGAACATAAATTCATTGGGTGCTGCAAGAGTGTTGTGACCGCATATGTAAAATCTGATGCTCCACACTAGGTATGGGGAGTATGGGGTAGTCATTGACTAGTTTTATTTGAAATAAAAAGAAAATAACTAAATAAACCAAAAAAGAAAAGAACATAAAAAACAACTCCCATCAGGTGCCCACTTAAAAATTGTTTATGCTGTAAAATATATTTCTTACACATGATACGTTAGCCCAAATAAAGCTTCAAAATAGATTATTTCAAACAGCCCATGACCAAGAAACTAGTTAAACAGCCCAATAGAAAATTGGACCTAAAAGTTAGGCCCAAATCTATCCAATGAACCTTTTCTTATCTACCCAAAAGTTAAATACTAGTACAAAGTTGGTTTGAATCTTTTATGGTCTTTTCGTCAAGCCAGCATTTGACAAATCATGTTGCAGATGTTGGGCTGTTATTCAACCGAAGCCTAATATTCAAATTTGTAGTGCAAACATTCAAGCTAGCCTTAATAGGAGTGAGTAAATGGGTAAGTTCTATTCAGAATTGAATGAAATCAATTTTGAAATGGCCTTGAACCGATCCTACCAAATTTAATATAAGGTAGGGTCTAGATCCAAATTCTTGGAGCCTAGCCCTACCTAGGCCAGTTCCAGGGTCTAAGGGTTTATATTACCCAAACCAATTCAATTAATTGGCCTGGGCTAGCCTTGATAGAACTGGCATTGGAACCAAACTTGCCTTGAAATAAACCCCAAAATGCTTTTGAGGATGTAAAGATTTGAACCTAAGCACTCATGGTTACAAAGGCCATGGTCTCACTTGACAATTGAGTTAGTTAAGTGATTTAGTCATTTGTTTTCATTTTAATATTTGAATGTGTATATACAATAAGTAATGTGAACGGTAATATTTACAAAATTTAAATTATAATGATAATTTTGGAACCATATATTTGAAGGGATGGGAGATCCATCATATGAATGGCCGAGCCCTGCAGAAAGGTTGGGCGAAATTTCAAAAATTTCTTTATTCCCATCCGAGAATTCTATTCCCAATTTAGAAAACTGCATTTTCAATGTTCGTTATTGTAACCAAACCAGACTAAATCTGAAACAAAGATTAGGGAGGGATATACCTGATACGGAATCTATGCAAAAAGCTCCTCCCAACACAGATGTTCATGCCCAAAGAGTGTACCAAATCCTCCCCCCACTGAATATGACACAACTTAGGATGAGGCAGGATCACCAGGTAGTTCTTCACCAAGAACCCGTGATTCTTCAGCAATAATCGAATGGGAAGTGAACACAACTTCAAAATTGTTTCTTTTGGCAAGAAACAATATCAAGATCAAACCTTGATCAGTTCCAAGAATTGGAGATCGAACAGGGTAGGGCGGCAAGAGCAGGAAGAAAAAGAATTGAAGGCAAGATCAGTCTGACTGAGTTATCTTTTCTCAGTGTTGTGTGTCTTTTTCAGGTTCGCCCTGCTCTCTATTTATAGCCTTAAAGAGACAACCTCCTAATCTGATTAGGAGTTTCTTGATCCAAATCTTTATTTGGATCTAAACTCTTTAAGTGGATAAGAGTTATCCTCTTATCCTTATCTACTGATCCAAACCCAGATCTGCCCCTATTTAATTAATCCAATTAACACAGTTCGAAATGGGCTTTTAGGCCCATCAAGCTTTCAGGCTCAGTTCCTTTTAATGCTGGCTAGCTTGGCTCTCTTTGTATGGCGTGGGACCCTAACATTGATCTACACATTAGTCAAATGGGTTTAGCCTAGCTTGTGTTACAAGGCCTGGCCAAATTCACTACTGAATATAGTGAACCCCAGAGTCCAACACTATGGGCTCTTAATGGGCTCAACATTTACACTAAATGGTCCATGGGTCCAACCATCTTATGAAGGCCCAAGGACTGTGGGTACATGCAAGATTAGCCCATTAGGTATAACCCCCAATGGTTTTACACTTAACCTCTCAGCCCTTAATGATCAAACACTGCCCAACAAGAGAGGACCTCTCCCTCAGATGCAAAGTACAGTGCTGCACTCTCTACTCACATGGATCCCTATAATTAAAATCTTTTGCAAACATTATATATATGTATATATATATAAGTATATCTCTAGATAAATATATTTTGCAAAACCAAATTTCAAACATATTTGAATTCCACTACCGACAGTTTAGGTTTTCATCAGAGAGAGTGCATTTCCTGATCATTCACTTTGTCCGACAAAGGGGCTGATCTTATCACTATGATTACCCACTCAGATGAATTCTCGGACAGTCCCAACATACCTAGGTTTTGACCCCTTTAAGGATCTCACCGATTGGCACATCAAAGACAGTCCAATCTGACACCAAGTGTAGTATCATAATCGAGTCTATGGGTCAGGTGTAACATTCCAGTTTTGTCCATTTATCTCCAAGGTCCAGGTCAATACTGGAATTTTGGTCTGGTTCAGGGTTTTAAGAAAAACCACACCGCATGCACCTAAGGTATCACCCTGGCAGCTGAGACAAGCTACCCCAACCAACTTGGCGGCACATCAGTGTCGGCCTTGACAGGATAAATCTCCCCAGATCTATCCAATGGCTGTAAAGATTTTAAACTAACACGAGTCTCATATGTGTCCATTTTAAGGGTATTACACAAAAACACACCACAATAACATGAATCAAATATGTACTTTATTCATTTACAATAAATGTCATAATGTATATCATGCTGATTGGAGCTAAGGGCATACACTGTCTAACAACTCCCACTTGCACTTAGGTCCAATTGGGCATAAGTCGAAGTCCTAGACTTTCCACGTATTTCTCAAAGACTTTTTGTGTTAGTGGCTTAATCAATGGGCCTGCCACATTTTCCGCTGATGCTACCTTGTAACATCAATCCCCCATAGATCTAGTGTTGTCACACAATAGTGGAATGGGTGATGTGCTGAATTCCTAATTCCAGAATGAACACATTCATTCATTAAGCAGCCTCACTTACGGAAATGTGCTCGGCTTGGGTTGTAGACTGTTATTCTTACTACTAAGGACCCAATCGTAAAGATGTATCCAAATGCAGACATTTTACCATCTGGGTCTAATTAGAAATTGGCATCGGTATACCCAAGGATTTGTAGTGAACTACCATTGAATACCAGACAAAACTCTTTTGTTTTTCAAAAGTATTTCAATATGTTTTTCACAACGGTTCAATGCTCTTGTCTTGGGTTAGACTGGTATCTACTTACCACACTCACGGCCTAAGCAATGTCTGGCCGAGTGCACATCATGGCTTACGTGATGCTCCCTACGATAAAAGCATAGGGAACTTTCTTCATGCCCTCAATCTCCTCAGGTGTCTTGGGAGACATACCCTTGGAGAGAGTGACTCTATGCCTGAAAAGAACATTTCCTTTCTTTGAGTTCTCCATATTGTATTTCTTGACTATTTTGTCAATGTAAATTAGACTGGGATAATCCTATTATCCTCTTTGATCTATATCTACAGAGTCGAAGTCTCAAGATATAAGAGGCTTCTCCAAGATCTTTCATGGAGAATTGTTGTGAAAGCCACACTTTCACCGTAGTCAACATTCCTACATCATTCCCAATGAGAAGAATGTCATCTACATACAGAACCAAAAACGTAACATTGTCCTCACTAGTCTTCTTATAAACACAAGGCTCATCCGAATTCTGCTCAAAGTAAAACTTTTTGACAGTAGAGTCAAACCGGATGTTCCAACTCCTAGAAGCTTGCTTAAGTCCATATATGGATCGGTTGAGTTTACATACCATGTGTTCCTAACCTGTAGCTCTGAAACCTTGCGGTTGCTGCACATAGATATCTTCAGTAAGATTTCCATTCAGGAACGCGGTTTTGACATTCATTTGCCAAATCTTGTAGGTCTCAAACTTACCATCAGATCCCTTCTTCCTCTTATAGATCCATTTTCAACCAATTGCTCTTACCCCAAGGGGTGGATCTACTAGAGTCCAGACTCTATTGGTCTCCATTGAGTCCATCTCAGCTCTCATGGAATCTACCCACTTCAAGGAATCTATGTCCAACATAATTTCCGTATAAGTCACGGGATCCTCCTAAGTGGTTGTGGCTTCCACCAAATAACTTTCTTAGTCATAGCCGTAACGAACTAGAGGCGTAGATGCCCGGGTAGATCTCCTAGGTTGGTTAGTAACTGGAGCTTGTAAGACATCTCTCACTACCCCTAAGCTCTCCTCATCAAGAACAACTTCTTGATGACGATTGTTCAGGATATAATCTTCCTCCAAGAAATGGGCATTTTGATTATAGAACACCTTTTGCTCTCTTGGGTCATAAAATAAATACCTTACAAAGTCTTTGGGGTAACCTACAAATAGGCAATGACTTGTCTTACATTCCAATTTATTAGCACTTGTTCTTTTGACATGTGCTAGACAACCCCAAATCTTCAAGTGTCTTACACTTGATTTCTTACCAATCCAAAGCTCATAGGGAGTCTTCAGAATGAATTTGGTTGGAACTTGGTTAAGCACGTATGTCGCAGTCTCTAATGCGTAACCCCAAAATGATGTAGGTAATTCTGAGTGTACGAGAAGTGATCGGACCATATCTAATAAAGTCTGATTCCTCCTTTTTGACACACCGTTTAACTATGGTGTAACATGAGGAGCTAGCTGTGACACTATCCCATTTTCCTTTAAGTAGTCATTGAATTTTTCAGAGAGATATTCGCCTCCTCGATCTAATCGAAGAGCCTTAATATGTCTCCCCGACTATTTCTCGATCTCTTGCCTGAACTCTTTGAACTTTTCAAAGGATTCAGACTTGTGTCTCATTAGGTACACGTAACCATACCGATAATGATCATCGGTGAATGTTATGAAATGAATGTGTTGGTTACGTGTCCTAACATTCATGAGATCACATACATCAGTATGTATAATGTCAAGCGTGCCTGTTGATCTTTCATGCTTACCATTAAACGGTCATTTCATCATCATACCCTGAAGGCAAGGTTCACAGGTTGAAAGACCTTCTACACCTAGAAAATCCAAATGACCATCATTTACCAACCTTGTGATACAATCTATGTTAATGTGGCCAAGTCGGTAATGACACAGGCACGTGTGGTTAATTGTATCATGGGTTCTTTTCTTGGAGTTATTACCCGACGCAGTTTCGATTATATTTGTTTCCAGAGAAGGATGGAGAACATAGAGACTATTCTCGAGTTCTCCATATGCGAGGAATTTGTTATTCCTTTTGATAGTAATCACATTACTAAATATAACAGAATAACCATCAATACACAGTTTTGAAACAGAAATCAAATTTCTTCTCAAATTGGGTACATAAAGACAATCTTTTAATGTAATTATTCATTCTCTGAAATACAATTCTACAGTTCATATGGCTGTAGCTACAACACTTGCAAAAGTTCCCAAATAAAGAATCACTTCTCCGTCACTCAGTCTTCTACTTGTCTTGAACCCTTGCAATGTGTTATATGAGTAGAAGCCCTAGAGTCAATACACTAGGAAGCAGAAGTGGCCAACATATTGGTCTCAATGACAAAGGATTCGAAATTACCTTGCTTCTTGGTCTCCAGGTACTGAGGACAATTCTTCTTCCAGTGGCCGGTCTGTTTGTAGAAGTGGCAGACATCTGATGCCTTGTCCTTCTTCTGCCTTTTAGGCTTGCTAGTTTTCTTCTAAGGTTTCTTCTTTGCCTTCCTCTTCTTCTTGCTTGATTTGCCACCTTCAACAAGCATGGCTATGGGTTCATCATTCTTTAACAATTCTTCGGCCCTATGCAACATATTGCTGAGTTCTTGAAAGCTAACATTTAGCTTGTTCATATTGTAATTCATTATGAACTGATTGAAGGAAAGAGGCAAAGAGTTCAGGATGGCATCAACTTTAGTGACATGATCTAACCCAGATCCAAGAGCCTCCAGTTCATTGATGTATCCCATCATCTTAAGACAATGATCATGAACTATCTAGTTTTTGGACATTTGTGTGGTCATAAACTGCTTTAGGACCTTCTGACGAGTAGAACGATTCTACTCTTCATACATTGTTCTCAGACTATCGAAGATATCATTGGACACTTCAATCTGATCAAACTGTCGTTGTATCTAATTGTCTAAGGAGGTTATGATGTAGCACCGGGCAAGAAAGTTTTTCTCTTCCCATTCTTGATTATCCCTCCTACGGGCCCCAGAAGCCCAATCACCCAGACGATTCGAAGCAGAGTTCTTAGCAACTTTGTCCAATTTCTCAAATGTCAAAACTAACATAAGGTTATGAAACCAGTGAGCGTAATTAGGGCCCTTAAGGTTATTATCATCCAATAGTTTGGCGAGTTGTCCGTTTGCCATTTCTGATAAAAGGCAAAGCAAATATTAGTCCATAACTTGATTTAATTCATATTATCTACATAGATATGACTTTTAATCTATACTCCATTTCCATTTGTTCATCCCCGAGATTTCCCTCCAATCTTAGTGACAGAGACTACGGATTATGTCTCTGAAAATGTGGGAAACTACATATAGTTCATGGAGCCAACAGTTTCAGCTATATAACCCCACCACCTTCTGTGAAGGATCACATCCACTTATCTAATGAGCTTTCCCTTTGTCATCTGTCAAGAAATGTTAATTCCCATTTTATGTTAAAATTTCTATCTAGTAAGTGTTTACCCATCATATTCGTGAACGCCAAGGTATGTGAGAGTGTCTTCCATTTTAGGATAGGCCCCTCCCACATCGGTGTATGACACCCCTATCATCTTATGAAACAATCCAACAGATCCAACAACAAATGATGAAAGGCCTTTAGATAGTTCATCATATGAATCTCCCTATCACATGCACTCATATTTCAGTGGAGGGAACAAAATATTACGCCCTAATTTTATTTAGGTCAAATCAAAGTGGCTCTCACTGGCTTTCTCAAAGCCAGATTTAAAAGGGCCCTAAACGGCTAGGGTTATGCAAGGTTCCTCTTGGGGAGGAAGTTGATATGGGGCACATCAAAAGGGGAGATCATCTAATGATCTTATGGACACCATGGCAATGATTTGCATTCGGCCATGGTGTGCGAAAGAGCCACTATCAAATTAACATGGGTCAAGTACTTATGGCCCATGTACGTAACACATCACACATCCATACATCACATGCATGAAACAAATTGATCCAATCAATTAAAATATTGGTAAAACCCTTAATTAATTAGCTTAAATCAGTACCAGTCCAACAAAGCCCATAATATTATCATATAACATTATCTAGGTAGATGGGTTGTACTACAAAAAGCAGTTCGACCCATGTAGCTAAATCAAGGCTGATTCAGTTTTATCATATTAAAACTGGGTTTTTACAGAGGTGGGCCAAATTAAACTTCAAGTAGGCCATCAACCCTCTGGACAAAATTGAATTTGGGTAAGAAACACCAACCCCATCGAACCAACAATTCGGTCTAACAAGTTTGGACCAAATCTGGAACAAATCGACCCAAGTTTTGGTGTCAAGTTCAAGATTTAATTCAAGAATAATGATATGAAAAATAAATTAATTCAAGATAATCAGATTATCAAGAAAACAGAATCAGTGGGTTGCACTATGATTTTCTTGGACATCTTACAAACCTGGAAAGAATAATTAATCGCAGATTGTAGAATCGACATCTGTTAAATCGCAGATCGCATAACTTCTTTCTGCGAAAACTTCTTCTCCTTTGTTGCGTACTCCAGCGATCTCCAAATGGAAATAAAATAGAAAAAACCTAATTTTTCTATTATTACATCACATCGAATTCTTATACTATTTGTCTAAAAAATATAAAAAAATTATTTATAGACCAAATTGAATAGAAAAGAAACAACAGGGTGTGCCAATCTTGGCACCAGAAAGATTCAATCTCCATCAAATGTGCAGCCCAAATATTCAAGAAACATTCACATAACAATTCTATAAATATAACAAAATAATAAAGATTTATTTTCCAGATCCTTCGCCCAAAATCTAGAAACCAATTTCCAGAAAAAACGCTAACTACACAAATCGGGTAGAACGCCTTCTACCCATTTAAACAGATCCATATCTATTCTAATTTGGTTGAAGACTTGAACCTGGCTCTGATACTACTGAAGGGACGAGAGGTCCATCATATCGATGGCCGAACCCTACAAGAAGGTTGGGCAAATTTTCAAAAATTTATTTACTTCCATTCGGGAATCCTATTCCCAATTTAGAAAACTGCATTTTCAAGGTTCGTTCCTGTAACCAAACCAGACTAAATCTGAAACCAAGATTAGGGAGGGATATACCTGATATGGAATCTACACAAAAATATCCTCCCAACGTAGGTGTTCACGCCCAAAGAGTGTACCAAATCCTCCCTCTACTGAAGATGACACAACTTAGGATGAGGCAGGATCACTAGGTAGTTCTTCACCAAGAATCCGTGATTCTTCAGCAAGAATCAAATGGGAAGTGAGCACAACTTCAGAATTGTTTCTTCTGGCAAGAAACAATAACAAGATCAAATCTTGATCAGTTCCAAGAATTGGAGATCGAACAGGGTAGGGCGGCAAGAGTAGGAAGAAAAAGAATTGAAGGAAAAATCAGTTTGACTGAGTTGTCTTCTCTCTGTGTTGTGTGTCTTTTTCAAGTCCACCCTACTCTCTATTTATAGCATTAAAGAGACAACCTCCTAATCTAATTAGAAGTTTCCTTATCCAAATCTTTATTTGGATCTGGACTCTTTAAGTGATAAGGATAATCACTTATTTTATCTGTAGTTCAAGATCAGCTTATTCTTAATCAAATTAGGAGTTTCCTGATCCAAATGTTTATTTGGATCTGGACTCTTTAAGTGGATAAGAGTTATTCTCTTATCCTTATCTGCTGATCCAAACCTAGATCTGCCCTATTTAATTAATCCAATTGACCCAGTTCGAAATGGGCTTTTAGGCCCATTAAGCTTTCTGGCTTAGTTCCTTTTAATGCTAGCTAGATTGGCTCTCTTTGTATGGGTTCAACCTAACCTCTGTTACAAGGCCTGGCCGAATTCACTGCTGAATACAGTGAACCCTTGAGTCCATCACTCTGGGCTCTTAATAGGCCCAACATTTACACCAAATGATCATTGGGTCCAGCCATCTTATGAAAGCCCAATGATTGTGGGCAGATGCAAGATTATCCCATCAGGTATAACCCCCAATGGTCTTACACTTAACCTCTCAACCCTTAATGATCAAACACTGCCTGGCAAAAGAGGACCTCTCCCTCGGCTGCAAAGTACAGTGCTGCACTTTCTACTCACATGGATCATGAGAATTAAAACCTTTTGCAAACATTTTGAAACCATAATATATATATACATATATATATATATAAGTATATCTCTATATAAATATATTTTGCAAAACCAAACTTCAAACACATTTGAAATCCACTGTTGATAGTTTAGGTTTCCATCAGAGAGTGTATTTCCTGATCATTCACTTTATTCGACAATGGGGCTGATCCTGTCACTATGATCAACCACTCAGATGAATTCTCGGACTTCTAAACTAACACGAGTCTCATATGTGTCCAATTTAAGGGTATTACACAGAAACACACTATAATAACATGAATCAAATATGTACTTTATTCATTTACAATAAATGTCATAATGTACATCATGCTGATTGGAGCTAAGGGCATACACTGTCTAACAATATTAATATAGGGAAAATTCCCGATAGGTACCCTGTACTTTAGGCCGAGTGCCAATTTAGTACCCGAACATCAAAATGTGACAATTTAGTACCCAAACTTTTGAAATGCAACAATCTAGTACCTATCGTTAATAGACCGTCAGTTATGTATATCACGTGACATCATATGCGATTTAAGACTTTTAAAAATGTCAAAACTACCATTGGACACTATTCTTCATCTTCTTTTTGAAGAAAATGAAACAGAGCCCGAACTCTCAATAGTCCAAACCATCATTTCATGACCAAAATCCAAGAACCCAAAATAAAGGGCTTGACGCTCGCTATCCTCCAAGAACCCAAAATAAAGGAAGCGACAAAACCCATGTAAAGTTTGTCATCTGTAAGTGATGACGTCAATTGTAGAGTGCACATTGTGAGTTCATAGATTTTCGTATCTATTTGTGACCAAAACCCTCAAGAGCAGAAGGAAAAGCTCAACGTTCTTCTGTCTGGTTTTGTTTGTTCTTACGATCGACGATTCTGGTTTCCCGGTGGAGCTGGAATGCCAATCAGACTTCGACAACCACTTTTCATCCGAGGCGATTCTTGGAGCTCTGCCTCAGGGCCATAATAGTCCACTCATGTGCCCATATGGTCTCTACGCCGAGCAGATCTTTGTCACCTCTTTCACTTCACCTCACAAGGTTAACTAGAGAAGGTTTGTTTTAGTTTCTTCCTTCTCATATTTTCCTTGTTAGATGTTTCGAATTTCAATTGATTTTGTTCAATTTATTTATTTATGAGGAACCATTGGATGGGGTGATATATGTTAGTAGAAATTTATCTGGAGAAGGCGGAATACACAGCAAAAATAGGAATTTTAAATTATGTTTGTCTTAATTTTCATTTATGTTTGAGATTTTAAGATTTCTTTGATGAGCCGTCTTTTTTTCTATGATTAACATCTTCTGAAGTTATAATTAATTTGACTATCAATTAATTCGATGAACAGTCTGCACTCTACAAGTGACTCAGAGGTTTCAAGAACGTCTATCCTTCTATCACAGAACTGAAATCAATTTAAAATAGGGAGGGGCAGCTCAAAGGTTTCAAGAGGTGGTTGATAAAGAAAATTAGATGACACTTAAAGGGCATTTATGTCTTTTCCCATGACACTAAATGGCTGGTTAACGGTAGGTACTAGATTGTTGCATTTTGAAAGTTCAGGTATTAAATTGTTGTGCTTTAAAGTTTATGTACTAAATTGGCACTCGACCTAAAGTACAAGGTACCTCTTGGGAATTTTTCCATTAATATATTATGATACTCTACACATTCAAAGACTAAATTCAATAAATAAAGACAATATATGTTTTAAACTGTATATTATATTTATCAAAAATAAGTTTATAAAGAACATTTTTAATTTTCTTTTTGAAGGGGAAGAGTAAAGAAAGGATAGATTCCACAAGTAGACTCTGGATTCGACCTTGGAACCTCTAAGGTTAGAACTGACCTTCACAGTGTATCTCGATAGGCCCATAAAATTCACGAGGATTAGCAGTTGAACCAGATAAAGCAATCGATAAAACCAAAGATATATTAAGCACCTAAACTATAAGACAAATAAGCCTCTCCAGACCATACAAGTGGGTGATGAGCCCATGCCAAGGGTTTGGTTAATATATGCTAGATTTCACCAATTGTATACAAACGGAAACCTAACCTTACATGTCTTCTAAACCGTCCACACGAACAATCCATCATTCTCCTTCAAAGAGCGTTCTAGTTCCAAAAACTTAGAACTGACCCCTATAGGGTAGGTTCCAAGTTATGCCATGAAATTTAATTAAACCGACCCTTGCTTACCCCTAATTTCTAAGGTTGTCATATGGAAAGAAACAATTTTGGTATTTCCTTTTAATTTTGGTTAAGAAATTTCTATTTTTTTTTCTACATGGACTTGAAAATAGAACCATAGAAAATTGATCTTATATGGATCAGTTGTTGAATTATGTCTTAGTTTGGGAAGAGTATAGATACAAATATGTACTGTACAAATAGAAGGTTCAGTAATATTATCTACAAGGTTCTTCACCGTACATATTTGATATTTGTATTTGCAATCTCCCCAAACTATGTTAATAAGGAAAAACCAAAATAACAAACAATTTATTTTAAAACCAAATGGTTTTAATTTGTTTTTGGATTTGACAAGAAAAAAAAAATCACATTGAAGATCATCTCCTAAGTGGACATAAGTTAATAATAGATTTTTGCTGATGTGGCAATTATTTTTTGTTTTAAAAAACAAAATGGTTCACATTCACAAAAACCCTCTTATTGACAAGGATTTCTTTATGTACTAGGAAATTTCTTCAGTGGACAATAGACTGGTATAACTTACATGGTGTTTGGTTCAATGTTTGTTTATTTGAAAAAAGATGCTAGTTCATCACCACATAGGTGTTTATAAAGGTGTAAATCGGGTCGTGTTGGGCTGGCATGATACGGCCCATATGGGGCCCGTGCAAAGTGCAAGTTGTGCTTCCCTCCCTTGGGATACTTTGGGGGATTGGCCCGACACAACTAGAGGTGTAAAACAGGTTGTGTTAGGCCAGCACAACATGGCCCACATGCGGCCTGTGCAAAGTGCAGGCCGGTTCGGGCTGGTCCGTGGACTAGGTTAAAGTTATTTACTTAAAAAAATTACATAAAATAGTATAATAAAATTGAAAATTTGCTTAGTGTATATATATATATGTATTAATGACCCGTGGGCCACGGGCAGCACGACACGATAGTGTGGGCCATGCCGGCCCAGCCCACTGACCTGAAACCCCAAGCCCAACACGACCCATACAATCTGTTGGGCCATGGCATGACCTGTGGACCATCGGGATGGGTTGGGCCGACTCAAAATCATGTCGAGTCGTGTCGGACCGTGGTGTATCCGGAAGCGTGTCATTAACCACTTCGGAATACCAGTTTAATAATTTATAAATTTTTTCAATCCTCACAGGCCGACATGGCACAGCATGGGCCTGAGGTTCTAGGTCAATGGGCCAGGATGACATGACATGACCAAGTGGGTCGTGTCACAGGCGGCCTGGCCTAGCACAACCTAGCACGGCTATATATGTATATATAGGGAAAATTACAATGACCCCCTTCCGTTAGCTTTCTGTTAAAATCCATCGTTGCAATATTTTTAATACCCATATTACCCTTGTAATAAGACATTTAGGAGAAAAACACTGTTCATCTTCTCCAACCTCACGATACAACAGCAGTGGTACATCCGATTCCTTCACATTTCTCTCTTTCCTCCTCTCTTCCTCTCTCTCCCCCCCGATTTCTCTTATTCCTCTTCCCCTTTCTCTTCTCTTTCATTAACGCCCAGGCTGCTTTTAATAACAACAACCCAATTCCAAGAGCGTGAGCAAGAAGCTTCTTCACAAAAGTTCATCAACTAGGCATATCGCTCCGCTTTCAAATAATTCAAGGAGAAGCTTCAACTCTATCCCTCTGACAACGGGGTCAAATCTCTAACACGACTAACAGTGACCTTATTCTTAGCCAAGCCTGGGTGGTAAACAAAAGTAATACCAGGTTTCTTCACATAGAAAGAGAGGACAGATGTATCATGGTCGACAATGTATACATTAAAGGCTCAAGACTGTGCGGGATAGAAGGATAGAGAGTCATTAATAATTCTGGAATTTATGGATTCCCCTTGATGGAGGCCCATCCCAACGCCCACATCACCTTAGGGGCGACAGCTCCTATGATAAGGATAATTCAAAGGATAATCCAAGAAAGAGATAATTCAAGAAAAGACTCAAGATCCATCAAGAATTCAAGATCCATCAACAATTCAAGAATTCAAGATAATCAAGACTTCCAGAGATCAAGATAACCCAAGACTCCCAAGATTCATGGATTAGATCCAATAAGATCTAGCCAGAGAGTTCAATCCTATCAAGACCAAGATCAAGAAGAATTCGATCCAGCTATGAGATTGAGATGTTTAAATCAACTACAATTTTCTTTCCTAGTTATCCTATGATTTCCAGATGTATTATAAATACTGCTATTGTTTTCAGTTAATACACACTTCAGATTTTCTCTTCAATTCTCGCCACCTTTTCTCTCTCCTCTAGAGAGTTCTTTCTTTCTTGCTTCACTAGAAGCTTGGTTCACCCGGTGCTTGCATAGCCAATCCGGTTTCATTGCTTCCACACTGCGTCAAGTGGTATCAGAGCAGGGAATTCGCCCAATCAAATGGCCAACCCAGACAGTAGCAGTCGCAACCCACCCCGTGACGGAGATCAGGGGTTCCCAACTGTTTGGAGAGCAATCGAAGAACAGCGCACGGCCACACGTAACATCGAACAACAGTTGGTAGAGATGGCTGAACAACTGCGAACCTTGTTACGGGAGGTTGTTCCACGGAATCGAGAAAACCCACATCCAATCGAAAGAACGACCACGACAGGCAACCCGTCAACGCTGCGTTCCGACATCCAGTTCTTGACGATGACAGTGATGATGAGTTAGAATTCGGTGGTGCTCCAGTTCTTCCTGACAACGACAGAAAGGAGCGAAGTGGAGATCCCCGTAGGTAAATTCAATCCCCGTACGAATAATGATGAATTTAAACTCAAGGTAGATATTCCTACTTTTAGTGGAGATCTTGGCATAGAGGGGCTTCTAGATTGGATCACTGAAGTGGATTGTTTCTTTGAGTACATGGAGATACCTGATATGTGGCTCATTGTGACACTAGCAAGTGCACTAGCCGTTCAAGTAATAAAGTAGTGAGTGAAGTATCGTTCCCACGAGGATTTAGGAAACACGTATCAATACTAAATTGAGTACTTCTTATCTAATTAACAAATAAATCAAAACTTTAATGAAAGCTAAAAAAAATCCTAAATTAAAATCTATCTAAATCATTGGTCCAATTGCCTTCAAATTAGGTTAGAAGAGTAAGCAGTAAATTTCAATCTCAGAATTCAGCAACCTATCAATTTGGATCATTTGAATAAATCATAATTGAGCCTTGGTTTGGTGAAACCCCAAGGTCATGAACAGCCTCTCTCAAGCGCATGTTCATCCTATGCATGAGTGACAATTCTTTTATCTCTAACAAGAATCTAATCCCCATGCATGCATTTCTTCAAACACTTCTAAGGCATCAATTCAAAACTGAATTGATCACCAACTGAATTGTGCAAGTTATCTCTAATCTTGCATCCAATTCAGTTCTTGAATAGTAGATCCGAATTCCTAGAGTCTCTCTCAAGCACTCTAGGAATTCCAAGCTTTAGATCCATTCGGCCAATCTGAAAATTGCAGATCTGAATTCTCTTTTAAGCAATTCAGATCTTGCAATCTTAGATATGAGAATTCAGATCTGAGTTTTGAAGGTTAGTTGGCCGAATTAATCTACAATAACACCCTTATTCAAGAAACTCCAAGTACAATTCATGACCATTCGAATGAATCAAAAATAATTAGATTGCTGAACTGAAATTTTACAAGCTGAAATATATCAAGGAAGATTGGAAGAAGGAGAAAGAAGAAAGAAAATATAATAAAGAAACATAATTCAAATTAAAGGAGAATGAAACTACAATTGAGTTATTACAAATGATCTTTGAATCACAAACCCCCAATTTCGAACTCACCTTCTCTTCTAGCTTGCTTGTCTTGAAATTCCTTCAGCCCTTCTTCTTCTTCTTCCTTGTGTCTAACATTCTTCTCTTCTCTTCTCTCAAGGTGGCCGAACCTCTAAGAGTGAGAGAGCCTTCCTCTCAAGCAATTGAACACCTCTCCCCCCTCCTAGAGGCCTCCTTATATAGTTTTTCAAGGGGGCTCTTGCCCCTTCTTGAAGTCTCTAGAATTGGGTGTATTACACCCCTCATGAACCTTCTAGAGTGCTCCCTCCTTCTCTTCAAGAAACTTCTAGGAGTTGCCGCCCCTAGCTCCCTTTGGGCTGCTATTTGGACTGCAACTTAGCTTGCTTTTGAGCTCATGTAGGCTACACTCTAGGCTGTTCTTTGGGCTAAAAATGGGCTGGGCCGAAATTTCCTTCTTGCTAGGCTTCTTCCCTTGGGTTTTCCAAAGAGTTAGCTTGCACTACTTGGGCCGAATGAAACTCCCTTGCTCTCATGGCTGGGCTGGGCTGAACTTGATAAATTTTGGGCTTTCTTTTCTTGCTTTTGCCTTCTTTTTCTTGATTTGGCTGCCCTTGAAATCTTTCTTGCAATCAAGCTAAAATAGGGCAAAATCTAATTAAACCGGCATAAAATTTCATGCAAAAACCTCATAAAATATAGATAAATTGTAGGTTCATCAATACCAAAGGAACGAAGGGTAAAACTAGTAGCTTTCCATTTAAAGGGAGGCGCATCTGTTTGATGGAAACACCTGAGAGAGACCCGGATCAGAGAGGAAGGGGTCCTGTTCGAACTTGGAGGCACATGAAACAACTTATAAGAGGTAGATTTTTACCTCTAGATTATGAATAGTACATGTTTGAATCTTACCAACGGTGTGCACAGGGTTCCCGTAGTGTTAATGAGTATACATCTGAATTTTTGAGATTAGCTAAAATAAATCAATTATCTGAAAGTGGTAACCAACAAGCAGCCCATTATTAGAGCTGGGCCGAAATTTCCTTCTTGTTAGGCTTCTTCCCTTGGGTTTTCCAAAGAGTTAGCTTGCACTACTTGGGCCGAATGAAACTCCCTTGCTCTCATGGCTGGGCTGGGCTGAACTTGATAAATTTTGGGCTTTCTTTTCTTGCTTTTGCCTTCTTTTTTTTGATTTGGCTGCCCCTGAAATCTTTCTTGCAATCAAGCTAAAATAGGGCAAAATCTAATTAAACCGGCATAAAATTTCATGCAAAAACCTCATAAAATATAGATAAATTGTAGGTTCATCAATACCAAAGGAACGAAGGGTAAAACTAATAGCTTTCCATTTAAAGGGAGGCGCATCTGTTTGATGGAAACACCTGAGAGAGACACGGATCAGAGAAGGAAGGGGTCCTGTTCGAACTTGGAGGCACATGAAACAACTTATAAGAGGTAGATTTTTACCTCTAGATTATGAATAGTACATGTTTGAATCTTACCAACGGTGTGCACAGGGTTCCCGTAGTGTTAATGAGTATACATCTGAATTTTTGAGATTAGCTAAAAGAAATCAATTATCTGAAAGTGATAACTAACAAGCAGCCCATTATTAGAGCGGGTTGAGACCGTCCATCAGTGATAAAATTGGTGTACAGATGGTTCTCAGTGTACAGGAAGCAAGGAACATAGCCTTGAAAGCAGAATTGATGTTTCAAGACAAGGCACGTAGTGATAATTATCGCCGATACAACGGGAGCGACAACATGCCGACAACTGTCGACATGAACAAATCAGCCCCAACAGTACAACCTTCTCACCCGACAAGTACAGCTAACGCCGGTAAGGTTATCACAGGAGGACATACACGAGGTAACCCTTCCAACCCTCCTAAACCCAGTAACCCCTATGCAAAGCTTGCTCTTTTTAAATGCTTTAAATGTAATGAGGTTGGGCATAGATTCAGTGATTGTCCCAAAAGGAAGGCAGTTAATATGGTAGAAAGGGAGGAGGAAGAATATGTGGAGGAGGAAGTATATTGTGGACCTGATGGGGAAGATGAAGAGGGTCCATATGAACATGAAGAATATACTTGTGTTGTAAGGAAATTAATGTTGTCCCAGAAAAATAAAGATACCTCTCAAAGGCATAGATTGTTCTGTACCAAATGTACTGTCAAGGGTAAATTGTTTGATTTAATTATTGATAATGGCAGTCAAGAAAATATTATTTGCAGGATGTCATACAAAAGTTACAACTACTTCTTGAAAAACATCCAAACCCATACACAATTAGGTGGATTAAGGAAGGAGGCGGCATACGAGTGGAGGAACGCTGCAAGGTACCCTTTTTCTATTGGTAAGTATAATGATGAAATATATTGTGATATTGTAGACATGGATGCTTGCCATATTTTGTTGGGTAGGCCTTAGCAATTTGATACAAATGCAAGGCACATGGGTAAGAAGAATACCTACCAACTTGAAAATGAAGATGTACGCTACACTTTGTTACCCATGGCTGAAAAGAATATTCCTAAGGCCCCAAAAGCAAATGCAAAAATTTTCTTACTACTACCCATCATCATGTTGAATTCATGAAAGAATGTAAGGATACCCATGAGGTACATTTGTTGGTAGTAAAGGGAGAACATATGAATGAGACCCTGGAGGAAAATAAAATTCCAGTGGAAGTGCAGGGACTACTGGATGAATTTCATGATGTAGTTCCAAATGAGTTACCAAATGAACTCCCTCCTATGAGAGATGTGCAACATCATATTGACTTTGTTCCAAGTGCTAGTCTACCCAACCTCCCACATTATAGGATGAGTCCCAAGGAGAATGAAATTTTACGGGAGAGGGTAGAAGAACTGTTGAAAAAGGGACACATTCAAGTCAATATGAGTCCGTGTGCAGTACCAGCTTTACTAACACCCAAGAAAGATGGCAGTTAGAGAATGTGTGTCGACAGCAGGGCTATCAACAAAATTATTGTTGGATGCAAATTCCCCATTCCTAGGTTGGACGACATGCTAGATCAGCTTAATGGGGCTATGGTTTTCTCAAAAATCGATCTCAGGAGTGGATACCATCATATCAGAATCCGCCCCAGAGATGAATGGAAGATCGCCTTCAAGACTAGAGATGGCCTGTTTGAATGGTTAGTCATGCCCTTTGGACTAACCAACGCACCCAGCACATTCATGAGGCTGATGAACCAGGTACTGCGTCCCTTTACTGGTAAATTTGTTGTGGTATATTTTGATGATATTTTAATTTATAGAAAATCTATCACTGAGCATATGGGACATATTAGGGAGGTCCTAAAAGCATTAAGGGAAAATAAATTATATGCTAATTTGAAGAAATGCACTTTTATAAGTGATAATTTATTATTCCTAGGATTCATTGTGAGCAAGGAAGAAATTAAAGTAGATGAAGAAAAGGTGAAAGCCATTAGGGAGTGGCCGACCCCATCAAATGTCACAGATGTGAGACACTTCCATGGGTTAGCAACTTTCTACAGGCGATTTATTAAACATTTTAGCAGTATTGTAGCACCCATCACTAAATGTTTGAAAAAGGGAAATTTTCAATGGGGAGAAGAACAAGAGCAAAGTTTTGCTCTCATAAAAGAGAAGTTATGTACTGCTCCTGTCCTTGTTTTACCAAATTTTGATAAACCGTTTGAAGTTGAATGTGATGCTAGTGGAATTGGCATAGGGGCTGTATTGTCCCAAGAAAAGAGACCCATTGCTTTCTTCAGTGAAAAATTATGTGAAGCCAGGAGAAAGTGGTCCACTTATGACAAAGAGTTCTATGCTGTGGTAAGAGCATTGAAAACATGGGAACACTATTTAAATACAAAGGAATCTATCATTTACACTGACCACCAGGCCCTAAAATATCTCAGTGGGCAAAAACAATTAAGGAGTGATTTGCATGCTAGATGGTCTGCTTTCCTTGACAAATTCCCATACAAAATTGAGTAAAAGACTGGACAACAGAATTAAGTGGTCGATGCCCTTAACAAACGAGTAGCCTTCATCAAGACCCTCAATATTGAGATTATGGGTTTTGAATGCCTAAAAGACCTATACGCCCAGGATGAGGACTTCCAACGGGTGTGGGAGAAATGTGTGAATCAACAACCAACAGATGATTTCTACATTCATGAAGGGTTCCTTATGAAAGGGTAACAGTTGTGCATCCCTTGCACCTCCCTCCTGAGAAGATCATCAGGGATCTGCATGGGGTGGATTAGCAGGAAACCTGGGAAGGGATAAGACAATTGAAGTAGTTAAAGGGTGTTATTACTAGCCGAAATTAAGAAGGGATGTATCCACCATTGTGAGTAGATGTTATATTTGTCAGACAACTAAGGGACAAACCCAAAATACTGGTCTCTACATGCCCCTACCCATCCCTACTGCTATTTGGGAAGACCTATCCATGGATTTTGTGCTAGTCTTGCCAAAAACCCAAAGGAACATGGACTCCGTCTTCGTGGTGGTTGACAGGTTCTCTAAAATGGCCCACTTCCTCCCATGCAAGAAAACAACAGATGCATCAGCAACAACCAAATTATTTTTCAAGGAGATTGTCCGTCTACATGGGGTACCCAAGACTATTACATCAGATCGAGACACAAGGTTACTAAGTCACTTTTGGATGACCCTATGGAGGTTTTTTTATTCGTTACTAAATTTTAGCAGCACAGCCCATCTGCAGACAGACGGACAAACCGAGGTGGTGAACCGGACCCTTGGTAACTTGATTTGTAGTATATGTCGGGAGAGACCAAAACAATGGGATTTCGCCATTGCACAGGCTGGATTCGCCTATAATAATGCAGTACATAGTTCTACAGGCATATCTCCATTCTCCATTGTCGACATGAATATTCCAAATCATGCACTGGACCTAGTAAAACTACCAAGAGTACTCGGTACCAGTACCTCCGCAGAACAGATAGTAGACCAAATCCAATCCGTCCAAGAATCCGTGAAGCAGAAACTAGAGCAAACCAACGCCAAGTACAAGTTGGCAACAGACAAGCATCGTTGGCCCCAAATATTTGACGTCGGCGATGAGGTTATGGTATTCTTGTGAAAGGAAATGATTCCCGTGGGAAAATACAACAAATTTCAGCCTTGGAAGTACGATCCATACAAGATCATTAAGAAAATCAATGACAATGCCTATGTCGTGGACCTACCAGATCATATAGGTACCTCTAAGACCTTCAATGTTACTGACATCCATCGCTACCTGCTAGAGATGACACTTGCATATCCTAGTCACAACTCGGGGTCGAGTTCTTTCCAAGTGGGGAAGAATGATGGAGGCCCATCCCAAGGCCCACATCACCTTAGGGGCGACAACTCCTAGGATAAGGATAATTCAAAGGATAGTCCAAGAAAGGATAATCCAAGAAAGAGATAATTCAAGAAAAGACTCAAGATCCATCAAGAATTCAAGATCCATCAACAATTCAAGAATTCAAGATAATTAAGACCTCCAGAGATCAAGATAACCCAAGACTCCCAAGATTGGATAATCCAAGAAAGAGATAATTCAAGAAAAGACTCAAGATCCATCAAGAATTCAAGATCCATCAACAATTCAAGAATTCAAGATAATTAAGACTTCCAGAGATCAAGATAACCCAAGACTCCCAAGATTCATGGATTAGATCCAAGAAGATCCAACGGTGAAGATCCAGCCAAAGAGTTCGATCCTATCAAAACCAAGATCAAGAAGAATCCGATCCAGCTATGAGATTGAGATGTTTAGATCAACTACAGTTTTCTTATCTAGTTATCCTATGATTTCCAGATGTATTATAAATACTGCTATTGTTTTCAGTTAATACACACTTCAGATTTTCTCTTCAATTCTCGCCACCTTTTCTCTCTCCTCTAGAGAGTTCTTTCTTTCTTGCTTCGCTAGAAGCTTGGTTCGCCCGGTGCTTGCATAGCCAGCCCGGTTTCATTGCTTCCACGCTGCGTCACCCCTGCTCCTACATCAATGTAGATTAAGTTGTTCCTAGAAGAGATATCCATGAAACTCAATAAATAGGAAATATTTCTATCAGCTCCAACTGCATTTTCATCAGCGATAGGCTCTAAGCATTCCATGAAAGGTTTGTTCTTCGAAACAGAAGGGCATTCATCAGGGAGTTGGTAGTTTTTCAATGAGCTGGCACCCTCAAATCTTTTCTTGAATACGACCGACGTAAAGGAATTGATTTTGCACACTTGGATGACATGGAACTTTTCAGGAAGGAGGAAATGGGGGTAGCCGATTTTATAAGACCACCAGTATTAGAACTAGTGATATCCACAAGCACAGATCCAACACCACCTAGTCTTAAAACATGCTCAATCTCGAGCACGAGAAGAGCAGGTACAGATACCCTATTGAGAGCTCTAGAAAAAACAAAATCGAAAGAATTGTCCTTGAACTCTAGCTCGTAAGTAAAACTTTTCCTCATCAGAGAGAAAAACAAGTGTCTTTCGACATCAAGAGCATCCAGGAACCCTAATTCCTGTAGAGAAGAAAGAACCAAATCTGATCCTTCCCCAACATAGAGAGCTTCCGCACCATATTTCAATAATTTCTTCCCAATCAGCTCTCTAAACAGATCAACTGTGAAATTTACTGCTCTCTAAATAGATCAATCTGGGTGAGTTGATTAAGATTTGGAGGGAGAGAATTGCCTAGAGTTTTCTTGGGAAGGTTGATGCCGATGACTCGGTTGGCACTGTCACAGGTAATGCCGGTCCATATATATGCAAGGGTCATTGCCTGACCAATCTAAAGGGCACCCAAAAAGTGAGGCGGCGAGCTTTCCCATGATCACGACATCGTCGATGGCTATAGAGACGAGATTGAAGACGGAGAAGAGAAGAAAATGAAGATGAGAAATGGGTTTACTCCGTCCTTTCATTTCGGAGATTTGGGGTAAAGAAAGAATGAAGAGGACAGTGAGGGAGGGAAAAGAAGAGAAGAAAGAGAAAAGGGCAAAAAATGAAAATAAAAAAAGTTTGGTAAGGTATTTTGGTAATTTAGTGCATTCCGTTATCTGACTTAACGGTCAAGGGGGGTCTTTGTCACAAACCCCATAGTACAGGGGAGGTCTTTGTAATTTACCCATATATATATATATATATATATATATTCTATTTTATTATATTATTTCATTTTATTATTGTAGATATAAACAATTGTATACATCAAAATTCATATAAAATAAAATTTTAAGATATTTTTTATTTTTCTATCAATTTTCTAATTTATCTAATTTTTCATTAATTTTTTCAAAATTTAAAAAACACAAGGCTTGGCCTGATTCGTGACCCAGCTTAGCCCAAGACTTGGCCCATGAACCAGCCCAGCCCATGGCATGACATGGCACGATACAGGCCCGCGTGGGCTCGGGTTGTGGGCTATGCCTAGAGGTGTAAATCGGGTTGTGCCGCCTGTAGCCTGATAACTCTATAGTCAAAATGTGACCTCTGAGGGTCAAAATGTGCCTTCTTCCCAATTAAATTCAATATTGTGACCACTGAGGGTCTCTATGCAAATCTTGTGAAAAACTAGGGAAGTTTCATGGCTGAAATGCATTTTGGGAAGTTGGTGTGAAGTCCAGTTGAGAGAAGGGGTATTTTTGTGAAAAACTGAGCGTAGGAGGGTGCTTCCTATCTGCTAAACCTAGAATGGCGCCCCTTCTACTGTATTAGCATGCTCCCCTCTCCTTAGCAAACCCTAGGGCGCCTTCTAGCTCATTCTTTTCATCCTTAACAAACCCTAGCCGCCCCTAGCTACTAAATCTCCACCTTTCATTCCTTCTAATCTCCACCATTCATTCTAGGGCACTCTCTTTTTAGCTTTTTAAACCCTAGGGCGCCACCTAACTTCTAATCCTCACCATTCACCCCCTAGCCACTAGATCTGAGCCCTCTATTCCATTATCTATCTCAGCCATCCACTCTAGGGCGCCACCCACTCCTTTTAATCTCCACCTTTCAACCCTATGCGCCTTAATCTCCACCATCCATTTATGAGCACCCAAATCTCAACCCTACATAATATAGGGCGCCCTCTCCTTTTCTTCTCAGCCTTAGGATCACTTTAGAACCATCCTAACCCTCCATTCTCAACCCTAGGGCACCCATATTTCTGCAAAAACCCAGCTGCCGTCCCCCTCTTTCTCTCTAATCCCAGTTATGCCCACCCTTGTCTATAAAAAGGACCCTAGGGGCCCTGGAGAAAGGGTTGGTCAATTCACCCAGTTCACAAGGCTAAGGTTTCTTGAGGAGTTCAAGGGTTGTAGAAGGATAGGATGCTCAGTTCTTATCAGGAGGGGTTCCTGCAAGCTGTTTAACTAACCTGCAACTACCGCCACTGGATCTGATCAACCGTCTTTTTATTTTCTTTATTTTATTTTCTGTTATTTTTATTCCAACACTCTTTTAGATTTAATTTCTGTTCATTTTTGTGCTTTGCAGATATGAATTCGTCTGGTTCAAGGCTAAGGTATCTCAAGGGGTTCGAGGGCTGAAGAAGGGAAGGATGCTCAGTTCTTGTCAAGAAGGGTTCCTACAAGCTGTCCGGCCAATCTACAACTACCACCACTGGATTCGAATTTTGGATCACTTTTATTTATTTCTTTTGTTGATTTTAGTGTTTTTTTATTTCTGAATTTTGATTATTGTCTTGTTTAATTTCGAACCTTTAATTTCAGCATTAATAATTTTTATTTTCTTATTTTCTACAATCCCCAGTTCCATTTTCTTTTTATTTGTATGGAATAATAAAATAATAAATTTTCTCGCTTCCTCGTAGGTTTGACCCCTTCCTTACCACGTACTACATTGTTTAAGGTTACGTGAGGATTGAAAAAATTTATAAATTATTAAACTGGTGTTCCGAAGTGGTTAACGACACGCTTCCGGATACACCACAGCCTAGCACGAACCAATAGGATTTTGAGTCTGCCCAACCTAGCCCGATGGTCCATGGGTCTTGCCACGGCCCAACACAATTGTATGGGTCCTCTCAAGCTTGGGATTTTAGGTCAGTGGGCCGGGTCAACACGGCCCACACTGTCGTGTTGTGCTGCCTGTGGCCACAACCCACTTGGTCATGTTGTGCTAGGTTGTGCTAGGCCAGGCCGCCAGCGACACGACCCACTTGGTCATGCTGTGTTGTGCCGGCCCACGAACCTAGAACCTCAGGCCCGGCACGACCTGTAGTTCATTGTGTTGGGCCAGGGGCCTGGCCCAATTTCACCTCTAGGTGTTTATTCCAAATGCTATTTGGTAAGACTATTTATTAAATAAGCATTTTATAAGTTTGTGTGAGAACCATGGTTTTAAAAAATGACCCAGAAACAGAACCGTTCTAGCCACTGGTTTCCAGGCTAATGGTCCGACCATCCAGTTTGAACGGCGGCCCATTCTGACAAAAAATTAAAAAATAAAAAATAATAATTAAAAATAGAAATGGCCAAAAACCATTAAACGGATTGACGGTTTGACCGCCCAGGTCATTGAATTTTTAACGGTTTTTGGCCAAGGACCGAGTTTGGGGTAAAATAGAACCAGTTGCCTGGACAATTCCTAGGCCGAATGGTTCGACCGTCTGAGTCAACGATAATTCGTAAACCATGGTGAAAACCAATTATTAGGGGAAATACCATTTTTTAATGTTTCCTCCAACACCTAAGCATTTATTTACTATTAAGCTTATATGGTATCTAAAGGCAGTTAACTATCAAACAACACAAAATAAATGTTTATCAACCACTTTCTTATTTTTGAAGATAAATTCAATACAAAATGGTTATTAAATAAACGGCCACAATACCACACAACCTCTTATTTAGAGTGGTGGCACTTATTCTAAGCGAGTCTAGTCTGGTTTTGGGCTTCAATACCGATGATGGTGGTGATATTAGTGTTTGTGATAAATCTTGCAAGCATATATTCGCTGGCTATGTGAGAGATCATCTTGGAGGGTTCTTGAGGTGAAAAACTATTGCATTGGCAAAACAACCATTAACCATGCTAAAACTTGGGCGGCGTGGGAAATTCACAACATTGCGATGAATTTCAAATATTTTATCATAAGGGAGATTTCAAACTCGTTATTGATTGTCTAAAGAAACGGGAGACCCTCTTAGAACCTCTCGACATTCATTGATGAATGTCTGAAGCTGAACATGTTTTTAGCTAAATCGTGGCCTCTCCTATCATCATGTCTATTTGGAAGCGAACTAAACAGCGGATTGGTTGATTTGATTTGCTTTGATTCACGCAGCTTTCAATGATTCCTTCTTTCCCCTCTCTTCCATCTCCTCTAGCCCTTATTTGAAGCTTATTTTAGTAGCTTATTTAAAGGGCTCAGTGAAATCAACTCATTCAAAGCATCTGCTCTCCTAAATGAGCCTTAACCATGGGTTTGTCTTGTCAGTTCAGTATTAAAATTCAAAGCATCTCTTTACCAAAAATAAAAAAAATAAATAAATAAACATCAAAGTATCATGTTATAAGCTCTTTTTTTTCTCTTTTATTTTGTTGTCATCTCCAGTATAAAAATTCACAAATTGACCAACTGCTTGGTGAAGGAGTTCATGCATGTCTGCGCTGCTGAACTGCTTTACCAAGCAGTTCTGAATGCCACTTCCAGACTTCCTACTTAGTAATGTTTTAAATGTGAAGACCTAACCTTTTTCTTTCTTTAGGTGGTGGATATAAGCAGTTCAACCATAAAATTACAGAAAAATGAGAACTGGACATGTATCAAACCTTAACTATTCATCATCACAATAAACAAAGCAAGCACAAGAAGAAAGAAGCATTGTTGTTCATATTTAAATGATTAATTGTCCGTTTGGTTCATAGTTGGAATTGGAATCAAAATCCTTCGGAATTGGAATCAGAATAGTTCATTCCTATAATCTGTTTGGTCTAGATAAGAATGAGAATAAGAATTAAAATCAGCAGGAATGAGATTTCATTCCCAAGGGAGGAGCAGGGAATGGCCACTCCCTCAAATGGGGGAATGTCATTCCAGCAGGAATAGAAATGGGATTCTGATTCTGTCCAACCAAACTGTTGGAATCGGAATATTCCATTCCGATTCTGATTTCAGATCTCTATTCTTACAAACCAAACGGGGCCTAAATATGGGGGGATTAACCATTCAATCACACATACCAGTGGGTGTCGAACCAAGTCATCGGATTTTGGCTAAAAGGCATGTAGTGAATTAACTCAAGCTGGTATTATGATTGGGTGGCAGGTTAATAGGTTCAACCAATCAGGTCAACGATGGGTAGAGATGGCAACGGAGCCACTTTAGGAAGGGTTTTGTAAATTCTAGACCCTATTTGGCATATTCGCCTCCCCAAACTTCCCAACCATATCCTCCCAAAACCTATGGCAGATTGGATTTTTGTCAGAACCCAAACCCTTTTCACACATGAAAAATACAAAACCCTCCTCAATCCTACCCTCACATTTCAGAGTGGGGAGCAAATTGAATTTAGAGCCAATATCTAATTTCCTGCTATATATAAATAATGTACAAGCTAAATAATAAAAACAAAATCAAACATAATAGACAAGCACATATGCCTTACAAGTCAATACTGTTAGGGGTGTTTTATAGAGTCGAGGAGGGTTAGATTTAGCTTAATATTGTACCTTATCTTGTAAAATCTCAAAAACCAGTCCCCACCCCAAAATCTGTTTTTCAGGCAAATCAAAATCATTAAAAAAAAAAAAAACTGTCGGGCGAGTACGCACTACCCACCGGGCAAGGTGGAAATTACATCCCTACTTACCACGTTTCGTGGATAGGTAATCTACTGACATGGCCGAACTGGAGTTATTATTTTGTCTTTTAACGAAGAAAATAATTATTACTAAATAATAAAATACTCTTGAATATTTCACTTCAGCAATTACTATTTATTCAATAAAGACAACATAAACACATAATACGTCAATTACTTTAGCTGTTTTTTTTTTTTTTTTTTGTTTTTTTGAGTATAGCCACTTTAGTTGAACTACTCAGACTGTTATTTAACGGCCCTTACACACTCAAAGGAGTCTTATAATATTTACAATTGAGCTAAAGTTGGTCCAAGCCCAACTCAAATATTATTTTTATTGTTAGATAAATTTAAATTAGTGTTTGTTATTTTTTATTGAATTTTAAATTAATAAATGTATTTTTTATCATTTTCAAATGAAACTTAAACTAATAATAATTAATTTTAAAATTAAAAAAATTGATTTTAACTTATTATCTTAATAAGTATTTGAACAAAAGTAGAAAAAAGAAAGATGAGCCCACATACACAATGGATCAAGGTTTTTAAAACTGGACTAGACAGAACTATTCTGGGTCTGGTTCCCGGGTTGAACAATCCGACCATCTGGTTCAAATGGATGGTCTGCTCTAATAAAAAAATAAAACCGCTCAAGTGACTGGTTCCTACTGACCAGTTAAGTTCCTAGTCTTTCCAGTCCGGTCTGGGTTTGAAAACCATGCAATGCATCATTATGTGGGAGGAGATAAGAGAAAATCACGTGTTTAATATGAGTGAGGAGATTGCAGGGAAATTTTAGCACCAAAAGATATACCAGTTATTCATATGGAATTGAATAAATGTAGAGAGGGGAATAATCCACATACAGTTTTTCTTCACACTCCAAGAAAGTTGGTATAAACAAAAAATACTAAAAGAAAAAACTAGAAGAGGTGAGAGAGAGGATGCTGACATTGTCAACTAGATATTAGAATATAGTATAGATCATGGTTTTAAAAATCGACTTGGAAATGGAATCACTATGACCATCGGTTCTTAAGTCAAATGGTCGAGCCATCCAGTCCAAAGCCCGGTCAAATGGATTTCAGATCTAAAACCTGACCTGGAGCCATGATCAGTTCTTGGATCAAATGGTCCAATTGTTAGATCCGGTCTAGTCCAGTTTTCAAAACCATGTTATTAGATTAGATAATATACGTCAGATGGGACTAAGGGTAGCCATTGAGCAGTGTGCATGTGAACTCACTGACCTTACCATAGAGAAACTCGTTTTCACTTTCCAAATCTGGAATACAGCTATATTGTTGTAGAACCAAAACTGAAATTGAGAAACTCGTTTGAAACCGGGTTGAATCGTTCCACTTGGTTACTCTCCCTAAAACTACATTTGCCCCATACAGTGCAATTGGGTGAATGCAAATCGGTTTCCAAGATGAAATAGCCTACAGGCCTCTGGTAGACGTGTACTCGCTTACCAAACTTCCACACACCACTAAAGATGATGTTTAGAGAAGACAAAGATAGAGGACTATGTGATTATGTGTATTCTATCACTAGGTCGACCAACACTATTTATAGAGTGCTCTCAGTCACCTGAATGAACATAGAGGTGTCCTTTCACACACACACACACAGATGTCTCTCTAGAATAGTGTGCAATGCACTTGTTTGAAGAGACACAAAACCAAAATGCGAAAAGACAAAAGAATAAGAAAACATTTTAATAAAAAAAAAATCAAAAGGTCAAAACCGGTTAAAATGGTCAATGATGCATGAACACACACCTGCACCCACACCCTGGCTTGGGTGGGCTCGACTCAATGCGTATGTGTGAAAAACACCCCCAACCCCCTCACATGCATATGAATATTATATAGTAATTTCCTCCTATGGGTCCCTACTCGTAGAGAAAGCAAAGTCTATTAATATACTCAAGTCCATCTCTTTTCCAAGTAATGTGGTACAAGAGGGTTTTTTACATGCCTGTAAGAGGACAAAAGACAGCCAAATAAAGAGAAAACAAAAACAAAAGGGAGGGAGGTCAGATTCTTGTAATTTGAATCTTCCCTCCAACAGTCCCTCACAAAATTCAAAATACAAGAATAAGTTGGGCATCAAAGTAAGAGAAGTACTCATGGTGATGCCTTTTGGACTTTAATCAACATTTAGGTATGAAAAATTATGTTAGAGTACGGGTAGAGGCAAACTCTTTCAACCTTTCTTCTTTATTATAACTAGCTAATGTGCCAACTAACTTGACTCACCAATTCTTTAATGGTTCTTTTGTTTTGAAACATTTCGGTCTTGTTCTCCTCTTAGAATCATGAGTGTCTTTTAGAGAGTTAGCCCTTAGAGCTCTTACAGAAGTAGCCACAATTCATACTCACTTAGGTCAATTACTTAATGTGCACTACAACACACCATTTTATATAAACCGATTAAGGGCCTTACATTTAACTTCCACATCATATAGTGAGTACTATTTTACTTTAGCAATTGTAATGGGGCACAATTTGATAGTGCTTTTTAAAATCATCTAGTGACTTATTGTTACCCATTCAACCTAATTACAAAGATCCATTTTCACATAGGTTGGGTGTCCATCACTAATGACTTATGTAACGGGCTTGATCCCAATTCTTACCAATGCCTCATAAACCATTTTAGAAGTCTATGGTTTGGTTAATGAATCTACAGGGTTCTTTCCAGACCTTACAAAATTTAGAGCAATTGTTCCTTCGTTGAGTTATTGTCTTACCAAATTGTGTCTTAGGTGGATGTTCCTTCTTTTATCATTATGTGTTGTATTCTTGGATCTAGTTATCACAATGGAAAATATAAATGGAACTCTTTGTGGCCAATGTCGCATATCTTCTAGTAAGTTCTTTAGCCACTCTACTTTAGACCCTATTAACTCTAACACAATAAATTCAACCACTCTACTCCAGTAAGTTCGTGACCAAAGTGGCTATCACTACTTGGCTATCACTATATAACTATTTTATTGATTTCCAAGAAACTACTTCACCACCTAGGGTAAAGACATATCCACTAGTGATACTATCCTTTGAATTTGAAATCCAATTTGCAGAAGGAAGAAAACATAAATAATGCAAACCATAGTTAATGGTTCCTTTTAAATATTTTAACAGTCTTACCAAAGCCTTCTAGTGCTTGTATTCAAGGTTATGAGCATGTTGACTTAGTTTACTATTGCTATGTCACGTCTTGTACATTTTATTAAGTAAGATACAAATCCAAATATACTTGCATACTCCTTTTGTGAAATAGCTTCCCTTACATTATTTTTTAAATGAATACTACAATCAAGTGGTGTTTTGACTAGTTTACAATCATAATGTCCAAACTTTCTATGTATGTTTTCTACGTAGTGTGATTGTGAGAAGATGAAATTTCCTTGATGTTTGTGGGTTATCTTCAAGATTATATCAGCTTCACCCATGTCTTTAGTGTCAAATTTGGACATTAAAAATTATTTTGTTTCTTTTACTATATTTAGACTTACTCTCATTATCAACATATCATCAATATACAAGCAAATAATGACTCCTTTATCATCTACAAACTTGTTGCAGACATATCTATCGAAATCATTTTTGCTATACCCATTTGTTATTAACACATTGTCAAACTTTTCATGCCATTGTTTGGGAGCTTGTTTTAATCCATATAAAGACTTAATTGATTTACAAGCTTTGTTCTCTTGTCTTGGTACTTATAAAGTCTTTAGATTGCTTAATGTAAATTTCTTCTTCTAATTTTTTATTTAAGAATGTTATTTTTACATCCATTTGATGAACTACAAGTTTGTATATGGATGTTATAACAAAGAAGACTCTAACTATAGTTAACCTTGCAACCGAAGAATATGTGTTAAAGAAATCTATATCTTTCTTTTGTCTGTAGCTTTTAGCAACTAATGTGGCCTTAAACTTATCTATTATACCATGTAGCTTTAATTTATTCTTAAATATCCATTTATAGTCTAGTGGCTTAGTTTTAGGTGGAAGATCCATAAGTGCCCTAGTGTGATTAATGATCAATGATCTATTTCACTTTTTATGGTTTCTTTCTAGAATACTGCATCAAGGGAGGTCGTTGCTTCTTGTTATGTTATTGGGTTTTTGTCTACAAGAAATGTGAATATTCTACCACCCAAGTTTATTTATTTCTTTTGTTTTTTTTTTACTTCTCCTTAAGTTTGGTCATTGATAACTAGAATTAATGTTTTATGGATTAGGTGAAGTATTAACTTCTTGAGTAGTTAGTTCTTGTTCTTGGTTTCTATTGTAGACATGGGGTGGTTCCCTATTTATTGCTTCCTTTTTCAATGGGAATATATGTTCAAAGAATTCTATATCTCGAGACTCAATAATTGTGTTATATTCTATAACATTTTCTATTGTTTTAATCACAAAGAATTTGCAAGCTATACTGTTTTGTGCATATCCAATAAATACATAGTCACAGGTTTTAGGTCCCAGTTTCTTTCTTTTAGGTTCAAGTATTCCGGTTTTTACTAAACAACCCCAAACTTTTAAGTAATTTTGGTTAGGTTTCCTATTATACCAAAGTTCAAATGGAATTTGTCATTTCTTCTTAGGCGGTATTCTATTGAATGGGTAACAAGCTATTAGAATTACTTCCCCTACAAGTTCAAAGGTACACATGAACTACTTAACATGACATTCATCATTTCTTTTAAAGTTCAATTAAGTCTTTTTGCAACTCCATTTGATTTGAATTGATAAGGGGCTATAGTTTCATATATAATTCCATTTTCTTCAAAGACTTTTCTGATTGTTTCTCCATCATATTTAGATCATCTATTAGTTCTAAGTTTCTTGATTTTCTTTACTAGCTGATTTTTATGAGTTCACATATGTGCCCCACAACATCCCACAGAACATCCCCGCCATGTATTGATAACATTTCCCAATGATAGTACTAAAAATGCTGATGTCATCATCTGGAGATGTTACCAATGCATGACGGGGATGTGTTGTGGGACGTTGAGGGGCACCCCCTTGTGGGGCACAAATCTGAACTCGATTTTTCTACTTCAGTCTTATGGATTATAAAAGCTTATTCAGCTTTATCTTTTTATCCAAGTAAAACAGCCTTTGCATTCCTAGAGTAATCATCTATGAATGTTATATAATATCATTTTCCTTCTCTAGCTTTATGAAATTTAAGATCTCTTAAATCACTATGTATAAGTTGTAGTAATTTAGATTCTCTTTCTACACTTCTATGTAGCGTTTTAGTGAATTTTTCTTCTACACATACTTGGCATTTTTCACTTATAAAGTCTATAGAAACATTCAAAACTCTTGATTTACATAACCATGTTATATAAAGAGCACTATAATGTCCTAGTTTAGGATGTCAAACATCAAAAGACTTAACCATATAAGTAGAAGAAGAAGCATTATTATTTATAATAATATCATAAATGTTTAGTACAAACAGTCCGATCCGATCCGAAGTCCAATCCCATTTTGTCGGATTCGGATATCCCCACTTTGAATATTCAAATCGGATAATAGGATCCGATTATAAATCTGATCGAATTCGGGTCACCCTTATCTGATCTGAAAAGATCCAATTCGATCTGATATATATGTTATTTATTTATTTATTTATTTATAAATATATTATTTATATTGTATTTTTGTAAATTTGTTATATTATTTATTTTTTATAAAAACATGAATATATGATGAAAATAGTTGAGAATATACTTGCATTTTTTGTTCTTCTTTATTTAAATTGTTATATTTTATTTTTTTTAATAATTTATTAATTTTTTTTAAATTAAATTGGATCGGATCAGATTCGAATATTCAACTTCCACATTGGATTTGAATTCAATTTCATGTTTGTGAAATCTGATCAAATTTGATCTACTCTCCATATTACTGAATCAAATTTGGATATACCATGATTTGAATCCAATCCAATCCATTTGCATCCCTAATCCTTTTCTAATGAATACATTGTTTTTAGTCAACACAATTTTGTTTGCTTCAAATATGAGCTTCAGTCCTACTTTGTTGAGGCATGCACCCAACATATGTGCTTAGTAGCACCAGTGTTCAACACCCATTCCTTCAATTTATTAACCAAGTTTGTCTCAATTACCATGGCTGCAATAACATCTTGAATTAAGTTGACTTTTGGTTTTCTAGAGTCCTTTCAGTGACAACAATCTTTCTTGTAGTGCTGGAGTTTGCTACATATATAGCACTTTCCTTTCTTTTGTTGCTTCTTAAACTTCTGCTCATTTTTTACATTCAAGCTCTTTTTGAATTTTGTAGTCATTTCCTCCACTAAGTTGGTTTTGGAAATATGATTTTTCTCCACTTGATCATTTTTTCTATTATTCTCTTCTATTTAGATTTGAACTACAACTTAATCCAAAGTGGTGTCCTTTTTTTTATGTTTCATACTTATTTTGAAGTCATTCCATGTATGCAGCTTTCTCTATGAGAGAACTCTCTACAAATTCATTAGGCAATACCATTCCTTCCTTTTCTAATTACCCCACAAGCACTTGAAACTCATCTATTTGGGCAGACATGTCAATGTCTTCTTTCATGGTAAAATGAAGAAAAATGGCAATAACATATTTTTTATTTCATGCATCTTTCAGAGCATGTTTCTTGTCCAAAGAATTCCAAATTTCATAAGCAAAGTTGTATGAACAGTAGCATTCCAAATCCCAAATTCCAAAGCATATTTCTTATTTAGTTCATTGGGCTGGAAATTGAGGATATGGTTCTTGCAAAGGTGGTCAGTTGTGAACTAGTGTTCTACAACAATTAAACGGGTTGGTTCCTCCATATTTATTGGGTTTAGTTCAATCAAAGTAGAGACTATCCCTAACTATTCTAAGGCAAAGAGAAGGTGTTGTCTCCAAAGCTTGTAGTTGGTTTCCTTAAATGGTTCAATCTTTGAGAAATCTGACACTATTGACATAATCCAATTTCCCCAGAAAGGGGTAGTAGAGATAGGTTGCAAAATGCAATTTTAAGAAGGTAGAATGGAACTTAAAACCGGAATATAGTTGTATTGTTGTAGCACCGAAATTGAAACTAAGAAACTCGTCTAAAATCGGGCTGAGTCGTACCACTTGGTCACAATCCTTAAAAACCTGAGTCGTACCCCCCTCACATGCAAGAGAATACTATGGGTCCCTACCATATAGAAAGCAAGTCTACAAATATACTCAAGTCCATCTCTTTCCTAATCAATGTGGAACAAGAGGTTTTTTCACATGCTTGTAAGATGACCAAAGACAAAACCAAATAAAGATAAACCAAAAGAAAAAGAGAGGGAGGTCAAATTCTTGTAATTTGAATCTTTCCTCCAACAATCCCCAACAAGATTCAAAATACAAGAATAACTTGAGCATCAAGGTGAGAAAAGTATTCATGGTGATGCCTTTTGGACTTCAATCAACATTTAGGTATGAATTGGTCGATTTGATTTAGTTCATTCCCTTAAAAGTCTTGTAGGATAGAATTATAAATGCCCTCATTACAAATGGGATTGGCTTGAAAATAAAAGATCAGGGCTTAGATTCATAACTATAGCCCTATAAAGACGTTAGTTAATTTAATTAGGGATGCAAATGGATCAGATATAAATCGAATCAAGGTATATCCAAATCCGTTCCGGCACTATTAAGGGGAGATCCGATCCGATCGAATCTCATAAACATTGATTTGAATTCGAATATGATGAAACCGTCAAAGCTTTAGTTGATCCAATCCAATCTGATTCTTTAATAAATAAATAAATTATTAAAAGAAAAATAAAATATAACAATTTAAATAGAGAAACACAAAAATTACAAGTATCTTTTCAACTATTTTGATCATATATATACATGTTTTTTATAAAAAAAATAATATAATAAATTTATAAAAATATAATATAAATAATATATTTATAAATAAATAAATAACATATATTGCTATGTATATTTATATAAATAAATAACGTATATATATCAGATCGGATCTTCTCGGACCAAATAGGGGTGATCCAAATCCGATCCAATTTCTGATTGGGTCTTATTATTCAATCCGAAGATCCAAACGGGGGAGATCCAAATTCGACAAAACAGGATTGGATCTTGGATCGGATTGCATCCGGTCCATTTGCACCCCTAAATTTAATTCAAGGTGAGGTTATATCAATACTTCTAAGCGTTGATTTTGTTGTTTCTGTGCACCACTATGATATTATTGCAGCGAAAGTAGATTGGCTGTCTGCATAGCCCCATGAGGTTGGAAAAAAGGGTCAATCTATGATGGTAGGAAGGAGTTCACTTTTGCTACATAGAGCTAAAACAAAAAATCAATGTCTTTGGTTTATTGTCGTGGCCCCAACAAAATGTCAGTTTATTTAATTCAAGGTGGAGCCATATCTATAAATCAAAGACGTGATAGTTGTAGCAAATGTGGTTTGGGTAGGAAGATGTGATATTAGAAGAGTTTTGACAAATCAAAAACCTCCATATTTCGTAAATTTGTTATATATATTCAATACTATACCTGTGCATGAATGCACATACTTTTCTATTTATTTATTTTTAATTGGGGTTATACACCTTGTATAGCCCATCCCCTATTGATCCCCTTAACCCTCCACCTTGGTTGTAGTGGGATTTGTTCCCAAGTCTGTATTACAATGAGTCAAAGGTCCTACCAACTGACTTGGTCATGTACATACGAGGGACGGTTATCATCCAATTATCATGTTAACTCAAAAATTTCTTGTCTGTAAATCCAAAGACAAAAAAAAATGATGATAAATATCAAACCTTTGATATTTTAAAAAATGGGATACAAATTTCTGAGATTTAATTACTGTACAATGTGAAAGCCTCTGATTTTTTTCTTCAAAGATTCAATCTGAGGGACTGAAAGGCTTGTTCTCCAATGAATCTGGAAATGTGCATAATCCAAGAATTGATGAAGCTTCCTCTTGAACTGGTGCTTATACATCTTGTATTTACACTGTAGAGATCTCTTGCAGAGAAGCACTAAGGATTTTTTGAGTTGGTGCAGGATTTGAGGCTTCTACTAGTGAAGAACTTTGGAGGTCTTCTATAGATGGAGGTCTCTAGAGCTTTCTTCTTCGTTCTCCCAAAGATCTCTTGTAAGTTGTGAAAAAGGTGAAGAACTCTAAAGTTTTTGCTGATGAAGAACTCTGGAGGTCTTCTGTAGATAGAGGTTTCTAGATTTTCTGCTTGTTCCCCTAAAGATTTCTCTCGTGAGTTCAATAAAATGTGAAGAACTTTGAGGCTTCTACTGATGAAGAATTCTAGAGGTATTCTATAGATAGAGGTGTTTAGAGTTTTCTTCTTGTTCTTCCAAAGATCTCTTGTGAGTAGACCTGTTCATGGGCCGGGTAACCCGATGGCCCGGCCCGCACCTCGGTTGGGCTTGGTCATGTAATTAGGCCTGTGGGCCTGACCTCGGGCCTGACACAGTAAGCCCGACTGTGTTACAGGCCAGGCTCGGGATTTGTCCAAAAAACCCGGCCCGACTCAGCATTATATATTTTATAAAATACATAATATGTATTTTATATATTATATAAAATATATAAATAATATAATATTTATTAAAATATATATATATATATATATATTTATAATTTAATATATACATTTTTTTTATTTTTTCTTTATAATCTCTCTCTCTCTCTCTCTCTCTCTCTCTCTCTCTCTCTCTCTCTCTCTCTCTCTCTCTCTCTCTTTTTTATTCAGCCACTTCAGCAATAGTAACCATATGGGCTAAATTTCAGGTTTGGGCCCAAGCCCGGGCTTCGAGCTTTTTATGTGGGTCGGGCTTAGGCCCAAGTTGTAGTCCCGATGATCAGGCCGGGCTCGGGCCTTAAAAAAATCTATTAATACAGAGTGAGCTCGGCCCGAGCCCAGCCCATGAATAGGTAAAAAAAAAGGTCTTTTCTCTATGAATGAGAACCTTTTATAGATGTGGATTGAGGGAGTCTTAGTCTCAACCTTTTTTTGGGGAAAGCTTATCTATTGGGGCATCAACCAGTAACCTTTAACTTTGGGAGTTTAGGGATTCCTTTATTGGGTCCCACTTGAGTCCACTGAATCCAAACTTTGTTTTATAGAGCTAGGCTTGGCCAAGGCCCACTTAATTTGGACTTGTGATTCTTATAAATTTGGGCTTCTGTATTGGATCTCCAAATTTAGCCTATTTGTAATGGTGACACATGGCACAAAAATTTTACCTGCCTACACATCCACTTATACCATTAATTTGTTTTGATTAATCAACCTGATAATTTGCTTGGAGTACCATTAGCCATGAGTTATTCTGCAAAGTGCAAACGAAACAAGCAGATCGAATTAATGAGGTCTAGGTTTGATCCAATTTCACATTTCATATCCTTTCTCTTTTTTTTTTTTAACAACAACTAAAATGGACCCAAAAAGATCATTAAAATTAGAGCTCACAATAAAAACCACATTTTGCCACATGTCCATTAGTGGGTCCATCTATCTAAGAATTAGAGAGGAACCCAGATTTCCTACTCTCTTTGGTGTGGAATGTGGTACACTTCCAATGAAATTCAACCACGTCACACTCCACATGCTCCCCATCATGCTCCCATCTCACATATGTGGATTAAGTTAAGGTTTGGCCATTTGGGGAATTATGCATTCAAATTCAATTTTTAAAACCTAAAAAAAAAAAAAGAAAAAGGTAGAAAAAAGGAAACTTGGGCCATGTTTGGTTTAATTCTCATTCTTTTTCATTCTTATCCAAGATGAAATTCTAAAATGGACAAGAATGGGTAAAAATAGGTAGAATGACAAAATATTGCTATGAACCAAACACTTTTTTCCTAAAAATAAATTATTTTCATATTGACAATTGTCATATGTTGCTCATTTTCATTCTTAAAAAGATGTACCGATATTCATAAACTGCTTGCCTAGGTCTCCAAAATTGTTGGCATAGATGTTTACCAATGGATGGCCGGCGGTCAATGTTTACCAGTTGGCGAAAATGTTTCATAAAAGTACTTTTATAAAAGTGCTTTCGTCCAAGTGTTTTCGTAAAAAGTACTTCCATAAACGTACTTTTATAATAGTACTTTCGTAAAAGTATTATTGTAAAAGTGCTTTTATAAAAGTACTTTCATAAAAGTGATTTAGTAAAAGTACTTTTATAAAAGTGCTTTCGTAAAAGTATTTTTATTAAAGTGCTTTCATAAAAGACTTTAAGTGATTTCATAAAAGTGCTTTAATGTAAAAGTACTTTTATAAAAATATTTTCATAAAAGTATTTTTATAAAAATGTTTTCATAAAAGTACTTTCATAAAAGTGCTTTCATATGAAAGTATTTTTATAAAAGTGCTTTTATAAAAGTTCTTTCATAAAAGTAAAAGTCTATATTATCAATTTTGTAGGTAGAGTTTCCACAAAGAATGAAAATGAGCAAGATGGGGCATGATTATTTTTTATGCTACAGGCTACTAAATTTTTGTGTTATGGGGCTGATTTTTCATTCTAAAATGAATGTGACACGTGAAGTTTTGTAACCAAACACTCTAATGTTATTCATTCTTGCCCATTCTTGCCTAGAGTGAGCAAGAATTAAAAGAATGAGGCTTAGAACAATAAACCAAATGTGTTTTTGATTGTTGATTTACAGGTGGGAGAGGCTAAACAATGAAGAAGAAGAATAAAACCGAAGAGTGAAGAAGAAACATTATTTCGTGCAAAATGATTTCCATCCTTGTTCTTGTTCCAGGGTATAGTTTCTTGTAAAATGATTTCCTACAAATTGGTTGTAATGGTGTATGCTCATCTAGGGTTTGGCAAACAAGCCCTGGATTGAGTTTCCCATTTTTTTGTTTAGCCTCTCCCATCAATCAACTGGACAGTCAAGTTTCCTTTTTACCACATGTTTTCTATTCTTTTTTATGTTTCAAAATTTGGAGACATAACGCCTCAAATCTTTCATTTAACTTAATGCACACATGCGAGATGGGGAAGCATGTACAGTGTGTGTGTTGAATTTCATTGGAAGTGTACCACATACCACAGAGAAGAGAGTCTAGGAAAACCGGATTAATTAGAGAGGTGTTGAGATTGAAGTGTTTATGTTGAGATAGTTAGAGTCATGTAATGTGCTCAAGTTAAGTCAATTAATTGGGTCCACTGTGGGTAGCTATGTAGAGTGTGGGTGCATTGAGGTGGAACACATATCATGGTGGGACCAGATCCGAACTCAAACGCATTGTGGAGTCCGGATTTGGTACCAAAACAAAGGATGTACGGCTGCAGTGGCTGTTGGGATATGATCCGATCTCTGCATTGTGAACCATGCATGTCGGACCAAAAGTGATGGGTGAGTTCGGATTCAGAATCCACCTCACTCTCACTTCACAGAATACTCGTATTGTATGTTGTATCTATTTCCATTGCAGGGTTGTTGGGACCTTCATTGATTGGATGACCCTCATCTTTGTTATGTGGTCCGCACTTGTACTCCAATTCTGTATGTGGTCCTCACATAGGGCGCCCCACACCAATTTCATATGCACATCTATCATTGGGAACATTTTTCGTATTTATAAGTTATTATTTATCGGGGATATTTTCAATGTACAGTGAATGTGCCTGTGATGCGCCCACGTGTGGGGAGCAGATCCTGTTCGGTCTGCCATAGCTTATTCAATAGAGACCAACAAAAAACAGTTGCACGCTCTAAATATTTTGTAGTCCCTTTTCAAAATCTGCAATTTGTTCATAGAAAGATAAGGGATAACTTTGGCTGTTGGGGTCAATAGTCTATGCTGTTGTGAATGTTTTTGACCTCCACACGTTAATCCACTTACAACATGTTTATGTTTTTCGTAAAAAAATATATATATATATAGAGCAATTATTATTTTACCCCATTCTCAAATTCGGATTACCCGAATGCTTTAACTGTTCAAGGGGTTATGAAATCAATGATGAGATTTTACGCCAGTAATAAATTCATGAGCCCCACTGTAAAAATGTGAGCCTATATATTTAAATACTAGCATAGAAACTTATTATTGGTATAATTACTCTTTTACCCCACATCTAGGTAACATGGCAAGCCCAAAAATGTTTCCAACAAACAAAGATTTCTCATTTAAATTTTCTCTTAAAATGAGGCAATGTGCAGAAGTTGTGGGTATAGATTCCGGCTATGATTCTTCCATATGCAGTACATGTATAACTAGCCTTTTTCTAGAGCTGTCAATGAATCGGATCTAATTCTAACATTGTGGGACAATCACAAAGGCTACGTTTGATTGCGGTGGAAAAATTCTCCTTGTAAAAGTCACTCCATCGATTTAAAATTTTAATGGATCATTGAGAGATTTTTTATTTGAGAATCGATGTCTCATTTGCATTGATTTACAATGAAAAAGTGAACTTACATTGAGAGATTCTGGGTGTGAAGTTTTACATCGGTCCACTTTGAAAAAAAAAACAAGCGAATTGACAATAGAGTTTTACATCAATTCGCATTTACACCGCAATCAAACACAGCCAAACCAATTATTAATTGAATCTTGAAGTAGGCATACTTGGTAGGACTCAGATCGTGCCATGTGGCACCGGTCAGATGTAATCTTGGCCACACATCTTTAACTGCCTCTAATCACTCCAAGGCAAAGGGGGTTTTTATCCCAAGGTAAAGACACTTTTCGCTCTCTCTTGCATTTAGAATCTCAAGAAATCTCTCTTTAGCTATTAAGGACTAAGCTCTGAACCCTCGTCTCAAGCCTGATCTGACTCCTCTTTAGTACTTGGCTAACTTGACCATTGGAGTCTCCGCCCTTGAATAACACCCATCGGTCTCGAACACCAGCAAAATTCCCTTGCGGCTCTTGGCCCCAACTTTGGCAGCAACAGATCTATAAGATATCCCAAAACCAAACCAATTATCTTAGACCCAAATATACTCATAGGGATATTTAGGTCTGAATAAATTAGACCCTAATATACTTATATCTATAATTACCTATACTAACAATTTAGAATATTACTTTTGATAATATTAATAAAAAGGACAGTACAACTATCTTATATAATGCCTATGAAATTTATCCTTTTAGGTATAACAAAAATCACAAGAAAAACACCCTCTATATACTGTTAATTATATAATTGGTTTGAAACAAAAAGAACTAGTTCAAACCCAATTATTTAATTGAGAAAGAAACCATAAGCCAATTACCAAAACTGATATAATCAGTTTGATCGATTTGATTGTACCCAATAAGCCTGACAAATTGACAATTCTATCTTTTTCATTACCTTAGAGCAACAAACAACATGGTCAATCATTTATTGGCACGGGATTTAAAAAGCTCTTTACACTGTTGTAGTTTGACTAGGTAACAAATAAAAAGATATAAAAGAGTTGGGAATTAGGCAAGTCAGACTGCTCCCAAAGGCACTACAAGAAAAAGAGTGTCTTGAGATATGCCCTTAAGAGAGAACACTGATACTAATACTAATTCAGCAAGTGAGCAAGAGGTCGCTAGACCAAGCTGATAGCAAGGAGAGAGTTAAGTTATGCATTCCACATTTAGTTATCTATAGAGATGTCGTGCTCATTGAGGAGTTGTAATTCTCTTAGGCTGAGTTTGGAAGGAGTACAAATATAAATACTTAGAGTGCAAAACCTTATATTTTGTATTATTTTATATCTATTTACATTGTACATATTTGCATTTGTACTCTTTCCAAGCTGAGTCTTAGGAGATGGCTGTTGGGCCCTGCCCGAGTTTCTCAGTGTTATCCTTATCAAGATCTAAGCATGCTGGAGGCATCTAGATGAATCTATTGGTCGTGTTAGTTGGCTGGGTTGATTTGAGTCATCGACGAGTTTGTCAGGTATTCCATTTAGGGACACGTGACTGATTTGAGAATGGACCATGCGATGACTCTGGATCTCCTGCCCATGTTTATCCACAATACACCACTCCCCGTGAATTGGGAACATATCCCCCTGCATAATACTCTGCAGAGGATGAGATGTTCTCCATGTGTGGTTAAGATAAATGTGGGCAGGGTTCTCATTGGCAGGAGATCCGGGCTCCCATGCAATTGGGCCACATCAAACCTCATTGGTTCATGTTTGTAGGGATTGTGGAGAGTTGGATCTTCTACCCACAAGATGCTACTACACCTCGCAAATGCTAGAAGAATGAATTACAGGCCTAATCACTATGCTGCCAGAAAGACAGGATACTGAAAGAGATTTGACCAATCAAAACCCCCTGAGTTTGAATAAATATCAACTGATTTCTTACAATTTTTATGATACCAACTGATTGGTTATAAGTTTTTCTAGTATTAGTATCATACTTGAGCCAAAAAGGATAATGATCCAAACCACTGTATTTATGCAAGCATAGTTTAGAAATCGGAACTTGATGGTGGCTTACGCATCTGCCATTGTAAATCTAATGAGAATAAATAAAAAATATGGGTAAATTGTTGAAACCTCCCTCGAAGTTTTTTGTTGTTGATGAAACCTTCTCTAAAGTTTAATAATTGCAATCACTTATCCTGAACTTTGTGACTGAGTTCTAAGTAGGCCCCCTTTGTTAAAATCCTCTAAAAAGAATATGAAAATGTCTAAAATACCCATGCAGTTTCCATCAAAATGTTTATTTTTCAAATTTTTTCTTCATATTAATTATTATCCCAAATCCTCCCAATCTCTTTCCTGAAATTGATTTATTTTCTAAATTTTTCCTTCATATCAATCGGGATGGTGCAACTTTAAATTTTCTTTTTTTTATTCTTCTAGAAACCAATATTAATAATAATTGTATGAATATTTTGGACCTTTTCGTGCCTCTTGTTAATTGAATTTACTAGAAGGGACTTAATTGCAACTGTGTTAAAAAGATTACGGGAGATGATGCGCATTTCGGCAGCTCTCGGCTAGTAGGTGACTCAGATGCCTAGCTGAATAATCCCTACCTAAAATGTGGTATGGATGCCTAGTTGAATGATTCCTACATGGAAGGTGGCTTGGACACCTAATTGAATGGTGACGAGCTGGAAAGGTGGCTATGATGCCTAGCTAAATGATGACGAGCTGGAGAGGTGGCTCTGATGCCTAACTGAATGGTTACGAGTTGGAGAGGTGGCTCTGATGCTTAGCTAAATGGTGACAAGCTGGAGAGGTAGTTTTGATGTCTAGCGGAGTGGTGATGAGCTGGAGAGGTGGCTCTGATGCCTAGCTAAATGATGACGAGATGTAGAGGTGGCTCTGATGCCTAGCTAAATGGTGACAAGCTGGAGAGGTGGCTCTGATGTCTACCTGATTGGTGACGAGCTGGAGAGGTGACTTTGTTGCCTAGCTGAGTGGTGACGAGCTGGAGAAGTGGCTCCGATGCCTAACTGAATGGTGACAAGCTGGAGAGATGGCTCTGATGTCTAGCTGAGTGGTGACGAGCTGGAGAGGTGGCTCTGATGCCTAGCTAAATGGTGACGAGCTGGAGAGGTGGCTCTGATGTCTACCTGAGTGGTGACGAGCTGGAGAAGTGGCTCTGATGTTTAGCTGAATGGTGATGAGCCGAAGAGGTGGCTCTGATGCCTATCTAAATGGTGATGAGTTGGAAAAGGTGGCTTTGATGCCTAGCTAAATGGTGATGAGCTGGAGAGGTGGCTCTGATGTCTACCTAAGTGGTGACGAGTTGGAGAAGTGGCTCTGATGTCTACCTGAGTGGTGACGAGTTGGAAAAGTGGCTCTAATGTTTAGCTGAATGGCGATGAGCCGGAGAGGTGGCTCTGATTCCTATCTAAATGGTGATGAGTTGGAGAGGTGGCTTTGATGCCTAGCTAAATGGTGACGAGCTGGAGAGGTGGCTCTGATGTCTACCTAAGTGGTGACAAGTTGGAAAAGTGACTCTGATGTCTAGCTGAATGGTGACGAGCCAGAGAGGTGGATCTGATGCTTAGCTAAATGGTGACGAGCTTGAGAGGTGGCTCTGATGTCTAACTGAGTGGTGACGAGCTAGAGAGGTGGCTCTGATGCCTAGCTAAATGGTGACGAGCTGGAGAGGCGGCTCTAATGCCTAACTGAATGGTGACAAGCTAGAGAGATGGCTATATTGCCTAGCTGAATGGTGACGAGCTGGAGAGGTGGCTTTGTTGCCTAACTGAGTGGTGACGAGATGGAGGGGTGGCTCTAATGCGACCTGCAAGGAAACAATGTCAGAGTGCCTGTGTTGCTTTACTCGGGGTGGGAACTCTGATGCTTATGTTAGTGAATAAGAGATTTAAAGATAGCCAAATGTGAGAAATCTGGAGAGATGCAAGAACTAAATTGCGCATCTCCCCCATGGAGTTGAAGGTAAGGCCTTTATATAGTCATTGTTTGGCATGAGCATCACACAACACGTCCGGGATCTCCGGGAAGATGTGCCTAACTGCTCCGAAGTCCTCGGTGGTAGTCGTGCACATAGGCCAATCTTTGCGCCTTACTCAGTTTCTCCCAAAACATTAAGTGTGAGAGTTGACTTTCGAGAGACCTGGGAGTGATGGGATGCATGCAAAAATCGACGGCGAACACTTCTCGTCAGTTGCCACCTGGACCACAATCAGGTTGGCAAGCCCTCGAGGGAGGTCGCTCCCCACGTCGAGGTCGCTTCAGCCGATACTGACGAGGTACTAGATGTCGGCCCTGGACGAGGTGCTGCTAGTCACCCTAAGTCGTGGATGAGGTCGCTGGCTAGGTTTCTACCAAGTCGGCGGTGGAGGCATGTCGCCAGGTTGGCAACAGGGGCAGGTTGCTAGGTCAACGCTAGAGGCAAGTTGCCAAATCGACGACAGTGCCAGGTCGCTAGCTGGGACTCCATCATTTTGGCTAAGGCAAGTTGGCGCCTAGGTGGTTCTGGGTGTCACCCAATTGTTCCGAGATGCCATGTGTCATGATGTTAGTGGAGGGCCAAATCTACCCTCATCAGGAAATAATTGCAATTATCAAACTTGATGAATAAGGTTTTAACAATGGTCAAAATTTACCCTATATATATATATATATATATATATATATATATATATATATATATATATATTATGCATAGTTCTTGATAATGCACGATCTGGATGCTCCTAGCTGGAAGATGACCTAGACCCTAGTCGCATGGCGAGTCGGACCAAGTTGCAAGATAAAGGATCAGAGAACCCGGGGTGGCTAACCCGACGAGGTCGCTTCGATGCTTAAGTCAGTGTTGTATTATGGATGCGAGCTGAATACTTAAGTAGTAGTGCTAGTGAGCAAATAACCGTGTGTACCCTGTGTTATTGGGGTTGGTGCCTTTATAGGCATTGTTTGGCATAGGCTTCACACACCGCATCCAAGATTTTCGAGAGGTCGTGCCTTATTGGCCCGAAAGTAACCGCTATGCACGTTGACCATCCTACGGAACATTCGGTACATGGGCCAACTCCCGAGAAACCTGGGAGTGTTGGGGTATGCATGCCGAATTTGTTGGTGAGTACATCTCGTAGGTCACCGCCTAGTCCTTAGTTAGGTCGGCAAGCCCTCGAGAGAGGTCGCGCCTCGCGTCAAAGTCACTTTGGCCGGTGATGAGGTGCTACAGGTCAGCCTTGGACGAGGTGCTGCAAGCCGACCTAAGTTGTGGTCGAGGTCACCAGGTTGGCGGTAAAGGCAAGTTGCCAAGTCGGCCGTAAAGGCAAATCGCCAAATCGGGATGAAAATAAACTACGATCTGGGACTCCAAATCATCGCTTAAGTGACGTCTAAGTATCATCAAGCTGTTTCGAAATGCCATTGTCATGAGGCTTTTGGAGGGTGAAATCCGCCGTCATCCGTTCTCAATTTTCATAGGTTAAGCTCATTAGAAATTTGAAGCGTGTCAAATTTTCATTTTAAGTTTATTCTTCATTTTCATTATTCCTTCAACTCGTCATTGGTAGAGCTGCTGCCATCGCTACACCCGGCAAATCGGGGTAAAAATAAGCTACGATCATAACTCTAAATTGTGGCGTCTAAGTATCATCAAACTGTTTCAAGATGCAGCGTGTCAAATTTTCATAGGTTAAGTTCATTAGAAATTTGCAGCGTGTCAAATTTTCTTTTTAAGTTTATTTTTCTTTTTCATTATTCCTTCAACTCGTCATTGGCAGAGCTGCTGCCGTCGCTACACCCGGCAAAATGTGGGGAAAAGTTCTGACAAATGAAACATTGACTAAGACAGAAAAAGGCCGTTAACCAACGCCTGTCCCGTCTATCAATATCCAGTTACTTTTGTACCACAGGGATACTTTGTGGCATGCCAATATTTTGACACTTGTCAGCTCACTTTCAAATGAAAAGTTTGTATTAACCAACTCATCCTTTAATATAGGGAAATTCTATAAAACTTCTCAGGATTTGACCATTTTTCTTAAATTTACCGTAACTTTTGAAAACGTCGAATAACCCATGTCAGCCATTTTTTTATTTTTTAAATTCACCATCTTTTACACCACCTTAATATTCATTAATAAAAAATATTTTTTTACTAAATTATCCTAAATGGCATGTCAGCCTCATTAAACATATTTTTGTGTCAATTTAACTTTTATTCAATAATACGCCTTTGTTCTAATTTACATCTCATAAACGTTGAATTCTACAAAGCCATATGTTTTCTTTTTGGACACAGATCTTTTCTTGATCTTGATTCTTCTTAAATTTGAAGTTCCCTTTTTTACTTAAATATATAAAATGGGCAAAATATTTTTTAGACTGAAATAGTTGAGATATATTTTTGTTATTTGTTATCAAAGTTTTGCTTTATTTTCCATTTAAAACAGAAAAAAGGGTAAAATAGTAATATACCCAAATCCGTTAGTCCATTTAATATATTGAAGCGAAATTCTTTGACAAGACTCAAGAGGCTTCTCCTTTTCAAATACATAAAAAGTCTCTTCCACATAGGCCTGTAAACGGTATTCGAAAATCCAAATTTGAATTCGAGATTAGACATAATCGAATCGAATTCGAATAATTCGAGTCGGATATTCAGTCGAATTCAAATACCATTTTTTTACCGAGTAAATTATCAGATCAAATTCGGATATGCATTGATCCGATCCAATAAATATCCAAGCTGATTATATATATAGTTAATTCAAATACCATTTTTTCATTTAATTTTGATTTATATAAAATAATTATAGTTAATTTAATATGAACAAATATTTTTTAATAAATTTCATTTTATTAGCCATTTGTAGTATATTTAATAACTATTATTGTTTTCATTATTTTTAAATGAAATTTTTATTAACTTTAAATAAATAAAATAATTTCAAAAACTAACATTTTTATTAATTTCACTAATAATTAACAATTATAAAGGAATGCCATGGGGCGGGTTTGAGGCGGGACACCCCATCCCTATCCTCGCCCTATAGTTAAGACACTATACCACATCCCTAGTGTCAAGTTAGTATCATCCACATGGTAAATTTCTAAAAGTACACTAATTTATCTTTAACTTTAAAAATGTAATTTTATTGAAATTTTGGATAATTAGTACATTTTTGCAATTTTGAAAATTTATTCAAATTTATTTTTAAATTGTTATTAAATAACTTATTTTCTTTTTAAATGGTTTACTTACATAATTACATAATTTATCTTATATTTTCTAATATAAAGTAATCAATATTTATTTCTAAAATATTATAATAATTTAGAATAATTATTTAATGCATTTTAGGTAAACTTTCAAAAAATTCCCAAGAGTAAAATATTATATCTTTTAATTTCCAAAATGTTATTTCACAAAAATGTAGCCTCATAATTTTTTTGAAAAAAAGTATTTCATTTGTTATGGAAATTTATTGAAAATTATTGAAAATTGTTATTAAATGTCTATTTTTATTAAGTAGTTTACTAAAAAAATTACACTAATTTAATTTTTATTTTCCAATATAAATTAACTAATAATTTCATTTTCCAAAATCATAATATTTTATTCCTCCATCCGCAGTCGGTTGTTAACTATAATAACAACAATAACTAAAATTTTATACTTTTTGATAATTGTTAAATATAATTCTCAATTTTATAGAAATTAATTAAAGAGTTTTCAATTTTTATAAAGTGTTGTTAATTAACATGAATATAACAGTATTTACCCAAAATACTTTAAAAATTCGTTATGAGTTAATTAATAACATTTATTAATTTTTTGTAATTTGCAAACTGTACTAATAAGAATATTTAATTTTAGTAATTTACTAACTGTATTTATTAACTTTTGTTAATAACACTATTTAATATTCATTGAATATGGATTGGATTAAATATTAATCGTATTTAATTATTTATTAATTAATATAAATATTTTAAATGAGATAGAGTGGATATAGATTGGGGAGGGGGGGGGATTTTAGGAATTGATTAATGAGTGGGGTAACATGATACCTTCCTAATGGCTTAGATGAAATATCTTAGGAAAGTGATTCTAGGAATATTTTTAGGTGGTTGGGTTGGGAATGGTGGATGACATGGTTTAATGGGAGTGGTGAGAAGGGGAGAGGAGAGAGAATCAAGTAGAATGTAGGGTGGGAGTAGTGGAGCAAGGAGAGGCATGCTAACATGGATGAATGGATTCATGTTGAATCCAGTCCCTACCAAACCGGTCTTGGATTACTAAGGATAAAACCATGCAAAGAAAGGGAGGAATTTGAGACTTCCATTGTGTGTCCCAAGTTTGCTAGTCAGGTAATTGTTTATTTGCCTCTCTGAACTAGTCCGGATTGGTTGGAGACAAAATCATGTGCACTAGGCTGGGCTACCTATCACGAGTGAATACGCCACTCTTGGCTCCATCAATACTGAACACTGGCATATTCACTCGTGATAGATAGCCCAGCCCGGTGTGTATAATTCTGTCTCCAGCTCATCCGGACTGTTTCGAAACACATGCTCAAAGGTGACAATGAGATCATGATAATAATACTTGAGGCCCTTTCTAATATAAAATTATGGATAACTACTTTGTACCTGAGACCCAATTTTAGCAGTTGTGCATCATGAAAACATCTCCGTATTTGTATGTTTTTTATTCATGGCGAGACATTCCCAATGCATATCTGCAAGTGGCTGTAAATGCTGTATGAGCACATTTTTGTGAGAACTGAATATGATTTTTTTTGTACTTTGGGGATGGTGACACGTAAACATCATGGAAACATCTCCACATTTGTATGTTTTTTTATTCATGGGGAGATATTCCCAATGCACAGTGCAAGTGGCTGTAAACACTGTATGAGCACAATTTTGTGAGAACTGAATCTGATTTCTTTGTACTTTGGTTCAGGAGAATAGGGGTCTAGAATCGGAATCAGAATGGGGTATTCCCTATTCCATTTCAACTATTTGGTTGGGCGGAATCTGAATTTCATTTTCATTCCTGTTGGAATGGCATTCCCCCATTTGAAGGAATAGCCATTCCCTGCCGCTTCCTTGAAAATGAAATACTATTTATGCTGATTCCAATTCCGATTCTCATTTCTGTCTGACCAAACAGATTATGCGAATGGACCAATCCAATTCTGACTGCAAACCAAACGACCCATAAGCCCATTCGTTAGCATTCGGTTAGTTAAGAGTAGTGAAAAGATTCACAAGTGATTTCGTGTGCATATTTAAATATTTTAAAGCCGCAAAATGATCTTTGCATAATTTTTTAGACTGTTTAAACCTTGATTTCTTCCTTAGCATTGGCGATTTTCTACAACTGACTCTTTTCGAATGATATAAAAAAACTGAGGGTCTGTTTGGTTCCAGACCCCTACTCCTGCTAACCAAACGAGTTCTTAATTCTCTCCGGCAACGGCCACAGGAAGATACTACTGCTTTTTCTCTGTCGGCAGCAGCCTTCAAGTGCTTCTTCTCTACTGGGAGCAACCTCTTTGCCTTCTCCTTAGGGATTTTAATCTCTTCTAGAGCTTGGAATGCACATATAGTAACATCCCAATAACGTAACCCTACTTAATAATGTCCATTATATCAGTAAATTAAACGAACTTGGATTTCAGTGTTAGAATGTGAAAGTACAGGGTTGCTCATTGTCTCAAGTGAAATTATACTCTTTCCAAAGTGAGTCAAAACCTTTCTGTCAAGCCTTTTAGAAAATGAAGAATAATGAACATGGATGGTACAAATTTTGTTCAGGTATCATAGCAATTGCCCATTAACAAAGTCAAAAACAAGAACATTGTAAAACACCCACCATATTAAAAAAAAAAAAAAAAAAGAATATTCATGAATTGAGTTGCTTTCTACCAAAAAAAAAAAACAAACAAAAGAGTTGCTTTCATAATATTAAACACATGGAACACTGGACAAAAAGTACATAGAGAGAGAGACAAAAGAAAGAAAAAACGAAAAAGAGATGATTCACATCGTTTTGTAACAAACACAAACACAAACTTTTTTTTACTTTTTGGTCCTCTTTACAGGAGGAAATCAAGAAAGGAGCCAAGCAGACAGAGACTCCTGCTTGGAACTCCCTTGGATCATGTCTTCTCCCGCCACCTGATGAAACTCCCCTCCACAATTTTCACCCTCCCACAACCAAGAAAGCGTCTCTTCACCATCCTCCCAGAGCTTATGATGACCTTCGACTACGTCCTTCCAGTCCCAATCAACCCATTCCTCCTCAAAGCACGAAGTGATCGAAGAAGAAGAAGAAGAGTTCCACTCGCCATTCTCTCGATTATATGAGCTAATCACACCACTCTCTCCATCGTCACTTGTTGTCCCCTTGTTGGAGCCCACCATCTCACTTTCTCTCTCCTCACTAAATCCCATGACCACCCCATCTTCTCTCTCCTCACTAACTGCCAAAACATTATCAGGAACCAGTGTGGCACCAGCCATAACGTCGTCGTCCGAGCACAGCATCCACGTATCTAATTCCTCGTAGGGTACCACCACCTCAGCTTCTCTATCCTCGCGAGGTCTCGGCACTACACTCTCTGTTTCTCCCTCTCCGCTGGAGCGAAATCCACCGCCGGAGCTCTCTTCAGTTGGACCCAAGATTTCGCTTCCGCTCTCCTGATAAGACCCTGCAGGCCTAACTGCTGGAGTACTGCCATTCTCTTCTCCATTAATCCCTATGGTTGCGCTCGGCAGGCTCACCTTCTCGAGGGTCGTCGGTGTAAGTAGTGACCCACCTTCACCACAGCCAGCTTTCTCGGGTTTCTTCGTCGAGACGTCGCCCTTGGAGGGATTAATGTTGAACCCGCTATTGATCTTTTTCATGGCTGATCTACTTGTTCGACCACCTTTACGTTTGCGCCCACCACCCATCTTGACCAAGTCCATGACGATGGGTAGAGCGTCGCTGTTGGGCCTTCTGAAGCTGTGAATTCGCCTGCTCAAATGAGAGTTCCAGTAATTCTTGATCTCGTTGTCTGTTCTTCCTGGCAGGTGCCCAGCAATTAAGGACCACCTAAACAATCAAATTAAATCCCAACAAGTGACTAATTTTTTATTAATTAACATAATTAACTATTTTTTGTTTTCTTAAACAAGTAACATTTCTCAGGAGATGCAAAGTCTTTGCTTAAACTAAAGTTTCAAAGTTGCTTACGGAGGTAATTAAAGTGGACGGGAAAAAGTCTCCAAAAAGTTGGAAAATAACCCATATCGATTGCAAAGCAACTAACCCCACTTTCACACTTTTAGACTTCAACAAACAGTCTCACACACAAGCAGACAGACAGAGGAGAGAGAGAGAGAGAGAGTGTGGTGCATCTGTATCATGTGCATCACTTCATTGTAGAAAGAGAAAAGATAAGAGTCAAGTTCAGTCACCTATTTCCCAAAGCACTGTGCAGCTTGATGATTAAATCCTCCTCCTCGGGGGTGATGTTGCCTCTCTTCAAGTCAGATCTCAAGTAATTAATCCATCTCAGCCTGCAACTCTTCCCACATCTTAACAAACCTTCAAGCCACCAAGAAAGAGAAAGAAGATTAATTAATCAACAACGCTAGCTATACTATATACTAATCTCATTTTGAAAACGAAACAATAACTCATATTTAACGACTAAGAACCGATCAAAACACATTTGGGTCGTAAAGGTACCTGCATTCTTGGGTAATGACCGCCACGAACCCTCACCATTTGCCTGAATGTACTTCACTAAGATCTCATCTTCTTCAGCTGTCCATCTCCCTTTCTTCAATCCCACTTTCTCGCAACACGGCGCCCTTCCCATCTCCAGACACAGAGAAAGAGATGTCTGTCGTGACTCGTAATGAGATAAGCCTGCGAGATTATGTATGTGTCTGTGTATATTGAAGTGAGGGGTAAAATAATAATAAAAGCAAAGGGGATGAGAGAGAGAGAGGCGGGGCCACTGATGTAGATTGTATAAGCATTTGCGGTGGCCAGATGCGCCACGAATGTCAAATTTGTTCGCCGTTGTCGTGGCTCGTCCACTGTCGAGAGCCTTGTCACGGGCTCCAATCTCCCACGTTGATGCCTCCGTGTACGACCTTTTGTCCCTCTTTCCCTTTACCATCCTTCATTAATTTCTCACCGCATCCCTCCTTTAATTTTTCCATCTACCTATAGCTACACAAACCTCTGTCTTGAGCATGACTTCTACTGTGAAATCTCAATTACTACGATGATACCTTACGTATTATTATATGACATTTTTAATTAAACAATATAAATTAAAGCAACCCACACTCCACAGGCTGGAGGAAAAAAACCAGCTTAATTATCAACAGGGAAATTAATGAAACATCAAACGTTAAACCCATCAATCTGTTTGTTTCATTCATTATGAACTTGCTCTGTTAGCTTTAAAAAAAATATGCTTTGTGAGAGAGAGAGAGAGAATTCTCTGCACTCAACACTGATAGGTGCCCACCGTGACTGATATGATGGATCCTAAATTCATACCTGCAATTGGATGAACATTTTTCTCCCGTTGCAAGCAATTCTGTCATGACTCATGACTAATTGCTCAGCGCCATTTGCAATAGGATACAAAGCTTATGATTGGGTCGCGCCCGGGGTTGAGTGACCTGTGCATTTGCATGCATGGGTGCAAATGAGTTGAACCAGAGCTCGATTACGCTTTTCTGATTTGTGCTTCCATGCATCTGTATTTGTGCAAAAGAGATTGCACTATTGCAAATAATTGAAGACTAAATGTATAAAAAAAATGGTAATTACTAGGGGTGGCAATGAGCCGAGATTTTTACGAGTTGTTCGAGTTTGGCTTGTGAAAAGCTTGGATCGGCTCGGTTTCAGCCGAGTTCGAGCTCAATTCAGTGACTCGATTTATAAACGAGCCGAGCTCGAGTCTACTAGAGCTCGGCTCGTGAGACTCGCGAGTCGACTCGAATATATATAACAGATATATATAATAAAATTATAGAAAATAATATATATATAATAAAAATATTATAATTATTAATTATTATAATTCTTAATTTTTAAATATAAAATAATTTTTTTATATATAATTTTTATTTTTATAAAATATAAAATGAGCCAAGTCTCGAGCCAAACTCGAACCTAATACTATTGGACTCGGTTCGGTTCGAATCCACCCCTAGAGCTCGGCTCGTGAGACTCGCGAGTCGACTCGAATATATATAACAGATATATATAATAAAATTATAGAAAATAATATATATATATATATAATAAAAATATTATAATTATTAATTATTATAATTCTTAATTTTTAAATATAAAATAATTTTTTTATATATAATTTTTATTTTTATAAAATATAAAATGAGCCAAGTCTCGAGCCAAACTCGAACCTAATACTATTGGACTCGGTTCGGTTTGAATCCACTCCTAGTAATTAGGCAAGAACAAATACAGTCATACGTACAAATACAGACACAAAATTTGGCTTTTTTTTTTTTTTGTCCAAGTAGACGTCGTTGTTCTAACAGTCGAACCCCGTTCTCATACTTGTCGGGTGTATAAAGCATGATGTCAATTCCCCCTTCATTTCTATGACAGTGTAAACGTTGCCCATTAAATTACGGCTCAACCAGAAATTGCCACGTCATTCAGAACTTAATAAATTTTATGTTTCAGCAAATTTCAATGGACAGAAATTGTTGAATGGCGCACATATATAGCTGGCTAACAGAAGTTTCATGTCAACATGCTAAGTCTGATCTGCTACTTTTCAATCCTGTCGCTATCGGCTTGGCCACATTGAACCACCGTAACGCACACTAAACTAGAGGGGCAACTCCCAGCGTCAGCCTGACTTAGCACTGTTCCAATGAAAATTTTGAAATTGCTGTTTTTTCTTTTGATTTGAATTCTCTCTCGGTTGCTTTTTGCTTTTGACTACAAAATAACAATTTCAAAAGTCATCAGCTAACCCAGAACTCTGAACTCATCTCAGTCTATTCAACTCAAATGCTCAATGGAAGATTTTATTGATTCCAGCTGGCTTTTGTGGCTTTAATGATATTAATTTGGCTTTTACCAAAAGAAAAGAGAGTTAATGTCAATGGAATTTTGGGTCGGACGATCAGACAAATATGAATAAAATACGTATTTGGCCATATAGATGAAGTTTTAAGCAAGGCTTTTAAAACTGAACCGGATAATAAATCGATCAGGGATCTGGTTTTTGGGATAAACGGTTCGATCATTCGAACCAAATGGATGGCCTATTCTGATAAAAAATTAAAAAAAAATAAAAAAACAATAAAATGATTGAACAGTTTGAATGATTCAAACGATACAATTCAACCACTCGGGTCAGCGGTTTGCTGACTAAATTAATGGTTTTTAAGAAAATAACAATTTCGAAGTAAAACAAAACAGGTCACCTGACCGGTTTCCAGTTTTTCCAATCCAATCATCCAGTACGGTTCGGTTTTAAAAACCATGAGCTGGTTTTGGAAATTTTGTCAATTATATATTAGAAATGTCTTCCACCATTAAACTCAATTAATGTAAAATCACATGGCTTTACGGCATTATTACTGTTCTCCCTGATCCCAATATTGGATTATAAATGGCCACGTGGCAAGTTGACGCTTTTAATAAAGCATGAAATTACATGCCAAGGGCTTTTCTGGCAATTGGAAAAAGCTACAAAAGCTCACTTTATGTCAAGTATCAGCTATATCAATATTGAAAAAGTTTTTTATGCCATTTTTGGTCGTGACTTGTGGTGGTGAGTCCCTGTGACAGTCGTATGTTCTTTTCCTGTATAAAATTATTTCAAAAGTATTTGTTCATAAATAGCGGAAAATTTTTCCTGTCTCTAGTGTTTTGATTATTATTTTCCTTCATAAATAATCAGTAAATAAATACTATGATAATTAACCATTTTTATGAATGTTGAAAGAGCTAGAAGAACTAGGGTTAGATGATGATCATGATCATGATGGATGATAATGATAAGCAGTTTTGTGAATCAAGGAGTCTTCTAATATTTCAAATTGGTTGTTTATATGGTGTGATATGTATACTTCTAATATCTAATAATATAATATATATGTATGAATATATAATTCTATTAAAATATGCAATTAATCATGTCATAAGATATTAATTAGCTAGGTATCAGCCCTTGAACCTAGATAAGCTCCCAAAATATTATTTGATGTTAAGGATTTCTTCTCAAGAAAATGAAATATCAATAAGCAGGTCTTCTTGTACTTCAGTTTATATTTATTTGATACATTTAGTAAATTAACAGAAAGGATTAAATTTTGTGACTTCGATCTTTTATTTTGCCAATTATTTTTTTATTTATTTTGTTAAGTTTATTCAGTTAAAATTCCTTGTTGGATTGAGAACATGTGTGTCCCACTTTAATTAATTTTTCATCTATGTAGATTTATCTAAGATAAATGATATTTATTCAGCTATATGGTGGAGGCATTTAATATTGAAACTACCTGTTTGTACAATCCTATGATTACAACTTGGAGAAATTAACGTGGTGGGTTCCTTTCTACAAACCACCGACAGCACTTTCTCTATTTCACCGAGCTCTAACAGCGTGGAATCAACCAGCGACAAGTCTAAACCGGAAGTTGGGTTGGGACCTCCACGAGCTCTAACCCAATTGCATCCTTGTTGGAATCAATCTACGTGATGGACAACCCACTCACAACCATACCCAATATAAACTCAAACCTCATGGGGCGTGCTCAAGGGCTCTATGCCATGTCTTCACAGAAAAATGAGTTTAGCCTTCTAATGACTCTCACCTATGCATTTGTTAGCTGACCACCATAGTTCCTTGGGCGTGGGTATTGTTTGGCAAAGACATACTCCATGGCGGGATTTGATATAATAATCGGTCGGATATAATGCGACCTTAATACATTAATTAATGGAGTTCTTATTTTTGTATTCACTTTCATTATCGATGGAGTAAGTAATTTAGATGGGTTCTCTCTCTCTGAATCGGGAAACAACAATATAGTTGCCTTCCCTGTGTAAGTTAAAATTTTGAAGTATATGACCATGTCAACGTTTCCATATTGTATTAAGATGTTCTTGCAACTCTAGCTCAAAGTTCCAACATACAGATTACACTGGGGCAGGAGTGGAAGCCTTGTCAGTTGTGAAGATGCTAGAATCAAATGACCCACATCTTGGTAAGAACAAGGTCTGGTTTATGGATCTTCACATTGTCTTAGATTGACCAAAAGCATGAAATGTTCAGTCTATCTGGAAAAACAAGTATTCCCATCCATCAATAGCTTGTTCTCTCTGTTTTTTATCAAACCTTTTATGGTGTTAAGGAAATACAGTTGAGACAAAAATTGTAAGATTTTCAATGTTAGAACTTGGAACAATTAAGACCCCCAACTCAACTGCCGATTTACACTTGTCACCAGCTGGTTCCATGTTGTCGGAGCATGATGAAACAGAGAAACTGCCACTGGTGGTCTGTAGAAATGAAGAATATCAGATTTGAGATTGAGAGGAGCATGTCTTGGATTTTAATCTCATAAGAGATTAAATCCAAATTGGTCAATTATATGAGAAATTGCACCTACACACTTGGTTGAAAAATCAATTTTTCTCTTACAAAAACTCAGTTTTGAACTTGTCCCACATTGGAAAATTATAAGTTTTGTTTTCAGTTTTTCAATAGGATCTGATTTACATTCCTTAGAATTAGTAGAGGAGAGTATGGGGATTTGATACCGCCCGCACGTGTGTACGGCGCAATCAGGCGCTTTAGAGGAGCACTTTGTACGCACCCGCGTGACTCGCGATGGACGGCGCTGGTTTTGATGCGTTGATCACTGTTGATGAGATCAATGGTCACGATTCGATCCGATGTAATCAAGAGGCACAATTCAAAGTCAACTGTTAACTACTTTTTTAAACAGTCACAATGTTTGAAATTGTGATTGTTCAAGGTGCCTTCTCTAAACCAGCACCCACCTTTTCCTCATACCTCTTCACAAATTATTTAAGGAGCATGAATCAGACTCCAAAACACAATTTTGAAATTTACTCTCTCTCTCTCTCTCTCTCTCAGTCTGATCTGCTGTAGTCTCACAGAAGGTTTCTTTGGAGACTCTTCAACTTTGCTGGTTGTACATTCTCGCCCAACGCTTTGTTGTATCCTGGGAACGAATTTGCCTGTAACCCAACAGCAAACTCGGTAAAACTGAGTGAGGGCAAATAACATTCTAAAGACAGTTTCTTCAAACGCGCCTCAGAACTTCTCCTCCAAAATTACAGTGACCTCATTTTCCCCAACAACATGTTTGGAAGGAAAATGAGGAAAATGGATGCTTACTACCAGTTCATTCTTATCACCAATTGACTCGATGCCATCGGACTCATTGAAATCGCCACCGGTGAGGGTGGCCTCTTGTTCTTGAGCAAGGGCTCAGGTGAAAAAGATACTAGGAAAAGAGCTCAAATAAATGAGGGGAAAAAATAGGGCACGGGTTTTGTTTTTACCTAACTAGTTGAATTGGACCAACAACCTTAACAGACTCATTACATTAATATAGAATATTAAGCCCCGAAAAGGATGACATGCATGTCTCCTATTAGAGGGTTCATGCACCCCGTGAGTCAAAGGGTCCAACGACTCCGAATCTCTTGCCCATACCTATCCACAATACACCATCCCTCATGAATTGGGAATATCTCCCCCTGCATAAACGTAGGCAAGGTTTTTGTGGGCAAAAGATCTAGACTCACTCTCAACAGAAAGCCTTACCCACCAACCGGCTGGCACCTTTGATATCATTATTAATTTTTATTCTTAGCTTTTAAACCCTCTAATTAAGTAAGAAATCATGGCTTCGACCCTATGTTTAATGTTGCCAAAACATGCAACATATATAGTTGAAACAAGCATAGGGGAGCCACGTAATAAGGTGGGGTCCTTGCCCCTAAACTTTTGTTAACTGCCGTTACTTAATGGGGGTACAAGGGTGGCAACCATGGGTGTCCTTACCCCCATTGGGCCCCAATTGTTTTTAATTCTGTACTTTTGTTAGAAATAGATGTATGACAGGCCGTCGACAATTGCTTAATGACTCGTACAAGCTACATACTTGACATGTGCCCTCACCATTAAAATAATGGGTTTTTATTTTTCAATCCACCTCAAAAATTTGAGTCACGTGGGATGCGATTTATAAGAAGACTAGGAGGAAAAGAGGCTGTACTAATAGACTAAGAGGGCAAGTAATTTCAGATTTCTGACGTGAATTGCAGTCTATTTATCCTTAAAATAAATAATGTTAAAAGTATCACTCACTTATCCCAAATGTTGTACTCCGTAATTAAAGAGTAAGGATTCAAAAATGTTCTAATATTTTTTGATGCAGGGCAAATTGTGGCAAAAATCCAAAGTAAAGAATACAGTAGCAACTTGATTGAAACAATGCTTTTAGATCATTTATACACTCTACTAAGATCTTTTGACGAGGTTGAGATAGAACATGCACTATAGTTCATTTTTTTGCTTATTAGTCTTGTATATATAATATTAATATTAGCTACATATGTAATAGATTGACGGTCCTCCCTTCATATAAATATATTTGTCACCACTGCTGACCTTCTATTGGCAAAACAAAAAAGAAAAAAAAAAAAAAAAAAAAACATCTCACTCTCTTAACACCTATGGACTTAAAGTCTCAAAATTAAAAATTATTTGTTTATTTTTCATTTAAAAAAAAAAACTTTTGTAATCAACCGAGACCTCCCTTCCCTCATTCTCTCCCCTTCTATTTTTTTCCCTACCTCCTCTACTCCTTATCTCCTTATTCTTGCCAAAGACACCCCATAGAAAAACAAAACCACCCCTGTAAAGCAAAACCCCCCTCCCCACCCCCTTTTGATTTTGTTTTCTATAACTCAACTCTCCAAGAAAAAATTCTTAGCTCCACTAAATGATAAGATAAAGTTCGAATGATGATGATATTAATGTACTAGTTGACTTGTCAATCAATCTCATTTTCAGAGTTCACATATGTGCCTCACATGGATGCCTTACATGCACATCTCAACATGCACTGGGAATATCTCCTCAAGTTGTCATAGGGAGATGCTCACAATACACAGTTGGAATATTCTGCAAGACGCTGATATGAATTACCATTTTCAAGTCTTCAATCCGACCTTGACTTTTTGTCAATGTTTAAAATTTCGATACGATACGCCCAATACCGGGCATATCGTATCGTATCTTTGAAAAATAGATATAGGATACAGATGAAAATCGAATGTTTCATCTTTTTTCATGAGTATCAAACCCGAAATAATCCTTATTTCACCCCAAATGACTCTAAAACTCTAAACTTCATTCCTATAGTGCTAGATTTGCAAAATTTTGCAAGAAACAAGTGTGAATAGTTAATTTTTTTTAAGATTTTTTTAATTTTGAAAAATATGGCAAAAATATGTAAATTGTTTTCAATTTTTCATAATATCTTGTGATTTTTGTTTTTCTTGAATGTTTAAATTTATGTTGATTTACATTTATTACATTCAAAATCACAATTTTTTTTGTGTTATCAATACATTTATGAAAATTTCATAAAGATATTTGGGAAAAATATAAATTAACAAAAAATTTGAAAATGTAATTTTTCTCTATCTATAAAGACTAAATATGTTTTAGATCTATGGGTTTATCTATCATATCCATAGAACAATTGAAATTTCTTCTTTAATATATATTTTTAGAATTAAAAATAATTAATTATATTTTATCATTTGATCACAGTGGTTGAATATATTATAATTCTATGGATGATCTATCATATCCACAAAGTAATGAAAACTTCTTCTTTAATAACTATTTTTGAATATATTATATGATTTTTATTTATTTTTTATAATTTTTGAAAATGAACAATAAATAATTATTAATTATATTTTCACATAGAAAATGTGCCAATGCATGTTTTATGGTTGGATAGGAGAGTTGGGTTTTTCCCATCCCATAAAACATTAAAACATAAGAATTATAATTTATAAATTATAGTTAACCATAGGATTTTTAATGAAATTATAATTAACTATAATATATTTCTTCATAAAACCATTAAAATATGCTAGTTTAATGTATATACACTTCTTTGAGGTATTATATTTAGTGTTGTTGATGCATTTTTATGATTTATTAAAGCATTTATAGTGTTTCCAAGTGTATTTATGTGTATCTTAATTTTTCTCCGATACGCATGCGTATCCAAGGTGTATCCCAATATGTATGTCTCTTAAAATTGTCTTTTCGATACACCTGGCATTTCCAATACTTTGAACCTTACTTCTTGTAGTCAGGGATGGAATATTGGCCTTGCCTATTTCATTTAACTAGAGATGATAGTGAGACAGTTAACTATTAATTCGTGTATAACAGGGTTTCCAAACAAGTTTTGCACCTGGTTATTCACATGGATTATTGTCCTAGCACCAATGAAAACTTCTTGTTGGCTATCAAGAATTGGAAGCCAGCAACGAAGTGAAGTAAAAGTAGGTATCACTTATTAGGATAAGTGATATCCATCTTCCATGTAGGTAAGTAAATTTTCCACTTTGAAGAATTTGACAACACTTTCATTTATTAAGATGGAAAGTTGTCAAATTGAGAAAATTGGAAAAGTTGAAGACACTTGGATGAGATAAAATTGTCCATTTTAATAATGATTTCTTTATGATTAAAATAATAATGTATTATTTACCCGAATAAATACATTTACCCGGATAAATAACTTTCCAAAAATCGAAGAAAGCTTTAAGATATTTATATTTAGATTTACACTTTAAAAACCTTACGCTGCACGTACAACAAAATCAAAGCTCTTAATTTATTAATATGGCGACATTGAATTAAATAAAATAATCTCTTGGAGTCTTGGTTGGGCCACAGCAATAAATCTAAGTCCTTGGTTTTCGATTTTAGCGCTGCACTACGAACTATATCCCATTTAATCTTAAAAAAAAAAAAAGAAAACAGCATAAATGCTTCAGGGGATGCTCAGGTAAGCAAGGGATTCAACCTTGTCCATGCTACTTCTATTCTATACACCACTCCTTTGTAATTGGTATTTTTTGGTAAGCCCACTGTTTTAGTAATTGTCCATTAAGTAAGTAAACAGCTAATAAATGCATCTGTTAAACATTTTTTTTCCCATCATTTTTAATTGTTGTTTGTTGAATAAAATAGGGCAAATTTTTTAAATTATTCCTAAAGTTTAGTAAATTGACTAATTCTATTCTTATTATTTTAGTATTGTCTTAAACGACAATCACCACCATTAAAATCATAATAGAGATGCATGAAAAGTCATTTTTGCCCTTATATTAAGAAAGGGTACCAACTAATAAATTACTATTTTGACCCTTAACATACATAAGGGTGTTTTTGAATTGTTCTAATGGGGAATGACAAGCTCCTCTCTGATTGTCATTAGAAAGACATTTCTTTGCTTCTTCTTCTCTGTGAAGTTCATACATTTCTTTGCTTTAGAAAAACAAAAGTAGGAGAAATTTTAGATAATTATCAGAGACAATAGGAATATTTAAAATAATACGTTAGAGTTGATCAATTTCTTAAACCTTACGCATAGTTTAATAAATTTGCCCTAAAAGACTCAACTTGGAAGGACTGGAAATACAAAACCTTGCGATTTATATATCTTTTCAAACTAAGTTAAAATAAACCCAACCTTTTTCTGTCAACGGAAAGAGCCTATTTAAAGCATGTTGCAGAATTATTTTACCGAGTTGAAACTTTGTCCATAACGACCTGACTACGTGCAGGTGTTCATTTTGAACCGACCCCAACGCAGAAGTGGCAGAAGATTCCTGCACTCACTGAACACCTGAATGATGGGAAGAGTGACAGGTGTAATGGCAGAAATTTGATATATTGAGTCCAGATTTGTTTTTTATAGAGCTCTTTTCATACACTCTCATACTCACAGCTTGGGAACATCTCCTCTTCCAATTGTGATAGATTTCTCCACTTAGTTACTGTTTTAGGTGGAAAAATCAATAAAAACCCTAAATCCGAGGCAAATATCTATTCTATATAGTACAACTCTGTGATATACAATATAAGATATGCTTATTAACCCAATGTTGTCAGATTTGCTTTGGACCTGTATAAGACGGGAAACTTACTCTCATAATGTTTTTTCTTTTTTATTTTTTTCCAGTTCTTAGAAATATTGGCATGATAAGCTTATCTCACTACATGCTTTAATGTATGTTATATCCTCCAATATTTATTGTTATAAACTTACTTTTTATATACAATATATGGCTTTAAAAGATAACCTAGACTTATGTTCAATTAACATGACCAATTTTGAAAAAAAATATAGAAAATACAAAGGAAAAACGAAATTACATCTACGTTTGCAATGCGAAGGCTATTTTATGCATGGAAATTTACAAAGTTTTTGGCAATTAGGTAATATTCATCAAAATTCACGTGGACTTTAATTGGTCAAAGTTTTTTGATATCATTAGGGATGCTTGAGCTTATTTTTGCAAAGCAATTCGTTCATTTTAGAAGTAATTTTCTTTTTATTGGAACATGTTGACTTTTTTAACATTGACCATAGTCAATTCTTTTCTTTTCTTTTTTTATTCAAATCTTAACAAAAATTTGATCTTTGAAGGCTTGATATATCAAATGACAAATTTATTTAAACAAAAACCTTTGAATTATATAATTCATGTGTTATGTTGTCGAATGCATGAAAGGGCATATAAACAACACCATAGGCGGTGTTTGGTATGGTTTCTGTTTATTTGATAAATGGTGTTATGTTATTTTTATGTGGGCATTTGTCCCATCATGCTATTTTATATATCTATTTATCTTATAAATATTTATTTTGATTTACGTGTAAGTCAATTCTTGGAGAAGTTTCATTTTAACGTTTTCTCCAAAACAAAGGAGTTTATTTACTATTCCGCTTATGTTGCACCTAGTGGCATCTAACTCTCAACAAATACCAAAAAAATGTTTATCAACCACTTTTTCTTGGTCCTGAAGACAAATCAAATATAAATGTTTATTTAATAAACGGAAGCTATACCAAATATATACATGGTGTGTGCGTTTATCGCTCTATTTAATAAATGAAAGTTATACTAAACGTTTATTTAATACAAATGTTTATTTTGACTCAGATGGTTAGATCATTCGGCCTAGGAACCTTCTAGGCAATTGGTTCCATTTTACCCCAAACCTGGTCCTTGGTCAAAAACCGTTGAATCATTCAACGACCTGTTAATTCAGGTGGTTGATCTGTCAACCTATTAAACGGTTTTGGTTGTTTTTATTTTAATTTTTTAATTTTTTTGGCAGAATGAATTGTTCGTTTGAATAAGATGGTCAAATCATCAATCCAAAAACCAATGGTCAGAATAATTCCAATTCTAGGTCATTTTTTAAAACATTGGATAAACGTTTATGCCACTTAGGCATAAACACAACAACAGGCTGTTTGGAAGTGTTGTTTAACCGGTGTTTTGCAGGTAATGCGCATCTACTAGGTTTGATGCTTAACGGTGGGGTTCTAACCCAAGATACTCACCTGACACGTGTATCCTACTTGGAGCAGTGGCAGTGACGAGTAACAGTGGGAGACAATGAGCAGCGGCGAGCACGGATGTCTCAGTGAAGGAACATCAAGCAAAAGAAAAACCTAACTCTTGTACACCAACAAGTGTACAGCATGATCTACTAAATAATTTCAACATTTAAACATGTCAACGGACACATGAGATTCCACATTGGATCCACGCTGATGAGCCGTTGGAGGAGAGTCCACATCACCTGCTGATGAAGGAAGATTTGGCCCGACCTCACAGTTATGTGACACGTGGCAAAAGCAACAGCTCGGCACAAGAGCAAGCCTAAGGCGCGAACACCAAGGGGAGAAATCAGCGGACCAAACTCCCTACTAGGGGCCCAAACTCACCCTTGGCCCCAAAGTACCCGAGGGTGCCGCACCTAACTGACTTGAAATCTGACGCTTGACGGCCACACTCTAAACGGCCACCTGCCACCGCCATCTCCAGTTAGAGAGACGGTTAGGCAGTGACGGTTCTTTCCCAGCAGAAAGGACGATGGCCGAATTGACAGACACAAGGGTAATCATACCCGACCTGACAAGGGCCTCAGAGCGAGTGCGCGAAGTGATTATAAGAGCCCCCTGCCCCCAACAAACAAGGTATGTGAACTTTGCGCTATCTGGTCTACACTTTGCCTTTGAGAGATTACTGACTTGAGCTTCGGAGTTATAACACCGGGTTCCCCCTGGAGTTCTCTTATCTTTCCCGTTTCAGGCCCCCCGACGCTCCAGCTCAGATGCGAGTTCGTTGACAACTAAGACCGGCCGGATTGCGCTCCATCACCTGCCAATGGAGTACATTTCAACGCCCTACCCACATGATTTGACACCGCACATCTCATATACGGCGGGTCTTAATTTTATAGTGGATCCCAGCACATCTCTATTACGTTGCAAGAAATAGGAGTACATTGGCCATCAGAAGGCACTTCAAAAAAAAAAAGAGAGAGAGATTATCTTTACATGCCCGGAGCTGCTTCTTCGCCATCAGAAGGCACTTCAACAACACCCGAAGGCCCTACCTCTCCTTCAGAGTCTGGCTCGCCATCGGCAGCATTGGCCATCTCCTGAGTTATACGCGAAGTGGATATGGCACTAACATCGAGCTCGGGGTACATGTTCTGGATCATCCACCGGATCAGCTAGAACCCCCTTCTGTAAGAATCCACCATCAGATCATCAAAACGTGGAGAGGCAATATAGTCTTCAACGGCCTTCTTCTTGGCGTCCTCAATGCCTTGGGAAAAAAATCTGTGTTTTCTCCCTGATGTCCTCCTGAAGATATTCGACTTGATGCTGCAAGTCTAACTTCAAGTCCGCCATGTGCTTGACGACTACCCCCATGGCCTCGACATCACGCTGAGAGCTCGCCTGCCTGGCCATGGCGACGCGAGCAGCCTCTTCGGTAGCATAAGCGGCCACCTCAGCAGCTCGGGTATTCGCCTCTGCGGCACGGAAAACCTCTTCAGCAGCATGGGCGGCAGCCTCAGCAGCTCGCGCCTGCCGCGAGCTCCTCTCCACTTGGGCTGCTAAGGCGTGAATTGAAGAATTCACCTACCAAAAGAAACAAGTGAGCAATAATAGCAAAAGCGATAGAAAATGAAAAAGGCAGACGAAATCTGACTTACCACCATAGCATGCGTTACGGCGCGGCAGGCGACCTGGTTCAAAGGAAGATCGGTCCACACCGCGATCTCCACGGGGAAAGTAGCCTCCCTACTCTTCTGAAGAGCGTAGTTCAGCGTCAACACGCTCCTGAACTCCACTTGAGCTCCCGAACCCGAGGGCCCAGCCCACGTATGAGCGGACCCAGAGTGAGTAGGAGCAATGGAGTATGTAGGAGCGCCTGTATAAGTGGTCTCAGCGTAAGGCGCCCAGGAAGCTTCATGCATTGGTGGAGTCACCTCGGGCTCCCGGGGCAGATCCTCCGGCGTGTGGCCTGGAACTTGAGGCTCCTCATCCAGGGGCAGCTCGGTACGAGTTCGCTTGGAGACCCGCTTCCTCCTCTTCATGACTTGGAACAGACGCCCCCCACGAGTTCTCTCCACGTCCATCAGACCTGCAGAAACGAGTTTGACATCAGAAAAAATGAAGGAACAAAGCAAGCAGGAAACCGCAGAACTAGAAACCTACCCGAACTCAGGGCGGCTGCAATAAGCTTGGCCTCCGTTAAGTACTGATGGCACTTTAAACCTTGTCGTGCCCACTGTTGGAGGCCCTTCATCGTCTCTTTATCGAGAGTAACACCTGAATCAGGAGCGGCCTCACCCCACCCGGTCTGAAAGGGCCATCCTTGTGCACTTCGCACACCGAAGTAGTCCCGCTTCCACGCCGCGACCTTATTAGGAAGATCGTGCAGAAGCTTAAAGCCCGGGCAAGGAGAAAGGTAATACGCCCGTCTTCCCCCAGGAAGAGAACCCGCTTGTCTCTTGAGCATCAAGATGGAGGAGAATATCTCCAAGTCTAAAGGGAAATTCTGCTCGCAAAAAAGGGAAACTGTCCCCACCAGGTTCCGAATAGAGTTCGGATGAAGCTGGCCAATAGTGACACCAAAGTGGTTTATGACTTCGACAAGAAGGGGGTGGAAAGGAAGTCGCAACCCCGCAGCGAGCTACTCTCGAAAAATCACAATCTCATCAGGACCGTGTTCCCAAGGAAAGCTACCCGAAGGAATGAAATATGTATACCCCCCACGCAGATTGTAAGACATAAGTATAGATTGAAGCCCCTCGGGCGTCATGGTCGAGGGACCAAACCTATCTAGCATCCGACCTCGGCGAGAGGTAGACGCCAAACTGCCCGAAGCAGCTCGGCCTACGGGTTCATAGTCGTCCTCGAGTTCCACCTCAGGATCACTAAGGCAGTCGGGGGATACGGCTCGATTTGTAGAACCTACACCAGTCCTACTTGAAGAGTCGTCTGAGCTATCAAAGCTAGACATTAAGGAAAAGAGGTGGATTCAGGAAGGTACTCACCGAAAGAAAATTTTGAAGGCTCCGGAGATGGGAACAAGTCAAAAAACCTTGGAGGCTATGTAACCAACCTAGACACGAGATGAAAAAACTTGGACGCGAGCTGAAAAGTTGGGCACGAGCTCAATAGGCAAATCGCAGAAATGACAAATCGACTAGGGTCCCCCACTATTTATAGCTACAGTAACCAAGAACCGACCGTGCAGATCAAAGACGATCCGACGGCCCACATTCGTGCTGACCGCACGTCCCCTGAGGTCGAGACGTGATTGGCGCACGTCTTTCCGAAAAGAGCGAAACATCAGCGCACGTCTTTTTGAAACCAGCATCACGCCGACACACGTCTTTCTGAAACTGACTGCGCCGCACGTCTCCCTAACAACAGCCAATGCACGTCCGTTAGTGGCGCGCTTTTTTCAAATTTAAATGGCCCACTGTCACATCCCAGCGGCGCGAAGGCACATGACAAAAGCAACAGCTCGGCACAAGAGCAAGCCTAAGGCGCGAACACCAAGGGGAGAAATCAGCGGACCGAACTCCCTACTAGGGGCCCGAACTCACCCTTGGCCCCAAACCAGAAAGTAATCCGAACTGGCCTGCCTTGCAATAGTTCGGGACGCACCTCGCCGAACTGGCCTGCCTTGTAACAGTTCGGGATATACCTCGCCGAACTGGCCAGCCTTGTAACAGCTCGGGATACCCCTCGCCGAACTGACCTGCCCTATACATACCTCCGAACTCAAGACTTCGCCTCGCTCACCACTCTACATCACCTTCAGGGCACCAAAACCAAACAAACCGTACTATGCCTGACACTGAGGAAGTTCGTACCCGAGGGCGCCACACCTGACTGACTTGGAATCTGACGCTTGACGGCCGCACTCTAAAAGGCCACCTGCCACCGCCACCTGACACCACCATCTCCAATTAGAGAGACGGTTAGGCAGTGACGGTTCTATCCCAGAAGAAAGGACGACGACCAAATTGATTGACGCAAGGGTAATCATACCCGACCTGACAAGGGCCTCGGAGCGAGTGCGCGAAGTGATTATAAGAGCCCCCTGCCCCCAACAAACAAGGTATGTGAACTTTGCGCTATCTGGTCTACACTTTGCCTTTGAGAGATTACTGACTTGAGCTTCGGAGTTATAACACCGGGTTCCCCCGGAGTTCTCTCATCTTTCCCATTTCAGGCCCCCCGACGCTCCAGCTCAGAGGCGAGTTCGTTGACAGCTAAGACCGACCGGATTGCGCTCCATCACCTGCCAATGGAATACATTTCAACGCCCTACCCACATGATTTGACACGCACATCTCATATACGGCGGGTCTTAATTTTATAGTGGATCCCAGTATCATCATGAGATGTGCAGTGTTAGATGAAGTTGTAAGGGGTTGGAATGTTTTGTTAGCAGGAGATCGCAACTCGTTGGAGTATGATTTTTAAAATTGGACTGGATTGGACAATCGGACTAGAAAAATCGGGAACCATCAGGTGATCGGTTCCGTTTTATCTTAAAATCATTTTCCCCAAAAACCGTTGATTTGAGCAATCAAATTGTTTAATGATTTGGCCGGTTTTTATTTTTTAATTTTTTATATTTTTTTGTCAGAACAAGCCATCCATTCGATTCAAATAGTCAAACCGGTCAACTCGGAAATTGAACCCCTAACCGGTTCATTGTCCGATTCGATTTTAAAAACCTTGCGTTGGAGGAAGCTCCAATTTTACCATTTCCCCCCAACAGTAGCATTCATGAAAATCGAGATGTGGACATCTATAGTTATTAATGCTTTTTCATTAAACGCCCCAGCCAAACAACACAAATCATCCTAACAAAGAGCAAAGACTCCAACCTACGTGGCCATCTGTGCTAGAGATTGTGATGGTAATTTTGACGTGAAGCCAAGACAAAGTCTGGGCATTATATAATAAAGGTATATATATATATATATAACACTAATCTTGGATTTTTTATTTTTTTAATTTCACATCAAGTTTGAAATAATCAATGAGATGCACTTTCCCAATAACATAAATAATCTCTTATCTTAAAATTACTCCTAAACTACCTCCCCCACTTTTTCCAAAATTATCTTTAATTCCTATTTTATCTCCAAAATTATCTCTAATTTAGTAGAGAGTTTCTCTCTATAATTATCTCTAATCCCTATTTATCCTCTCCCATACTTTTTATCTATACCTATCTAAAGAATGTTTGGATTAAAAAATTTAAGATTTATTTAAATATTATAACAAAATTATTAAATAACTTCAAAATATTTATTAATAAAACAAAAAGTAATTTTATATTTTTATAAAATATATCACGAAATTATAAACTAACAATTTAAATTATTTTTTCTAGATTATCAATTTAAATTTTTTAAATATTTAATAATATGTAATAGCTTTAAATAAATAAGAATCAAATAACAAAAATTGTAAATATTTTATAGATTATTTAAATATTTAAATAATTAAATAATTAAATAATTAAATATTTATCATAACTATATTTTAAATAGTTAAAATAACGAAATTATGTAATAAATTTAAAAAATTTCTTCAAAGTAGAAAAATAATTATAACATATTATTTAAATTAATAAAAATGTATCATGTTACAAATTTAATAATGAAATTATGTAATCATAGTATAAAATATGATTTTATGGAAAACTAAATTCAATAAATAATTAATATTTTAAAATTTAAATATTTTATATATTATTTAAGTATTTAAATAACTAAATATTTTAAATAAAAAAATATTTAACATAACTAGAATTTAAATAGTTAAAATAAATAAATTATGTAATAAATTTTAAAAAATTCTAAAAAGCGGAAAATAATTATAACGTAATATTGAAATTAATAATAATTTAATGTTTTTACATAATATTGTAAATAATTAATTTCACTTATATCAAGTAATAATTCGAGAAAATAACTTTCAAAAAAATAATATTTATTAATAATAATTTTAAACTCTTAATCTATATTTATTATATAATTATATATACTAAAGTTAATATTTATTGTCTTTTGTGATAAATGTATTTTCAATAAGTATGTATAAATTTATTTTGTTAAGTTATTTAATAGAAAACTTTCAATAATTATTGTACAATTATTGAAATTTTTTAATTTAATTTGTTTTAGTTATTGTATTTATTGTGTTTTTGTTATAACTTATTGATTAATATTTAGTAGAGATTAAACTATTATTTGAGAACATACTATTAATTGACTAAGTTAATATATTTTTAGTACTTATTGTATTTTTGTAATTTCCATAATTATTGCAGTTTTCATTATCAATATATTTTCAATAATTGTGTATTTTTTCTATAAATTTTCAATAATTATGGGAGATTAAACTATTGTTATTAATTAGAGATAAGACTATTAATTTAGATAAAATTATGATTGTTAATGAGTTGGTTCAGTGCGGTCGTAGGCTATTTGGCCAACCAAATTGAAGAGAGTTGGTCAACTGAAACCGACTAACCTTTTGTGAAAATCAACCCACTCAAGTTGTATTGGTTTTAGTCAATTTTTTGGTTTGGTCAGTTTGTTCAAAAGATTTAAACTTAAAATTTTATTTTAATTTTAATAATTATAGTGTGATTATTAAATAATATATTTAAAATTTATATTTATGATAAAAAATTTTAGATAAGAAATATGAGAAAATTCTCACTTTTTCATATTAAAAATCTTATTTAAATATAAAATATTAATATATGTCCATGGTTAGGTCGTTCGATTTTGGTCAGTTTACAAATGACCAAAGGGGAAATGATCCAACTTGGTCGAATTGGAAAATTTTTTAACCAAAGCCAACCTAAAATACTAGAAAACTGACCAACTCGAGTCGAATTAATTGGATTGGTTGGTTTCATCAGTTTGATAAATAAACCTAACTGAAATTAATTATTGTTATTTTTATATTATAATAATTTTATTAAAAATAGTATATAAAATATGAATAATTATTAATTATTTAAAAAGTTAAAAATATAAAACAATTGTATACTCTTATGTGTCTCTATTAGGGTCATTTATTAGAACACACTTTTAGGGATAGCAATTTTCCTCATCCTCGATGGGGACCTAACTTCCCCGACCCAATGAGGCTGAGGATGGTGATTGTTTTGGCAGGGCGGGGGCAAGGATGAGGATTAATAGGAATCCCCAATCGAGATCGGGGTCAGGGATGGGGATTGAGGTCCCCACCCCACCTCGACCCCGATTATATATATATATTAAATGTTATTTATACTAAATATATTATTATATTATTTATATTATTTATATTATTTATATCAAAATATATTTAAAACATTATTTATAATTTTAAATAAATTTGTTTTGAAAAATACTATTATTTGAAAACATTTTGGGGATTTGGGTTCCTATGGAAAACCCATCCCCGTCAGGGATTGGGGATGGGGGTTAATTTCAAAATCAAGGTCGGGGCCTTAGGCCCACGATTTCATTAAGGAGTGTTTGTTTTGCCCTTAGGCCCATGATTTTTTATTCAAAAAATACGCCTAACACTTTTTTTTGTATAAAAAAACAAAATTGAACAAATGTAGCCAATAGAGTGGTTGCCCAAGTCTTATTAAGGGCAAAAATGGTATTTTTATTTTTATATTCTTTTGATTAAATTTATTTAAATAAACATTAAAGTCAACACTGTCATTTTCCACTATCATCTAATGGAAGATTGATTAAATTCATTGCAAATTATAAGTAGTGTTTTAGTAAAATGCTAACTATAAGGTAGATTTTAGTAAATCCATGAAACTATAAGGAGTATTTTAGTGTATGACCCTTTTATTATTTAGCTTTCTCTTAATAAATCCCGTGCATCGCATGGGTCCCCGCTAGTATATATAGCAAGATGGTCCACGTTACCTTATTTATCCTTGCTCCATTACTCCAAACCTACATTCTCCTCAATTCTCTCTCCTCTCCCCCTTCCCACCACTGCCAATTTGCCATCTCAGCACCCTCTCTCTTCATTCCTTTCCCTTCCCTTTGGATTCTCTCTCTCCCCCCACAAATCACACATCTCCTCACTTTCTATAACAACTTAGTGTCTCTCCTTAATTAGCTCAATATATATTTTATTATCTCCTTCACTTCTATCTCTAATTCTCCTCTATTCTCTCCACATTTCTATAAAAATAAGGTCATAATTTATTAAGATTTGGTTTTCCAAATCAAACAATATTTATATCTATAGACGTGATCTCAAACAAAGAAAGGGGAATAAGGGGAATTCAATGTTTCTTATAAATTCATGGCATCTTCCATTATTGTTAACTAATCTTTAGTTAAATAATCCATTGGTTATGAAAATTATTAAAAATTTCTGAAAAATATTCTACCAAAGATTAATAAACAATCCATTATATAATATTTTTTTGTTATTAATAAATTTTCAAAATTTCACCATTTAGCGTAATTTAAATTAATCATTATAATTTAATAAATTTTCATTACATTTTTACAATAATTATTTATTGATAAAAGATATTACTAATGACCATAATTTACAAATTTCTGTTAAATCAATAATTATAGTTAAAATTTATCAACTAATTTAGGGATACTCTTTAACTAATAATCCATAGTTATTTTTTAAATAAGTAATTAAAAATTAAGAAATTAATATATAAAATATATTCTCTAAAACTATTTAAATAATAATCTGTTATTATTATTATTATTATTATTATTATTATTATTATTATTATTATTATTATTATTATTATTATTATTATTCAACTAAATAATTATTAAAAATTTTAGGAAATTAATCTTGTGAAATTTTTTTCATAATATTTAAACAACAATCCATTATTATTATTTCAATAAATAATTATTAATTAATTTAGGAAAAGTATAAAGTCTATCCACAACAATCTAGACCACTTGGTTAACTTCAATCATACTTGGCTTTACATTAATTAACAACAAACGGTTTACTTTTAATTAAAATTAATTAATTTACTATAATTGCATTTACTTTGATTAATAGTAAATAATTTAGGCTTAAAAAGTAAATAATTTACATTGATTTATTATTATTGTAAATGATTAATTTACTCTACATTACTACTAAACAATAGTAATTTTAATAATTTTTTGGAAATTATCATAAAATATTGTAATTTAACGTTAGTTAATTAGTTATAGAAAACTATTAAATTTGTAGGGATGGCAATTGTCCCTATCAAATCTTAAATGGGGATGGGGCAGAGACGGGTGGAGAGAGGGAAAATATTTTTTGCCCCAAATTAGGGATGGAGTTTGTATATAATTCATCGAACTCAATGGTAAATTAATAAAATATCCATAGATTTGATATTGATTTTTAAAATATCTCTAAGTTTTTCTCATATTTTTATAATCCTAAAATCCCATAATTTCATTTATAAAATACCCCCAAATTTTCATTATCCAATTCCTAAAATACCCCCAAATTCCCAAAATCCTATTTGTAAAATATCCATAAATTAGATTTTTTTAGGTGGTTGCCTCACCCCAAACTGGCCCCACCACTAAGGTCGGGCAGGGATAGAGTAGAGTCTCTTCACTTATGAGGGCAAGGGATGGAGCCTTGATTTTGGTGGACTGGATTATGATTTGTCAACATAGGGAATAGGGATGTCAGTTGGACTGGATTTGGTCCAATCCCATGAATACTTCAAACCATTCTGGCTCAGTCCAATTCAATGTCTAGATTGTCCAATTTGTTTGAATCCAAACCTAATCCATTGACACCTATATTTTTATTTTCTATCAATGGATTGGATATCGGTGCAATCTGACCCAATCCAATATAAATATATAATGAATGGACCAATTTCAATCCAATCAAATAAATAATTTGGGCCATTAAGTATGGACTGGTCCAATTCAATATGCCTTATTGGTCCATCCAATCAATCCAAATTGATGCTGATTTTAATTTTGGTTTGGATGAAGTCCAACCCAAAACCAATCCAATGACACCCGTGGTTGGGATTGTGACGCGCTGATTAAGAATTAAAAACAATGAGTTTGGTGGGCTTTCAAAAGGTTTTAATTTGAGAAGAGAGCGACTTGACATGATGTGGGAATACAGCCAACCACCGGCAATCTTTAGATTCAACAGTGGGTCGCTAGTACATTCTTGGAAAGATCTCCCCATGGTGCACTGGAGTGATGTGTGACGTTGTGGGGGGCTGATTTGAACTCTGCCTATGTATTTTAGCTGCATTTGGAAACCATGCGAACAGTGTAAATCCCAGTTCGGGTAAATTTGCATTCTAGTTCATTTTTGCATGTATTTGGCAATATTATATTTATGTATTTATAAATGATAGATTAATGCATATTTACATTGATAATAAGATGTAAAAGTAAATCAACAAAAAAGAAGTAAATTTGCATTCAAGTGGATTTTTGATAAAAAAAAAATAAAAGAAAACATATATTTTTTATGTGGGGTGACCCAGCCCAGCCCATTTGAGGCTGGGAGGTTACTCTGCCCCCCTTCGTGTAAAGCCAACGACGGAGTGCCCACGCATCCCTGGAGGGCTCTCTAACTGCTCTCGTACGGCTCCCATCTCAGGCGCTCATTTCCACCTACCTTCAAGCAGTTCATGTATAAATAGGGGTGCCCCCTTCCAGGTAAGGGGAATCAAATACAATCAGCATCCGGGATTAGAACTGATTTTAAGAGTTACATTCTAACTCCCCTCTTCGTACCCCGTAATAACTTGACCGTCAGAGACTCTGCCTCGAGTTCCCACCCTGAGGCCTTTGATGTGTTCTACCTTGCAGTACCTCAGCCATCTGCCTTCGGTTTATATAGTATTCAAAGCCCTCTCTGTCTCAGTCTGTATACTTCGACTTTGGCAACAAGCTCCCTGAATCCTTCGCCAAACCGATCTCAACTTGGGAATAGGAGGCAATTGATGAGGGATAATTTGGCCCTTATCAATTTTTTTTTTTTCATTTACATTGCCTAATACCGTAATAAATCATTGATTAATTGGGCTCTAACAAATAAATTAGGGAGCTATTATATCAATTTCTTTAATGTTCATATGGCTGCATTTGTTTACGGTATAAAATTGGACTGGTGTTACACTTCGGTCCGGTTTTGTAGACGCTTGAATGAAGTGTAAATAACCATCGAAAATCAATATAAAAGTCCATGCAGAGCAAGTTTTGCATTGATAACCGAGGAAAATTTATATCTCATAAAAAGATGTAAAACTTTATATCAATAATCGCCGGTTCCTACCACTTTTATAAACCAATCAGTGCAGAACTCCACCGGTCCGGTATTTATACCGCTTTTAAAAGCAGCCTATATTTCAAATCTCAATATGTGGTTGATAGAAAGTATATATATGTGGGGAACCTTGCATGCTGTAAGAGATTCTCAAGCTCATCCCCTTTACAAAATTCTGCCCTTTATTATGATGTGGATGATTTGGAAAGAGAGATGTACGTATCATTAGATTTGAAGTAGAGATGCTGGTTGGTAAGGTCTCGTATGTGTCGTAATGGAGACTTGGGATTAAATCCTGTCTGTTGCACCTTCAACTCTTAGTTGAAAAGCTAATAAATGGTTGATAGAATTAAGCTTGGCAGGGACCAACTTGACACATTTTGAAAGTTTAAATGCTTTATTGACACTTTATAAGTTCAAGTGTATCTTAATTGCCTTAAAAGTTTAAATGATTGCCTTAAAAAGGGCCCAAATCATTTATAAGGAAATTAGCTACTAGTGGTAAATATGTATCTTAATTGGTGATTCATTATATATCTGATCCACCCACCATTGATTAAATCAAAAGGCTCTGAGGTTTGATCTATTTCAAGGATAAATAGGTTTAAGACCTATCCCACCTATTTTTGAAAAAAAAAAAAAAAAGAAAAGGGAAATTTTCTAAAATTCATCATGAATTTTCAGCATTTCTCTTAAATATACCACAATTTTTCAAAATGTCTAAAACTCACCATTTCATTAATTTGATGATAAACAAACTAACAGGAATTGAAAATAAATCAAATATTAAACAGATTAATATATTACCATTTTACCTTTTATAAAATATTATAAAATATATACCTATATATTTTAATATTTTAACTACAAAAAACATGAATAGAAAAGGAAAATGTTAAAAAAAATCAAATATAAAATACATAAAAACACAAATTACAAAAAAAAATATAAAAAAAAACTATAGAAATTGAAAAACAAAATCAAAAATTAAAAATTGTAGAAGAACACCTAAAATAATAGAAAAACACAAAAAAAATTGCAATTAAATCAAAAAAAAATACAGAAAATATTATAAATTGTAGAAAATATAAAAATGTAAAAAAAAATTATAGAAAACTATAACAAAACACTAAAAATGAAAAAAAAACAAGAAAATTGAAAACTGAGAAAGACAAAAAAACTCAAAAAATACAAAGATAGGATACAAACAAAATTGCAAATATACATAAAATGATAAAAATTCAAAAATTATGTATTATAGAAAAAAGTAAAAAATTGTAAAAAAACACAAGAAAGTGAAAATTTTCAAAGAGATAATAAAAACCTACACAAAAGTACATAAAATGATAAATTTTAAAAATATCAACTAAAAGGCAAAAATTAAAAAATGATATTTTTAAATTATATATTTTAGAAAAAAATCAAAAATTACAAACAAACTAATAAAATAATATTTTTTCAAAAATAAAAAAATAGACATTGAATCCAAAGATTTTTGCAACAATATTTCAAAAAATATTTCAGGCAATCAGATAAAAATTTACAAAAATATTTTCTTTCATAAATTTGTAGAATCCTCAATGGGGGTTTACATTCCAAATCCGAAAGAATACATTGCAAATGTTTCAAAACATCAAAAATCTTTGAAATTTTTTATCGTCTTCTTTCAAATCTTCAAACCAGTAGATCTGTGCAGCAACAACCTTCAAATGAGAGAGAGAGAGAGAGAGAGAGAGAGAGGATGGTGTAGTGGCTATCTTCAAGATCTGAGCAAGAGAGAAGGTGCTACGATGGCGACAAGATCCAAGATCCGAAGAGGGTGATATGGCAGCGGCAAGATCCGAGCAAGAGAGAGGGTGGTGCGGAGACTACCTTCAAGATCTAAGTGAGAGAGAAGGTGGTGCAGCAACAAGATCTGAAAAGGTTGGTGTGGTGGCAAGATCTGAGCAAGAGAGAGGGTGGTGCAACGGCAAGATTTGAGAAAGAGAGAGGGTGGTGCAACGACTACCTTCAAGATCTAAGCAAGAGAGAAGGTGGTCAGCAACAAGATCTAAAAAGGGTGGTGTGGCGGAAAGATCTGAGAAAGAGAGAGGGTGATGCAGCGACTACCTTCAAGATCTAAGTGAGAGAAGGTGGTGTGGCAGCCAGATCTGAGCGAGAGAGAGAGAATTCCGGTCTAACCCTAACCTAAATGACCCTTTTCCCCTAACTTGCCATTCAAGGGTAATTTGGTCATGAAAATTGTTATTTATTCTGACATGGCCATTTATGTTAAGAAACATTAACAATGCACTAACAAAACAAAACTCACTGACATGGGGTTCACTGGACGTTTTGAAAAGTTGTGATGAGTTTAAGAGAAATTCTGAAAACTCATGGTGAGTTTTAGACAATTCCCTTTGAAATTGGATTTCCCTCGACAACTATAAAAAGAAAAAAAGAATGATTGTGAGGTTCAAAGTATTGATTCACCCTTTACCCATGCAAATTGGACTTCCTGCCCATTACTCTCTACTCGCCTTGAATTGTGTGGCCACAAATGCAACATGAGCTGAAAAAATAGAAGTTTGAAATTTGTTTGTTGCTTGAAGCTTCTAATCAATGTTTCAATAATATCTCTTACTTGATCTGCTGCTATCGTCATTGATTATGTAATCAATTATAAATGAACATGCCAGTGTTTCGTAAATAAGGTGGATCACTTCATTGACTAAAAAGCAACAAAGAAATTTCAATAACCACTCACCATCAGAAACAATTAAAATGCTGATCAATTAGTCACGGTCAATTTTATGTAATCAATTAGAAATGAACATGCCAGTGTTTCCCTTATTTTTAAATAAAACTTATGAGGGCAATTCGGCCCTCTAGTCCCCTGGCACAAGTAGCATTCGCCGTCGCCGTATGACATTTCAGTGCCACGCACATAGTAATGAATCTCGCCGAGTTAAGGAGGTATTACTCCGGAATCAGTCCGAGCACCTCGTATATAGTTTAGGCACTTCGGAAGAGTGAGCGTCGATTTGTTGTACCTCATCAGTACTAGCTCAAAGGACTTCAGCGTGAGAAACAACTTTCCCCGAGGACTTGCCGACCTAATTGAGATCAAGGTGGCGACTTGGATAACGTGTCCACCAACCTCCTCTACGTGCACCTTATCACTCTCGAGTCCTCCAAAAGTTAGCTTCTGCACTGTCTGCTCCGGAGGCAACTGGATAAGGCCTTATCACTTTAGGTGACAAATGGGTGGGTTGGGTTGGGTAAAGATTGAATATCAATCCACCCATATTGACCCACCAACCCACAATAACCCATCGTCAATTCTCGTTAAAGGGTCATAACCCACCCATATAAACCCACTTGACCCATCAATATTGACCCTTAACCACCCTCACCCATACTAACCCACCTACCCTTACTTATAAATACAAAAATGGGTCGAGACGACCCATATACCCAAAATAATAATTTTTAAGAGGAACATCTCTCTAATGGTTGTCATGTGGCATAAATAGGCCGGGTTGACCCGCATACCCAAAAATAACAATTTTTTAGAAGAACATCTCTCAAGACTACCCTGTGGCAGAAATGGGTCGGGGCAACCCGTATACCCGAAAATAACAATTTTTTAGAGAATAATCCCTCTCAAGGTTGTGATGTGAAAAAACCCGGCCAGGTCAACCCGTATACCCAAAAAAACATTTTTTAGAAAATCATCTCTCTTAAGACTGACACATGACAAAAACGGGTTGGGTTAACCCGTACATCCAAAAAAAGCATTTTTGAGAGAATCATCTCTCTCAAGACTGTCACGTAACAAAAACGGATCAGGTCAAACCGTATACCCAAAAATGCAAAAATTATAGATAAATGCAAACAGTAGTAGAAAAATTGTAGAAAATGCAAAAAAAAATACAAAAAAAAATTGCAAAAATTTTGGATAAATATAAAAGATTACAAAAAAATGCAAACTGATGAAGACGGATTTGGCCCTCCAGTCACGTCGTGACACATGGCATCTCAGAATGACTAGATAACACCTATACACCACCTAAGTGATGATTTGGAGTTCCAGATCGCAACTTGTCTTTACCCTGACCTGGCGACCTCCCTTTACCACTGACCTGGCGACTTCGACCACAACTTAGATCGGCTTGCAGCACCTTGTCCAGGGTCAGCCTATAGCACCTCGCCACCGGCCAAAGTGACCTCGGCGCGAGGAGCGACCTCCCTCGAGGGCTTGCCAACCTGACTGGGGACTAGGCGATGACCTGCGAGATGTGCCCGCTGACAAATTCAACATGCATATCCTGATGCTCCCAGGTTTCTCGAAAGTTGGCCCACGTACTAAATGTTCTGGAGGATGGTCAGCATGCATGGCAGTTACCTCCGAGGATCTCGGACTGGTTAGGCACAACTTCCCAAAAATCCTGGGTGCAGTGCGTGAGGCCCACACCAAACAATGTTTATATAAAGGCATCAACCCGAATGACATAGGAGAAGCGAGTAAGCACATTCTAGCTTTCATACCTTGCGATTTTTTAGCTCACGATCTACTACGAGAGTACTAACTTAATCATCAGAGCGACCTCGCCAGGTTAGCCACCCCAGGTCTTTTAACATTGATTCCTTGCAGGTTTCTCTGAAGAGCTACCTAGCTCAACAATCAACCCATCTCGGCACCCAATCTACCCCCAGCTCGGCCTAGCCAACTCGGCATCCAAGTCCTCATCCAGCAAAAATCCTCCACTTCAGCCTCTGAGTCATCAGCCACCCAATCTATTAGGAACAACTATTATTACAATAAGTATAATTGTTTTAAAAAGAATGGAAGTGTAGGATAAATGCAACAAATCCCAACTTGGTAGCTCATATGCCTCACAGTCCAAATCAAGTCAGGATTGCCTATCATAGACTGAATGGAATTGCAGAATATCCCGGCTCATTCTAGGGATTTACATCTGTGCCCCACAAGTCATATCTCAGCATGCATTGGGAACATTTTCCGTAATTGGCATTATGAAATATTATTAATACGCAGTTGGGATGTGTTGTGGGGCGTACATGCAAATTCTCACTCCAGCCTCTACTATTTTACTATAATTACTTGCAAACAGAACAGTCTTCCATTCAAATTAACCGTAAACCCCCTCCAACACCCTGGTGGCAACGAGATTTAATCCCATGTCTCTGCTACAATGAGTCAGAGATCCTGCCGTGAACCACCGTCGATCAGTACTTAGTAAAGGCAATCGTGCAACTATCTGGAAATACCAGACTTTGTCCCGAATCCTTGTAGATCAATCACACACCAGCTACATACATGTGAGTTCCACCTAAGGGTGTTCATTGTTTGGTTCAAACTGCAAAACCGAACCAAATCAAACTAAATTTGTGGTTTGGTTCAGTCTATATAGGAAAGAGGTTTGGTTCAGCTTCATATTTTACTAAATTGCAGTTTGTGGTTTTGATTTGGTTTTTTGAACTTATAAACCAAACCATAAATTGTAAACCGAAACTATATATATTTATATAAAATATAAATTTATAAATATACAATATAATTATATAAATAAATGATGTATATTATATATATAATATGATAAGATATATATAAACCAAATATAAAATAATATAAATATATAATATTTTATTTCATTTTATAATAAAATAATAAAACAAAAGTTTTTAAGTTTTAATTTTAGTGTTCTATTTGGGATTTCTGATTGGGTTAAGCCCAATGAAGTCAAAGAATATATGGTCCAAAGTTCCCCAAGTTGTATTAGAAATTGCACCAAACGGTAATAAAACTGTTTGATTTGATTTAAGAATTTTTCAAACCATAATTTATTAGTTTGGTCTGAGATCTTTAAACCGCACCTTACCAGACTGTGAACACCTCTAGTTCCACCCACATGTGAAGCTTACATGGTTTATAATGATCGACCCAATAACTTTGTAACTCACAAAGGGGATTCAAAGGACTCCTGAATTTACTAGCACAGTACATCATATATGGCATGGATTATTAGCTTTATACATTGAACTGTCAATGGACTCCCAAAACCCGATACCCAATTTAACTTAAATCCGATTATCCTGGATTTGAATGTTAGAAATTGTATTTGATTAATATTGGGATGGGGATGCGGAATTAACCACACCAAATCCCATTAAAATTAGAGTTCAACAAAAAAATTACTATTATATATATATATATATGTAGTATAATTAAGTCTATATATAACTAAATGGAATAATTTATAATTGATAAATTTAATATTTCATATTTATATGCATTTTTATACATTAACAAGTTAAATATGATTGGTTTTTTAAAAGTTTTATGTTTTTTTCACAATTTTAAACACAATAAGTTAGGTTAAATCCAAATTCGATCTAAGTCTTATTAGGGTTGTCTTATTTCTCAATCTCTGGATTATTTTTAATCTAACAGTTAGTGTGATTCCTCTTTAGGTTAAAGAGGGTTTTACATATAAAATATTTCTTTTGTATGTAGGGTTGGGTTTGTGTGTGTGTGTGTGTGTGTGTGTGAGAGAGAGAGAGAGAGAGAGTGAGATGTTTACTCTTTTTCTTGTTGGAGAAGAAAAAAGAGAGGTAGAGAGAAAGAGAGTACTATTGGTGTAAGAGGAGTTTTCTCTTATTTTTGTTTTTCAGGTTGAGAGAGGGAGAAATGGTGTACAAGGGTTAAGGATTGGTTTCGACTGTAAATCCCAAGGTGCCTATACTGTTTCTCATTTTATTTCATAGTGGATAACAGTTTTTCATCTCTCCCATGGATGTAGGTAGTAAAGCTGAACCATGTAAATTCTTTGTGTTCTTGGTGGTGCCTATTTTATTTGTCTTCTTGGATTTCACTATTTTTGGTGCTATTGGATTTTTCTTGATTGCTATTTCAAATGCTTTGTGGTTTTATTCTGTGAGTGATTGTTGTGAGGCCCCAACAAAATGGTATTAGAGTTCCCAAGTTGGTGTTTACAAGGTGATTGCAAAATTGCTTAAGAGATGTTAAATATTTACCAAACGGTAGTGTGGAATGATTGAAAGCCCAATTGGTTTCTAAGGGTTACTCTCAGTTATATGGGGTGGATTATATAGTAACATTCTCCCTTGTAGTTAAGATTGGTTCAATTCGTGTCTTCATTTTCTCAACAGTTATGTATGATTGGCCTTTGTTTCTTCCTCCATAGAGATCTTTTAGAGAAAGTCTATATGGAGCAACCACTAGGGTTTGTTGCTCAGGAGGAGGATGGTAAGGTATGTAAGCTCAAGAAGACAACTTATGAACTGAAACAGTCACATCGTGCTTGGTTTGGGAAATTTAGTTATGTGGTAAAATATTTTAGAATGAAACAATGTCAAGTCGACCACTCAGTGTTCAATTATGTTTCTGAAAGCAGAAAGATTTTATTAGTGGTTTATGTGGATGATATAGTCATAACTAGTAGTAATAGACTAGGGATTAACAAGCTAAAGGCCTTTCTGCATAACCATTTCCAAACAAAAGATCTTGGAAAATTGAAGTATTTCTTAGGTATAGAAATTGCCAAGTCGAAACAATGTATAAATTTATGCCAAAGAAAATATGCTCTTGATCTATTAAAAAAAACATGACTATTAGGTGTTAAACCAACTAAAACACCTGTGGAACCAAATGCTAAGTTGAATAGTGATGTAGGTGAAATGTTTGATGATCCTAAAATATATAAATGGTTAGTGGGGAAATTGAACTACATAACCAGATATCTCCTTTATCGTCAGTGTGGTGAGCCAATTTATGCAAAACCCATGAATACCTTGCTATGATGTAGTTCTTAGAATTGTGCAATAATTGAAATGAGCTCCAGGTCACATGTCATTGTACAAGTTAGGAGGAAGTCTTGAGATAGTTGGGTTTACAGATGTAGATTGAACAAACTCGATGTCTAACATGATATCCACTATAGGTTATTACACATTTCTTTGAGAAAATCTAATGGCATGGAAGAATAAGAAGCAAACTATTGTGGCAAGAAGTAATATTGAAGTTGAATACAAGGCCATGGCACACGGCCACACATCACATGTGAATTAATGTGGTTAAAAAATCTTTAATAGTAAGTTAGATTCTCAATGAACAAACCTATGAGATTGTACTGACAATTAAGCAACAACCCACATTTCATTTAATCTAGTTTTTCATAAGAGAAAAAAACATAGAGGTTAATTACTATTTTGCAAGGGAAAAAGTCCTTACTAGAAAGATGAGCACAAAGCACGTGAGTTCAAATGATCAATGGGCAGACTCGTTTACAAAAAGTTTAAGTTCAAGGAGAATGAACTATATATGTAACAAACTAGGATTATATGACATATTCTCTAGCTTGAGGGGAAGTGTTAGAATCGATTGAGTACAGATTACTTAGTCTTTTCATTATACTTTAAGTAGTGACTTGTCAATTTTGTTTTAAGTTATTTGTCCCATACTTAAGTAGGGGCATATTAGACTTTGTATCCTTAATTGATATAATAAATTGTTATGGTCGATTGGGAGAGGATTATACTCTCTGGCTCGACAGAATTTTCTTCTTCTTCCTCTCTCTCTGAACAGACTTTATCTGAGCCATCAAAACATCCACTAACAACCATACTGCACAAAACTATCAGAACAGATAAAATACAAGGGTATCCAAAGTATAAGGTTCCGACTTCCCTCCAGCAATTATACCAATTGCCACAGAGAACGCTCATATTGTATAAAGAAAATTTGTTAAGGATCACCAAGGGTAATTGAACAGTTAGAACACATCATTACATATATGATATTTATATTTACCAAAGTAAATACATATATGACATTAAAAAAAGGTTGCTGGTATACATTTCTACAGTCTACAAACGGGGAGGGAATCACAAGACCATAAAATTTTCGCAAAAGCACAATATAGAAAACCTTCGGCTCTTCTAAAATAGATGATTCCAGGACTTGGAAACTGTCATTCTTTTCAATCAGGTTCCAACTTTGGGAACCCGGTTGAATTTCACATCCGTGAGGAGCTCAACAGGTATCCACCATAGATATTTACCATTCCTCCTTTACAATATGTATAATTGTATATACACACAAAACCAGCACAAACTGAATGAATAGTAGCTCACCGAAGATCAACAACATCAAACTTCAAATTGGGGTTCATATAGACATGGGAACAGTGTTCATAGATTGGGCTGCCATCCTCAGGTTCTTCATGAGGATGAAACCCTCGCTGTTGACAATTACGGATCACGGATACACCACTTGGGTCAGATAGATGAAATATGCCATATTGCCTGCAGTATCATAGCAAATATCATACTACTAAAATATAGTGTTCATACATGAATGTATCTGGATAAGATTCATATGGCCAACAACTCATGGTTTTTAATTCTTGGGTGGGTTTAAACAAAGGAAATTTCTACTATATACTTCTCTATAACAACGTTTTCTACAACCAAGATATTAAAAATAAAAAATGTCCTATCCAGATTACCCACTCAACAGAAGATCCCCTAGAGGCCTAGATTGGCCACGTATCTAAAGCTGTAGTATGTGAATTTATTACAGGCTCCTATCTACAGAATGTATTCTGATCAACAGCCCGTGTATTAAAATTTCTTTTTAATAAAAGCGTATTAAAGAACACAGATATTGATCTGAAATTTGAGACGTAATACTGGGCCAGTTACACCAGATCAATTTTGACTCTATGGGTCCTGCATCATACATCATATAGGGACAATCTGAAGAATCAAGTGTGTGGCAATAACAGTCCTTGGGTGCCAACTGTTGTCAGTTGTCATCATCCTCACAAGGGACTTAAATGAAGTGGTGGGTACTGATTGCCACACTTGATTCTTCAGATTGTCCCCAGATGATCCAGGCTCCAAAGAGTCATAATTGCCACACACTTGATTCTTCAGATTGTCCCCAGATGATTCAGGATCCAAAGAGTCATAATTGGAATTTTTTTATTTTTTATATATTTTATATCTTAAATAGTAGATAAAAAATAACTCAATTTGACCTTTTTCCAGTACTTTGGTTTGACAATTCATAACAAGAGAGAGATCAAGGAGGATATCATCCATAGATAGAGCAATAGGTCAGGCCTATCTGACGGAACCAAACCAACCGAACCGATTATATCAGTTCCTATTGTGTATGTCTCCCTGTTAATAATTGAGTTGGGACTGGTTCTTGCTGTTTTGAACCGATTATGCAGTTAATAGTATATAAAGTTTCCTGGTTTACTTGCAATTTTTGTTATATTTTATCAGAAAAAGGCTAAATTTCATAGACAGTATACAAGATAATTTTGGCTAAAAACACTTGTTTCATCACCATATAAACAGTTTGTTATTTTACTGTCATTTTTATTAAGGTTATATTATCAAAAATGGAGTTCTAACTTCTAAGTTATTATCATATAGGTAATTTTAGATTTCAAGTATAATCGAATCTAATCGGGGCAGACCAATTATACTGATTAAAATTTGGTTTGGTTCTGGGTCTATCTTATGAAACCAATTAATAATCAGTTTTGGGACTGAGCACTCTGTCCCAAACCAGACCCATTGACAGATCTACATATAGAATTAGAGCTGGATGGAGCGCCAGCACTCAAGCCGACATGTCCAAAAAATGAGTTTAGCAGAAATGGATATGCTAACATGGATGAGTGAAAAAACTAGAAAGAATAGGGTTAGAAATAAAGTCATTTAAAGGAACCTAGGAGTAACTCCAATAGGTAATAAAATGAGAGAAAGTAGACTAAGATGGTTTGATCACATGCATAGAAGACCACGGACAGCACCCTTAAGAAGAATTGATCTATTGCAACTTGCAAGTTGAAGGAGCTAGAAGGGCTAGGGATAGACCAAAAAAAGACATGGGTCAAGTAGTAAGAAATGATTCAAGTGATTCTCAAAGCCCTAGAGTGATTCCTAGTATTAATTTGACAACAAATATGGCATTAAACAAAACAGAATGGTGAAACAGGAGGTTGATGACCCCAAACAATCTATTTTCTTGAGTGATTCCCAAATCCCTAGAGTGATTCCTAGGTTTTTCTTGTCTTTTCTTCTATGCTTTCTTAGTTCGTCCACGAACAGCCATCAAGACCTGAGAAAAAGCAATAAAAATCCTTCATTTAGCATCAAACTAAACTGATCCTGGATAAGCTTCTCTCAATTTCCTAAATTTTCAACATTGGAACACCCCTAAAGAAACTTCCCTCTGAAGAATCCTTACCAAACCTAAGTGAAAATCAAGTAGCTACCCTCCATATTTCAAGTTTCTTTTCATCTCATTGGAACAGTTTCAAAAAAAAATCTCACTAAAATCCCTAGCTTTCTAAGGTTTCTAATTTTAGGAACCATCCAAACCTTTTCAGAACCCCTCCAAATTCAATCCCCTTCTTTAGTTTACCATCCTAAACACTCATCTAAAATAGTTGGAAGAAATTACATTCCAATCAAAAGATATTAAATTGCTTTTGTTCTCTCTAGAAATTTGAGCATATTAGAGACCCAAAAAAAATCTTCATACTATTCCAAATTAGTTTCTTTAATCAAATCAAAGAGTGTTCAAAAAAGATCTCACTAAAATCCCTAGCTTTCTAAGGTTTCTAATTTTAGGAGCCATCCAAACCTTTTCAGAACCCCTCCAAATTCAATCCCCTTCTTTAGTTTACCATCCTAAACACTCATCTAAAATAGTTGGAAGAAATTAAATTCAAATCAAAAGATATTAAATTGCTTTTGTTCTCTCTAGAAATTTTAGCATATTACAGACCCAAAAAAAAATCTTCATACTATTCCAAATTAGTTTCTTTAATCAAATCAAAGAGTGTTATAGCCTTTAGTAAACCTCCATCCACTTTTTCTAGACCTCCCCCTCACCCTACAAACCCAAACATTAACCTTAGGCTCAAACTCTAGAAAGCATCATTTCTTATTCACTTATTCACTTCTTCAATAAATTTGTTACTAGTCCAGCCTTGGATCATATCGGTCCTACATTACTATGTCAAAGCAACCCTTGCATTGGTTACAAAAAAGATGTGCATTGCATAGAGAAGCAAACCTATAGTACAGAGGAAAGGATTTTATTCTTGAATATTCACAATGTCCCACATGATAAATGAGAATCCATGTAATATTGATTACTGTCCAAGTTTTTTAAGGCTATTTTTCTGGCTATAGCTTTTTTTTATCAATAACTGAATTTCATTAGATTTATAAAAAATAATTACAGGATTGGGAGAGGTAAAGTGTTTTACCTCTCCACAACAATTATGCAATTACAATTCTTCCCACCCCTTGTTTAGCTAAAACATCAGCAAAAGCATTTGCAGTCCTTTTAATCCAACTGAAATGCACTTCCATATCTTTAGTGAGCCATTTAAATCTCTTTTTCTCATTATTGGTGAGCCATTTAAATCTTTTTTCTCATTGTTGAAAATCCAGAAACCCTCGTCTTCCTTTTGCATCCATTCCACTACTGACTTAGAGTCACCTTCGGTGATCAACTTCCAAACATCCAGTTCCTTTGCCTATTACACTCCTTCCATGACAGCCATGACCTCAGCCCTTAGAGAGTCACCTACTCCAATTGGGCCCGAATATAATCCAATAACTCTGCCTTCACCATCTCTAAAAACCCCTCCAATACCAGAAGGACCTGGGTTTCCAGCACTACTATCAAAGTTCAGTTTGATGTAATTAAACATTGGAGACCAAACAGGACTTATATTGGGTCTATGAGACTGACAATCAGAAGTGGCCACTTCCATGAGTTCAAGATATCACCTGTTGAGAAGTTGGCAAACATATCCATAGATTTAACCAATGAACCAGTCTCACCATAATGGTTTCTATGATAGCTTCTCTACTTTCCTTGTCTGAAAACAATCTTGCATTTTTCTGGATATAGCTTTAAATACATCAAATTAAGATAATCCTGGATAGGGCAGAATAGAGCACTAGGACTCCTGTAGTCAACCCTGCATAACAGCACGAGTCCATGATGATGATGAGAGACAAGGAACAAAAGTTTTGCGGGACAATAATCGATAATTGCATGTGATTTCCAGTTATAATTGGGCAGGGTTAGGTAGTGAAAGCTAGCCTAACGTGGCATCCATGTGTTAGGTAAAAGCTAAAACATGAGTGACGGTACAAATGGAGTTAGATTTCAGTACAACCTCTGCCAACAAGTCTGTGACACCTTGTCATTTCCTTAACAAGAGAATCTACTAGATTATTCACCTCCAATATCCAAGAGAAGGAGATATACATGAAGTCTCAATTTCATTAGCAGTGGGACAAGGACTACCCTTTGGTACAAGAGTTGAAAAATGGCCAACCTGTATAATTTCTACAGTTTGTTTTATCCTATCCCCTACATGCCATTTATAAGAATTGGGAAGAAGGATTCCTGAGATAGCAGGGTAATCTGAACAATAAAAATTTAGCCTGCTAGTGCTAGGCAATCCAAGCAGAAACATATCTGAATTTTCCTTTAAAAAACATTGTTCACTATTTATTAGCATTCACATTAATATCCAGTCGATCCAAAATCAATATTCTTCCATCATGGGATTTTGGGACATAGACAACCTAAGAAGGGTTTAGGTATCTAGATTTTTTTATCAAAAGAAAGTTGAAGAACCCAGGAAATCTGGACTCCTAAACTCCAAAGGGTGAAGTTGACTTTTGACAGGATCACAGGAGCTTTTTAAACAAATTGGTTAGCAAGAGAGATAGGTGTCTCTTGCAATTGAGTTCAAAGGTCAGCTAATGGGCTAGCTGATATGTTGGCAAAGGGAGAACTTGTTTTGGGCTAAGACTGTTTTTGGGGTCAACAGCCTTGTGTTTGGGTGGTTGGCAGTTGTACAATTTTTGTTAAATTAATTTCAATGAAAATCACCGTTTCCTATCAAAAAAATAATAATAAGTTGAAAGAATACAACTTGCAGAACCTAAACATCAAGTAGATGTGCAACTTTGCAGAAGGTGAATGATTTGGATTGTAGAGAACACTGATGTGGGCCCCACTGTGTTCGTAGGGTAGAGGATGTTCTAGTCTGCCTAGGGTTAGCTATTGGTCATTTAGTTGTTTTAGTTATTATTTATTTCAGTCTTATTTTTTGCTCTATTTGTTATGTAAAGACTAAGGGCAGATCTGTCCTTTCCATGTAATGAGCATAACCTATAAATATTAATTAAAGTGGTGGCGGCAGAACATTATGCTTCTGCTCCTCCTTTCAACCCTTGTGCTCTACTACTCCTCCTCCCTCTTCCTCTTCTTTCTTCTTACCTTTCTTCTTATCTTCGATCCTGAAATCCATTAGGGTTCAAGACTGATAACAGTCCTGAACTTCTACTTGGTATCAGAGCTAGGGCTTCTCATGTGAGTCTAGTCCAGCCAACCACATGAGAATCATCTAAGGCTGGAAGCTGAGAAAGCAGAGTTCGTTGACTGGTTCTTGGAGATCTCCAGAGGATTAGCAGCTGTTTGAAGAAGTGCCACAATTGCAGCGAGTTGGTGATCAGGAAGAATCAGAGGAGGCTAGGGTTCGGGTAACCTTGGTAGGCAGCGAACTGCATCCTATTGTAAGTCTTTAATTTTCTGAGAGAAGTAACATTAGAGAAGATAGGTTGGACCTATCCAGAAAGGGTGGCCGAACCACTCTAGGGTTTTATCTCTCTATTCTCTAGGGTTTTGTCTTAGCCTTGCAGCAAACCCTAGTATTGGACTGAACCTTGTGATCTTATCCCTGCGGCAAATCCTAATAGTTCAGTTTTAGGGTTTCAGCATATCAGATTGATCAGTTTAAGGTTTCATATTAACCCTAATACAAACCTTATCCGTACGGTACTTTCTGGAGTGTACAGTTTTTAGGACTGATTAAAACCTCAAATTGGCTTCAGCATATCAGATTGTTCTTCAAACTGATTTTCAGTCTTCTTTTGGGGTTTCGAACACTTCTAAAGGGGTGAAAACAGTTCGGACTGTTGCTGTTGTGTGTGGTTGTTGATTTCAGATCAGTTTTATACATATTTCATGCACATCTACTGTGAGTACAGATTGGTTCTATACTGATTTTGTGATTGTGGTTGGTAGTCCTAGTGCTGGTTTTGACTATAGTAACCCAAATTTTGAGACTTCTGGTTCTTGACGGAAATGGAGTTTAAGAATTAGGCAGAAGGCAGTTTTGGGAACAGCAGTTATGGTGGTGGTTCTGAGACAGGTTTTCAGATTACAACCGTAAAGTTTGATGGATCAAACTATTTGGAATGGGCCCAATCAGCCATGATGGCTATTGGGGGAAGGGGCAAAGTAGGGTATCTCTTGGGAGATGTGGCAGAACCTTCCAAGGGAGACCCTACGTATACCAAGTGGGTCCAAGAAAACTACTTGGTTATGACATGGCTCTGTAATTCTATGCAGCCCCATATCAGCCAAAATTACTTATGGGCAAAGACAGCCAAGGAGATATGGAATGTGATGAAAGAGACTTACTCCCAACCCCTTAATGTTGCCAAAGCATGAGTTGAAATGTGAGGTGAATTCCCTTAAACAAGGAGAGAAACCGGTGTCGGTCTACTTCTCTACCTTGAAGTCCCTGTGGCATGAGATTGATCACTTAGAGACTCTTGAGTGGGAGAGTCCCAAAGATGCTCAGATACATAGAAATCACACCGAGACAAACAGAGTGTTTGAGTTCCTGGTAGGACTGAATTCAGAATATGATATTGTGAGACAACTGATTTTGACCAGAGATAGTGTGACCCTCTCTCAGGCATACTCCTTAGTGCACAGTGAAGAGACCAAGAGGAAAGTCATGATGCAACCTCAGCCGCTTAAACCTGCCTTGGTAGCTGTCAAACCCAAAACAGAGGGTGATTCAGAGAGGGACAGAAAGAAGGAAAAGGGATGTGGTGTGTGAGCATTGCAAGAAACCTAAACACACAAAAGAAACATGTTGGAAGCTGCATCCACATTTGGTCCCGGCTAAGTTGAGAAATAAAAGGGGTGATGCTCATGTGGCTATGACTACTGATTCAGCATCCTCATCGGGCACGAGAGGCACACCATTAGAGACCTTAGCTGCAGTTCGGGCTGCTCTAATACAATTGGAGAAGGAAGTTGGCAGTTCAGCTCAGTTACCGCAGTCATCATCAGCTCCGACCACATCGGCCTTCGCACACTCAGGTACTCGAGCCTCAGCCTACCATGCATCCGCTCCAAGTACTACTGAACTGTGTTGGGTAATAGATTCAGGTGCATCCGACCATATGACTAGCTTGCCCTATTTGTTTACTACTTATTACTTATCTTCTGGTAGGGATAAAGTATCTATAGTTGATGGCTCTCTTGTCCCTATTTCTGGCAAGGGTGACATCAAACTGTCGAATACTATATCCTTGTCCTCTGTCTTGCATGTTCCTAAACTGGATACTAACCTCCTTTCCGTTAGTAGTATTACCAAACATTTGAACTGCTCAGTAACTTTCTTTCCTGACTGCTGTGTTTTTCAAGACCTGGAGACGAAGAAGGTGATTGGGACTGGTTGTGAGATGAATGGGATCTATCTGCTCGGGGAGAGTTCTCGTCGGGAAGAGTCAGCGGATAAGAAGTTACTTGTTTCTCAGGTTGTGAGTCCGGTTATGCTTTGGCATGACCGATTGGGTCATTTATCTTTTCGGTCCTTGAAGAGTCTGTTTCCTACTTTGTTTGAGTCTGTTGAGTCATCTCAGTTGAAATGTGAAAGTTGTGAGTTTGCTAAACATTGTAGAAACTCTTATTCATTGAGTAATAAAAGGAGTAATAGTTCTTTTGATATTGTGCATACTGATGTTTGGGGGCCATATCACATTCCTTCTATGGGTGGGTACAGGTATTTTTTTGTTATTTGTTGATGACCACACCCGGTTTTCTTGGGTTTATCTTATGCGATCACGAGATGAGGTGCCTGCCCTGACCCAAAACTTCCACCAAATGATCCTAACCCAGTTTGATGCCAGGATCAAAGTGCTTAGATCTAATAATGCAAAGGAATACTTTGCTAAGCCATTGGCATCGTACCTCCTTAATCATGGGGTTATCCACCAGAGCACTTGCCCTCATACACCTCAGCAGAATGGGATTGCAGAGAGGAAGAATAGGCACATCTTGGAGGTGGCTAGAAGTATTATGTTTACCTCCAATGTCCCTATTCGCTTCTGGGGTGATGCTATCCTTATGGCGGTATATCTTATTAATCAGATTCCTTCTCGGGTTCTTGATATGAAACCTCCTTTTTCCCTTCTATACCCCAATGAGGAGTTGTTCACTATTCCCCTCAAGACATTTGGTTGTACCTGTTTTGTTCAGCTTCTCGGTCCCCATCACTCCAAGTTTGAACCCAAGGCCTCCAAATGCATCTTTCTTGGTTATGCACAAACTCAAAAGGGTTATTGTTGTTATGATCCTGTCTTAGGGAAGAAGTTTGTATCCATGGATGTCACTTTCTTTGAGGAGACACCCTACTATTCTCGGGTCTCTCCTCAGGGGGAGAGTAGTGAGGGTGGAGATTTGGGTCCTTTTCTTCAGGGGGAGTGCAGTGAGGACAGGGTTAATACCTTTGGGGCTGTTCCCTTACCTATCCCAGTTGGTGATGAGAGCTGTAGTAGCGAGGGTGGTCAGAGGGATCGGGAGTTGAGAGTCTATCACAGGCGATGCAGGCAGGTTGATCCCGATCATCAGCAGTCCCAGCCAGCTCCAATCTCTTCTATGGCTCCAAGTCCAGATATTACAGTCCTAGGGCCCACAGAGACTCCTTCCATTGTTGCTACCTCAGCCTCTGCAGATGACCTTGACCTTCCCATTGCCCTCCGCAAAGGAAAAACGGCATTGCACCACATCTACAGCCCACTGCATCTCCCAGTTTTTGTCCTATGATCGCCTATCTCCCTCCTACAGGTCCTATCTCACCTCCGTTGCTGATGTCCCTATTCCGAGAACAGTGCAAGAAGCCCTATCAGTCCCGGAGTGGAGAGGTGCAATGCAAGTTGAAATGGATGCCCTGTTGAAAAATAATACCTGGGAACTAGTTGACTTGCCCAAAGGAAAGAAACCAGTTGGATGCAGGTGGGTATTTTCTGTGAAGCACAATGCGGATGGTTCCATTGAGAGGTACAAAGCTCGGCTAGTTGCAAAAGGGTTCACTCAGACTTATGGTATAGATTACTTGGAGACATTTGCCCCAGTAGCCAAGATGACCACCATTCGGGTTCTATTATCTCTTGCAGCAAACTACACTTGGCCTTTGTACCAAATGGATGTTAAGAATGCCTTCCTGAATGGGGACTTGCAGGAAGAGGTTTACATGCAGTTGCCTCCTGGATTCTATGATACAGAGGCAGGTAAGAAGGTCTGCCGGCTCAATAAGGCATTGTATGGTTTGAAGCAGTCACCTAGAGCTTGGTTCAACAGATTCAGACTAGCCCTTGGGAAGTTCGGTTATGTACAAGCCCAGTCAGATCATACACTGTTCATCAAGAGGGTGGAGTCGTCACTGACACTACTTGCAGTATATGTTGATGATATTGTGGTGACAGGAAATGACAACCATGAGATTGAGTCCCTCAAACAGCTCCTTCATCAAGAGTTTGAGGTGAAAGATCTGGGTACATTACGGTATTTTTTGGGTATTGAGGTTGCTAGATCTAAACAGGGGATCTTTGTCTCTCAGAGGAAATATGTTTTAGATCTCTTGGTTGAAACTGGAAAGATAGGTGTCAAACCTGCAGATACACCCATTGAACAGAACCACAAGATTAGTGCAGAGAGTGGGGAGCTGCTTGAAGACAAAGTTATGTTCCAGCAGTTAGTGGGAAAGCTCCTATATCTATGCCTCACCCGACCAGATATCAGTTATGCCGTTAGTGTTGTCAGTCAGTACATGCATTCTCCTAGAACCATGCACCTTCTAGCAGCAGAAAGAATACTAGCATACTTGAAGAGATGCCCGGGTAGAGGTATATTGTTCAAGAACAATGACCACATGAAAGTGGAAGTCTATACGGATGCCGATTGGGCTGGGAATGTTGATGACAGAAGGTCTACCTCTGGATATTGTGCTCTTGTGGAAGGTAACCTGGTTTCTTGGAGGAGTAAGAAACAGAGTGTTGTCTCCCGATCCAGTGCTGAAGCTGAGTACAGGTCAATGGCTAATGGAGTGGCAGAAAGTCTTTGGCTGAGATCACTACTTGAGTTGGTATTGAGTATGAGAAGCCCCTGATGCTGTATTGTGATAATCAAGCGGCTATTAATATAGCAAACAACCCAATGCAGCATGACAGGACTAAACATATTGAAGTTGATCGACACTTTGTACGAGAGAAGGTCTCATCACAAGAAGTGTGTCTCCCATACATCACCTCCAATATGCAACTGGCAGATATCCTCACCAAAGCTGTACCACGAAAGAAGCTAGAGGCAGATCTATCCAAGTTGGGAATGATAAACATTTATTCCCAACTTGAGGGGGAGTATAGAGAACACTGATGTGGGCCCCATAGCTACGGCCCCACTGTGTTCGTAGGGTAGAAGATGTTCTAGTCTGCCTAGGATTAGCTATTGGTCATTTAGTTGTTTCAGTTGTTATTTATTTCAGTCTTATTTTTTGCTCTATTTGTTATGTAAAGACTAAGGGCAGATCTGTCCTTTCCATGTAATGAGCATAACCTATAAATATTAATTAAAGTGGTGGCGGCAGAACATTATGCTTCTGCTCCTCCTTTCAACCCTTGTGTTCTACTGTTTCTCCTCCCTCTTCCTCTTCTTTCTTCTTATCTTCGATCCTGAAATCCATTAGGGTTCAAGACTGATAACAGTCCTGAACTTCTACTTGGATGAATATAGTTTACTTGTTACTTGGGAACATAACCAATGGTTAACAAATTTTGATTGCTCACTCAAAGTGGGAGCAGGTGACCAAATTAAATTCAAGGAAGACAATTGGAGTTCAGTTTACAGGCTTTACTTGTACTTGAATGTTTATGAGGTGGGGGATCAGGTGAAATGGAACCCTTGTTTTCAAAGACCCCTGATGGACTGAGAACTTGAGGAGTGTTCAAGGTTTCTGTTCTGATATTCAACAAGGAACTCATTGAACTAGATATACAAGACTAAAGAAGCCATTTTGTGGAGGATTACTCCATTTGTCACACCACAGGGTGTCTGGAAGGAAGGGGAAAAAAGGATAATGCTTGAGAACGAGCCAAGACAACTTTACGGAATCTGCAAGGATATTAGCTCTTTTGTTATAGAATGAGCTCTTGGTACGGAAAGGCTTCAAAGAAATGAGCAGAATTGATTTTGAAGAAAATGGGAGGCTCTAATATGACATTAATGAGAATGTCTGTATTTTTCTGTTTTCTTTAGCAACTTTTCTCATTTAAAAGATCCCAATATCATCTTTTTGCATACTTACATAAAACAAAGTCCAGGTTTATCAAAAAGTTATTTCAGATGCAACTATTTTTTGAGTCATATACCTGCAAATATGATTTGACACAAAAGCATTTAAAGAGATAAGTACCTGGATGTATCTGTTGGGGCCATAACAATTGCAATTGCTTCTGGTAGCATTATCTGATAAACAAACCACACAAAAACCCCTCAATAAAGGACTACAATAGAAACAGAAACCAAATAGAATTCAATAAATCTATGTCATTCAAAGATGTAAGGTTATAACTTAATGAAGAAAAATATTATCATTGACTGGAAAATTATAATGATTATTGGAGGAAAATAGTTAATAAGACAAAAAGGTCCTCTATCATCAATTTGTTTATGATACCAGATAGGAGGAAAAGCAGTGCTCTTAAAACTAGGCAGATGGTTTTGGGCATTTTGGCCTTTATCATGCCCCAAATTTAGCATTATTACTACCTTATTCTGTGAAGCACAAATTCCCTGAATGGAAAACAGTAAGAATTGACCACTAAAAGCCAAATATTCTTGTAAGAGGAAGCAGGGTCAACTGAGCCTGCCACCAACTTGAAGAAAAAGATTTGATAGAGAATTAACCATTAGAAGATGGCCACCAAATTCTCTTGTCAGGGACTAGGGTAGTAGGAAAGACAAAGGAGAGAGCTCTATGAAAACTGAAAGTAAAAGAAAGACCATGATCTCCTCTAGAAACAACCAAGGAGATGGTGGCCTCCTTATTCAAGGTAAGCCTAAAAAGCAGGGGATGAGAGGAACAAAGAGATTGTTGTCCAAGCCAGAGATCAATCCAGAATTTAATTCGGTTGCCATTACCTAGACCATAGAGCAAGAAGGGGGAGAAGAATTCAAAATAAGAAAACAAGACCTTTCCAAGAACTGAAGGAAGAAGCTCCAGAAGGAGACAAGTTTCTATCACACCCATTCCTATTTCTTCCACATTTGCTCCAAACAACTAAGGCCCAAAAACAGTTTTGCTCCAAGAGGAATCTCAACAACCACTTATCCAAGAAAGCAATGTTTCTCTTCAAAAGACGACCCAACCCTAGACCCCTCCTCTGGTTTAGGTTTACACACCACCTTCCAGTTAACCAAATGATCTCTCCTTTCACCTCCACCATCCCACAGAAAATCTCTCTGCATTCTTTCAATTTGATTTCTCACCCAAGTTGGAATCTTAAAAACTGATAAGTAAGGCATTTAAGTTGGAGTGAGTTGCCTTAATGAGAGTGAGCCTGCCTCATTTAGAAAGATCATTTCTCTTCCAAGTATCAAGTCTTCTTTTGTAGCATTCAATGACTGGATTCCAAAAATTGGTTGTTCCAGGGTTACCTCCTAGAGGCAATCCCAAGTAATTTAAAGGCCAGTTCCCAACTTTGCAGTCAAACCCCCCCCCTCCTTAACTCCTCTAAGCATTTCAAAATCCTTCTCAAACTTTCAAGGTAACCATTGTTGGACTCAAGGAAGATGATTGTGTCATCTGCATATTGTAAATGGGATACATGGATTTCCTCTCTTCCAAATTTAACGCCCTGAATAAGGTGATTGTTAATCGCTTTCTCCATGAAAGCATCCAAAATGTCTGCTACCATAGTGAAAAGCAAAGAGAGGGGGCACCCTTGTCTAATTCCTGCAAATGCCTTCAAAAAACCATGGAAAACCCCATTGTTGAGGACAAAAACCAAGCCGATTGAATGCAACCTTGAATCCAAGGTTCAAATTCCGAAACAGCACAGGGCTGTATCGATACTTCAACCTTGTGGCCACCTATGTTTTTTAGTTTTTTTTTTTTCAAAAATTAGATCAGGGGAGTAGGTCTTGGGCCTGTCTAGCCCCTGAAATAGGTCAAAACCCCAACACATAAGTATATTGTGTATCAGTGACCCAACAATACGACATGCATCAGCCAATACGACCTGATACATGACTAAATTTTGAACCTTGCATCATTTTATAATACTACTATTTATTGAATTTGCCATAAATATTGTTGTTATGTTATTATTTTATTAGTGTTTGTATTTGTATTAGCATTAGCATTTGCATTTGCATATCTGTATCTGTGTTTGTATTTCATAATTTCTCCTCATTATTTTATTACTTTATTAATATTATTATTTTATTATTTTCTTACTAGTATCTTATTATTATTACTACTTTGATACTATTTTATTATTATTGTATTATAAAATGTTAATAAAGTATAATAAGAGTGTTGCTAATAATAAAGCATGAACAAAGTTTTCCCACCTTTGCATGGTGAAATGTCCATTGATATCAAAATTGCTAACCATGACTAGGATCCCAATCTTGGTTGTGAGGAGAATAGAGAAAATAATGAGAGATCTTCCTTGGAGAACCTAGGGAGTCCAAAAATATTCATGTTATCAATTGGGGCATGGTGTATGATAGCGAAGAAGGGTGGATTAGTGATTGGTAGGTTGATGCAAACATATCGTGTCTGCTAGGTAAATAGCTTTGGAGATTCCAATTTGATTACGACAATCTAATAGCACAAAGTAATTGGCAGTATTGTTGAGCTTCTAATAGGATGCTACGGTAGCTACTAGATCAACTCATGCCTCTCCTTGGAAAGCCAGTTCATCTTTGCTTATTTTCATTAAATATATTTGATATGGTGTTTGTTTTGGTAAGAAAATCAAATTTTGGTAAGAACTTTGGTGGAGAGACAGACCTCTGAATGATCAATACCCCTTCATTTACTCCACTTCGTTGTATAAGAACAAACCTATCTCCCAGTTGGTTTCTTTTTTGACACATGTCTATTGTAGGATCTAGAGTTAAGGAGAGGCCTAAGGAATTTTGAATAAACACACTTTTTAGACCTCGTTAATCTTTTAGAATGGAGTTTTCCTTGATACCTCAAAGATAGATTCTTGTATTTGGACTCTTTCCATTTTGGGTTCATTCTCTTGTGCCTCCTCTTTGAAGTCCTTGAACATTCATTTTAGTCTTTAATGGCTTTTCTGATTAGATCTATTTGGTCTAATCACAGTAACTATTCTCTCCTAAAACAAGTCTAATCAACATTATGCTACCCTCTGTTCTCTCAAGATATAGAATTTCATTCTTTTATTTCTCTATCTACTAATATCCCTGCCCCGGTTATATCAATGGTTTCTCTTGAGAGGCGTCATTTACACCCATCAACTGCCTTTTCTTGTTCTGCCATTTCATCTAATCCCTAATAAGCACTATTCTGTTGACTGTCATTCTTCATTAATTTTTTTACCAATAACAATGAACTTCTATTAATAAGGAATTAGATAATCAGAGTTACAAAGGAGGGAGATAAATAGTCTTAACTCCCAACTACCCAAGGTACACTCTGACCATGAAGCAATTACAATTACAATTACAAAACAGCCCAGAACATAGTATTCCTGTTTACCCCTTGTTTAGCTAAACCACCTGCCAATGCATTTGCAATTCTCTTTGTCCATGTACAATGTATTTCCATGTCCTTGGTGAGCCACTTGAATTTCCTCTTTTCATTGCTGTATCTCCAGAGCATAGAACTGTCCTCTGTTAGCCAATTCACCACAATTTCAGAATCACCTTCTATAATCAGCTTTTTAATATTCAGTTCTTTGGCCCTTTGTATCCCTTCAATAGCTCCTAGAATCTCAGCCCTCAAAGAGTCTCCTACCCCAATCGGACCAGAGTACATAGCCATCAAATTTCCTGCTTCATCCCTTATTACTCCCCCTATTCCAGAAGGCCCTGGATTGCCTATGCTTCTACCATCGAAATTCAGTTTGGTGAACCCATGAGGTGGAGGTGTCCAGCAAAAGTTAATGTTCTTCCTGCTTGAGCCTGTTTCTGCAATCTCCTTCCAGCTCTTTATCATCCCATCAACTGAGAACACTTTAAACAATTCCAATGTTCTCAGCCAAAGTATCATCCTGAGATGGATTGTCTCAAGGATTTCATCCATACTTCTCTCCTTATCAGAGAATATCCTTGAGTTTCTCTCCTCCCAAACAGTCCAACATATCGCAGCCCTACCACATCTCCACATGATCTTGGCCCTTTTGGTTGGCCAGTTGGGCATGGAAGTAAATAAGCTTTGCACATACAAAGGAGGAGTCCACCTGCACCCAAACAAAGAAGTAAACCATTCCCAAAAAACCTTAACAAACTGACAAGAAATTAGTAAATGGTATCTAGACTCACCATCAGATTTACAGAAAACACACCAGTGAGGAGACAAACAACTGTTGAGTCTTTTTCTTTGGAGTAGATCCCCTGTATTAACTCTTTCCAAAAAGGCTTCCCAATAGAAGCTCCCAACCTTTGGAGGTATAGGTCGACATCCTACATTTTTTATAGGAAAAGACAATCCAACCAGAGGAGAGGGTAACAGTGCTCTAAAGAAGGAGGCACAAGTGTAAGAACCCGAGGGAGTGACTGTCCATATTCTGCTATCTAGCTTTACTGGCTCAATGAAAACCCCTTCAAGAATGGAAAGTAAGGCTAAAGTACAGGCTAACTCTGTGTCCCTGACATCTCTTCTCAAACTCAAATTCCATCCAAACCCAGAAGGTGAATTAGAAAGAACAAGAAAAGAGGAAACTGGTTCATTTTTAAAGGTAGAGATAGCATAAAGGCTTGGAAATTGATCTTTCAATGAGGAGTTCTCAACCCAAACATGTTCCGAAAATTTAATGAGGCTACCTGAGTGCAAATCATTCCTGATCCATGGAGAAAACAAGGGAAAAATGGCTTGAATAGCTTTCCAAGGAGAAGCTGTTGTGGCCCTAGCTAGAATCCCAAAATCCCATCCATTGTCTGCCAGCCCATGTATACTTCCCACTATCTTAACCCACAATTTTTCTTTCTCCACCGAGAACATCCACAACCATTTCCCTAGTAATGTTAAGTTCCTAGTTCTAATGTTCCCAATCCCCAAACTTCCCTCCTTTTTGTCCCTACATACTATCTCCCACCTAACCCTATGATCCTTCTTCTCCTCCCCCGGCTCCCAAAGAAAGTCTCTCATTAGTTTTTCCAGTCTACTAGCCACCTTAGCCAAAATCTTAAAAACTGACAAAAAATAAACAGGGAGGTTAGCTAGAGTAGACCTTATAAAAGTGATTCTCCCTCCAAGAGACAAATAGTTTTTCTTCCAGTTAGTGAGTCTCTTTTCAAATCTCTCCACAACAGGAGCCCAAAAATCATCCTTCTGAGGATTATCCCCCAAAGGTAGACCAAGGTAATTTAATGGCCAATTAGAGACTACACATCCCAGCATGTCTACATACCAATCTCCCCTTCCCCCAGATTGACTCCAACTATATAATTTTTCTCAAAGTTCACCCTCAGGTTTGACACCTACTCAAAAAGTTGTATAGTGAGCTTCAAGTTCCTAATCCAATTGATATCCCCTCCTTCACAAAACAAAATTGTGTCATCTGCAAATTATAGGTGTGTAAGCGGTATACCATCTCTTCCAACTCTCCACCCTCTTATTATGTCACCACTAACTTCATACTCTTATCTCTCATCATTCCAGGTCTCTGGACAAATCCTTGCCTCTTGTGCTAATTTAAGAAAGAAAAAAAAAAGTCTCTTGGACTAATATCTCATTTCTCTACCCATGCTAATCCAAAAGGATGCTATGGCTCCAATGAATATGGAATTCTATGGAACTGGATGGGCTGGAGACAATCATGCACGCTGAGTTGGACGACCTATCGCGAGTGAATATGCCAGTATTCCATACACATGGGGCCCACACCTTATGCGTAGGAACACTGGTGTGTCCAACTCATGATAGGTTTCCCATCCCGCTTTGCATGATTTTGTCTCCAGCCAATCCAGACTCAAATTATATTGCCTTCACTCTTTTATCACATATTTAAATGAAATTTAAGCCAAAAAAATTATATGGAAGATCATATAGTAAGGATTTGTATGTGCGCTTTCTTGTACCCAAATCTAAAGCACAAACACAGGTCAATAAAAGAAGTAAAAAACATGTACTTTAATGTTAATTGTTCCTATCAAATCACATTTAAGCATAGAATAGATTTGCTAAGATCTTATAAAAAACTGGGTATGTCCTCATTGAAAAGACAGAAGGCACCCCTGTTTATAACCTAGAAGTCAATCTTTTGTTTAATGTGTACATCTTGACCAATAATTAGGAGCACTTCAATCACTCCCCCCTTCCTGAAAAAGAAAAAGAAACCTCCAGAACTTATTAAAAAACAGGCAGACAACTCGTTTGATCAGAGAAAAACTGGAGTGGTTAATACAGACAAGCAAAATAGATAGACTAGAAGTTAACAGTTAACTACATGCAGGAGTTCTTAGAGTTTTACTTTTTACCTGATATGAGTAATGTGTGTGAAGATCAATTGATGACATGAAGCAAGTTTGTGATGGATGTGTCTGAAAATCAAAGGCAGAATCTAATCAGGAATGGAGTCCAAGGATATCTTAGCTGCCTTGAGTAAAATACCACAAAAATGTAAGACATCATAAAAAGTAGCATGGTTTCCATCAAATTTGCAGATCCAAACTGAACTTGCAGTTCAGGTATGAACCTTAAAGAACAAAAGCCTCATTTCTGAGCTAATTTTCCCTGTAGTATTCTTTGTTAAGAAGGTTACTACAAATCCAACAATTAAAGGGCCTCAGTATACTTTACAAGCTTTATAGGTACACCTAATTTAAAATTTTAAAGCATGTAGTATAAATGCTGCTAACGCCTGACTAAACATTGTAGGATTATCATCTAAAGGAAACTAGAATGTGAGATTAACCACATACTTCTTTAGCTTAAAATGCTTGTATGTCATTTGTTCATTTGATGATGAAAAATATGGCAAACTCAATTGTTGTGAAATATCCCCTAAAGTGGAACGTAAGAGTCTTTTAGGACAAATCCAAATTATGCAAAGCCCTGTGAAGAAGCTATTAAATCATATATAGAAGTTTGATGTATTGTCTCTAAGAGAATTTCTGATGAAGACAGGGATTTATTGGAGCTAAAATTAGAGAAAGCAGGCATCATAAACAGTATAAAGTTGAAAATGGCACATTGAGTAAAAACATTAGACGCTTTTAAAGCCTTCTAAAATAGATGATATCATGACATCATGGGAAGCAGTGACAAAGTCCACAATTGTGAAAGACATAGTTGTGTTGAAGTGGAAACCCATCTCACAAGATGAAACTAAATTTTGATGGAAGCTCTTTAGGAAATCCTGGACCCTCAGGAACTGGGGGAGTATTTAGAAATGAAGGTGTGGTGGTAGCAATATATTCAGGACTGATGGGGACCCTTTGAAAGCTGAGGTTCTTTCTCTCTTACAAGAGCTGAAATTAGCTAAACAGCTTGGGATGAAGCAGGTGGAGGTTGAGGGGTACTCAAAACTAGTTATCTCTCAGATGATCTGCAACAATCCGGGTGCTTGGATATTCAGACACTTTTAGGGAGATGAGAAGGTTGGCTATAGAGGTGGAAGCATCTTTCAGATGGGTGAAAAGAATGGCAAATGGATTAACTGATGTCCTAGAAAAGCAAGGGATTTATAGGGAACAGTTTTTGGGGCAGAATTGTAAAGGGTTGGATATAAATTAATATGTTTCTGAATTAATGTCCAAGCATCATATGTAATGATTTAAATTCACATTTAATGAAAATTTCTGTTGCTGATCAAAAAAAAATTGAGGAAGCATAGGTGCTATAGGCTCTCGAAGAATTGAAGGGAGACAAGGCTCCAGGTCCGGACAGATTTCCCTTGGCCCTCTACAATAAAGTGTTGGCACTTCCTTAAGAATGATTTCATGATGATGCCACAGGAGTTCCATGACCAGTCCGAGATAGCTGTGGAAGAAAAGTCCATTTTCATTTCTCTAATCATGAAGCTTCAAGGGGCTGTGGCACTAAAGGATTACAGGCTAATAGGTTCAATTGAAAGCTCTTACAAGCTATTAGCCAAGCTATCAGCTAACAGGCTAAAGAGAGGTGCTAGGAAAGATAATTTCTCTGTTGCAATGAGCATTCATTACTGCACATCAGATTTTGGATGGCTCCTTGCTAGAAAATGAGCTTATTGATTCTAGAAGGAAACAAGGTGAGCCAGGAGTAATTTGTAAGTTGGACATGGAAAAAGATTATGACCATGCCAATGGAGCTTCTATGACCATGTGTTGCAAAAGAATGGGTTCTGGCATTAGGTGGAGATGGATTCAAGCACGTATCTCAGCAGCTAGATTTTCAGTGTTAGTGAATGACAACTCTAGAGGGTTCTTTGAAGGAGGGAGGGAGCTTCAGCGAGGTGACCCCCTCTCACCTTGCAAGGAGCTTTTCGTGCTTGAGGCACAAGGTGCAAGGAAAGGTGTTCATTTTTGAAACAAGGCACAAAATTTTGTTAATTTTTCAAAAATGCAAAAAAAAACAAAAAAAAATAAAAAGAATATTAATTAAAAACGCTCAATTAAATTTTGAACTAAATGTTCTTAGCTCAAATTAAAATCTATAAACATAACATATAAATCATACTTTAGCACTCAACAATTCAAGCATGTGAAGCTTTTGATTTTTTTTATTTATTTCTCAATCGCATTACTTCAAATAGCTAATGTGATGTTAGACATCTTGCATTCCTAATTCTATGAGCCACCTTTGTACCGAACCCCTTGCAAGTTGCGACAAACCTAAACAAGCCCATGCTAGGGTCTTAAGTACTTAATCCGTGCAAAAAAGATTGGTTTTGCAATCTTAATATAGTCCCTTATCTTTTAAAAAAATGCCTTGCATTAAGAAGGATAGCGAATAACATAGAAGAAAGGGGATCATACTCCACTCTGGCTTGCTCACTTTGCTTGCTCAGCAGTGCTCCAACAACCCCTTTTTTAAACACATTTTTAAAAGGACATTTTTTGGTAAGTATCATTTAGAATCCTAATACAAGCTGCATCAGGTATTAAAAGAGAGGAATCTGATTCACCAAGTATAAGATCACAGTATTCATCAAAAAAAAAGTATAAGATCACAGTATCTAAGTATAAAAATAAAACAAAATAATTGAATAGGTGGTAATAGTAATCAAAAGGAACTTGAACTTACATGAATCCACCCAAGAGGGAAAAGGGAGAGTTTGTCTTGAATATCAAAAATTTCTTCTTCATTCACTGTCTGGCACTGAACAATAGCAATGTGCTAAAAGCAGTAAGTGCCTAATAGTATAAGCATACTGCTAACAGAGTAGCAATACATGTAAATGTTGATCAAGTGAAATCATAAGATTACAGTCAAACCAAAAAACCAAATGCTGGTCATTCCCATTTATGAAGTAAGATATATAAAGTGGAAACTGTATTTCAGTTCAAACTGGGATTTTTTACTAGTAACAGAAACATTAATATTTTATGAAAAAAATGGTTGCACAGGATGTTCCATGCACCCCTCTTAATAATTTAAGCTAGCAACTTTTACATAACCCTTGCACAAGCATTCCTTCTTACACAACTCTCCAGGAGAATGACCTCCTAGTTCCCCTCTAGTAACCCGCTATCTAGCTAGAGCATCCACTAAATCATTAGCTGATCTTCTACCCAAAAAAGTTGCTCTCAACTCCTCTAATTAATTGCCAAATTTCTCTAACTTTATGCCTGTAAACCCATGAGCCCCTGTTTTTGTTTGAACCAGCTCATCATTCTCCTGAATCCCCTTTCTTTTTACATGGTTGGAAAACCAGGATATTGAAGGATGTGGGACAAGTAGGCCGATCTATGAAGAACATAGGATGTATGACAATACTGATCCAGAAACCATATTCTGCATGGCTAGAAAGGTCAATGCACCACTTGGTGACTAACTTTAATATAATACAACCCCACATATAGACTTTTCAAATGCTGAATTCACAGACTTAAAAGACGGAAGTTGCATGATGGAAGACGAGAGGTTCGCGGAGGCAGCAAAGTGGAAGTGAGCATTGAAGGTGGAAGCAAAAGAATTCCTGTTTGAAGAAATCCGAATCAGAAGGCCGATGATTTTGAAGATTAGAGAAGCAAAGAAGGCTGCGGTACTGATTGAAGTACTTAAAGCTGTTGAATGGGTTAGAGACTTTGTGTTTAAAGCGAGCTCAAAAGGCAAGCAATCCAACTGGAAAGAGCTCAGTACGGAAGGAGGGAGAAATCATGGTTTCAAATGTCGCTAATGTCACCCAACATATGTTGATGTCGAGGCTCACTGACATAAAAGTGGATGGTAATATAAAAATTACATTATTTCGGAAATGTCGACCAAATCGGTCCAAATAACCAAAATAATACAGTTTTTCATGTCAACTAATGTACATTAAAAATATAATATATTAGTATATTATATTAATACAATACAGTATATTAATATAGATTATTCCATTAGTAATTTCTATTTAGTATTTCAAATAAAATACTTATAAAAAGAATTAATAAAATATAAAAACAAAAGAATAAATTAATTACTTTATAATATAATACATAAAATATTTTTCAAGTAATAAAATATTAACTAGTTAGTATTTTTTAAAATATTTATTAAAATCAGAAAATGTTTATTAAATTTTATAATAAACCATATTCTACATTTAATATTAAAAAATCAGAATAAATTTAATAAATTTTATACTGAATCATAATTTATTATAAATTTAGTATTAAAAATCATAATAAATTCATTAAGTTTTAATAAGAAATCAGAATTTATCATAATCTTAATACTACAAAAAGAAGAATCAGTTTATTAAATTTATAATAAAACATAATGTATTATAACTTTAATATTTAAAAATCAGAATAAATGTATTTCTATTTACTAGTGTGAAATAAATATATTAGAATTTATAATAAATCAGAATTAAAAATAAGAAAAGAAAATATCAAATAACCTTGTAAAAACATCAAAATGCATATAAATCAGTAAATCGTCATTTACTAATTTGTTATTGATCTTGGTTTCTGTAGAGAAGATGGGCCGAATGGCCCATAGGTTGTTTATTCTTTCTTGTTATTTATGTTTCTTTTCTGTAATGGGCCTTATTCTGGGCCCATCCTGTCAATATTAAGTTCTTTGTAAACTCTTGCCCAACTAAGGGCCTCCTTGTAATTATTCAAATCTATCTAATAAAACAGTGTTAGGGTGCTGAGAGAGAGTATGTTCGAAACCCTCTTCTCAGACCCCCGTTGCCAAACTCTCAGCTCTCTTCTCTTCAGTTTTCTTCATGGCATCAGAGCATACCTGAACTTCAATATCCTAGGGCTAGAAGCTTAACTCGTGTTGCCTAATTCTTGGAGGTCATTGGAAATGCCCAAGACTCTAATCTCTTGGAGAAGTGGTTCGGTGGCCAGGAAGAATCAGAGAAAAGAAAAAGGGGAAGAGGAACAGCTTGGTTTTGTTTAAAGCTCGAAACTGTAAGTTGTGCTCAGATTTCTGGGTTCAGTTTTCTTCTGGTTGTTCTGTATTGCTTTCGAATGTGTTTGGACTGTTGAAGTGTCCGAAAAACTTTGGTTGTTCTATACTACCTTCGGCTGCCATTGAATCTAGTTTAACCCAGAAATTTCTGTGCTGTTTTTCACTCCTTATTGGATTGTCAAACTGCCGAAACATCCTTGTAACAAGGCTGTGGATTGTTACTTATACTTGGCTGTTTTTGGGGGGCTATACAAACTGTTCTTGAGGCCTTTTTTTTCTTTTTGACAGTGGGGTTGTCTCCATTGCCCACACTGTGTTTGTAAAAAGGGCTATTTCAGCAATACCAAGTGGCATTTACTTTGAAGTCCAGATTTGAAAAGGGTACTTCGGCTGAGTGCCTAGAAGTTTCTATTTACTTCTTGAAGGCTGAACTCAGTGTATTGCCCTCTTGTGGTCGGCTGAACTCTATTATTGCTTGCCCTTATTCAATATACTTGTAGAAATCATCTGAAATCATATTTGGAGTGTTTACATGTACTCCTCAAACTTTGAAAACAAAAGTGGTGCTGAATATGGACTGGTTCAAGGGACTCCAATTGATTCCTTGTAGACTGTGACCACACTTAAACTAGATGAAACTAATTATCTGGCATGGTCACAATCAGTAAAGATTCATGTATGTAGTAGAGGAAAGTGGGGGTTCATTTCCGGGAGTAAGAAATCTCCCCCAGAAGATGATCCATCCTACGAGAAGTGGATGCAAGAAAATTACACCGTCATTGGGTAGCTTGTGAACTCAATGCAGCCACAAATCAGTCAACACTACCTATAGATGAATTCAGCAAAAGAAATTTGGGAGAGTGTTGCAGAAACCTATTCCCAAAAACTCAATGTGGCCCGGGCATATAAATTGAGAAGTGATGTAAAGAATTTAAGGCAAGGAGAAAAACCTCTTGTTGTATATTTCTCAACCCTGAAGTCCCTATGGCAAGAGATTGACCTAATAGAAGTTGTAACGTGGGACACCACCAATGATGCAGAGACCTACAAAAAATTGGTTGAAAGGAACAGGGTTTTTGAGTTCTTAACTGGACTAAACCCAGAATATGATATCACAAAACAGAATATTCTTTCCAAGGAGTGTGTCTCTTTGTCACAAGCTTATTCATTGGTGAGTAGTGAAGAGAGCAGAAGGGCTGTCCAGGTTCAAGGGGTTGATATTAATGATCACTTTGCCAATAATGGGGATTAAACCTAAAGGGAATGCTAAAACTTCTAGTGGGACAGGAAAGAAATAAGTTATATGTGAGTACTGCAAGAAGCCGAAGCACATCAAAGACAAGTGCTGGAAATTACATCCTAATCTTGTTCTCATTCGGTTTCAAAAAAAACATGATAGTAAAAGATTAGAAAGTGCAAATGTAGTTGTTGGGCCAGATAGTGAAGAGATGTCTACTTTTGCACAGTTGGCAGCCATATGAGCAGAATATGAAAAGTTTGGGAAGATGATCAGTCAACTGAGTGATGTGACCTCTCCTTCCAACCCTTCAAGAAATTCTACTGCTTCAGCGTTTGCTCATTCAGGTATAAGGGCTTCTGCCAATCATGCTACCACTTCAAGTAATCTCAAGATCCCTTGGATTATTGACTCAGATGTTTTTGACCATATAACCAATCTTTCTACCTTGTTTGTTTCATATGACTTACTTCCTAGACGTGATAAAATCACTTTAGCTGATGGTTCACTTGCCCCTATCTCTGGTAAGGGAACCATCAAGGCTACGGATTCCTTGTTCTTACCTTCTGCCCTCCATGTACCTAAACTAAATACAAATCTGTTGTCTGTGAGTAATTTAACCAAGTCACTAAACTGTTGTCTAACCTTTTTTCCTTCCTATTGTGTTTTTCAGGATCTGGAGTCTCAGAAGGCGATTGGGAGTGGCCATGAGGCGAACGGAATATACCTGCTTGATACTCCGGGACAATGCACTGATCATCTTGGGAATGTTGCTCTCGGATCTGTCTCTTCAGAGTCTGTTAGTCGGATTATGTTGTGTCGTTGTCGTTTTGGTCATCTGTCTTTTTCTGCCTTGAGTCATCTTTTCCCTGAACTATTTAAGGGAATTAGTTTGTCCAGTCTTCATTGTGAGTCTTGTGAATTGTCAAAGCATTGTAGAAACAATTATCCTTTGAGCAATAAAAGATCTTCGGTTCCTTTTAATATTGTGCATTCTTATGTGTAGGGACCTTACCACTTACCCTCCATGGGTGGCTACAAATATTTTATCCTGTTTATTGATGACTTTTCTCGGTTCACTTGGATATTCCTGATGAAATCCCGTGATGAAGTTCCAAGACTTGTAAAACAATTCCATGAATTTGTTCTAACCCAATTTGATACCAGGATTAAAATCTTTAGATCGGACAATGCAAAAGAATACTTTGAGAAAAACCTATCCTGCTATCTTTCTGACATGGGGGTTATTCATCAAAGCTCATGTGCTAGGACCCCAGAACAGAATGGGGGTTGCTGAGAGGAAAAACAGGCATATTGTTGAAATTGCAAGAAGTATCTTATTTGCCTCACATGTTCCTACCAGGTTTTGGGGTGACGCTGTTCTTACTGCTTCCTACCTAATAAACCGCATGCCATCCAGGGTTTTGGGGTTTAAGTCTCCCTTCACTCTTCTTCATCCGGACAAGGACCTTTTTCCTGTTCCTATTCGTGTCTTTGGATGCACCTGTTACGTACATGTTCCAAGTGTCCAAAGGCATAAATTTGAACCCAAAGTTCAAAAGTGTATCTTCCTTGGTTATTCCCCCACACAAAAGGGTTATTGTTGTTTTGATCCAAAGTCTGGCAATCAATATGTCTCAATGGATGTCACCTTTGATGAGCTTTCCCCCTTTTATGGTTCCTCTCCAGAAGGACATTGTCCACAGGGGGAGGATTTGTCACAGGTATTTGCTCTTCCTCTTCCTGTCCCTGTTGAGTCTCTTGATGTGTCTGCCTCTCCTTCAAATGTATCAAGGGTGGACCAGTCGTTCCATTCTCCTTGTCCCAGTACTCTACCTCCTCGTCCTATCCTCAATCCCAAGGTGTATCAAAGGCAAAGATCCAGAAATGTGCAGGTTGTTTCTCCTACAACACATGAGCCTCATACACTTCCAATCACAGAAGAGACAACAGGTACTGTTTCAGCACTTTTGGATTCATCCTTCCCTGACCTTAATATTCCCATTGTTGTTAGAAAATGAAAACGGAAGTGCAGTGCACACTGCATTTCCAAGCACCTTTCTTACAGTTTGGTTTCACCTTCATACTTTGCCTATCTCTCTTCTATTGCTTCTCATCCTATTCCCAGGTCTGTGTCAGAAGCTCTTAAGATTCCAGAATGGAGGGATGCTATGAGATCTGAAATCGATGCCCTACACAAGAATGACACATGGGAAGTGGTGGATTTGCCTTAAGGGAAGGATCCTGTTGGTTGCAAGTGGGTCTTTACTATCAAATACCGAGTTGATGGCACCATTGAAAGGTACAAGGCCAGGCTAGTTGCAAAAGGCTATACACAGACATATGGGATTGATTATTAGAGACTTTTGCACCTGTTGCCAAGATGACATCTGTGAGGGTTCTTCTATCTTTAGCTGCTCACTTTGACTGGCCCCTTTATCAATTGGATGTGAAGAATGCATTTCTGAATGGTGAATTGCATGAGGAGGTTTACATGTCTCTTCCTCCAGGGATGTATGGAACTGATATGAAAGGGAAGGTATGCAGGCTAAAGAAATCTCTTTATGGACTAAAACAGTCCCCTAGAGCATGGTTTGAGAGATTTAGAACAGCACTTGTTAATTTTGGTTATGTGCAGACAAAGTCCGATCATACTCTTTTTGTGAAGAGGAGTGGACCTCTAGTAGTATACCTCATTGTATATGTAGATGATATTGTAGTGACTGGTAATGATGCTTCGGGAATTCATGATCTAAAATCTTTTCTCCATACAGAGTTTGAGATTAAAGATTTTGGGGAATTGAGATACTTTCTTGGCATAGAAGTGGCTCGATCCAAGGGTGGGATTCTTATCCCCCAAAGGAAGTATGTTCTTGACTTGCTCTCTGAAACTGGAAAGATGGGTGCTAGACCAGTTGCTACTCCTATTGATATGAGTCATAAACTCTCGGCCTCAGAAGGGACATTGTTAGAAGACAAAGGAATCTTTCAGAGACTTCTTGGGAAACTTTTGTACCTATGCATGACTCGGCCAGATATTGCATATGCAGTCAGTTGCATTAGCTAATTCATGCATGCTCCCCGAGACACTCATATGGCAGTTGTAGAGAGAATCCTATGTTATTTGAAGGGTTCCCCAGGAAAGGGTATTCTGTTTGCCAAGCATGGTCATATGAAACTTGAAGCCTACACCGATGCTGACTGGGCCGGGAACATTGATGATAGAAGATCTACCTCTGGGTATTGCAGCTTGGTAGCTGGTAATGTTGTTTCTTGGAGAAGCAAGAAACAATCAGTTGTTGCTCGGTCTTCTGCTGAAGCAGAATACAGGGCCATGGCACATGGGGTTTCTGAATTATTATGGCTAAAATCTTTGATGGAAGAACTTGGAGTTGAATATAACAAGCCAATGATGTTGTATTGTGATAATCAGGCTGCCATCAACATTGCTCACAACCTAGTGCAACATGATAGAACCAAGCATATTGAAGTCGATCGACACTTCAATAGGGAAAGGGTCTCTTCGGGTGAAGTGTGTCTTCCTTTCATCACATCTGAAGGACAGTTGGCAGATTTTCTCACCAAAGGCATTCCCAAGGCAAAACTTCAGCATGATACCAACAAGCTTGGCATGATTGACATCTATGCTCAGCTTGAGGGGGAGTGTAGAGAAGATGGGCCGAATGGCCCATAGGTTGTTTATTCTTTCTTGTTATTTATGTCTATTTTCTGTAATGGGCCTTATTCTGGGCCCATCCTGTCAATATTAAGTTCTTTGTAAACTCTTGCCCAACTAAGGGCCTCCTTGTAATTATTCAAATATATCTAATAAAACAGTGTTAGGGTGCTGAGAGACAGTATGTTCGAAACCCTCTTCTCAGACCCTCATTGCCGAACTCTCAGCTCTCTTCTCTTCAGTTTTCTTCAGTTTCTTAGCTTTATATAATGGTTGGGAATAAGATAATAGTCTAGAAATATGTATTAATGCTTCTTTTATCATTTTACAAAATATCTTGGAATATTTCCACAATGTCTCTAATTTTTACAATATTTTCCCTCAACATTTCCGACATATGTCCTATATTTTGGTAAGCGACATTTCCATTGACATCGACATTTTAAACCTTGGGAGAAAGTGCATGATAGAATGTACAAAGAATACGAAAGGATCCTTTATCACACTTTATGAACACTTTGGGCAAGGAAAGAAGCAGCTGGTGTGCTTCCCGCAAGGTAGGAAGGGCAAAGGATGGCAAGAGGTTGCAAGACTACTTGGTGAATTTTTGGCTCAAGTAAAAGAAGTCCAGACTGAGAACCTAGCAGAGCTGAAAGGTTGCATTGAGAGGGAGTCTATTGAACAGGAGTTTCTAATAGATGCAAAGGCATCTGAAAAGAGCACGCTGATAACCTCTGGTGGCAGAGAGGACTGGGGGAGAAAGCATATGGTCAAGACCTCTTCTCCACCAACTAACTGGAGAAAAGTTGCAGAAATAATTCTACAGAAACTGAATTTGAAGGACCAGGTCATTATCATTCCTTTAGAAAAACAGAAGGTATTATTGGAGATGAATGTAAACGAAGACGTTGTGAACGCTTTGAACTTTTAGTTAAATGAAGTTGTTGTTACAGTTTTGAAGTGGTGTCCGCTATCAAACTCAATTAATCTTGAAGTCAAGGATAATGTTGTCATTAGATGTTTGGTTCTTCCCCTTCATCTATGGAAGGAAACCCTGTTTCAGTCAATCACCTCCATCTGTAACGCCTGGTTAGATGAGTTCTTTGGGTTCGATCTCCATTCAGTAGCATTGAAGCTTAGTGGGGTAAAACCTGACGAGATTCCAAGAAAGGTGGAGGTAGTAATCGAAGGTTACTCCTATCCAGTATGGTTGCAACATCCATCGAAGTGCAGTTATGGAAGCAGGGGAGAAGGGAGGAAGACAAAGAGACAGAAATAGCATCTTTACGTGGGGTGCAAGAGAAGGAAGTTTACACATTTTCGGCTATGCAATGGCCTCAGACTCAAAAGGCAATAGAGTCAAATGGCCAATAAGGTTTCAGAGACTTCCATTCATCTGCCATTGTTAACAAGGGCCTTAACTCTACCTTTCTCTGTCTCATCCCTAAGAAAGGGGAAGTTTTAGAAAGTTAAAGACTTTAGACCTATAAGTTTGGTTGGGAGCATTTACAAAAATTGGCGAAGGTTCTAGCCTACAGACTTAAAGAAGTCCTTGAAGATCTAATTTCCCCAAATCAGTTTGCTTTTGTAAAAGGAAGACAAATTGTAGACAGCATTCTTATTGCAAATGAGTGTGTGGAAGACAGAAAATCCTCTGGGATCCCAGGGGTCCTTGTGAAACTTGATCTTGAAAAGGTGTATGACAAAGTGGATTGGGACTGCATTCTTGACTGCTTAAGGCTAAGAGGTTTTGGGAGAAACTGGATCAGGTGGATTAAAGGTTGTATTGGCTCTCCTTGGTTTTTAATATTGATAAATTGTGATGCGAAAAGTTATTTCAAGGCTAGCAGGGGCCTAAGACAAGGTTGCCCTCTTTCCCCATTACTTCTCACTTTGGTGATGGATATATTTAATTATCTCTTTGACAAGTCAATTCTTCTCAACTTGGTGAAAGGTTTTGAAGTGGGTAGGGATAAACTTCACATCTCTCGCTTACAGTTCGCCGATGACATAATCCTATTCTTGGATGCCTCCATAACCAACATCACAAACACTAAAATGGTAATCAAATGTTTCGAGATTCTCACTAGTCTGAAAGTTAATTTCTGCAAAAGTAGTATTGTGGCTATCAACTCAGTGGAAGTGGAACTTCTAGAAAATTGCAAATCTTTATTGGGGTGCAAAGTGGAGAATCCCCCCATTACCTACGTTGGGATGCCTCTGGGAGGGAATCCAAAATCCCTCAACTTTTGGAGTCCTATGATGGAGAAATGCGAGAAGAAATTATCGACTTGGAAAAAGTGTTATCTGTCGATCTACTTTCTCTCTGTCTTCCAGATTCCGACCAAAGTCAGAAATCAGATTGAGAAGCTTCAAAGGAATTTTCTTTGGGAAGGAGATGGAGTTAAGAGAAACCATTTAGTCAGCTATAAACAAGTATGCAAACCAAAAGAAGAAGGCGGGTTGGGTATTGGACAACTTAAAGAGAAAATTTGTTCTCTCCTAGGCAAATGGCTCTAGAGATTTCCGAAAGAACCTAATGCTCTTTGGACTGCTGTCATCTCAAGTAAATATGGACGAAATACAAACAGGTGGGATTGCAATCTCCATTTGAACAGGATAAAGGCCACCAACCCTTGGAAAGGTATATGTTCCATTCATACTTCTTTCTTTCCTTTCATAAGGTATAAAGTGGGAAATGGGTTTAGAATTAAATTCTGGAAAGATCTTTGGTGGGGGGAAATCCACCTTGGAAGCCTCTATCCCTAGGCTGTTTAACCCCACCCTTGACCAAGAAGCCTTTATTTCTTCTTGCCTCCCAAACCAGTCCACCGAGAATTCTTTAAACCTCCACCTCAGAAAACCCCTAAGGGACTCGGAGATTTCTGATTTAATAGCCTTAATCCAAACCCTCAAAGATGCCTACATATCCCCCTCTCATTCAGACAACCAAATATGGACCCTCCACCCAAATGGCGAATTCTCTTCTATGTTCAGGGCTTTGACTGCTGAAGATCAGCATCCCTCTTTTCCTTACAAGAAATTGGTGCAGCCACATCCCCTCAAGAATTTGCTTCTTTGTATGGGAAGCCTGTCTCCAGAAATTTAATACTTGTGATCTCCTACAGAAAAAACTTTTGGGAAGATGCTCCATTTCTCCTCATGTTTGTATTTTATGTCTCAGTGTGGGTGAATCAGCAGATCATATTCTCCTTCATTGCAGCTTCACTCAAAGGATATGGTCCCACTTCTTGAATATGGCAGGGTACAGCTGGGTTTTTCCAAATCACATTATGGACAACTTGAATCAATGGCAAGGAATAGGGCTTAGCAAAAGGGGTAAAGTCTTTTGGCAATTAGTGCCTCATGCAGTAATGTGGGGCGCTTGGGAAGAAAGAAACATCCATATCTTTGACAATAAAAGCAGAACCTTGGAGGAGTTAATCACAGATATTACCTATCGTTGCATCCTTTGGGTGGTGAATTCAGCTCTGTTTAAAGGACTTTCAGTCAATGATATTACCAAAGATATTCACCCCTTTCTGTTTCTGCCTCATCCCCAGCAAACTCCCTTGAGGCATCCCGTTTCAGTGATGGTGTGATAACCCTTAATTTTGACGGTTGTGCCTTAAGCAATCCAGGCTTTGCAGGTTGGTGGTACAGTAAGGGATGAAAGGGACAATCTCTGCCGGACTTTTAGTGATCCAATCAGTTGGGCTGACTCCACAAAGGCTGAAGTGATGGCTGCTCTCACCGGAATCAGGATAATAAAGAATTTGGGAATTCAAAATTTGATCATTGCTGGTGATTCAGCAAATACGATAAAATGGTTGAGACAAAAAAGGGGGCCATTGGAGACAAAAAAGGGGGCCCTTGCTGGTGATTCAGCAAATACTGTCATCCAGTTTGCAAATGGATGAGGAGAGCTTCCATACGGAGCTCCTGTTTGTGGAAAGATTTTACATACACCAAAGAAGGTCCAGTCGAAGCCAGTACTACAGAGAGGGTGACAGTATCTATTGTTGAAGTAGGAAAGCCTGCTTCTCCCAATGCTAAGCTGAAATCCAACAAGGTCAGGGACCCAGTAAAGAGGCTTCAACTTCATACTCTGGAAGGAACTTGTTGGGTTACTGCCCAAATCAGGAGCTTCTTCGAGGGAATCCCTACCTCCTCAGAAAAGAAAGAAGAAGACGAATTAGGGTAACTTGACTTGATATTTCTCAGGGTCATATGAACTGAATATATACATGCACTCCTCATGTAAACATCACTATCATAGCATAACTGAAGAAAAGCAAATAGCACAACCGAATCAGCTCTAAGCTATAGTTGCCTTAGCTGACCTACATCTGATGTGGCCTGCGAGTGAATACTTGCTGGGCTGGGCGAGATGGATCTTCTGGGCCTGCCGATGTGGGTTGGGCTCTATCAGTCCCCCCCCCCTTCTCAAGATGGACCTTGTCCACAAGGTCAACATGATGAAACTGATTTTGAAGGGTTTAGTATGGCTCCCAAGTGGCATCTTTTGTAGGCAGGTTAGTCCATATGACTTTGGCTTCTTGTATGATTTTGTGTCCAGCTCTGACCCAATGAAAGTCAATGATTTTTAGGGGCTCTACCAGGAGGTGCCCATCAGTGAATCTTGGCAAGGAAGGACAGATCACATCACCATCTCCCAGACACTTCTTGAGCAGGAAAACATGAAAAACAGGGTGGAGTCTAGCAGTAGGAGGAAGTTCTAATTTGTAAGCAACAGAGCCAATCTTCTCCAGCATAGTGCAGGGTTCAAAATACCTCGGAGACAGCTTCTGCCAGGCTCATTTGGTGAGGGATGTCTAGCAATAAGGGTGTAGCTTAAGGTAGACCTTATCTCCAACATTAAAGGTGACAAGTGGTGCTTCTTATCATAGTATTTCTTCATCTGGTCTTGTGCCTTCTACAAGTTGAACCTCAAAGTTTGGATGACTTCATCACGTGAAAGGAGGTGGTCTTCAACAGCAGCCACAGCCGAAGCTCCCTTCTCATAAGGAAGGAGAGGTGGGGGTCCCTCCCGTAGAGTGCCTTTAATGGGGTCATTCCCGTGGATGAGTGAAAAGTAATGGTGTACCAATATTCCACCCATGGCAACCATTTAGTCCATTGTTTGGGCCGATCCCCTGAAAAACATCACATATATGTCTCTAGACCCTGATTAACCACCTCCGTCTGTCCATCAGTCTGGGGGTGATAACTAGTAGAAGTGTGCAGTTGTGTGCCCTGTAAGCGAAAGCATTCCCACCAAAAAATTGCTCATGAAGGTAAGATCCCGGTCTGACACAATTAATTTGGGAGTTCCATGTAATTTGGCAACATCCTGGATGAAGACTTCTGCTCCCAGTGCTGCTGTATAGGGATGGAAAAGGGCAGAGAAATGCCCATATTTGGATAGCCGATCAATTACCATTATAACCGACTTGCCATTGAAACTGGGTAAACCTGTAATAAAGTCCATGCTAATTTCTTCCCATACCTGGATGAAGACTTGCCATTGAAGCAGGGGCCATTGCTTAAGGGGCCAGCCTCTAATTCTTGACACAACTCAGCCAACTCTGGGTCTGATTGGGCTTCTATCTTGAACCAGTCGACCAGAAGGTAGGTGGGTTAGGCTGTGCTCATGGAGGAAAATTCAACAGCCCTAGATAGGGCGTCAGCTGCCTTGTTTATGGGCCCAGGCTTGTACAGAATTTCATAATCAAAGCCCAGAAGTTTAGCCAACCACTTTTTCTGTTCTAGGTTGAGGTTGGTCTGATCCAGGAGATGCTTTAAGCTCTGGTGGTCAGTTCGGATTGTGAACCGGCGACCCAGAAGGTATGGCCTCCACTTTTGGACCGCAAGAACAATTGCCATCAGATCCTTCTCATACATGGAATTGGACTGGGCCGAGCAGACAAAGCCTTGCTAAAGTAGGCTATTGGGTGGTTATCTTGCATAAGGACAGCACCGGTCCACCCCCGATGATGCATCACATTGAAGTCAGGCAGGGTCAAGGCAGGAGAAGTGACAGCCCGTTTCAGATCTTCAAATGCTTGTTGGTCTTGGAGGTCCATTCAAAGGTATCTTTATTCAATAATTTGGTGAGAGGGGAAGCTACAGAACCATAACCCCATACGAACCACCTATAGTAGCCTGTCAGTCCAAGAAAACCCATAAGACCCTTGACAGAATGGGCCTAGGAATCTCACTATAATTTCTACCTTCTCTAGGTCAACCCGTACCTGCCCACTCCCCACAATATGGCCAAGGTAATGGACCTGGGTTTGGCCGAAAATGCATTTGCTGCCCTTAGCATAGAGCTGGTGTCGACGAAGGAGTTCTAGGGTGGTGGCGAGGTGCTCTAGATGTTGGGCCCAATCTGGGCTGTATATTAGGATATCATCAAAGAAGACAAGTAGGAACTTCCTCACATAAACATCACTATCATAGCATAACTGAAGAAAAGCAAAAAGCAAAACCGAGTCGGTTCTAGGCTCTAGCTGCCTTAGCTGGCCTACATCTGACGTGCCAGCGAGTGAATACTTGCTGGGTTGGGCAAGCTAGGTCTTCTGGGCCTGCCAAGGTGGGTTGGACTCTATCAGAACTCGAATTCACCAAACATAGAAGAGCATGGAGAAGGTCCATCCTCTCACAGTCTGCTTCCTGGTTCTACCATCCAACAAAAGGCTCTAATTCCAGAAACCCTTGCCGTGCATAGTCTTGCTCCAGAAATCCACCTTGATCCTCCCAACTTAGGTATTTGTGTCAATTCTGTTTTGGTACTGATAGTTTCCCTGAGCTTGGTATAGATACAGCGGCTCCTTCACTATTTCCCAACCAGACGCTGAAAGCTTGAAGAGGACTCTTGAGGCGGGCTTGGAGGAAGAGGGGATTAGAAAGAAGAACGATGGAAAAGGAGACTGAAAGAATCTGGAAACTGATTTGGGGTGAATTCGAGACTTTAAAGAACAAGGAAATGGAAAAAGAAGAAAGGGGTAAGTCGAATCTATTTGGATAGAGGGGAAAAAAAAGGAAATATGGGTCCAAGGTGGTGAAGACTTAGAGCCAGGGATCATCCAGGAAGAAGATGGGCTGGATAAGGTAAGGGTCTATTATAGGAAAAATGAAGAGAAAAGAAAAAGAGAAGGAAGAAGAAGTCAGAAGTGGAAAGATTGAGGTCGGGATGTTGAAGGTGATATTGAGTTCAATGGAAGGGGTGAAAGGAGGAGAAAACCAAACTAGGGGAAAAAAAAGTTAACGGGATTGATTTTTGAGCAAAATTTTATGAAGATAATTAGTTGGAATGTAAGAGGGCTTGGGAGTGCGAGGAAAAGGAGAGCTATCAAAGATTTACTTAGAAGGGAAAAGCCGGACACTGTGATGATTCAAGAAACAAACTGATTGGGATGGATGGGAAATGGATAAGAAGCATTTGGGGTTCAAGGGGTGTTGGATGGTCTTTCAATCCTTCTTGCGAGGCCTCAGGGGGAATGTTGACAATGTGGAAGGACAATGTGGTTGAGTCAATGAAGGAATTGATAGGGAGACTCTCGATATCAATGAAAAAACATCAAGGGTGGTTTTATATGGGTACTCACCAAGGTTTATGGTCTAAATAGATATTGGGAAAGAAATGAAATGTGGGATGAATTCTATGCTATTAGGGGTTTATGGAATGGGTCGTGGTGTGTGGCAGAGGATTTTAATGTTGTGAGATTCTCAAATGAAACAAACAACCCCAACCAACGGGTCACCACTAGCAAAAGGAGATTCAATGATTTTATAGAGACTTGTGAGCTGAAAGAAATCCCCCTATTGCAAGCCCGACTTACTTGGTCGAATTTTTAGGAAGTACCCCAATGCTCAAAATTAGACAGATTCCTCTTTAATGAACTTTGGGAATCCCATGTAGGAAATCTGGTGTTGAGAGCTTTACCTAGAGTCACCTCGGATCACTGCCCTATTAAGTTAGGCTCAGAAACCTTTGCAAATGGCCCTACCCCATTTAGGTTTAAAAACATGTGGCTTACACATCCAGACATTGTGAGAAATGTGGAGGCTTGGTGGAAGGAGGAGTTCAGAGGAGTGGAATGGAAAGGGGTGTGATTTCACAAAAAATAATAATAAATAAATAAAGATATTGAGAGAGAGGGAGAATTAAGAAATGGAATAGAGAGCTCTTCAGAAGAGTAGATGAAACAAAAGATCACTCTCTTGTCTAAATTAGAGGAGCTAGATGAGAAAGAAGCCCAAGGGATTCTAGTTGCAAAGGAAAGAGCTTTAAGATGTAGGGTTAAGAAACAGATGGAAGAAGTGTTTTTAAGGGAAAAGATTTGTTGGAGACAAAAATCCAGATGCAAGTGGATTAAAGAAGGGGATGGTAATACAAAATTCTTTCATGCCCTAACGAATGGGAAGAGGGAAAATTATGTGGCCATCTTAGAGATAGAAGGGTAGGAGATAACCAATCAGGAGGAAATTGCTAAGATTTTTTGTGGACCATTTCAAATCAATCTTTATGAGGCCTTTGAATGAGAGAAAGAGTGTGGAGGGAATTGAATGGCCTTGTGTGGAGACTAGGTCAGCAAATTGGTTGGAAAGGGATTTTGAAGACGAGGAAATTCGGAAGGCAATCTTCTTAATGGACAAATCTAAAGCCCCCGGACTAGATGGGTTTACAATGACTTTTTACCAAGATTGTTGGGATATTGTGAAAGATGACATAGTCAAGGTCTTCAATGAATTTGCAAAAAAGCATAGAATTAGCCCAGGGGTGAATGCAGCCTTTCTAGCTCTTATACCAAAGAGAACCGATGCTAGTCATCCAAAGGACTTAAAACCAATCAGCCTAGTAACCAACATTTACAAGATCTTAGCCAAGGTTCTCTTGTTGAGATTAAAATTAGTTCTCCTAGTTGTAATCACTCAAAATCAAGGGGCTTTCATTCAAGGGAGGCAGATAGTTTATCAGATTCTAGTTGCTAGTAAATGTGTCGAGGATCTGAAAAGATCAAAAAGAAAAGGTTTTGTGTGCAAGCTAGACCTAGAGAAAGCTTATGATTTGGTAGACTGGACTTTCCTTATTGAGGTGATAAAAAACTATGGGTTCGGGGAGATGGTGCAAATGGATTTTAGGTTGTGTTAAATCTTGCCACTATTCCATTTTGGTTAATGGGATTGTTAGAGACTTCTTTCCATCTTGTCGGGGTTTGAAGCAAGGTGATCCTCTCTCACCCTTTCTTTTCACCTAGTAGTGGATGTATTTAGTAGAATGATCTTAAAGGCCAATAGGGAGACTATAATAAAAGTTTAGAAAATTGGAAGAGAGAGGGTCCCGATCACCCATCTATAGTTTGTTGATGATATTATAAATTTATAATTTTCTATGAGGGCGGAGAGCAAAATTTTGTAAGGAATTTGAAGGATCTAGTTACGAGAAGTTTGAGCTTACCTCTAATCTAAAAATCAAACTTGATAAGAGTTGCATAGCAAGAATCAATATGGAGGAAGAGGAGCTAAACTTTGTTGCAAATATTTTAGAGTGTCCCATTGCTAGTTGGCCTCTAACCTACCTAGGACTTCCTCTAGGAGCAAACCCTAAGGAGTGCAGATTATGGAACCCCACAGGGGAGAGATGTGCAAAGAAACTAGCAGCTTGGAAGAGGAATTACATATCTTTGGGAGGAAGGATTACTTTGATTAAATCCACGCTTGTCAATCTTCCAATCTATTTCCTATCAGTTTTTAGAATCCACCAAAAAGAAATAAAGAAAATTGAGGAGATTATGAGGGATTTTTTGTGGGAGCCGGGAGATGGAAGGATCATCTGGTTAAGTAGGAGGTTGTATGTAGGAATCTTCAACAAGGAGGATTAGGTATTGGTAGTGTGGATAAAAAGAATAGGGCTTTGCTAGGGAAATGGCTTTAGAGGTGGCCGATGGAAAGGGATAGATTGTGGCATGAAGTAATAGCTAGCATACATGGAAGGTTGGGAAATGGTTGGGAAGCAAGTTTATCTACCAGAGCTACTCTAGAATCGGCTTGGAAAGCAGGTCATAGAATTCTACCTCACTTTCTTTGTTTCGCCAGGTATGATGTTTGCTCTGGGACTTCTGTTAAATTCTAGGAGGATACTTGGGTTGGATCTTGTCCATTAGTGGAGCTCTTCCCCTCATACTCAGTTTGTTTGTACAAAAATGAGTGTGTCAAGATTTGTTCCTCCCCCATTACATCCCGTGGGCCTTAACTGGGACTTTGGTTTCTGTAGAGAGCTTAGGGATAACGAACTTTCTGCTTGTACGGTGACTCCTCAGCTTCTTCCTTTCCCTTTAAAGAGTTGTGGGATAGATGTTTGCTCTGGGACTTCTATTAAATTCTAGGAGGATACTTGGATTGGTTCTTGTCCATTAGTGGAGCTCTTCTCCTCATACTCAGTTTGTTTGTACAAATATGAGTGTGTCAAGATTTGTTGCTCCCCCATTACATCCCATGGGCCTTAACTGGGACTTTGGTTTCTGTAGAGGGCTTAGGGATAACGAACTTTCTGCTTGTACGGTGACTCCTCAGCTTCTCCCTTTCCCTTTAAAGAGTTGCGGGGTAGACCCATCCCACCCAGAGTAAGAGCCTTTTGTTGGGATCAGTAATTCACGGGAAGATAAATACTATCGACTTGCTACAAAAGAGGAGACCTAAGTCATGTCTTTTCCCTAATTGGTGTGACTTATGCAAATCCAATGATGAGAGTTGTCTTCATTTACTGATTTCTTGCCCCTTTGTTGCAGATATTTGGCTTTGGTTTTTTTCTTTGTTCGGATGCAGGTGAACTTTACCAACAGAGGTTAATATGTTATTTGATCCCTCCTTGTTTACTCAGCCAAAGAAGAGAGGGAGGATAATGTGGACATGTGTCAAAGCAGCCTTGATTTGGACCATCTGGGAAGAGAGGAACGCAAGAATATTCTCGAAGGAGAGAAGCAAGTAAGAAATCAGGACTTGTATGATGGTTAGGGTGATCCATTGGATCAAGACTCTAAAGGTGTTTTCCCAGTTTTCTTTTGATGATATTTGGAGGAATTAGGAAGCAGTTACTAAAGCTCCAAGATAAAGGGCAGAGTGGAGATTGTCTGGGTACCACCATTTGAAAGTTTTGTTAAACTGAACTTTGATGGGATCAGTCGAGGTAATCCAGGCCCTTCTAGAATAGGAGGGGTTTGGAGAGATGGAGAAGGTAAAATTACAGCACTTTTTTCTGGCCCGGCAGGTATGGGTGACTCCCTCAAAGTGGAACTGCTTGCTGCAATTCAAGGGGTACAGATCGTGAGCTAAACTTAACAAATGTAGTGATTGAAGGGGATTCGAAAGTGGTGGTAGAATGGGTAAAGAATCCAGAGTCTATAATCTGGTGCTACTGGAATGAAATGAAAAATTCAAATGACTAGCTAGGAATATGAATTCGAGGATTCAATGGGCGAGGAGATCAGCAAATGGGATGGTGAATGCTTTGGCTAAGCAAGGGGCGAATAGGTCTATTTTATTCAGGGTACACTTGTAATGTTTTTCTTTTTGTATGAGAGCTAGCAGCTCGTGCCTCTCTATGGGATGCTTGTAAAGATATGACATAAAGTTTATTAATAAAATTCAAGTTATTTATCAAATATATATATATATATATATATATATATATATATTATTGAATCAAATCACTTAACCTTTAAATGTGACTCAGCTGAGCCAACCAGCAATTCAAGGCAAGTCTAGATTAAAAAAAAAACTAAGAAACAATTTGCATAAAGGTTTAATGAATAATTATCAAGATAATATGTGAAATCTCAAGACCTGATAATGATTTCTATCAATACTTGAAAAAGAAGTTTTAGCATTCTGCATGAACTCAAACCTAGTAACAACTAAAGTGTAACATTATCTAACTTATAATAAGATACAATACTATAAAGCAATTTAATATCAAACTCAGGAATGCTGCTAAACTCAGTAACTAAAAAAGTAGAAGTTGGCCTCTAGATATAAGGCTATGATCAGTGATTTAAAAGGTGCGCCTAGACGCACAGGCGAGGCGCATTTTGGGGTATGCGCCTCGCCCAGGTCCTAGGTGCACCTCTTTCAAAAGGTGCGCGCCTGGTGCACCTAGGCATGCGCCTTTTTAAAATTTTGCACTTTTTGCTTTTTTCCCCGAACCCCCGACCACACCCCTCGAGGCAAGCCCGAACAAGTCTATGTTAGGGTCTGAAATTCTTGTTTCTCACATAAAAAATAATGATTTTACAACTTTCATTGCCTTTTAAGAAGATATTTTATTGCAATGAATGAATGAACAACATAAGCAAATAGGGGGTTCTCGAAGCTTCGGTGAGTGAACGAAGCGAGCGGACCGGAGCGAAGAGAACCCCCTATTTGCTTATGGTGTCCATTCATTCATTGCAATAAAATATCTTCTTAAAAGGCAATGAAAGTTGTAAAATCATTATTTTTTATGTGAGAAATAAGAATTTCAGACCCTAACATAGACTTGTTCGGGCTTGCCTCGAGGGGCGTGCTACAAAGGCAACTCATTGAATCAAGAATGCAATATGTTTTACATCACATTAACTATTTGAAGCAATGCAATTAAGGAAAAAAAGAGATTGTGGGTTTTACATGCTTGAAAATGCTTTATATGTTTGCTTTTATTTTTAAATTTTCATTCGAATACACTTTACATGTTATGCTTATGTATTTTAATTTTAGATAATAGGTTTTTTAAATCATTTATTTTAAAATTTAAATTTATATTTTATTAACATTATGTTTAATATTTTTTAAATTTTTGGCATTTTTTTGGAATTTTCTGACTTTTTTTATTTTTTAGCTTTTTTTTTGTAATTTTGAGCCTTTCTTAAAAGGATGCACGCCTCGCCTTGTGCTTCAGGCGCAAATTGGCCCTTGCGCTTTTTTGCGCCTTGCGCTTTTAAAACACTAGCTATGATGCAATTAAATGTCAACTCTCACGGCTTGTAAGTTGCAACTTTTGTGAGCACGACAAGGAACTAAAATTTCTACATTCCATTGTCTTATTTTATAATTATTACATTTTGGACCAAAACAATTGTTGTCCATTAACTCCCAACTTGGCCAACATATCCACCATACCATTTGCTCACCTTTTAATCCACTGGTAATATAGACTTCCCTTCCCTCATCAACCATCCATTGTCTTTTGTTTTCTCTATCTGCTTTAAAGTTTGTGGGACAGTGAAAAGCACAAACGCAGAAAAAGGATTTGAAGAGATATTTGCATTGATTAGGTAAAGAGAAACAATCAAACAACAACAAAAAGCTTTTCTGTCTCACCTAAGTTTGACTTAACTCTACCAGACTTCCAGTTGACAACACCCATAAGATGAGACAGGAAACACTGCATCAGGTAACAATAGATGGTTGATGGTGACATTAACGGAGAACAAAGAAGGAGCAACAATTCATAAACATTTGAACCAGTGACAAAGTTTTACTAAATGACCTCTATGCCCTTCTCTAACATGGTGAACTTTACCGACTTATTTATGAATTGACAATTCAAAGAAAATTTGTTATGATTTAGTCTTAGTCATGTTTTTTATGCTGGATGGGTTTTCACTCTTGGCCAGATTATGCATACAACTTTGAATCAACCCAGGGATTTGCTCAGTCAAAACTTGTTTTTCAACATTGTTTTTTTCTGCCAGTAAAGCAAGAAAGAATGGGTCACCAAAACCTGGTATCAGAGGAAGCCATTTCCTTTTAGCAGCATCGTAAAGCCACCAAGTTACTTTCCAAGAAGACAGAAGGCACCAACATATGCACGGCCTCAGTTCACTAAGGCATCCATTTAGCACTACCAAAAATGCTTGCAGATAATGTCTCCAACCTCTTTCTCAATTTGGATTCAGTCTGATTTAAACATCTTCAGTTTTATTAATTTAAAACTGGTTTTGCATGAATTCAGCAAACTTGAGAGGATAGGAAATTCAAAATAAATTTCAGACAGAGCCAAACTGAACTTAGTTCTGAAACAGGAGACAGACAACTCTGAATGGGTTAGTTTTACCTCTAAAGAAATGGAACAAGCTCTTACCGAATCTGAAGTTGACTCTTGCTTTGGAATTATTAGTGTTGTAATGTGGAAAACCCTGTTTTTCTGCAATTAGTTGAAATTAGGCATAAGAATCCAAATGCATAAAATTTCAGATCCTTTCAAAACAAAATAGAACTTACTAGAGAACCCGCAAGAATTCCACATGTCTCTAGATTTTTTGTTGTATTTGTCTGTGCCAATCTCAAGAAGTCCTCCATCATTTTTACTGGCTGAATGTAATTCCACGCAGAATAAAAGACCTCAACAGTAATTTACAGAAACTGGGAAAATTTTTTGCATGATCTAAATAAAGGAAGAGCAGTAAGAGGGAGGAATGCTTACAATATGTAAATGCTGGTAAGAATTAGAGTTGGACATCTCATCCTGTAAAGGTTTTGCTGGCCCAGGTCTTGGATCAGCAACCATTGAAGGAGGGATTGGAAGAAAACCCTGCTGCACATGAGCAAGAACAAGAGGAGGAGAGGGTTGCTGCCTGATATTATTTAACTGGTAATGATCTTTCATCATGTCATCATTCAATGAAGAACAAGGCTCCTCAGGGAGCTGTGACCATCTACCATCATCCAAAGAGAGTACTTCTTCCATTGTAGATCTAGGGCCTCCTGAATCACTATCTGTTGCTACCACAATATCATATTGTCCTGACTGATTCAGGCTATTACCATAGCACAAGATACAAAATGTTAGAAATGGCCACATTGCAGGAGAAAGATTCAGACAAATGCGAATTGATGCAGTCCTTTAGAACGCCAGAGAGAAAATATAGACTAAACATGAAAGCAGACAAGGTTATAGAAGCTTAACAACTAGGGATTCAACAAGCACCAGTAAGTTTAGTTAAAACCTGACCCTGAATTTTCAGCTGGAGTCAAGTCAGCATTGCTTGGATATTGAACCTGTGCAACATAAGTATTTAACAGATAAATAAGTGATAAATGGTAGCAGAAGCTTAGCACAATGAGAAATTTCAACAATATTTTACCTTTATCCCTTTGCTAGGTCCAAGCCACTGACCCCTGAGACCGTTTGGACCTAAAATTGAATGTCTGGACAATGTTTCCTCCTTTGGAAGAGGCAGGCTCAGAGATCTACATATTTATTGGCCACATAAAAAGTAACAATGTTACAATAAATACTCAACAAAATAAAAATAAAATAAAATAAACATATAATATTGAGTATTAACAATTATTAACACATTCAATTGAATATTCTAAAATAATAGAGTGAGCATATCAGAACTAGTAGCAACCTTTTTTTTCAGATTAGCAAAACCATATAAGCTTTTCAAAAAAAATGCTGTGCTGAAGATGAATTAAGAATAACAACCAAGTAAATTGGAACAAGGAGTTAAATGGAAAATGAAGGGGATAAACAAATAGAGAATCTGTCACAACTGGCAGCAGATACATTGAATTTTACTCTCCAAGTTGTTCATACCCAACTTAACTCCACCAAATAAAAGAGCAATGATAAAAAAACAAAATAAAACAAAGCTCAAGTATGTAATTCTTGATAAGTCCTCTATAAACTGGGGATTGCATACATCCATAAAACCCAGATATTTTCTTTTTTTCCCAGATATATCATGGCTGCTGGCTGCTGCTGATTGCATCACCTCACCAGGAACATCCGTGTCCAGTTGCATCTCCCTCTTTTGCAAGTGATGGGCACATGAATCCTGTATATATGGAGTCAGCTACATGAATCATGTTTCTCCATTCCATTCTATTTAATGTCATATCCTGTTTATCCATTCCATTCTATTTAATGCCATATCCATTGTTAAATTATGGGCACTTAGGTCATTTCTTACTACTTTGACCCAAGTCTTTTTTTGGTCTAATCCTAGCCCTTCTAGCCCCTTCAACTTGCAACAGATCATTTCTTCTTACAGGTGCTGTTGATGGTTTTCTATGCACATGAGAAACCATCTTAATCTACTTTTTCTCATTTTTTACACCTATTGGAGCTACTCCTAGGTTTTTTCCAATAACTCCACTTCTGACCCTATCCTTTTTAGTTTTTCCACTCATCCAGCTTAGCATTTGCATTTCTTCCCCACTCATTTTTTGGATATGCTGCTTCTTGACTGCCCCACATTCTGCTCCATACAACATAGCTGGCCTTGTAACAGTTTTATAAGCTGAGATTGGTCCAGTGAATTTTTTTGGATAGTCATGGTGATCAGAGAGAAAGGTAAATTTTTCATTTAGCTCCCTCTTTGTCTCCTGGTTTCATGGATGTTGGAGGTGACACACTAACACCTAGATAAAATTCCATTTATACTTGGGAAAATTTTGAGCATTCTGTTCTTGAATTCTATACTGTTCCCTATATGTATAAAGTTACAAAAAGTTGCTAAACCTAGCTTTCATGAAAGTTTCATGCAACAGCAACCACCAAGACTCAGTATTGACCACAGCAGACAGATCTGGGGACAACTTCATTTCCACAAATAATTGTTACTTGTTATTTCACTGAAGACAGCCTGACTACCTTCCATATAAATGCAAACTTTCTTTTTCTCATTGAAGTGGACTGATCCAGCATGCTGACAGGAGGCCATCTCAATCAAGAGTAAGAACTTTTCATCAGAAAAATATCTCAAGGAAAAGCATGATGTTGTATAATTGTTCTCTTACTCCAATTCATGTTTCTACAGTCAGAAATCTCTTAACATTCTAAATTTTCAATAAGCATAATAATCCAGACTCCATCCAGAATTTGGGCATACTTAGGTATAACAAAATAATACATATATCTCTAAAATATGATTGAAAAATATACTTACAGCTTCTGAAACTGCTTGTCAATTTGCAAGGGTTTCAATGGTGCAATTTGAGTGAGCTCACTGTTATGTTTCTGTGAAGACTGAGGTGAATTTCTGCCTGTTTGCAGCTAAATCAAAAGGAATTAAAGAAATTCTGAAATTAGAAGGTCATAAAAAAATTGAATCCAGACTACAATACGACAAGTTTGTCAATACAGTACAATCAATGGAAGTGTCCCTTTTCCTTTTTTCAGGAAAAAAAATAATAACAATGACAAGTTCTGGTCGAACAATAAGAAACTTATTATTTTATACATAAGCACATGTGATAAAGGAACGCAGTCACTTGGTGAAAAACAAACCTAACCTGTTTAGTATTAAAATTCAAGGGTACTGGCTTCTTAGTGGAGGACCATTCTGCAGAAGCAGTTAAGCTACATGAGTTACATTCTGAGTCATCAAGTTGAGCTACAGTATGAACTTTATTCAATTCATCCAGTTGGCGCTTGACCTCAGGTTTCAGAGATTCCAACTCTTCCAAAATACCCAGGAGTTTCTAGAGTGACATAGATTATCAAAGTAATAGCATTTCAGGATATTAAACAATAAAACAAATACACACAAACAATGCTAATAGTAAATATGATCACATTTCACTCACCTTCCTGTAAATGTTTCTTTCTTTTGGAAGCAAGAGCTGGTAATCTCGATGGAATGGTATAGTTTCAGATACCAAGCTGGGAAATGAAAAATGGTTGATAATTCAGAATATTCCATTTAAGATAAAGAAAGGCCATCCCTATTATGCATTCCTTACCTTGAAAATCTGACAAGTATAATGTACAAATCTATTATATTCTTTTCCTCCCGATAGATACTGGCCTGAAAATAGAAAGCAGGCATTTTAATATTCATAACAAATAACAGATAAGTCATAAAATCATGTATAGATAGATAAAATACAAGGACACAGGAAAGTTATAAAAAGAGTTCGTCCTGATCAAGATACTTTTGGAATTATATTTCCGGGTCTGTTAAATAAACACCATGTAAAATGTAATGTGAACAGAAAAGGCACCCAAATTTGTTTTCATATAGTTGCTATGTTTTGATTTAAGAATGAGTTCCACTTCCATTGATTGTACAAGCAAGAAAGTTCTTGTTTCTGCTACCTTAGTAAGAACATAAGTTTAACAGCAACTGTGGTGTTTTAAATTATGAAATTTATTTTTATTAGAATTTCATATCCTATAGAAAGCTGGAAACAGATGAAGAATGTTTAATATTGAAACTCTTCTACCTCTTATAACATTTGCTTGAATAAGTGAAAACTCTGCTAAGAAAAAAAAATCAAAAGATACCATAAAACCCTTACAATGCTAGCATATAACATCAGTCTAGGTCCACAAATTTATCTGTTAAAAGCAAAAGGATGAAAGATGTATAGGACACTGGCCTGACATAGAAGGAATAGGGAATTTCTGACCCTCCACAAGATCATAGAAACTAGATATGGTTTCACATTTCAGTGAGTAATAAAATGGTAAACTGTTTCTAGGTTCCCTTCCAAGCCTTCCCTCACTGTGTCATCGAGAGTTTGGCAGAAGAAGGATCACATTTCTACATCCTTGTAGCAGTCTACATCCCTACCTCCCAGACTTATTCTAGTTAGGAGAATTCATTACATGGGATAGCACCACTGCACCAGTGATGCAGCCCAGGGGACTCATAGTGAGACCAAAGACACCAAAGGCATTGCAAGACCAGGAAGAAGGCACCCTGAAGCTGCAAAGTTAGAAGGAACCCATGGCATACCTCAACAGGATCAGACTCACAAATGACCAAGGAATTGCCATATGCTGTAAACATGGCACCAACCACCTCTGGGCACAATCTTCCAATAGCATATATCACGTTGATCGCATGTGCCTGGAACAGACAGCTGACACTGACGGGCTGCCCTGCCGAACTGCCATTTTTGACAGTTTCTTCTTTTAGTTAAATTGTTCCTGTTTTTGTTCACCTAGCACTTTTGCATTCTACATTTGTACAATGTTTTAGGTGCCAAAGAGCGTGAACCTTTTCATTTTGCCAGAGTATAAATACTGGCCTTTGCTCTTTGTAAGGAGACTTTTTTGGAACTCAAGTTTGAACAAACATAGTCCATTATTGAATGGAAATCTTTACCAACAAAAGTCCAAAAACAACAAATCTACGTGCAAAAGCTTCCTAGCAACACTATAAGGACTGTCAAAGGTGGATAAATCTGGATACTTGGGCTTTAAAACACATAGTTGCACATCTTCACCATGTGGGTGAATCTGCCAGTCCTTCAATTGGATTTTATGTGGTAATTTACCAGGCACACGGAGAACATTGTCCAAATTTTCTGAACTAAGAAAACTATGCTCTTTTAGACAGCAGTGTCTTTGTACGGTTAACATATTCCCCTAGAGATAACTTCTTCTCTTACCAAAATTGTTGTGACTATGCTTAACACCCATTGTCGCTCATTAAAGAACAGAATATATCAATCCTCAATTGTCCTACACGTGCCGCGCATATATGATATGGTTATAAGTCAATGCATCCAAGGTTCAGTCCTCGGACAAAACAATTGAGACATAAAAGCTACACTGCATGAAAACGAAAGCACGAACTATAATTACGAATTTTTGGGGAATAAAATTTGAGCAATTTACCCAGAAGTAGCTGGTCAAGACACCGCACTTTCTGTTTATTAAACAAATTCAACAACTATGTGAACATTCTCAGCCCAATTGCCCTAATTTTGATTCTTCTAAAGCTACGATTTAACAATGAATTACTGCAAATGGTGCATTGAAACTAAATTACTTTCGATCAATTCCTTGCAAGGTTATAGAAACCAAGTGAAAGCAGTATAAGTAAATGAGTAAACCGTCATATCGATTAAAAAAGGAGAAGTTCTCGTCTACAAACTACAGATAAACGGACCTGCTTGAGAAGATTGTCTGCGATCCGATAGTAATAGGCAAGGGAAAGCCGTTGATCGACGTCAACCTTCCGAGTCATAGCATTGATATTGATGGGCCTCCCGAGAGACCTCATCGTTTCCGGCGAGAATTACCGGTTCCCAGCAACTTCAGATCAGTTAGAAAGGAAAAAGTGTAAAATAGTTTCACGATGTCGCTTCCATCGGTCGGAAAGCCGCAATGCCGGGGGCTTAATAAAAGGCTAGGTGAGTAGTGCTGAATTTTTGCCGCGTAAACACGCGTGCATTGGGGTTGGGGGTAACCGGGTAAGGACCACCGTTTTTTCTCTCTCTCTTTAATGGGCTACACAACCAACCAGGGGATTAGACCGTTAGGCGAGTAGCCCGTCCCACTGATTTAAGACTTGGACCGGGCACAAAACCAGAAAGTTTTTCTGGTCACGAACCAAATGGTTCGGTCGATGGGTCAAATGGTTTGATCGTGAATCGAAAAAAAAAAACATCAAATATAATTTTTTTTTTCCTTTTATTGAATTTTTTACTTTTTTTAATCCACGTTTTTATGAATTTAACCAATTAAATTCTTACACTTGAACCATTTTTTGCCACATCAAATGGCTTTCAAAGAGCCATGTTTTGTCACAATTCTATGAAGGTTTATCATGTCTGATACCTCTCCTAGATCATGTCCAATTGAAACACAACCAACCAATCTAAAACTTTCTTCTTCTTCTTCTACTATTTTTCAAGTCAGTTTTTTTTTTAATTCTTTTTCTTTCATTTTGTTCTCACAATCAACACCTATATCTCTTTTTTTTCCTTTTTGTTTTGTTTTTTTTTCACGCCATACCTTTCACAGTGGTGGAAGTAATTTTGTTTTTGAGAGAGAAAAACTAGGGCAAAATAACACTAAAGAGGTAAATCGCTTCACCATCTCCTTTCTTCCTTCTCTATTCCAAACCCATTTAAGTTTCAAAGAAGTGAAGACAATCCCAATGCATATTTTTGATTTCCACTATAGAGCTATAAACATTCAAAACGTCAAAAACCCCCACTCTACACACCAATGCCTACCCGTGAATTGGCATCAATTCCTAGCTGGCACCCACCCCAACTGTACTTTGGACCTAAAAATTATGACCCTGGGTTGAACCATCATTCTCCCTTTAAGTTTTGTTGTTTTTTTCTCACGAAAAACAAGGGTGAGAAGTAGGAGTGGATTCGAGCCAAGCCGAGCCGAATAGTACAAGGCTCGAGTCAAAAACTTGTAAGCCTGAGCTCGATTTAAGAAAAAGTTTTATAAAAATAAAAAATTATATATATAAAATATTTTTTTATTTGATATTTAAAAAATTAGAACTATAATAATTAGTTATTATTATATTTATAAATAAAAATATTATATATATAATATTAAGAATTATATTATTTTTATTATATATATTATTTTCTATTATATATTTATTTATTTATTCGAGCTCGGCTCGCGAGCCTCACAAGCCAAGCTCGGCTCGAAGCTTGGTTAAAACCGAACTGAGTTGAGCTTTTCACGAAGCCGAGCTAACTTGTGGCCACCCCTAGTGAGAAGACAATACACTATTTTCGATGAAAACTACTCTGCTTTTTTGACAAAAGAACAAGGGCAGAACTACTCTGGTTTTGCCAAAAAAACATTGATTTGGTCAGCAAAATGCTAACTCGAACTGTTGAACCACTCGAAGTGTTCAACGGTTTTGACCTTTTTTCATTTTTTAATTTTTTGTTAGAACAGGCATTTGTTCGATTCAAACGACTGGATCATTCGACTTGGGAACCAAACCCTTGATCAGTTCGTTGTTCGATTCGGTTTTAAAAACTGTCGTGAAAACACTATATGGTTGATTAATAAGATAAAACATTAAGAAGAAAACTAAGAGGGGGACGTTGTAAAATAACCCGTTTTCTATAATCGTGTGAAGATGACAATCTAAAACGGGTCATTGCCAACCCATTTTTGATAAATTGTGTAACGGGTCAACGACAACTCATTTTTCTATCCAGATTGGCCATGTATGACACGGTCAATCTGGATAGAAAAATCGTGTATGACACGGTCATTTACCATGTCATACACGATTGTTAGATTGACCGTGTATGACACGGTTACATAATAATATATTTTTTAACTATTTTATTATTTGTTTAATAATAATAATTTAATTATTATAATAACGATAATATTAATTACATTAATAATGATTAACATTATCTTATTAATATTAACATTAGTAATTTAATGTCATTAAATTATATAAACTAAATTATTAACTATTATAACGATAATGGTTAATACTAATAATTACTAATATAAATGATTAATATAGGGCGTAAGTTAATAATTACTAATATTAACTTATCATAAACTGTCATAAATAAAAATTTACCAATATATATCTATCTAAAGAAATGTTAAATTAAAAAAAAAGAATTATTTAAATATTCTCACAAAATTATACAATAACTTGAAAATATTTATTAAAACACACAAAAAAATTCTAATAGACTTAATAATATTCACATTAATAATATTTTTATACAAATTATGACTTTCCAGATTATTCAATTTAAATGTTATTCAAATAATAAAAATTTAACATTCAAAAAATAAAATATTATTTAAATATTTTAATAACTAAATATCATAAATAACAAAATACCACAAATGGCTAAATACTTATATACCAAAATATTTAATATTATCTAATAGTTTAAAAATAAATAAAATTCAAATAACAAAAGCGTTAAATATTTTACATACTATTTAAATATTTAAATAACTAAATCTTTTAACTAATGAAATATTTAACATAACTATATTTTAAATAGTAAAAATAACAAAATTATGTAATAAATTTAAACAATTTCTTAAAAGTAGAAAAATAATTATAACATAATACTGAAATTATGTAATAATAGTATAAATTATAATTTTATGAATTATCAAATTCAATAAATAATTAATATTTTAAAATTTAAATAATGGTATTATTTAAATAATTAAGTAATAATGTAAACAACTAATTTCACTTATATCAATTACAAATTTGAGAAAATAACTTTCAAATAAAAATAATTTTTATCAATAATAATTTTAAACTCTTAATCTATATTTATTATATAATTATATATAGTAAATTTTTTTTAGATTTTCAATAATTATTTACTATTTTTTGCAATAAATATATTTTCAATAATTATGCATCTTCGCTATAAATTTTCAATAATTATTGGAGACTAAACTATTGTTATTTATTGGAGATTAAACTATTAATTTAGCTAAAATTATGAGTGCTCACTTCGCAGGTTGGTTCGGTTCGGCTGGAGGTTGTTTGGCCAACCAAATCGACTTTGTCAGGTTGGGGAGTTGGTCACCCAAAACCGACTGATCATTTCTGAAAACTGATCCACTCGGGTTGTATCAGTTTGGGTCAATTTTTTGTTTGGTTAAACGGTTCAAAAGATTTAAACTTAAAAAGTTATAGTATCATTATTAAAAAATAAATTTATGATATAACATATTTTAGACTTTGAAATATGGGAATTTTCTCAATTTTCTATATTAAAAATGATTCAAAATATAAAATATTAATATATATCTATAGTTAAGTCATTTGATTTTGGTTGGTTTACAAATAGCCAAAGCAAAACTAATCTAACTTGGTCGACTTGGGAAATTATTGAACCAAAGTTGTTCGGAAATGCTAGAAAATTGACCAACCCAGGTCGAGTTGATTGGTTTCATCAGTTTGATGAACAACCCTAGATGAAATTAATTATTGTTATTTTGTATTATAAAAAATATTTAAAGTAGAATATAAAATATAAATAATTATTAATTAGAAATATAGAACAATTATATACTTTATATGTTTCTAGTATATTTTTAAATTTATACCTTAAATGTTAATAGTATGAGGTTGTTTTTAGCATAAATGATATAGGTTCAAATCTCTTTAGTTGTATTTATTAAAAAATATACATATTTAATCAATATAAATACATAAATAAGCACAAAATGAATGATAATTTGATGTTAACACATATAACTATAAGATCTCATGTTTAAGTCTTTCCATTTGCATTTAAAAGCATATGTGCATTCAGCGACTTGGATCATTTTGTTGAAATTGGTTGGGTCATTAAAACCTGCTCAGTTTTCAACGATTCCATCGGGTTTTGGCTGATTGTTCCAATTTTTTCAAAAAACAAAAAACAATCAAATTCCCTTTCAGTTATTGGGTTGAACCGTTGAACAATCTATCCCTCCAAGGCCCCAATTCCCATCTATACCTATTCATGGGTTGGGTTCGGGTTTGGCTTTTGCCAAAATTTGAATGAACGTGGCCCAAAAGCTCAAGCCCGACATAATGTAAAGTCAGAACCGAAGCCCAACCCATAAATAGGTCTATTCCCATCTCTCATACCCATAACCATAATTAGGTGCATGTTGGGGAGGGCTGAACTGAACATTCAACTTAGCCAATTTGGCTCTTTGAATTCTTCACTAAATATACCTGAAGGATGTTTTGTGTAGGGTCCCATTTTGGAAAGCCATAAGTTGCTATGCTTATGACTATATTTGTTTTGAAGAAAAAGATAGGGGAAGGAAGGGAAAAGTAGGGAAATCATTACAAAACCTTTCCCTTCCTTTGTTTATATATTTTCTTTAAACCAAACACAACCTAAAAGGAAGAAACACCTCTTAAAAGCAAAAACCCTATACATGTCAAAGAGAGCATGGCATCCAACCATATGTAGGGAACATCTCCCACCTATATGCGGTTGGATGTCGTGCACTTAGGGTGTGTGTATGATTTTTGTTTTCAAGAGATTTGTGTTTACAGTAACACTGTATTTGATTTAAAGGAAAAAAAAAAGGAAAATATTTAAAAATTTGTATAAATTTACTTACCTTTTTCTTCAAACCAAACATAGCGTAAAGATGACCGCTTTCAACCTGACTAGAAAATTTGGTTTTGGGCCAAAGTTTTGTATTCAAGCTCAGGCCAAGCAACACTTGTGTGTGTTTAATATGTTATGTTTTTGTTATATATATATAACATTATAGCATGGCATTTTATAACATAGGCCCACATTTATTTATAATATTTTACATTGTATAATGTATAAAATAAAATTTATACACATATTATCTGATACACAATATAAAGTGTTATGTATTTAATATTGTATACATAAAAGTCACGAACTATGGAGCCTGGCTTGGCCCATCTAGGGCTTGGGTTATAGCCCACGTCACATGTGTTAAGCCCAGTTTTATTTTGTTTTATTTTTTAAGTAGTTGAAGGGTGCAATTATTTTGAGTGGAAGGGTATTGCTATGCATGTATGCTAGTAAGAAAAGGCAAAAAATGAAAAATGCATTTAATTATTTACTCGTTTAAATGCTTTAGTTCATTGTTTGGATTTAAATTAAAAGGATTTGATCATGAATCTATGATACGTGAAATACGTGATATTAGAGAAGACTTATAATCAATCGACTATTTATCATAAAAACGGTAAGTTTTAAAGACCCATCTTTACTATAGGGTCAATGATAAATATCCCCTGAACTTTTATTTGCAACAAAGACTCTTTCTAAACTTTTACTTTATGACAAATACCCCCTCCATTAGATTTCCGTCAGTTAACATCGAAAAATAGTCATTCAGCTTTTTTTTTTTTTTTTAATCCCCAAACTACCATTTTTTTAATTTATTTTAATGATTTATGATTCAATTAGTTATTTAAATATAACATCGAAATCCTCTTGGTTGCTCCAATAGATCCTTACAGATTTTTGGTTGGATTCAATATTCAAATGAAATGTTAGACATTTCTTTCTAATAGATATAGATTTATTGTTACATTTGTTTTTTCTTGAATTATTGGAGGAAGGAGTGAAAAATTTTTACATTTCAAGATTAAGAGAGGCTTTCATGTGAGTGAAATGAATTGTGAATTTAAAAAAGAAAATAAAGCTTTATTTTCTATGTCAATGAAACGATTTTTGTTATTTTGGATGGTTTCATTTGAAGAAAATGAAGGTATTTTTTTGTCAATTAAGGTTTAAGAGAAAAGAGCAAGAAAAATAAATAAGGAAAGTTTAGGTGAATATTTTGGTAATTTAATGTATTTTGTTGCAATGTAAAAGTTTAAGGGGCCTTTGTTGCAAATAAAAAGTTTAAGGAGTATTTGTCACTAACCTCGTAGTACAAGGGGGTCTTTGTAATTTATGTACCCTGAAAAATGATAAGCAATTAGATACAATTCATCAAAATTCACAATGAGGTTTGATTGGTCAATGACCTTATAGTATCAAACTACCTCACACACTCTTCATAATAAAATATTTAGATGGCATCAGTTGCAAATACTAACAATAGGGAAGAACTTTGACCAATCAAAGCCGGCCTATGAGTTTTGATAAATACCATTTGATTGGTTAACACATTTATGATATCAGTTGAATGGTCATAAGATTTTCAGATATGATGTTATGAGTATTTGGTTTATTTGATTAAAAACCAAACTAAATTTTGGAAGCCAAACTTGTAATTGAAAAACCGAACCAAAACCGGTTTAAGCTAAAGCTGAAATAGTTGAACTGAAAATCTGAGTTCAGTTTTTGGTTAAGACATAATTTTTTTAGTTAAATGAAGTTTTAAATCTGAAAACGGAGGCTTAGAGAAATAGAAAAAAAAAACATAAATAATTTAACCAATTTAATCAAAACCAAACAACTAAAATTACATAAATAGAGGGAGTATTATAGGCATATGTAAGCTTGAATATTGACTGAACTTGGGGCATGAAACTCCCTGTTTATATAGTTATAGAAACACTTATCTTCTTTTCTTGATACAAATATATAGACACATTTATCTTCGACTTCCGTTTTCATCTACAACCAAATACAAGTCTAGACCACCTGCAAACAAAATACATTCCAACACCCTACCAACAACATCTGACACTGCATATCTCATACATGGTAGGTTCTACTTTTATAGTGGGCCCCAATTTTATAGCCAAATGTGTGAAATCAAATCAAGTTGGCAGGGTGTTGGAATTTGTTTTGTTGGTAGGTGATCCCAACTCATCAAATACAAGAAAAACAACATTTTAGTGGGAACTTGGCAAAATGGGATGATATAGTGAAATAACATGGCTAGCTTGTATAAAATTAAGAGTAAATTGTAGATTAGTATCATGTATTGTGGGCCTAGGCTTACTTTGGTACCCAATTTTCAAAACATGACAATCCGATACTTGAAATCCCAACAAGTCCTAGTTTACTCCAAAATTGTTAACTATCGTTAAGTGGCATGTGAAAGGATGCAAAAACCCATAGGGTGTCATTTTTTTTTACCGACCATCCAAATGCCCAAATCTCTTAAAAGTGGATAGAGAAAAGGCAATTTGTTCACCATTGCTTTGGTTCAATTTTGATTTTTGAGGAAAAAGATGATGAACAATGTCTTATTTTGAAAAATAATTTTGATATTTCAAAAGTTTTATGTTGCATATGTCATCATGTGATAGAGATAACTAACGGCCTGGTAACATTAGGTATTAAATTGGTAGTTTTTGGAAGTTCAGGTATACATTGGCACATTTTGAAATTCGGGTACTAAAGTGAGACTAGGCTCAATGTATATAGGGTACTAATATTCAATTTACCCTAAAATCAAATGTTTTTCTTACAAACTTGAAAGGCATAAGTAATCAAGTGTCAACATAGCCATAAAAAAGTGTTGAAATGGCATAACAAAGAAGATAATGGCAAGGATATTGATGAAGTGTGTGTTTAAATAGAGAATAAACTAATAAACTACTAGATAGGAATAGAGGTGTAAATCGAATTGTGCCGCCCGCGGCCTGGCACGACAGTTTGCGGGCCGTGCTGGGCTTGGGGATTTAGGTTCACGCATGGCCTGCAGCACGGGCCATATATATTATTTATGTATATTTCATATATTTATATATTATATATATTTATATAATATTATATAAATTGCAATTATATAATAACATATAGTATACAATATATTAATAAAACTAATATATATTTTTTAATTTTATTATACTAATTTATTTAATTATTGTATATATAAGCAATTGTATACATCAAAATTGATGTAAAATTAAAATTTTTAACTTTTTTTGTCAATTTTTTTTAAATAAATAGCTTTGGCCCGATGCACAGCCCGACTTGGCCCAAGGCTTGACCCATGGGCCAGCCTAATCCGCGGAATGGCATAGCACGGGTCGGGGCCGTGGGCCGTGTCAGGCTGACCCCCCAAGTTATTCAAAGGGAGGGCAGCACGACTTTTTTTACACCTCTAGGTAGGAATATGATAAATTACTAGACCATCGATGAAGTTTATATTTTCATGTTTAACAAGATGTATTTACCATCATAGTCAATCTATCATGTCTTTTATTGCATGGTGTGGTGCAACGGATGCACCATAGATTTTGCCTATAAAAATTAATAATTTCATGAAATAACCATATTGCGACATATATTCAAACATACAGTTTTGGACCTGAATGGTTTGATTATTGCAAGTGTACATGTCTGAATTAATAATAGAGTTCAGATCTGCTATCAACAAAATGCTTCCAACAGGTCCCTTCAGCCGTACATCTGGAATATCTTCATTGTCATTCATGGGAAGATGTTCTCAATGCACACTTGCAGTAGCCTAGTGGGACAGCATCTGAAGCATGTTGTTGTGTCTAATGAGTTATGTATAGCTAAAATTGGGTAAGGCAAAGCTAACCACAAGCAGGGAGTGCCAACCTTTTTGTTAGGGTTGCAAATGATATTCAATTATTTGAATTTTATTCTAATAAGGGTGATCTGAATTAGATCAAATATGGATCTACCCCCATTTGATATAGCTTGATTCAATTCCATTTAAATATATATGCTCATATATATTTAGAATTTATATCATACCTATCATTCAAGTTGGTCCGAATGTCACACATTCATTCAGGTTTTATGCAAGTTTGTTCATAAAATTTAATATCAAATTCATTATTTTTAATTCATTTTGTTCATAATATATAATATCATGATAGTTTTCTCTAATTTATTTATACCATTTAATATCTGATTATAATCCGAATTCTATTCGAATCCGATGAATTATCCAATTCGAATTCGAATCAAATTTTGATCCGCCTATATCCGGTTCGATCCGATCCATTTGCAGCTCGAAGGCCATACCCAGGCCTGGCAAGTGGCAAATAGCCCAATCCCAATAGATATCAAAAGGCCCAAAGCGACCTAATGCCCACAAGCCCAACTGCCCAACCTCAGCGTAAAGCATAAAATCAAGTCAAGGAATAAATATAAGTGGCAAAGGCGGGAGGGGGAATAAAGTGTCGATTGTTGTTGTCCAGGTGTCGTTCGGTAATTGGTACAAATAACTGTTGTTTTTCTCTTATTGGCCAGTTTTGAAAGATACACGTTGCAACGAGAAGTCAGTCAGTCCCCGCGACGACTTGTGTGTAGAATTAAAACCGATCCGTGCCGGTTTTCAGGAGTGTCGTTAAGCTTACGGAGAAATGAGAAAGGGACCAGGGGGGAGAAACCTGGAACTGCTCGGGCTCAGGTTATAGATCCTATCTCAGGAAAGGCAACAGCAACACCCTCAAAACTCCACAGATTAGTTCACAAAACTATTAGCAGTAGATCTGACAGCAAACCCTAGATTTCATTTTTTCCCTTTTTTACTCGCGTAGGAGAAATCAAATAAATTTCTTCAGATCTCTGTCGCCGACTCCGAGTTTCCATGGCCTGTAAAGGAACGGGATTGATCTTCTTAGTGTTCGCTCTCTCGTATGCGTTATCCACCTTCGCAGGGTAAGAGTTGAATCTTATAGTTTTCTTCATTGCTTGCATTGATCTGGCATTTGTTGTTTTTATCATTTAATTCGTGTTTGTGATTAAGTGATCGAAATGTTTATTTATAGGAAGAGCTATTACGATATTTTGCAAGTTCAAAAAGGCGCTTCGGATGAGCAGATCAAACGAGCTTACCGGAAGCTCGCACTGAAGTACCATCCAGATAAAAACCAGGGAAATGAAGAGGCCAATAAGAAATTTGCGGAAATTAACAACGGTATAATGATATCCCCTTCTTTTTTTTTTTTACTTCTTAAATCGTTTGATTTTAATATTCAGCGTTAGCGTTCACTAAATTTGTTTGGATTGACCGGTTGTCAGCTTACGAAGTCTTATCGGATCGTGAGAAGAGGAATATTTACGATAGGTATGGTGAAGAGGGTCTGAAGCAGCATGCGGCCAGTGGCGGCAGAGGCGGAGGAATGAACATCCAGGACATATTTAGCACGTAAGTTCACATTCTTGAGCTTTAATTAGAAATATGTAGTGGAGCAATGAGATACTAGTCAGTTTTTGTGTAAACAACTCACTTGTATCTTCTTGTCCATTCTGCTCAAATGCTCTTTCCTTATTGTTCTTTTATTCTTCTTTTTGGCCTCTTTCTTTTCTTTTTTCTAAGTTCTGTATTTTTGCAATTAAGACGAAGCACCATTTTTTACAATTCAGCTAGAAAAGCGAATGGGCGGTGAAGCGACTTTAATAGTGAGCAAAATACGACCCATATAGGAACGAATGTTAAAATGTACAAGTATTCTTATATAGTACAGAACCATATCTATATTCTCCTTGAATGGTAACCACGTATATCTGTGCAACCTTGCAACTTCAAACAACGGCCAGTAGCCATTGAGAAACCTTGTTTTTAATGTCGGTGCGTTTGCTCAACTTCAGATATAAAGGATGACATTTGGATTGACGAGATTAAAAGCTCTTTTCATATTTAGATGATACAGTATCTCGGCACATATGGTGGTTTAGTTAAACTATGTAGATTGTGGAAAATGTTTAACCAAGATTAGCATCATCCAGCGATGGAGCCAGCAGAACTGATGGGAACATGGCTCCTCAGTCCTTCGGCATATATGGGGAATGATAATTAATGGTTCCCCAAGTGATGAATCCTGGCTCTGTCTCTGGCATCATTCACTGGCTTCTACTTTTCCTTGGACAAATTTACATTTACACTGTTGGATTGCAAAGAAAATGGGGAAAAAGAAAAGATAATAGAAAGATTTTTTTTTGGGAGAGAGCATGACTAGTCTTGCTTCCTCTCACTCCATTGTTTTCCTCAGTTTTCTCTACCTTTTAGGAGGGAAAATGAAATTGATAAAAAAGAAATTTGCGTTCGTATTTTTAACATTCTTTTATATTGTAGTTTCCTTTGTGGACTAAACCGATGATAGTTATTTTGTTTCCCTTTCTCCTTTTTTCTTCACAACCAAAGACAACACTAATTTTGTGGAGGTATTGGTAGACATGTTTTCTCCTTTTGTAATTCAATTTACCGAGTTAGATGGTCATCAATTACATCTTTAACTAACAACAATGTTTAATGCATCTATTTATTTATATCAAAATTGTTATGTATCTGCATTTTTATGTTAGTATATGTGTTATTCTTATCAATTTGTGAAGCATAGGCCAACATTTTTTGTCATTGCAAACATTTTTTTTTAAAAGAAAAGAAGGAAAGTTTTCTCAATGTTGACAAGGTGATGTTTCATTTTAGCTTCTTTGGTGGAGGTCCAGCTGAGGAGGAAGAGAAGATTGTGAAAGGTGACGATGTAATTGTTGATTTGGATGCTACATTGGAAGATTTGTACATGGGAGGTACATTGAAGGTAGGTTGTAATATTATTGCTGGACCTATCACCCATTCTCTTTCATCTTGATTATAAGGATTGATCAAAAAAAAAAAAAAAAGGATTACAGTAATTCTATGTTACATGGCACTTCAAAATGGATGCTGTATCCATATAAGATGTGTGAACACTGACACCAACACACTTGAGGGGACTCTTCTCTTTGTCTCACCTGTCGTATATGACTTAAAATTAAAGTATAGCAGCCAAGTCACCATAATCAAACTAGAAAGAATCAAAGAAACCCAATGAAACGAGTAGCGGATACTACATTCTTTCACTGCTTTCTGTACCTAGGACAGAGATCATCTTGCAATATCTTTGTAACTTCCTCTATTGGACAGAGTAGAATGGTGGAACAGGATTCATGTAGCTGACCCCATATGGTTGGGACAAGGCTTAGTTTAGTTTAGTTGAGCAGGATTATAGTCGGATTGATATAATTGTACACTGATAGAGGGCAAAAAAAAAAAAAAGATTGAACAGACTGCTATACTATTTAAACCCTCCATAAAATCCTTAAAGGTGCAATCATGGGGATCTGAGATCACAAATCTCCAGCCTTTGTAAACCTGCAACTAATATTGACTTATTAGACATATAATTTTTTTTTTTAATATGGTACAAATCTTTTTGATCAATAACTGAAAATTCCAATATGGTACAAATACTTCAAGTACTCAAGAATCTAGAATGGTTCTTAAACCCTGAAATCCTATACCCCAAATAAATTATGGTGAATGAGGTATGTATGCTGGGAAATAGGGTTATTTTAAACCTTGAAGGATATTTAAGAAACTGTAATGCAATCCCCTCAGTTGAATTCATGCTGCTAGCCCGCTAAATTCTTTATGTATTGTTGATTAACTCCATTATGTGCTTCTTCTTTTGCTCCAGTTGAATTTATGCTAGTGAATCCATCTACCATTTAGATTTTGCATTTGGTTGCTATCAAAGAAATCTTTATTTATTTTTGATAATTGTGGTTGCTATCAAAGATTAAAACCCTTCTGATCAGTTAAATAATATTTATTTTTATGGTAATCTGACAATATTTTAGTTCAATCATATGATATTCTGTAATATCTTTAGGTTTGGAGAGAGAAGAACATTTTAAAGCCAGCTCCTGGTAAGAGGCGCTGCAACTGTCGAAATGAGGTCTATCACAAGCAGATTGGTCCAGGAATGTTTCAGCAGATGACTGAGCAGGTGAACCCAAGATTTGTAGCCTTTTTTTTTGAATTTTTATATGTTGTTATAAACTTATAATAATATTGCTTTTGGTATATAAACTAAAATTTCACCAATTTCAAGTAAAGAGACAAACTTTACTGATTATAGTATGTAGGAACTTGTATGAAATACATATTTTCCCTTCTGAAGATACCTGCTTTATAAATTATAAATATAGAATTGGTATCAAGGTTCAAAATAGTAAAAATATTTAATGGATCCCAAGTAAAAAGAGGCTCATATGTATGTCTTCCTCACTGAATAAACTTTTATGTGGGTTACTTCTAGCATATTCATCAAAAATAAATATTATTATCAAGTGGATTCTAATCTTTTTTAACACCTTGCACTTTTATATAAAAATTATAAACTATAATGTTCTTCATGGTTTAACTACTAGTATAACAGTACACTTTGTGTATACTTGAATTTAGTGTGAAGCACTTCCTACATACAAAAAGATCCTTATCTTATTGAGAAATGGGGGTTTAACCTTTCAAGGAGCATTACAGCTTTTGTTTGCTGCAATTGCTTCATGAATCAGATCCACAGGAAAAACATAAGATGATAAGGATGATTCTGACAATCTCTAATTCACAGATCAAGCCAGGTTACCAACAAGTATCCATGTAGCTCGGATCTGCTACCCACAAACATGTAGCTGCACAGTGGGAATGTCTCCTGTACTTGTATGTTACCATTCATGTGGAGATGTTCCCAATGTGTGGTGGTGGTGTCCTGTGGGTAAATGTAGGTAGCGTGATAGCGTCTTTGTAGGTATCAGATCCGGACTGGAATCCATCAAAGTTTAGCTGAACAATGTAAAATATTCTTTTCCTAACAAGTGATTGAATTTCGTGGTACACTAATATCACATAGCCATTTTTTCCTCTCAAATCCATGGTTTCTTTTCATATTTATTGATATAATCTGAAAACAATACATACTTTTTTATAGTTCAAGTACTAGTAGAAAACCTTAAGCAAATAAAGTTTGAAAATCCATGCGAATGTTATAAAGTAGAATCTTTTTATTTTAATGACAGTAAAAGAAAATTTTTGTTAAAAAGAAAAGGGGATTACAAGAACTGGTGAGAAGAAATCATTAAAGAAGAAAAACAGTGTACCACCTAGTAAGGGCAAGATATTTCCCTTAATAACTAATACATTAAAATGATAAAAATAAATAAAACATTCAACCCACATCACCCACAACCCCCCACTTTTTTTTTCTTTTTGTTTTGATAAATCCCACAATCCCCCACTTCCACAAGGAGCACTTTGCACTCTAATCCTAACCATTTGACTAGCACCTAACAAAGAAACTGTTATTTTTTTTTTTACTTTTTTTTTCCGAAGGGCAAAAAGGAAATTTCATTAAAACTGAAAAATGTAATACATCTCAGAAAGATGGTTGTCTAGTTGACAAGCCACTACTTATCATAAATTACACTGTAAACGACTCAAAATTACAAGGATTTAGATACAACTCTAACAACTACCCCCTATTACCATCTTAATGGCCCCCTTCCTGCATATTTCTTTAGATATTTCTCTTTTTTCTAATTCCAAAATTATTTTTCTTGCCTGCTTTTCACCTCCTAGAAAGAACAGTCAAACTTTTCCCCACTTGAACTTCTCCTTCAACTACCTTCACAATCTCTATTTTTATCTACATGCACAACTTTATTTGATGAGCATAACTAGTCATGTCATGATTTTTAAGTCTGGCTCTATCTCCCCTTTTGACTCCAAATTGTTCTATAGGTTCATAAGCAATTCTCCACAATAAGCATTGATTATAAAGTTCTTGATCTGCATTTTGTCACCCTTGGTCATATTCTTACAGTTTTTTCTCAATATAAGAAGAATATCTTTACCTTTCAGACATAAAATTTTCTTTTTCTTGATTGTTGTGCTCCACATTCACTACCACTCTTCTAAAATCTTAAATGGTAAAAGTTGCAAAAAGCAACAAATTGCACATTCTAAACGAGAAGGGTGAAATCTTATACACACTAGGCTTGATTCTTTTGTTTCAATGATCTGACATGAGGCAGCTGAGTTGGCGGCCTAAGGGATACATCTGTCCCAAACCATGGCCTCCCTTGCCATGTGGCAAATGATTATACTTTTTTGCTTTTTTTTTGTTAAAAAAAGAAGAATACTGTTGGCTATCATTGGAAGGGGAAGTGCATTATGTGGGGCCATATGGCTGATGCAGATATTAACCAGAGGATCAGGATCAGCCATACGGTAATGTTCTGGATCTGATGTCATCCCTCCACGTGGAGAAGACTTCTGCTACTACATTCTTCAGAGATTGCACCAACATAAAAACTAACCTTTTCAGGATTTAAGCTTAAAAAGAGATTTCTTTTGCTACTAAAAACCTAAACAATAACCAAACTATATAGTATTAAAAAATTATTAAAATTTTGTTTTATTTTATTTTTACAACATTACTATCATTTTTTGTCTTATCCCATCTGCGTTCCATTCTATGTAGGGCTATTGTTTTCTTGCTGAAGGATGAACTAACAAATACTTTCTCACTACCCAGACCCATGGGGTTTTTGCCTTTCCCTTTGTCTAAAACCTTCAATATCCATCATCTGCTACAAAATATCAAAAACTGCTTTTCCCCCTTTTGTAAATGATATTGCCAATAAACAGGAATTGCTAAACTTTTCCTTGTCATGGTTTTTAATGGACTGAAATTTGTGGCTTTGGTCTCCCTGGTGAAATCTGTAAAATTTATTTATTTCAAAAGAAATTCAATGAACAGGCTATATTGGCCAAAGTCCCAAAACATTAAAATCTTCAATTTTTTTTTTGGCGAAGTCCCAAAGAAATAAATTTAAGTGAAACATCTTTGATTTGCAGTCATGACAAAAAGCATCCTGGAATGTCATGAAATTTAGACAAACTTAAAATTTGTGGTCCCATAACTATGATTGCACGATAGTACTTTTATTTGAAAAATTTTTTGATTGCAAATTCAGAACTTTTCTTGTACAGTTGGCATATTGGAGATAAAATATTGACCAGCCATGTTTACATATAAATATATTTATAAGTATGTAATAATATGTAAATTCTAGCCTATAGTTTCATTTTATTTTTCTGTTCCTTGCAGTTCTGCTGCTATCTTGCTAACATTTTTCGTTCTGCCCTGTAAGGTCTGTGAACAATGCCCAAATGTAAAATACGAAAGAGAGGGTTATTTCGTAACTGTTGATATCGAGAAAGGGATGCAAGATGGACAAGTAAGCTTTATTACAATGTGATACTACAATGTTATATACATGCCTGCCACTTATTTCTCTATCTTGGTTTAAAAGATGGATAAAAGGCCATTACCCAATGTTGGTCATAGCTATCTGGGTCTTGGGAGTGATATGGACCTAACCTTTGGCTTTTTTTTTTTTTTGCATGTTTCCCCTTCACCCCCTTCGTGTGTGTGTGTGTGTGTGGGGGGGGGGGGGGAGGGTGGGTTCTACTCTGTTAGACTATCCAATGTGAAATCTAGCTATTGTCTGGTAACAGATCTTTCTCTTGACCTAAATTTCCCCACCTTACAGGAAGTGGTGTTCTACGAGGATGGTGAACCTATAATAGATGGAGAATCTGGAGATCTAAAGGTTTAAATCTTCCCTTTTGTTTGTGTTCATATCATATGGAAATAGACTATGTACTTACAGTATGGTTACTGTCTACTGACAGTTCCGCATCCGTACTGCACCACATGAGCGATTCAGAAGGGAAGGCAATGATCTGCACACAACTGTTACAATAACACTGGTAAACAATTTTGCTTTTTATTTTTATTTATTTTTTTTTTAATTTTTTCGTTGACTTCATTCTGAATCCATTCCGTATGGGTATTACTGGTTAAGATATTTGCAGGGAGATTAACATGATTATCATTTCCCTTTTTCAATTTTGTAGATTTTTTACATTTTACTTGTAATGATGCTTTGTTGAGTGAGACTCTTTGCTGGTAGGCAGCATCATCTTAATGCCTATGGTTGTCCTGCTGACATGACTCATCAGATAGACATTCTCTATCTATGTTTTTCTTTTCATGTTTTTCCTTTCTCATGTCATCATAGTTTTAAAAACTGACCCAGAAATGGAACTGTTTTGGCCACCGGTTCTTGGGTCAAATGGTCTGACCATCCAGTCTGAAGCCCGGTTGAAAAGTTTTGCAACCCAAAATGGACCCGGATCCATGACTGATTCCCAGGTCAAGCAGTCCAACCGTCTGATCCAGTCTGGTTTTCAAAATAATGTATGTCATAATAATTCTCTGTTGCTGAGTTTATACCTATGCTTCACTTCAGGTACAAGCTCTTGTTGGGTTTGAAAAGACTATCAAACACCTCGATGAGCATCAAGTGGACATTGGCTCCAAGGTGATCATAGATTTACTCTGCTTTGTTTCTTATATGTGCTTCAAATATTATTTTAAGGAGGTGAACTGAATTGGTAATTTTGACCTTCAGGGAATTACTAAACCCAAGGAAGTGAGGAAATTCAAAGGGGAAGGAATGCCTTTGCATCTTAGCACAAAGAAAGGAGATCTATATGTGACCTTCCAGGTTCTGTTCCCTAGTTCCTTGACAGAAGACCAGAAAACGAAGATCAAGGCGGCCCTTGGTTAAGTTTGGGAATCCTTTCTTTTTTGTTCCAATACGTCCTGATTGTACCATGATGAGATCAAATGAAGGTGCAGGCTGATGTAGGGGATAAAAGTGCCCATTATATAATTCCTTGAAGTTGTTCCTGATACCAATAGAGCAGTTTTCCCTCATTGTTTTCCTTCACAAGAAATATAATTCATTTTTGCTCTAGTTTAATATTCTAACATGGAAATACATTATTGAAAGTAAACTTTAGATTTTCTAGGATAGGACTGTACCTTCTACTTGTGCTTCGCATTGAGAATGAACATGATTTCACTGTAAAGTTGCTCTAAATGTCTCCTACTAATGACTCAAAACGAATATTAAGTAGGACTAATGTTGAAATAATCAGTTCCTCTACCCTCCCTTAGGAATGCAACGGATCGGATATTTAGGATTCGAGATGATCTGATAGGATTCGGTTTGGATTTGAATCTGATTTTTGGATTTGATTGAATTTGATTTGTTTTTTTAAAAGATAATAAAGTATTAAAAAATAAAATATACTGTTTAAGTAAAGTAAAATTAAAAATACAAGAGTTGGGCCACCATCATTGTGGACTGCAGAAGCTATTTATCTCGTCTGGATTCAGTCTCAATCATTCATATCAATCGTCAAGAAAACCGTCCTAGGCACTGTCTTGTGAAACATGCTCTTGACCAGCTTCGTTTTCAAAAAAACCCTCCCTCCTTTGAACATACCGTTAACCGTAATTCTATGTCTGATTCTGATTCACATTCTTAATGCAATGTTTTTTCATTTTCAAAAAAAAGTGAGTCTAATGACGTGTGGTTTCAAAATTGATGAACCAATAAGGCAATAATTTCATATATTCAAGATTCAACTTTCATAGGTTGGATAAATGAACAGGGAATTTTTAATTTGAAGAATTGAAGGAAGTCATAGAACATTAAATTTGACAAAAACGGAAATACCCTTTAGGGTCAGTTCTTTTTTTGGATTTTGAGAGGGGAAAGTTGGTAAATGGGATTTTGGTTTCTATTGATCAAGATACCTATGTTTTATTTTTTCAGATTTATGTGGGGTTCATGAAATATTTATTTTTCCTCGGCATCACTTACCCGTTTCCTAAGTGGGTGATGTAGGGGTATCCAGCCTACCTACGGATCTTGATACGTGGCATTGGCCGGATGCATCCTGACCATCCATCATCAACCACTTCCAACTGTTGCCACCTACTCTCAACTACCCCTCTTCTAAGGCAACTCTGGCTATAAAAGGGGCTCCCACATTGGGGTAAGGACACAAACTTAAGCTCCAAGTTTCCTCTTTTGTTTGGTCCAACCCCTCACAGCCCTTGACTAACTTGATCGTCAGAGTCTTTGCCCCTGGGATAACTCCTAGGGCCTCTAATGTCCTCTTTCTCTCAACAAGACTGGACCCGTTGGCATCAGACACTAGAAATTATATTGTTGCCTTTGGCTCCATATTTAGTAGCAACAATTGGCGTCGTTTATGGGATGCCTTCAAAACTTTCCGCTAAGAAAAACAAATTTGAACTAATCAACTACTGTCTCCTAAATGCATGACGAGCAAGATCCCATTCCTAACATTCAGAACTTAGTTACGATCGACCAATTCTATCTGATGTTGAACAGACTGGACAACCTAGCCCACCGATTGGACAATATAGGATGTTCGGTAGGAGGCCACCCATAAGGTGGCTGCCTCGTCGGAATTCACTGACAACACAGCGGGCGATCCACCCATACCTCGCTAAGGCAATGCTTGGGGGGCCTAAAAGGGGCCGACCCCTCGGAGTCCGATAGCAGTAGCCGATGGGCTAGAAAGCCCCGTTTCAAGAACCACAACCATTGACACCATTTCGCTCCAACCAACCGGGATGACAACGGGTGCACCTCTCCCCTCTAGTTTCTAACCTCCACGACCTCCTCAATGATCATCGTGCTCATAAGGCTCAGGACATGCAACATCTAAGCACTCTGAGAATAGGGCCGGCTTGTCCCACATGAGAGAGAATCAGGACCAGATCGAAGCGAAAATGCTTTACATCGACCAATGCCTAGGAGATATTCAGGCGCAAATTGACAACATTCAGGATCAACTATGACAAGTAAAGGAGGGTCAATGTGACACCTCTAGCAGTTGCCATGCCTCATTCACCTAGATGGAGGCCTTTGTGGATTCCATCATCTTTGAGCCCCTTCCACTGAATTTGAAGGCCCCAACACTAGAGACCTATGATGGGAATATAGACCCTGAGGACCACCTAGAAAACTTCCGGGCCCTCATGCTTCTAAACAGATACTTTGACGCTCTCATGTGCCGAGCCTTTCAAGCCATATTCAAGGGAGTAGCACGCTGATGGTTCTCGACATTGCCTCCACACTCCATTGGCTCTTGGGAACAGTTTGTGGAGCTCTTCCTAGGTCACTTTGTGGGTAGTCGATGGTGTTAGAAAACCATCATCTCTTTAATGCATGTCAAGCGCGGGGAGAGCCTTCGTGCATATATGAAGAGGTTCAACAAAGAAGAGATCAAGGACCTCAACCCCTCGGTCTCTATGCATGTCGACATCCGTAATAAAAGGCTAATAAAATTGGGGTGCAACATGAGAACTTCCCAAGAGGTCACCCATCCTAGTACTACTCTCGCCCAAGCATGCTTAACTTTAGAGTTTTAATGGGATCCAATGCATTAGTGCTAATATGATCGCACCCATTTTCTTCTTGCTCATTTAAATCTTTATACACTATCTTGCTCCCCCCCATTAATTCTTTTAAACTTGAAAAAATGGTGTATGCAGCCTTCCGACCTAGACCCCTCAACTGGTCCATTTCCATGATTTCGCCCAAGACTAAAGCCAAATTCTTGAAGAAAGTTCAGAAATACATCACTGTCGAGGAGGCCGAAGCCCACAAATGCCTCCAAGATTCAAAAGCAATGCCTAATGACAAGAAAAGAAGGAAAGGGATGGTTGCAATGACGACACCACTAACAAGTGCAGTGAGAAGCCGTCGACCCGTTCCTTCAGCAAGTATACGTCACTCAATTCCTCCTGAACACACATAACTGATGCAAATAGGGAATGAGGAATTCATGAAGTGGCCGGCCAAGTTGAAGAGAAACCCGAGAAGGGGCAACCCCAAGAAGTACTAGAAGTACCACTGGGACACCGACCATGACACCGAGGACTGTTATGAGCTCAAGAACGAGATTAAGTCCCTCATCCATCATGGGCACCTAAAAGATTATGTTGAAGGAAACGCCCCATCGCCGTCCTTGCAATAGCCATAGGTTGAGCCCCACACCATCACCCCTTGGCCGGAGTCATTGAAGTCATAGTTGGGGGCTCAATCTCAGGGGGAGCATCCACCTTGTCTCGGAAGGCATATACCAGACAATGTAACATTTAGAGCGCAACACCAAAGAGGCCGAGGTCGGAGGACCTAATCTCCTTCGTGGATGACAACTTATAGGGGGTTTTTCTTCCCCACGACACATTGATGGTGTCAAAGATCATCACCAACTACATGGTGAAAAGGATTCTCATAGACAATGGCTCATCGACCGACATTCTGTTGTATGAGACATTCAAGAAGATGTGACTGACACTAGACCAACTACAACCCATTGACATGCCACTCATTGGGTTTTCCAGAATAACTGTTAGACGACTTGAGGGAAAGATAACCCTCCTGGTCACTGTAGGGATCGAACCTCGACACATCTCTCAGATGACTGAGCTCTTAGTTGTGAAGATAGGCTCATCTTATAATGCCATCATAGGGAGACTAACCCTTCACGCACTCAAGGTGGTCATCTTATCTTACCACCTTGCTATGAAGTTTTCCATAGAGCGTGGTGTAGGAGTAGTTAGGGTAAACCAGTAGGCTGCCAAATAGTGTTACGTTGCGACGCTAAAAGACAAGAACAAGGAAGCTCTGCCACTAGAGGGGCTCGACCTCAGGAGTGAACCATCAGGCCGAGGGCAGCCGGCTGAGGACCTCATCTTGGTTCCCCTAAACGAGGCCGAGCCTGAGAAAATGGTACGAGTAAGGTCTCGCTTCCCTTAGGACACACTTTCCGAATTGGTAAACTTCCTCAAAGCTGATACCAACGTGTTTGCTTGGTCCACTACTGATATGACAAGAATTGATCCTCTAATCATTACTCATAGGCTAAGTGTGGATTGGAGTTGTAGGTTAGTTCGGCAAAAGAAGAGGAACTTTGCACTAGAGCGCTGGAAAGCCATCGGAGAGGAGGTGGACAAGTTACTCAGCACTAGCTTCATAAGAGAGGTACACTAGCCTAAATGGATATCTAATGTGATCATGGTTAAGAAAACTAATGGGAAATAACGCATATGCATTGGCTTTACAAATCTCAACAAGGCCTGCCCCAAAGACAACTTTCCTTTGCCAAGGATTAATCACCTTGCCGATACCACCATGGGGTATGAACTATTAAGCTTCATGGATGCCTTCTCTGGCTACAACCAAATAAAAATGCACCCGACCAACGAGAAGACCTCATTCATCACCGAGCACAACACTTACTACTACAAGGTGATGCCTTTTGGACTGAAGAACGTTGGGCCACTTACCAAAGACTAGTGAACAAGATTTTCAAAGAGTAGATGGGGAGGAATATTGAGGCCTACATTGATGACATGGTTGTGAAGAGACTTAGGGCTAGCCAACACTTCTCAGACCTCGATGGGGCATTTGGGGTACTAAGAAAATACAACATGAATCTAAACCCCACCAAATGCACCTTCAGGGTCACCTTGGAAAAATTCCTGGGTTTTGTGGTCACCCAATGAGGCATAGAGTCCAACCTTGAGAAGATACAAGCCATACTGGACATGGAGCCCTCTTGGTGAATTAAAGAAACCTAGAGGCTCACCGGTCGAGTCACAACCCTCAATCGATTCATGTCCAAGTCGGCTGACTGGTGCATACCCTTCTTTCGGGACATCAAGAAGTTGAAGGATTTCCAATAGACAAAAGATTGCCAGTAATTCATCGAAGAGTTAAATTCCTACCTCGCGTTGCCACCATTACTTGCACGGCCCATCCTAGGAGAAATCTTATTCTTGTATCTCTCAGTTGGGGATTAGGTAGTCAGTTCGGTGCTGGTTCGAGAAGGCAAGGGAATTAAAAGTCTGATCTATTATGTTAGCAAGGTCCTCTGTGAGGCTGAGCCCAGATATTAAGAAGTGGAGAAAATAGCCTTTGCATTGGTGGTCTCGATCAGGAAGCTGAGGCCTTACTTTCAAGTCCACAACATCTCGGTGTTAACCAACTAGCCCCTCAAGTCGATGTTCGCGAAGCCTGATACCTCGGGTTGACTAACCAAGTGGGCTATCGAGCTGCTCGTTCGACTTACACTATCATCTGAGACCTACAATAAATGCGCAAGCATTGGAAGACTTCTTGGTTGAATGCACCTTAAGCCACAACCAATCACTCGAGAATAAGGAGCTTCAGTTGACCTGAATCTTGTTCATAGATAGATTCTCTAATGCCAAAGGAAGTGGAATTGGCCTCATACTTTTCACCCCGAATGATAAGGAGTTGGAGTATGCATTGTAGTTTGATTTCCCTACCTCCAACAACAAATCTGAGTATGAGGCCTTGCTCGCTGGCCTCTAACTTGCAAAAGACCTCATAGCCCAACACATTGAGGTCTTCAGCGACTCGCAATTGGTGGTGAACCAAGTGAATGGAGAGTATGAGGCAAGGAGCCAAATATAGCCAAATACTTGGGTAAAGTTTGAAAGTTAACTAGTCACGTCCATCACTTCGCTTTGCACCAGGTCCTACGGGTTGAGAATGCGCGAGCCGATGCCCTGCCAAAACTTGCAAGTTATTCGAGATCAGCCCTCAGTGGCACTATGCACATTGAGAAGTTAACACACCCCAACATTAAATAAAGGAAAATGTATCCCATCTAGGTTGAACCTTGTTGGATGGATCCCATTCTAGCATACTTGAAACATGAACAACTGCCATCCGATAAGAATGAGGTAAGGAGAGTCCGACGACAATCAACACGATACACTATACTTGAAGGTAATTTTTACAGAAGATCATTCACTCTACTTTATCTCAGATGCCTCAATTGAGAGGAGAGCAAGTATGAGCTAAGAGAAATTCACGAAGACATATGCTATAATCATCTAGGGGCAGGGCCTTGGCATAGAGGGTACTCAGACAAGGATATTTCTGGCCGACCATCCACAAGGATGCTATTTAGTTGGTACAGAAGTGCGACCGATGCCAAAGGTACTCCAACATCCTTCATCAGCCTACGATTAGCCTCTCAGCGCTCAAAAGCCCTTGGCCCTTTGCAAAATGGGGAATGAACCTCCTTGGGCCTTTTCCTTCAGCCATGGGGAACAAGAGACACTTCGTCGTGATGGTAGACTACTTTACCAAGTGGGTCAAAGCCAAGGTCTTGGTAACCATTACAACTAAAATGATTCAGAACTTCTTCCAGAAAAACATAATTTGTCAGTTTGACATCCCATACATGCTTGTCACCAACAACAACCAATACTTCAATGATGCCAAGTTTAGAGAATGGTGTGGAAGCCTAGGAATAAGGCAACAATACACCTCAGTCGGATACCCTCAAACTAATGGACTAGTCAAGGTTACTAATAGAATGATGTTAGATATACTAAAGGTAAGATTAGACAAGACCAAAGGGCTTTGGGCGAACGAGCTGTACAACATTCTATAGGCATACTGAATGATACCTTGGATTGCTATAGATGAAATTCCCTTCAACTTGACATACGGGACAAAGGCTATCATCCCAACAGAGATCGACCAATTGACACTTCAAACCGAGGCATACTGGGAAGCTGAGAGCAATGAAGAGTTAAGGAACAATTTTGACCTACTGGAGGGTGTCCAGGAGCAAGCCCAAATTAGGGTCGTGGTCTACTAGCAAAGAGTTGCAAGATATTATAACACCCGAGACAGAGAGTGTTATTTCAAGGAAGGTGACATCATCCTCAAAAAGGTCATGGTTCTTGAGCCCGACGTCTGAAAATTTGGCCCAAACTGGGGGCCCTACAGGATATCAAGCAAGTAGTAGGACTTAACACATTTTGGCTAAAATACATGAGAGGAAGACCAGTGCCTCATACATGGAACTCTAAAAATATCTAAATGTACTATCAAAGAAGTGTAAATATCTTAGTGGAAAATTGTAAATAAAAAGTGCAAGTTTCTCTTACTTTGGATTTTTTTTTTGTGTAAACATTCTCATTCCCCCATCTATAGGATCCCTCAACTGATTGGCCAAAGCATACAACCTTTCATAAGGTTATATGGTCGAACTAGGCATCGACCCAAGGCATACGACACTTTGTGAGTCATACGCCTAGTTGTCTTTTGACCTTCTTTGACCAGGGAAAAAGCTTTTAGGACCTTAGCAACTGTTGATAAGTGGCCTACGACCCCAACCTCGGCCTCAAAGACCCTTAAAGAAGCAAGTCTTTGTGAGGGCCAAAGAGCCAATGTTGGTCAATTACTTAATAAAAACACGACGAACGACACACTAAATAAACAACACTTCTCCACTAAGGCAAACACTCGTCACCTCAGCCTTGGCCATAATACCCCTACAGAATGATGTACTAAGAAAAGGGGATTTTTCACTAAGGCAAAATTTCCGAGTGACTTGTGACATCGACCTCGGCCTAAAAGACTTTAATACAGAACGTCATCACGAAAGGCTAAGTGAAAGACACTTTAGCAAAAAAAGAGTTGCTTTATTAAGAATGACAATTTTTTTTACAAAAATGCCTCTTCGTGAGGAGGCATCAACCCTTACACAAAATTAGAAAACGAAGAAAGAGAAGAGCATTTTTTGACAAGAAACTCAAGTGCCCTTACAAAAAAAGAAGATAAAAGAAATATATATACATGTGTCGACACAAATTTTGTGCTAAATTTAGAGCACAAAAAGAATGAAGACAAAATCAAAAGAGATTTTGTTAAGGAACACCCTCTGATTCTCTTGTCTTGGACAAAATCCGAAGTCGCTACAATAACTCGTGATTATGAGAAGCAAGTAACAACTGGAAAATTTTTTTCTCACGACCAATCACCTATTAGAACGAGAATGGAATACCTTTACTTGTAATAGACTTTTTTTCTTTTGGATGTGGCAACTTGATGGGAGTTTTCTTGTCTGTAAGAATTTGACAAAAGGTTTTGATTTTTGTAGTAAATTGACAGATGACTTTTGTTTGTGAGAATTTGAAGATCGAAGTCCAGTCCCCAATTGATGTAGCACGGAGTTGTAATAGCTTTGAGTCCTCAGTGGTTGAAGAGATAAAGTTTTGGTTCTTCCTTCTTTGATCTAGATCCAAAGAACTTACTCTCCTTTTCCAAGGGGATCCGTTCCTCTCATTCCTTCCCCCTTTTATAATGAGTTGGGTTCATTTGAAGAGTCTGCCCAACTCCATTCAAATGCATTTAAAGTCATATATGAAAGGAAAACCAATTCTTGATAGTGGTGACCTCCTTTCATTTGCATTTAATTTAGAAGGGGGACCCACAAGATTTAACTTGAGATGCCCAATCCAATTCTATTAACATGATCATCTCCACCAAATTTGGGTCAATCTAATCAACATTGATTGGTGGGCCTTGATAAAGAGGTCACTTGGCAAGGGGTTGATCCCACATATATAATGACTTTCACTAATCAGATTAGGCTAGTCCTTCCTACATCCATTAGCCAACTATGTTTTCTTTTTCTATAGACTATCACTTAATGTGTGAATGCCATTCAATTGTGATCCATTTGAGTAAATCCCTTTAATTGATTTGCACGAACCCTCAAATTTGGCATGATTTGAGAGAAAATCTTTTTCATTGCCAACTTTACATATTTTGGTATTTTCTTCTTATTATGGGTGAGATAATTGGGTGTTTTCATTTCTACCTTTTTTTTTTCTCATTTCATATCGGGTTTCAATTTCCTGGACACCCCTATATTGTATACCACAAAAAAAAATTTTCATTTTAATGGACCACTTTTTTATTATTATTCTTTTTCTTAATGGTCCAAACAACTTTCTTAATAGGCCCAATAGGTCCTTTTTGTTCAATTTCATATTGGGCATTATTGAATTCATTTCCTAGGCCAATATCTCTAATAAGTTGAAATTTACATACCAACAAATGCCCCCTAAGTTGGTGGTTGTTATTGTAATTGGCAATGCAACCACCGACTTGCAAAGTTTTACTCTTGCAAGCATGAACAAGAATTTCTTGAATCATTGGCCAATTCATACTTATGTAGATAGGATTTTTTTTGCCATTCATAATTTATAATCGTGTGGGCAAGGAGTAATACATAAATGCTTTTTTTATTTGATTTAGTCATTCATAATTTATACTCGTGCGGCTAGGAGTAATAATTTATTTTGTGACTACACCTTTTTAGGTTGCCTACATACCCTTAAAGGGATCAAGTCATGATGTAGTTAATGAAGTGATTTATACTTGTGATTTGGAGCTTTGTAGATAGTTTAGGCTCTTATCTAGGAGTGCTTAATGGATAGTTTAGGCTTGTGTCTGAGTGCATATTTTGAGTTATTTTGGAAATTGAATAGTTTATACTCATACTTGAGGAGTCTTGTAAATAGCTCGTATTTGGGAGCAAACATTGAGTTGTTTAAGAAGTTGAGTAGTTTATACTCATATTCAGAAGTCTCGTATATAGTTTGTGCTCGTATCCAATAGCAAACTCTGTGTAAAGCAGTTTATATTCATGCCCTAGAGTCTTGTAGATAGTTTAAGCTCGTATTTAGGAGCATAGATAGTTTAGGCTCATATCTAGGAGCGAATTGAGAGTTTTTTTTTGTTTTCTAATAGATAGTTTAAGCTCGTATTTGGGAGCATAGATAGTTTATGCTCATATCTAGGAGCATAAATAGTTTAGGCTCATATCCAGGAGTGAATTTTGATTAATTTGACTCATTTTCTTTTCGCATAACATGTGATTGTATATACAACTACACATCCTCTAGAAAAGAATTCCTTTTGTATGTACTCTTGTAGAGTAATTGGGAGTCGGGGGACTTGTTTCAAAATTTCATTAGTTTCCCCTCGTAGTGTTTAGGTAGCAGTGTACTTGCCTTGTCTCTTATTGTTTTCAAGAGGTTTTTGTGACCGAAACCTCCTTTTAATTGCTCACAAATTAGAGGGGACTGGCGTGTCACATGACATTCTCGTCATGTAATGATGGTCCAATCACCTTTTTAGAGTGATGTGGTGGACTAGGGTAAAGGAATTTCCTTGGGACTTAAGGCTTGTTCTTGTGTTCAATTTAGTATTGCCCTTAGTGTATGGAAACAAGTAGAAGGGTCATTGGGGATTTGTGTTTGATATAGTGATGGCCCCGGTGTAAGTTCATAGATGATAGAACTGTGAGGGCATTGGAGAGCTTTAGGTTCAAGGGATCCAAATGTAACAATTGTCATGTTGGTGGCCGCTATATCCTCACTTGGATCTAGTTCGATCACTCTTGACTCAGCCAATTGCATTATCTTATCTTAACAAGACATTTTTTGATTGGGTGGCTAATTACCCGATAGTAACGACAATACTTTGGATGATCAATTTTCCCTTTTTCTGTGCATTTAATATTAGGAAGCTCTATAAGCTTTTCGGTTAGAAGGGCATCCAACATTTATGGGACATATGAGTCAGGGAATGGATACACCTTCGCTTCCAATTCCTTAAAAGTGAGCTTTGGATTTTTTTTCTCTTGCTGAATATTTGATTTCATTTATTTCTTGCTTTTTTTTCTTTCCAATAACCTTGAGAAGGACTATTGATGTTGTTAGAACTTGCATCAGCCTAGACAATTTTCTCATTTTCACCATCTTTCTTTTCCTTTTGGAAATCATCCAGGTGATGTTCTTCAAAGATAGCCAAGCTAAGTTCCATATCATGGGTGTGGTTGGCCAATTCCTCAAATGTTCAAGGTTTTATTCCCTTGAGGATGTAATGCAAACCCCAACATATGCCTTGAATTTAAGTATCAATGGCTGAAAACTTTGAGAGCTTGTCTCAACATTTAAGATAGAGATTTTTCCACCTATCGATATAGTCAACAATTGATTCATTTTTTCTTTGTTTTGTGGTAGTGTGTTTGCACATGCTTATAGTGCATCGAGTACTGTTGAAGCAATCCAAGAACTCTTTTTCTAATTGATTCCAACTATCGATTGATCCAGAAGGGAGGTTGGTGTACTAGTCAAAAGCATTTCCTCATAGAGATCATATGAATTGCTTTACCATCAAATCAACGAAAGTTCTGGCATTGTTGCATCTCTCTATGAAGTGTGTAATATGTTGCCTAAGGTTACCTTTCCTATCAAATTGTTGAAGCTTCAGGGGTTGGTGCCCTAATGGCATAAGCATATGATCAATGTGCTAAGTATATGGCTTAGTATACACCGAGGATGATTGTGAGACACCTCTATACTGAGCACGTATCATGTCAGTTATCATGTTTTGGAGTTGTTGTATTGAGAGGGAGGCAACCGAAGCATGTTGGGCGTCCTGTATGTTAGTACATTCTGACAACTCCTTTCGGGGAGGGTCTACTTGCGGGGTGAACCCTGGTTGGTGTGAAGGCCCTTAGCTAGATGCCATTGTTTGCATTTGTTCCATTTGGTTAATGAGAGAAGCAATTTGAAGGTCCTCTTCCACCGTCTTTGTTAACTTAGCGATGGCCGCAGCCATCTCAACAATTTGTTCTTCCACTGTAATAGCTACTGCCATCAAGATAGGTGCTACTAAAGTGTAGGAGCGAGTTTGCATGTAATCATACCCTCCGGTCTTATGAGAGTTGGGATAGGAGTTGGACCTTGAGCCGGTGCTCAATTTCGCATCCGACATGGGCATTCCTCCACTTGGATGTTCAAGTGGATTTGTTATGACGATCGTTGGGGCTACCCCTTTCGTATTAGCGTCCTTTGCTGAAGGTCCCCTTTTAGCATTTCAGACTTTTGAAGGGACCCTATGAGTTCCATAGAAAGCGAGAGGTGCAACCAGTTGTGAATCCCCATACCTTGTCATAAGGCAGGTTGTTGGCCTTTTGTAGTTGGAGGCTAAAAATGCACTTGAGCTGGATGAGCTTGAGCTATATGTGGCATTTTTCTTGTTCCCGGTGATGCTTGAAATGGTTTTCTTTGTAGTTATGTGTCCAAATCGTTAGCAAAAAATTGAAGTGCTGATTTGAGAGATGAGAGGTCTCACTAGGTGTGCCATAAATTTGTTGACACAAATTTCGTGCTAAATTTGGAGCACAAAAAGAATGAAGACAAAATTAAAGAGATTTAATTCATTTTTTTTAAATGTAAGTGGGATTACAACTTTTTTTTTCTTCTTTTGTTGACAAACACCCTCTGATTCTTTTGTCTTGGACAAAATCCAAACTCACCACAATAAATTGTGATTATGAGAAACAAGTAACAACCAACAAAATTTTTCTCACGATCAATTAGCTATTAGAATGAGAACGGAATACCTTTACATGTAACATTTTTTTTTTTCTTTTGGATGTGGCAACTTGATGGGAGATTCCTTGGTTGCAAGAATTTGACAAAAGATTTTGATTTTTGTGGTAAATTGACAAACGATTTTTGTCTGATAATTTGAAGATCGAAATCCAGTCCCCAATTGGTGTAGCAAGGAGTTGTAGTAGCTTTTAGTCTTCGATGGATGAAAAGATGAAGTTCTAGTTCTTCCTTCCTTCATCTGGATGCAGCCATCCCTTCCCTTTTCTTGTCAAAAGAAACAGAGCTAATGGAGTAGAATTGAGGAGCCGAAGGGGGGAAGCCGAAGAGAGAACTGGAGATGGAGATAATGATCTCAGTTTAGCATGCCTCTTGACATGCACGTGGCTAACAACATTTAACTTGAAACTTTAACAACAATGCGAGAGCTAGACTTCTTTCAAATCCTTCTATCTTCTCCTTTCCTTTTCTTATTTTTTATCTTTTTTTTTCTTGTAAAAGAACTTGCTCTCTTCTTCCAAGGGGATCTGTTCCTCTCATCCCATCCCCCCTTTTATAATGAGTTGGGTTCACTTGAAGAGTCCACATCAACCTCCTATGGGTTCTCGCTGAAGGGATGCAACTGATTAACATTGAAGGTTGGGAAGAACTTTGACACATGAACTCTACAATCCTCATACCCCTCCAATAGACTCTGGAGGCGAACTTCACTAAGTCCTTGTGCTCCACCGAGGCCTTATACTCCTCCACAGTCTGAGAAGACACCTCTTGAAGCTTTGGCTCCATGGACTCCAACATGGACTTTATAGACCTTAACTGATCCCTCTTCACCGTCACCTTGGCCTCAAGTTTCTTTCAACACTTATACTCCTCATGAGCCTTCCCATTGGTAGCCTCTTGGGCAGCCTGCACCTTGTCCAGCTGATGCCTTAGATGCTTGGTTTCCTTTTGCGATTGGCACAACTATTATACCAAGACCTCCACTTTGTCGCAGAGGCCCATTCCGCAAGAAGACACCTGCAAAAGAAGAATTACTTCGCATTAGGTGGAAAGTTTTAACTAAGGGAGAAAGTAGCATTACCAAGGAAACAAAATCTCTTCCTACCTTGGCTATCTTGTCCAATAGTGTGTCCTGTATGGCTTGGGTGGAATGTTGGGTCTTGGATTGGCGATCCCAAATGGAATCATGCCGACCACCAGATGATGGTTGACTTCTACATTGCTTAGGTTGTCCCCCTCCCTGACGTTCCAGATCGGGCATAACATCCGATGCTGTAATAACGACTCATCCTCTAAGGGGCTCGAAGAATGAGTAACCATCGTCTGTGATCCTCTAGAAATGCCATTGGCCCGACGATCCTTTATAGAGACATTCTTTGAAGCCCATTGATCGTAGACACCTTCGGCTGACTACTTTCATCCTTCTGGCCTCAGCACCAACCCGCGACCGATTGCTTTCATCCTTCAGGCATCGGTGTCACCCCTCGATCGAGGTGGGTTCTCCTTGTTCTACCTCTGCAGCGTCCCTTCGATCAATTCCTTTCAGGACTTTGTGGCCGTCTTTGCTAGCAACATAGCTTTCATGTTGTTCTCCATTTCTACCAACAAGAGAAACAAACAAGTTAGAAAAACAACAATGAGATTCAAGTAATGTCACAATTGGTAAACAATGGGAGTGTCCATATCGAGGGGGGTAGGACTAAGGCTGGTCATCACCAAGGCCTCCTCTTTCACCAATGGTCCGACATGAATCATCCCGCCCAGATGAAGCCAATTCATCATGACCTTCTCCTCATCACTATTGCATGGCATAATCCTTTTGGTCAGTGTATCTAGGCTCCTCCAATCAAACCGAAAGGACCAGCCTTGGGGGCAACTAACAAAGAAGAATTTCTTCTTCCAATTGTGAATAGATGACGGGTTGTCCACCACATTCCCTCGTCAACCTTGGAAATACCACAAGCCTTCCCTATTGGAATGCTTCCTCAATGTGAACAAACTCCGAAATATGTTTAGAGTGACAGATACATTTTGGAGATGGGCCATCACCAACATTGCCACTATAATCCTAATGGCATTGGGAGCGAGCTAGTTGAAGGTGAGCTTATAGTGGTTTAAGATCTCAAAAGTTAGGGGGTGTATGGGAAACCTCAATCCAAAGTGAAGGTAATGCTTGTGGATACACACCTCCCCTTTAGGGGCGTGCCACAACTTGTCACCAATGTAGGGGACTCTAATCCTATATGTGAGCTTTGGGAACCTCATGGCCGGTTCAAAGAGTTGGAGTCACTACCCATTTAGTGACTCCGTTTTCCATGGGAAAGGCATACGACCAAGAGATTTTAGCTTCTAAGGATTGCGAGAGGGAAGGTATTAGGCACCCCTCTCTCCAATCTATTGTAGTAGCCTAATACAGGAGTTGTCCAGGTTTAATTTCTTTTGGGGAAAAGCAGAAATGGTTGCAAGAATTTCTCAAATCCGGAGGAACATGCTTTCAATTTCTCCTAAGACCGATTTTGAGGTGATGTTATTGGGACTTAGGTATTGATTTCCCTACGACCTTTGCCTCTTTGCCTCTATTCTCAGTTAAGAAGAATATGTAAGCAATAGTTCTCCAACATTTCAGAACCTCAAGCAACACAGAAAAACTAAAAAAGACTTACCTTTCATGTGCACATTGTCAAAAGTTTTCCAGTAGTTTGGAGGACTTCAAATGGAACTTGAGTAAGGCAGGAGCCAGGCTGAATGTTTATGGTATTAAGTTTGGAAGATAGGGGATGGGACTTAAGCTTGGCTTCTAGGATTTCAGGACTTAAGCCAGACTGAATGTTTATAGAAGTTGGAAATTTGTCCCCCTTCAGTCTCTTTCTTTCTCTAGGGACACCTCTCAGCTTTCATTCCTTCTGTCCCCCTCCCTTGAGCTCAAATTAGATGAGTATTTATAGAGAATGGGAGGGGGTCAAGTCTGAATTCACTTAGCTATAGTGGTTAGGATTCCATAGAGATTTTTCCCATAAATAGGCAAAGAAATAGGTGCCCAGTCAAGTTTTCTTGTTTGGTGAGGCATTTTCTTTGATTTGGGGGTGGTTTTCATAAGTTTTGTGTGACCAATGAGAGCTTGGGACGTGCAAGACATTGTAGCCCCGTATTTGGGGCTGATAGTAGAAAAAATGTAAATTTGATGAATTTTTAAAAGTTATTTTGTCTTTTCTTGGTCTTGAGTAAGGGTATGTTTGGCATTTCGTGCTTTTTGGGTCTATTAGGCTCTGTTTGATTCGTACAAGTGTTTCAATGGGGTTAAGTAAGGAGCTGATGTCACTCCCTACCCTCTTAAGGTTCTAGGTTGGACAGCTGATGTGGTGGTTCAATCAAGTGCATCAAAATGGTATATCTCTAGTTTAATGGTCAAACAGATGAATCTGGTCATGAAATTTGGTGTGTTGGGGTTTTTCAGGTCCTTGAACACGACGGTGAAGTCTGATTGAGATCTATGGTTGACAAGTTTGGGTCAATGAGATTTGCTGAAATAGAACCATTGTTTGATGAAGGTTCAATCGGGGGAATTTTGGGATGAACTTTGGTGGGTTGACATTTTTAAACGTCCTAAATCTAATGGAAGTGATGAATATTTGATTAGAGGTGTAGATTGATTGTTTTAGTGCAGCTCATGGTCTTAGCTTCCGATTTTCCAATTAATGAAAGGGTTCGAAATGGAATCTTACTTTTTCAATGGTCAAATGGAGGTGTTTGGTTGTGAAATTTGTCGTGCTGGGTTTTTTGGGTCTCCGAACACAGTGGTAAGGTCTGATTAGTCTTACAAATTTGGAATGGCGGATGGTAAGCTCTAATTAATAGGATTTGTTGAAATAGGATCTAGGCTTGATGATGGGTCAAATGGGGAATTTTGAGCTACAATTTAATAGATAGGCATGGATTAGGGTGATGAGTCAAGTGGATGGTTCTGATCTAAGAGAGATATGGTTAATCTTGGTAATCATTCAGGGCCATCAAAATGTGATCTTAATGTTTTTGTGGTTGGATATCATAGATTTGTGTTGGGATTTACTAGTTGATTGTTTCCTAATGATCTTGAGGTGATGAGTGTGTTGGATTTGATTTTGGGGAGTTGGAATTTGAATATCACATAGATCGGGGTCGTTAGAAAGGATGTTAGCATGATAAATGATGTATCTTTGCAATTTAGTAATGAAAATTGATGTATAACTAACTTGTAGTTTTCAAAGTCTAGCGATGATGTCTGATCGGATGTTGATATTGATCTCAAGGTTCTTATTTGTCTTATGGATTGTGTGATAGGAGGGTTTTCCGGGTTTTGGGAAGTCTCTAGTTGATCTGGTTGTGTTTCTGAGCTTTTGGGGTCTAAGAGGAGGGTATAAAGAGGTAGGGTGAAGGGACCGAGCAAAAATTGGGTGCTAATACTATAGTCCCCTGGAATGTAGTACTTTTCGGCCAAAGCCCTAACTTACTCCTTGTCGAGAATGTTGTTTATGTCAGAGTGGGGATAACTCCCCAGCGTCATGCCTCGTCACTTAGCCTTGACCTGCTCCTCGACCTCTTCCGCATCCACCACTTCAGGAAGCGCAAGAACACTTCCTATGGTGTTGGCCCTTGGCCGCGTGGAACTGGTACTCTTATTAGCAGAGTTTGCACTCTGCTAGTCGTGCTTGGCCTCGCGACACTCGACCCTCTCTGTAAATACCTAGACGTTGGACGTTTTAGAGGAGCTCTTAGAGTCACTGCTGTCGCTCTGATCGCTATTAGGAGTGTTGTTGGGAGTACTCCAATCATGAAGGTTGTAGGCTTCATAGCCAGAGTCCAATGTCGACATGTTGAAGAGAAAGGTTCTTTACCTAAAGATGTTAACGAAAGGAAGTCTAAGGAGTTGGTTGTGGAAAGCTGAGATGTCCTCAGTAGCTCCAAGACTCAAGGTTTCAAGCAAATGGTGAAGTCTCGCTCAGCCAGCCTCCCTATTTAATGGAAAACATACAACCTAGATTCAATTGATCCAATGGCCACAGATTGATTGACCTTACATCTTGAACCGACGGGTTCCATGTGGCATTGACCTCGGGAGACGGGGCCGGTTCGCCGGTCAACTTCAACTCAAGGATGCGCCAAATTGGACCCCCGTGTCGTCTTGTGCACGACCTCAATCAATCGACCCTGGTGCCCGTCTTATGTACGAACCTATGATGGATGGCGTCAGCATTCATGCGGGGCACAAGTGATGCATGTGGGTAGCCTATACCCGTATGGGCCACTGTCACACACCCTCGACTTGAAGTGATCCTTCATAGGTGTGAAGGATGAACGGAGGAGCAGGTGCTGCAGAGTTGTTGAGAAGAGTTCCGCATTGAGGCAGATGCCTCCACATGAATCTACTATACTATTTGGCTAAAGCCGAGGCCTTGACACAACCCGTCAACTGACCTCGAGAGTGGGGGGCAAGTGATGTAAGGGTATTTGACTGACCTGCGATCTTGACACATGGTGTCGGTAGGATGCATCTTAGCCATCTGTGGATCCTGACACATGGCGTCGGCCGGATGCATCCTAACCATCTATCATCAACCACTACCAACCGCTGCCACCCGCTCCCAACTACCCTTATTTTAAGGGAGCTCCGGTTATAAAAGGGGCTCCTACGTTGAGGTAAAGACATATAGACTTGAGCTCTAAGTTTCCTATCTTACTTGGTCTGAACCCTCACAACCCTCGGCTAATTTGACCATCAGAGTCTTTGCCCAGAAATTACATTGTTGTCCATAACTCCGTATTTAGTAGCAACAATGGAAAATAAAAGAACATGGATAAGTGCATTTACTCGGGTAGTAAGTGTTTCCAAAGAAAAAAAAAACTTACCCACCCGAATAAGTAACTTCCTGAAAAGTGAATGAAGCCTTAAAGGAATGTAAATTATAGTAGCAAGCAACGATGTACATTCAATTAATCTCTAGAAAATTAGGGGTGATTTGATTCCAGCATAGATGCTGATTTGATTCCCTCAACAACCAACTCAGTGGCCTCTACGAGAGATTCAGGCTTATCATTAAGAAGAAGAAGAATTCCCTATTGGGGATTCGGACTTGTTACAAATGCAACTCAACAAGTTCACGTAGAACATTTCTTAAAATTTGAATACGCCTAATCTGAAAACCTGAACATCGTGCTTGAATATTTTTAAGTCAGGCATCCAATTTGCACAGACCACCGTGGAAGGTTTGTTTCAAAATTGCAAGAGTCTAAATTCTTATAAATAACGATAAAACAGTATGGCTGTCAAAGGTCCGGGTTAGGATTGAGGCCTTGGGCAACTTGACCCAAAGGCAAACCCGTATATGGCATTCATGAATGTATATTAGTATATCTATTCATATGTGTCAATTTATCTCAATCACTTAATCTCTAAAGTCTCAGGGTGGTAGTGGGTCACACTTCAATGGTTCTTCATGATTTTGTGAAGTAGTTATTTTAAGATGGGTGTGTAATGACTGAGCTGGGTTCATTCAACTCTACTCCTTTAAATATTACTAAAAAAAGAACTCAACTCCTTAAAAATAAATTGATATCTAACTTTCGGGTTTAATGGAGTATTTTTTTATTATTCAAAAGAAAAAAGTCTAAGAAATTTATTTGGGGTGTTGCGAGAATCGAACTCGCGACCTCTCGCACCCGAAGCGAGAATCATACCACTAGACCAAACACCCATCGCCGTTTGCATTTAATCAGTTTTCCATTAAATCGATTAATATGTAAACTTTCTAATCACTGATTTATAACACTTCACAATTAGCCATAAAATACACGAGTTTTACAACCATCCAACCTCTCAGTGAAATTCACATCTGTGCCCTACAAGCGCCTGACAGCACATCCCAACCATGTATTGGGAACATCTCCCGATAATAAGGACAGAAAATGTTCCCAATGCATGTTGAGATGTGCATATAGGGCACAAATGTGAATTCTTCTATGTATGGGCCCTATGTATTTTATCAATAGTGTGGAGCATTGGCATTGATCCCACGAATTCGGATTAGCTGAATGTTATGGCTGTTCAGCAGGTCGTGGAACCAATGATGGTGATTCTACGTCAATAATAAATTCATGGGCCGCACTGTAAAAAGTGAAGGCCTCATGCATTTAAATTCTGACATAAAACCTTATCATTGGTTCCACAGCCTGCTGAACAGCCACGGCATCTAGCCAAACCTTTCTCTGATCCCACATCCTGCTGGTACACAGGTAAAGGATTCAGCTAATCCAAATTCGTTTTATCAGTAATTCCGTCTTCATGCAGGTAGAGTATATAACTACAAACCAGGAAGCTGAAGTGAAGAAGTAGTCCCAAATCCCAATCATGGAAGATGGAACCCATCTTAACTTCGTTAAAACAATATGAAAAAGCAGTATTCGTTCTGTTTATAAACAGCAGTGGATGAATAGACAGCTAAAGCACCAAATAAGAACAAAGCAAAGTGTAAGACAGGTCGTGTGATTGAAAAAGAGAAGCTATTCTGTACACACAAATAGTTGTTGTAATTGCTTCTACTGCAACCTCCTCCAGTGCTGCCATCAGATGTGATCTAACAGGTGAGACAAAATTGGGCAAGTATTTCATATAAATTAATTCTTGGGAATATCCCATGTCTTAATTCGGGTCATTCAATAGTTGACATTAGCAATTGGCTCACAAAAGTGCGCCAGAACTTGCACTCCTATACTCGCTGCGCCAATGCAAATGAAATTGCACTGCAGTTCTGCAATCATATCTGTCGAGTAAAATGAAACTGGTTGTCTGAACGGTCCTGGATTGTACAGTCCGACCATTCGGGTCAACGGCAGTTCAAAAACACTGATTTGGACTATAAAACCCCGCACAAATAAGATCATATCCATGACCATGAGGTGAAACCTTGACGCTTCTCGATTGAAAGTGAAACTGAGAAGCCATTCGTTTGCACAGACCCACAAACTATGAACTATGTCAAGAATTTTTCTGTTACTTCAGTGGTGTGACAACGGTGTTTATTTAGGGATGGGCCCTGGGGTATATGCAAACATATCGGCCGGGCATCAGCAAGAAAGAATATTATTGGTACATCAATTTTGATTATACCAAGGTTTTAAAAACCGATCCAGAACTGGAACTATTCTAGCCACTGTTTTCTGGGTCAACAGTTCAAGCATACATAACCCATTCCAATGAAAAAAAAACATAAAAAATAATTAAAATAAAAACAGTCAACAACCATTGAACGAGTCAACAATTTGACATGTCACTGACCAACTTAACAGTTTTTGGCCAGGAACCAGATTTGAGATAAAACAGAACCGGTTGCCTGGATAGTTCCCAGACCGAACAACCCAACCAATGTTCAAAGTATCGATACAGGGCATATCGACCTGTATTGATACTTTTTTTTAAGTTTTATTTATTTATTTTTTTCAAAACCAGTTCAGAGGGGTCGGTTTAAAGCCCAATTACCCTCTGAACTATAGTCTGACCCGATACAACCCCTGGAGGGGTGGCATATCAGAAAACCATTGGCACAACATGCATAAGCTGGTATGTATTGAGTCCGACCATCCAGGTCAACGGAGGTTCGAAAACATTGATTTATACAAGTAATGCCCTCAAGCTTCTACGAAATGTCACGTTTATGGCTTATAGCACTGAAGAGATGACTTGAAGTGAATCACCCATTCTATTAGAACACAACTTTCTACCCAAAAAAAAAAAAAAAAGAAAACGTTACTTTAATGTCAAATGAATGGATCGATTTTATAAATGTATTTATAGTGATGCAGTCGCACGTTTAAACCCACATTCTAAGAGTCATATCCTGTTCCTTGTCATTCCAATCTGTTCTCCCGTTTCAATCTACTGTTGCCAACTTCTCTTCATCTACTTCAAAAGCCTTCCTTGCTTGTTTCAGTTCCTCATTCATAGACAATAATTCTGTACAACGGTGAAGTTTTGGAAAATCCTGTGCGGTTGTACAGTTAGATGATGTTAGTTTGCTGTATTACAGAACTCACAAAAAAAGCCGACTTGAACACCGGACCTGAATCAGCCTAAACCCCAACTTGTTTTCAAAGGAATTAAAGTTTTCTAAGGGTACCTGGTACTTCATGCAGTCAAATTGTGTAAAAAAAGGAATTGGATGAGGTCTTATTTTCATATACTCGAGAGGTGGTTATGAGGATCCATAATATTGAACTTGGATGAGACATAATATCCACCATTTACCATACAAGATCTATCCACATATAGTCTCAATTGCACAGGCTACAGAATGGTGTAATGTGAAAGCAGTGTCTGCAGAAGATACCTTGCGAATTAGAAATAGGAAATCCTCTGTCAGAAGCTTCCCCCTCTTAGATGCAATATCTTGGGCTTTATGAACCTACAAAAGTACAGCAGAAGATAATAAGTCATGGATGTTGATCAATCTAATTGTGAGAAGTTCAAAAAAGGCCTGTAAGAAAGAGGAAAGTAGGATAGTGCTTACCAACTCTGTGACATACTCAACAACAATGTCCTCCAGAAGTGTAACAGTTTCAGGAAGTGGCTGTAAAAGTGGCAAAAGCATTTGGTTGCAGAGATGTAACCCAAATAATGTTATTGTCTGAACTGAGCAATGTTACACCCAAAATACAACATAATTATAATGTAACATTTCAAATAGCATGGTTGCATGCAAGTCATGCAGGTTATATTCATGTAGTAGGTTGGAATCTGGTTGATTCCCAACTAAGGATTTTGATTATATTATCATTCTACAATTGAAATAAAAATACAGAGGAAAGCTTGCTCAGAATCTATTATGCATCAGACTAGTTTCCATGCTAGCCAATATTTCCTGTTCTCACATCAATGTTCTGATAAATGAACTCTTTTTCTTTAGATGGTTCATATAAACTTAATAAAGAAAAAGAAATTCATTTATGCTATTCCTTGATTAATCAGCTTATATTATGTCATTGTTTCACAGCTATGAATATTTACGTAATTTTTTTCTTAACATTCTTATGACCAATTTACAAGGTGATTTGAACTTATCCCAACAGAACATACTAGAACAAAGAAAGAAGATCAATGAAGTCCAATGTTTGTAAAGGTGTTTGAGGCATACTCTTGGAGGCATATGTCCAGGCAAGGGACATTCAAAACACCCTGAGCCTTGAGGCATGGATGCCTCTGAGGCATACACATGCACCTCATGCATGAAGGAAGAAAGAAGAAAACAAAAAGAAAAGAAAAGGAGAAGTTCTCTTCCTCCCTCTTATTCCTCCTCTTAAGGAGATTTACGCCTCTTGCGTTCTGAACTATGCCCCATGCCTCTGGGTGGTGGAATGCCTATTGTCATGCCTCCGCATTTTAAAACATTGGTGAAGTCACAGCATTGACTGCACAATGCCTACGGTATCACCTAAATATTTTTGTAATCGCATTGCATATGCAATGCCTGGGCAGGTGATGCACTTAGGGCATCGCATGGGAACAATAAGGTAACATACGGAATGAAGGCCATAGCCCATAATCAGTCTAGGTGATTATAACATGCTTTCTTTTATGTTTACCTTTTATTTTTGTCAACTTGTTATTACACCTTTGAGATACTTATTTACCACATTAAGGTAATTTTATTGAATTGTTCTATACACACACACACACACACACACACACCGAGGGGGAAACAAAAGTTGGGAGTCAAAGCTGAGAAAGAAAGAGAAAAAAAAGGAAAAGAGAAACAAATAGAGTCAAGGGACTAAAGGCTTTTCTATGAAGGAAGAAATAGAGCAGAAGGAAAGAGAACCAGGAGCGACCCCCCCGCCCCCCCGACAAACTGGGACCAAGAACCATGTAAATTACATAATATAGTAAAGTGCTTCGGGACTCCTTTTATGTACTTCATTTGATGCACTAGTAATTAGTACTCCGTTTTTGCATAAACATGAGATTCTAGTTCATTGCCCAAATTCATCCAGTTATTAGGTTTTCTTATCTTTTATGCCAAGTCTTACCTAACCTAGGAAGTCCAAAATGCATATAAATTGCCCACTTTCCTTGGCCACACTGGAAAAATTATAAAGGGGACATTTTGGAAGCCAAAGAAAATATTGAAAGAAGAAAACCTTTCTCTGCAAGGAAATTGGGGCATAAGAGTAATTCGATTCAGAAAGGCCTGATTGTACAGAAACAGAATGGGCTCTTTTGGGTGTTAGTATGGCAAACTCAAACAACAATGAAAAAAAAACTACAACAAAGTGATGAAATTAGCAGTTACCAAACTCCAACTAAAACAAAGCCTCTTGCACTTTTTTTGTTAGCTTAGTGGTTCCTATAAAGTTCTTTGAATGACCCTGAAAATTTTCCCACTTGGGCAAAATATATTCATCGAGTAGTTTTACATAACATGCCTAATTCCTAAATTAAATACGAAGGAAAAGCGAACAAAAATTGGGAAGAAGATAGTGTCCACTTTGAGGGAGATGTCCTAATTTGCCTCTTGGAGGGGCAAAATCCTCTCTCAGAAAGCTGCACACAAATCAAACTTCATTCCTTAATATATTGATCACTTAAAAGATGAATATATAGACCAGTTATGATGCTAACTCAAATGACTGCTTATCTAGACAACTTAGAAGTAATAATCAACTAACCACAAGCTTCATCATCATCATCTAAGATTTGTCCCAACTATATGAGTTGGCTTAAAAGATCCTGTTTCACCATTCTGTTCTGTTCAGTGCCCTATCCATTTTAAGTTATGGGTGCTCAATCATTTCTTATTACTTACACCCAAGTCCTTTTTGGTCTTCCCCTGGCACATCTAGTCCCTTCAACTTGTAACTAACCACAAACCATTAAAGAAATTTGAAATAGAAAAGTAACTACTAGACAGGTGACATTCAACTTTTAGTTCATTGAAAATTTCTTAACTTTGTTGCATTGGAACAAGCTCCAGTTCTCTGCAGAATCTAAAATAGGCTTCAAGTGACAGGCCCAACTCTTGAGATGCCTATGCAAGGCCACAACAAACAGATCTAAGTGAGCCACCTATTAGATCTTCTATTGAACAACACCCATAACAGGGGAGAATTTGGATATGAGGTCACTCAATTGAATGCCATGAAACATCCAGAAGCCATTTGACAAAATGTAAAGATTAAATTGATGAATAAGAGCTTTCTCGAAGACAATTACGGTAAAATGTCCAATAATGTGTAACTTCTAAGCTATTGTAAAACCAATGCCCAAACACCACTACTTAGTACTTGCCATCAGATCAGCAAAGGCTAACTGCAACTAATAAAAAATTTGCAACATAGTAAGGTACGTACATTGGGGTCGTCTCCAAAACCATACATCATGTGTTGCACTGTAACAAAGTCATCAACAGAAAAGGCAGGCATATACCAGTCATAGTCGGTACTTAAAATAACAGCTATTTTACATCTTAAACAAGCATTCGTGCGTATATCAAAAGCAATTGCTTACGATCTTTCTGAAAGACGCCTCGCTTGCGCTTGAACGATGTCTCAGATGGTTGGGAATGGGAGGATCCAACTTTGGTCTTGGAAGCGGGTCCGGCAGAAGAATTATGCATCTCCGATTCGTGACCTTATCAACCTATCTTTTCAAGAATTATAAAACCCATTAACCAAAAAATCGAAGCATGATAGATTCCCACAGGCTATTATCGTAAAAACAACTAGTCGAATGAAATCAAATGAAAGTATAAGGGTTGTTTTATTGCTAAAAGAACAACTTAAGAGTAATTCTTCTCATCTTCCTGCTAAGCATAGAAAAATCTGTTTTTTTTTTTTCGATTACTTTCAATTAAAAAAAAAATTGCTCCTCTAGTCCAATTTAAAACCAAGCCTCTCTACTCGAGAATCCTAAATAGGGAAAAAAGAATGCGAGCAGCCTACATCCACTCTCAGTTTCGAGTCAACTACCGCCAGAGTGAGAGCTGCCAGGAATGAGAGTTGCCGGAGATATAGGCTGCGGACATGTCACGGTTTATGCGGCTTCAGGGCGTAGTGGACTCCCTCCTCAAGAGGATAAGTATAAAAGAAGAGGGAGTGATTGATTCCCCATTCAAAATAGGAAATAAAGGAGGGGGGAGAATAAAGGTATGAAAAATAAACACCTGGAGCTACCGTCGATGTCACCGTCGCTGCCGACTTTGTTGTGATCGCCGGAAACTGCACGCTCCTCCTCCTTTATTCCTACTCCGTTTCTTCTTCTTCTTCAGCGTATTCTTCTCCTTTTCCTTTTCTGATATCTGGAATCCTCCTAAACAATAAGTTTGGGTTTGGGTTTGGGGTCTTAGCGGACAGTGTGCTGCTCAACACCGTCGTTATTGTGTAGACTCAGAAGTACCAATCATCGGTCGTAGTTAAAAAACATTGGGCACGTCATCAGATAGAAAAAAAAAATGTCGGTTTAAATTTCGACAGACATCTGTAAAGTTTTCCCTGCATGACTCGTTAAACTACGTTTGGTTTGTGGGATAAGGATGGAAAAAAGGGGAATATTCTATGATGAGATGGAAAAAGGGTTGGACGCGATCCTAAAATAAGAACGTGGGGTCGCACCTAGCGGTGAGCATTATTTGGTTAAAAGAAAAAAATCAAATAAAAAATTTCGATTTTGATTTATTCAGTTCGATTTTTTTGATTTTTCGTTAAATCAGTTTGGCTAATTCGATTTTTGGCTAATCCGGTTTTCGATTTTAGTTTTTAAAATTAAAAATTCAATTAACCGAATTAACAAAATTTTATAAGATATAGTATATAATATGTAACAAATAATATATTATGTATTATATGTTTATATATTAATATATAATATAATAAAATTTGATTTCATAATATATATTATATGTTATAATATATATATATATATATATATATATATATATATATATATATATATATAAAATAAAGTATATATTATTAAAATTCGATTTTAATCAAAATAATTGAAAACCATTCGATTCAGTTATTTTGATTTTGGTTTCGATTTCGGTTTTTAAAATTTTGATTTATTCGACTCAGTTTTTTACGGAATAAACCGAATGCACACCCCTCCAGAACCAAATCAATGCGACTCCATTGACAAAGGAAAAATCGAAAACGTATTTGAGAAAAATTATTCAGAGAGGAAACTCCTTCATCTTTCCCCGTCTACCTCCAGGCATTCCAAGAGTCATATTCTCCGGCCACTTTTTCGGTGTCTTTGAACGACGATAAGACTGCATTCAAGATCTACTCGTATTAAGGATTCTATCTCTAGCTTTTTTTTTTTTTTTTTCAAGAAAGATATTCACTATCCATATATAAGAATCCTACACACTCTCTCCATTTCCCACTTCAAGCTCTCGTCCTCTTCTCTATCCTGGTTTTTGCTAGTTACCTAAATTCCTCCAAAACGAACTGCATTTTATCGAAGCTCTTCTTCTTCTCTAGCTTTTACTTTTAGGATATATATTTTCCTTTTTATGTATTTTATACTTTGCTTTTCGAGTAATTTATTGGAGTTGAGATGGCTGCCTTGAATGACCTCTCTTTGCCCTTCTAGGCTTTTATATAGACCAAATCGAAGAAGACCTCCCATGCATTCAAGACCAAATCGAAGTAAATTTCCAAGTTTTGTTTTGATTTTTTTTTTTTTTTTTTTTTTTTTTCTGTTCGCCAATCTTGTGAACCATGCATTCAAGATTCTTTCTTCTATGACTAGAGATTTCTTTTAGTGAAGATATAGAACAACTTATTTTTTGTTTTTTTAGGGAGATAGTAGTGGGTCAGTGGGCTTTTAAATGAGAAAAAACAAATTAACACTAACAAATTATCTGCTACTGTTAGTGATTCTGAATTATGCCAGATTCTTTCTTCTCTTTGTTAAATCTAGCTTGTTGTTTCATACACTGTTTTTAAAACCAGGCCAGATCGGACCGGAAAAACCAGAAACCGGTCATTTGATCAGTTCCGTTTTCCTCTAAAACTGCTTTTTCCCCTAAAACCGTTGATTTTGATCAGCAAACTACTGAATCGGCTAGTTAATTGTTCGAACCGTTCGAACGGTTTTGATCATTTTCTAACTTTTTATTCTTTTTTTAATTTTTTGTCAGAACGGATCGGTTGTTCGGGTTGAACGGTTGGACCGTTCGAACCGACAACCAGACCCCTGACTGATTCGGTCACCAGTTCGTTTTTAAAAACCATGGTTTCATACAATCCATTTATAGTTGCTTGTGGTTTTAGATAGGCATTCTCTTGACCATTGTCTTTTTCATTATAGATTTTTGAGAAGAGCCCAACCACGATCAAGAAGTATGCATCCCGGTCATCAAGACAATCACCATTTCGGCTACAAGAGAGTCCACAATGCCAAGATCAAGTTCTCCTTGGTGTTCAAGAAGGACAGGTCTCCAACCAGGAAGCTTAAAACCACATACAAGGCGTCAAGGCCCAACTTGTTTATGTAATTCCTATCCATGATTATATCTTCAGAAATTGAATAGATGAACTGAGTGATCTGGAGATATTTAGATTAGGATGAAATTTTGTTATTGTTGAGAGAGACCTTTCGTTTGTTTCCTTTTTATATCAGTTGTGTTTTATCTCTGATGTTTTGAAGTTGGATGATAGAGAAGCAACTTGTAGGCTTCGACATATTTGAAAATTGCAATTTTGCTTTTGAATTTTTTGATTATTTTAGTTTGAGAGGAGGAACCGCAATCTATTGTGAAGTATATAAACACCACCCCACCGGGTGACACGCACCCAAAACACAAAGCATGGATGGTGTGTATATCTTAATTTTTAAAAAATCAATTTAATTGTTGTTAATATTTATAAATATATAAATTTTAATATTTGTTTTTAACATTTATTATAAAGCATTAACCAATAAAAAGAAAAATTAAAATTTAAAACGAGCCTAATTATAATAATTAATTGAAGCATGGACTTTTGGTAGATTTAATGCCTCAAAACTTGGACCCTTGGTTAGGATCTCCTGGCTCTTATATTTAGTTTCTCTGTATCAAATGTGTGGTGAGTTAATGATATGAGTTTGTAAGAGGAGAAATTAATGGCTTAAATCATCCTACACTATGTTATAGTTACAGTACAGTATCTGGTCGATTGGCTGCAAAAAAGGACTACTACCTGTTGTTGCATGGGGCCATAACTTTGCCATATGAAATTCAAATTACGTGGGCCCATCATTGGTCTGTATCAAATGTGATGGTTACAATCAATATTGTTAAAATAAGATTTTAAAAATATATATAAGTTGGATTATGTCAACTAGTTTGGCTGTTTGACCCTTAATTCGCTTCATTAATTCATGATATGAGCGCAATAACAAAATACATCAGTATAATTGTCATAACTTGGTTAGGGAAAGAAATATGGGAAAATGAAAATTTCCACTATTTTCCCTTGCACAACCAAGCGGTGGAAAATAAAATTTTCACACTTTCCCATCTCATCCTGCCCAAACTTTCCCACAAACCAACAGAGCCTTAGTTAATATGGACTCCATGCAATCAACCATGGGTCCTAGAAATACATGAAAGGAGACAAAAGACAATTCTCTAGAATTTAGGACTTGTTTGGTTTAGAGGAATAGGTGGTCTGTAATAAGAAATTGTTTGTATGGGTAGAATTCATATCCCATTCCTGCTTTCTGTAAGAATGCATCCACATTTGAGGAAATGGTCCCTCTCCTTCCCAATGAAATCCCATTTCAGCTGATTCCATATCTCATTTTGATAAAGCAAAAGAAAAAAATCATTCTCATTTTTGTCTAAACCAACTTGGAATCTGACTCCAATTCCACATATTTTGATTTCAATCCCAATGTCAAAGGTGGTATGTGATCTTCAATCTCTCCTCCAAAGCAATCTTGTGGTAGTAAGAAATTACCATGGTTCAAAGTATTGATACACCTTTTTGTATCGATAGAGGTGAATCGGTACTTTAACTAGTATATATTTTATTTTATTTTATTTTTCAAAACTTAGTTTTAAGTATAATTATATTTATATTAATAAATATAAAAAGGATTTTATAAAAATACTTGTTGTAAACAGGTGTATTGGGGCCCAAAGATCTGATACGATACGCTCGATACACAATGTATCATATCAATACTTTGAACCTTGAAATTCCAAAGTATCACGCATTTCCTCCTTCGACCATTGATGATAAGCATAAAGCATGCTTTGATGCCATTAATTTTCCCTTCCATGTTTCTTGTAACACAACCAGTGAGAGTTTCCCTATTAACTTCTTTGCTTTTTTTTTTTTTTTTCCTAGGGTCATTTATTAACACACCCCTATAGTTTCACGGATTTACTTAAATATATCTTATGGTTTGTGTTTTACTAAAACACCCCTTATAGTTTACATTCAACTTACTTAATCGACGATTCAACCTTCCATTAAATGACAATGGAAAAGGACAGTTTTGACACTAATGTCCATTTGAATAAATTCAATCAAAAGAAAATAAAAATGAAAATACCATTTTTGCTTCAAAAAAACACGAGCAACCACTCTCTTTAGTTCTATTTGCTCATTCTTTTTTTTCTTTCAATAGGAAAAAGTGTTAAGCGGTACTTTTGGAGTAAACAATCATGAGCTCATGCCCTTGAACATTTTCAACTCAGCTTAGGTGATCATGTTACTATTTTCAAATGGCAAAACAAATGCTTCTTAATGAAAGGTCATTAATTAAATAGATTGTAAACTATAAGGGTGTTTTAGTAAAATGAAAACTATAGGATAGGTTTACCTAAATCCATGAAACTATAGTATGATCCTTTTTTCTATCCATCCCACTGGAATCAATACCAATTCCATTCCCATAAACAACTTTGAATGTAAGAAAATCAAATCTTGGTGTATAAAGTTTTTGATCCATTTGCATCAGCAACCCTGCCCCAATAGTTTTATGGGTAAATTTCTTAAACTACCCTTATGGTTTAGCTAATTGACCAAGTGTACCCTTATTGTTTGAAAATTGACTAATGCTAGCTCTATTGTTTCTGACAATTGACTAATACTTCCCTTACCGTTAGCGCCCCTTAATATTCCATTAACAAAAAGACAAAAAAAGCCATTTTACCCTTTATTCTTCTTCAAATTTTCAAAATAAAACAGGGAAAATGGGAGAGAGAGAGAGAGAGAGAGAGAGAGAGTACACGTCCAGATATCGCCTTCTTCAACGAGTTTGATCTTTGATGCTGGTGGATCAACTTCCGGCTGCCATTAAATTCTGGATGGAACTGGCATTGGCATGGAGGGCAGCAACAGTTTCCCTTCACTGATTATCTCTCTAGTGATCTCTCTCTCTCCCCTTTTCTCTTTTCTTCTTCTTTCCGCCTTCCTACCATTTCCACCACCTTTATTGGTGGTCTTCTCTTTCCTTCAATCTCTTGGTCATTTCCCTCTCTTCCTCTTAAAATTAATTCACAGGAAGCAAAATTAGTTATCTGATCATTGATTCAAATCACCCATTAAATCACAAAACAATAGCTTCCCAAGAAAGATATTCTTAGGACAATAGATGATACCCCAAATTAGACATCAAAACAACTTCATCTGATCATTGACTTAGGACACCAATTAAATCACAAAACAACAGCTTCCCAGGACAAAAAAAAAATTAATTTTTGAATGTAAATAGATTGATTGCTTCTAAGAAAGAAAATAAAAGAGTTAATAGTGTTCCAAAAATTTGGGACACGGAGGTTTTTCAAGCTCCAAAACATGTTGGAGCTGAAGCATCACCACAAACGCTACGTGCGTCTACCTGCAGTGCATCTACGGTGCAGTAAGTGAGAGGTACTGTTGACCGCTGACATGCTAAAGCCCTCTATCCTCTGTCTCTGCCCCGACAGATTTATTTTTCTACCTTTTTTTTTTACTGTTGGGTGCTCATTCCTAAAATTTCCAGGTGGGGGATAGGGACAAGACGAGTGATCTTCCATGAGGGTGGTTCGATCAGAGCTCTCTCTGATCGGTGGAGGGAAACCATTGCTGCCCTCTATGCCAATGCCAGTTCTGTCCAGAATTTAATGGCTGCCAGAAATTGATCCACCAGAATCAGAGATCAGACTTGTTGAAAAAAGCAGTATCGGGACATGTACTCTCTCTCTCTTTTTTCTTTTTCATGTTTTATTTTGAAAATTTGAAGAAGAATAAATGGTAAAATAGTATTTTTATCTTTTTATTAATGGAATATTAAGGGGGGTTGACGGTAAGAGAAGTATTAGTCAACTGTCGGAAATAGTAGGAGTAGCATTAGTCCATTTTCAAACAGTAAAAATACACTTAGTCAATTAGCTAAACCATAAGGGCGGTTTAAGAAATTTATCCTAGTTTTATTGATGTTCCATCAATACCCCATATATGCAATGCATATGTTGTGGAGATGTTAGTTAGTAGGGGTGAGAATGGGTTGGTTTGGTTCGATTCCATGGTAAAACTTGCAACTTACCTTTCGAGAGTCAGTTTTGGCCTTGGTGGTTCTAGGGTCTACTCATGAAACTTGTTCTTTCTTTATAACTTCCCTAGAACCGACCCTAGAACCACCAAGGCCAGAACTGACCCTCGAACCGACTTTCACAAGGTAGGTTCTAGGTTCAACCATGGAACCGACCCTCTAACCAACTTTTACAAGATAAGTTCCAGGCAGGGGCGGAACTAGGGGGACCCAAGGGAGCCATGGCCCCCCTATGGTTCAGAAAATCTTCACTTCCTATGTAAAATTTCCCCTCCCCCTACTCTCTACTTCAATGGTTGGCCCCCCATGGGATCCATCCATACTTCATTTAGGTTTTGCCCCCCTTATAAAAATTTCCTGGCTCACCCCTATTGCCTAATATCTCACCCCTATTGTCTAACATCTCCCCAACATATGCATTCACGCGGTCCCTACTCAATTCTATTGTCCATTGATGTCATATATGTAGTCTTTTGTGTTATTCAGTGTTGATTTCATTCGTATTCCGATCGAATAGGTGGAGGCGGGCTACTCCCCGAAAATGGCCCACCCGTAGATTGGTTTGTCGTTGGGGCATGGCGTTCCGAGGAGGGAGCGATCGAATAAAGAAGTGGTGGCCAACAGCTAAGAGGGAATTGTGGCCGAATCATCATGTTTAAAAGAGTAGTACACCAATCATTGACGATGGTAGAGTGGAGATTTTAAATTTTTAACCAGAGGAGAATGCACATATATAAGCACTCGCACAGTCGCACTAAGATCAGTAGACTTGAGTTTGGTCTGGCATGAAAATCGCCGGACATCCCACTTCAAGCTATTTCCCATTTTTTCACAGGCATCGTCAAACATGGACGAGATGTCCTTCAATTTCTCCTCAACCATTGTCCGGTTTCTCGTCAAGTACCCTAACTACCTCCTCTCTCACCAAAAGAGTAGTCGTTGTAAGTCTTATTTCCATCAATCCAAAAACAGCTTTGCAAGCTTATTTAGAGACTTGCGGGTCTCTCTGTTAATTGAAGAACTTCTCCAATCAAGGCCTGGAGAATCCTTCATGCGCATTGCTCAAAATGGGTGTCTCATCAAATAGATATATAGCCATCAAGCTCTTAATCATGTACTTGAATTGCAAGAAAACTGTTGACATTGATAGAATCTTAAAAGAATTTGGAGAGTGATATTGTGGCATGGAACTGCGTGATTTCGGCTCATAATTATATATATTGAGAGACTAGAGAATAATACAAGAGACTCTAATTAAGATCGAGTTGGGGGATGAAGCTGGGTCTGAAAACCCTTGATGAGCCTTTTCTTGTTTGTCTTGCTCTGCTATTGGTGGCTATGCTAGCTTCTTAAATTTATATTTCCTCTTTAATTAATTAATCAAAGATGGAATTGGACCACGCTAAGCTCGTCGTGGGCTTCATTCAAATTCTTTCTGCCCAAAGAAACTCAAAAAATTTACTACTACACGTACAACTACAGCCACAGAACAAACTCACACAGAAAAAGAATGCACAAATCCTAAGAAAGAAAAAAAAAAGATCCAAAAAGAACTCTAATTAACATATATATATATATATATATATATGGATGACTATCATTGGCGAGACGATATTAAAAGGGCGGTGTAAAGAAGCTGGTTCCAGACATCTGGAACGCCGGGGAGGCACCAGTGGCTGCAATCTTGTATCATCCCTGCTGCTTGTCTGTGGCCCTTGGGCTGCCGGAAAATGGATGGGTGACCATCTTTTCGATAATCCGTCATTCTTGTAACGTTCAAGTAGAACACAGGTGTTCTCATCTCCCTAATCACAGACTCAAGGATGTTCATCATCTGAGGATATGGCGCAAGGTAGGAGCTGTTGGTAATTGGTTGGGTCTCATTCTCACAATTCCCCCCTGAACTCCATTGCCCACCTCTGCATATTAATTGATTGCCATCACAATTCACAACTTTAGAAAAGATTCAAAATCAGTCCTTTCAGCATTGCTTAATGCTTACTTGATTTGAATTATTTTACCTAAAATGAGAAGCCGAGTATCCCCGAAAGAAGACCCTGGTGCGATCTGAATCGATGTTGCCATCGACCCACCGTGCCCATGTGTGCAATGCCTTTGTATATGCTTCTGCCACGCCAAGTTTGCCGTGGACATGATCGCCTTCCTGAAAGTAATCCTTCCTGAACACAACAATGTATCAGAATGACAGAATCCATTAAAACTTAAGCAGTGTTATATATAAAGAAAATGCATGCGTGCACAGAAGAATTAACAGTTTCTTGTATTAATTGCAGAAATTACCCTCGAGAGGTTTTCTGGTGCGTCCACCAGTGGCCTGTGTTGAAGATGATTATATCGGCATTGAAGTACTTTGAGGAGGATCCGTGGATCAGGTCGAGTCTGAGTGTCTCTTTCCGAGCTCCGGTACTGTCATTAATCTTCCATTCTTGCACCAGGAATGGCGACCGGAAGAACTCGATGGAGCAGTTGTACTCCTACATACAAGAATTCCAAGAAAAACAGATAAATTTGAATATGAATGAGTGAGTTCTCCTAGTCCTAGGAATCGACGTAAAGCTCCTGGTGGAAAGAAAAGAAAATCAGGTCTGTGACGTTAGTTCCTGCAGGCTAACAACTTACTGTGAATATGAATGAGTAGAATCCTTGGGTCCTGAACTCGTGCCGTCCTGAAACCTCAAAAACTCTGCTTTTGTTCATCACAGACTCTCTTAATGCACAGACGAGCGACTGCCACATGTTGCGATTCAAGGAATCGCCAACGAAAGCAAGCCTTTTCCCTTTCAATATCTCCAGCATTTCTTTCCCGTCCAACCTAAAATTCAACCCATCATCAGAGTAATAACAGAAATGCGTGATATTAGAAACCCTCAAGTTAGAGACATTCTTCCCACCTCGGTATCTGACAATCGTTTGGCTTCCAGCGGTATCTCATGTAACCGGAGTCCAGCCGACCATTCTTGAAGCAGTTAAAGGCGTCGTCGATGAATGGACACGACCCTGGCTGGTAAATCGGGTCCGAATTGTCGAAGACCCACTTACCATCAAAGATGTCGCAAGAGGTCAAATCTCCTGTTATGTGAGTCTCTGTTTTATTGGTTGATTCTTGGCGGGTTCTTTCAACCGCGGCCACGGTAGAGAATGCGCAGCCGTCAGAATTATTCTTTAGTGGGTCGGAGACGAGATGGTTATCTAAGGGAATGAACGAAGAGAAGGAAGAAATGGAAGTGGAGCTGAAGAGTAGCCGAGAAGCAAGCGTTGCAGAGGTCACCGCCGGGGAGTTGTCGGCGAGCGTTGCTGATAAGTAGAAGAACAGAGCAAGGCCAAAGAGCGACCCGATACAGATGTGGGTTCTTGATCTTGAGAGAGGCCATCTGAGGTTTCTTGAGAACTCCACGAGAATGGAGGCGAGGATCTTGAAACATGCCATGGGAGAAGAAACAGAACAGGGGAAGAGAAGCCCGATTTGTTTATCACGAATGATCCTTCTGGTTCTGTTTCTGTCTTGGTTGCGAACTCGCAATTCGAATCTAGAATGTGAAAGAAGATTGTAGGAGGGAAGGGAATGCTCTGCCTCAGCGTCTCCAGGGGAGGAGGGGAGATGAAACTCAAACTCTGGCGGAAGCTCCTATTTCGTTCGTTGCACATGCTAGACCGAATCCATCATTTACTGGTATGAGTCCGGTGCAACTTGGGAATTTGCTAAAATTCTAATGGGCCCGGAGGGGTTTTGGATTTGGGCCTGAATGTTTGGTCTTCTGGCCTTTTGAGTTCTCTCAGTGGGCTGGGCCCCTCACTCTGATCATAACGACCGGATCAAGTAGGCACAAGATATAAGAGCACTATAAATATTGTGACAACAGTCAAAAATGGGTATTAATAATTTTTTAAGGATAAGCTGGGGGTATTTTAAGGAATAGATATTAAAAAAGAATTTTTAAGTACTCATTTAACGTGATTACAATGTTGTGCCTACATGATACGAACTGGATCAGAATTTGGATCAGGTGAATACGATAGCTATTGACCTGGTGTGGAACTAATGATAATACTCCACACTAGGTAGGTTTTAATTCACGGGATTCATGTGAGTAAAGAGTGCATCACTGTACCTTGCAGTCGAGGGAGATGTCCTCTCTTGTCGGTCAGTGTTTGATCATTGTGGGCTTAGAGGTTAAGTATAAGACCATTGAGGGTAATACCTAATGAGCTAATCTTGCATCTGCCCACAGTCCTTGGGTTTTTATAAGGTGGTTTGACTCAATGACCATTTAGTGTAAATGTTGGGCCCATTAAGAGCCCATGGTGATGGACTCACGGGTTCACTGTCTTCTATAGTGAATTCGGCCAAGTCTTGTAACAGAGGCTGGGCTGAATCCATGTGGTTGATGTGTAGATCAATGTTTGGGTCCCACGCCATACAAGGATATCCAACTGGACAACATTTTGGAGGATAAGTGAGCACATGGACTTAGAGCCTAAAGCCCAATTTGAACTGGCTTAATGAGATTAATTAAAGAGGGGTGGTTCTGGGATTTAGATCAATAGATAGGATAAGGGATTATCCCTTTCCACTTAGAGAGTCCAGATCTAAATAGAGATTTGGATAAGGAAACTCCTAATTAGATTAAGAGGGTTGATCTTTATCTACAGATAAGATAAGGGATTATCCTTATTTCTTAAAGAGAGTCCAGATCCAAATACAAGATTTGGATTAGGAAACTTCTAATGGGATTAGGAGAACCCCTCTTTAAGGTTATAAATAGAGGAGAAAGGTGAACCCCAAATCATCCTTCAGTTTTACTGATTCAAGAGAGAAGACAGCATACAGTTGGACTAACGCCATCTTATGCTCTTGCCTTCTCCTGCTATTGCCGCCATTACCAATTCGATCTCCACCTGTAGGAGCGATCAAGAAAGGGTTTTTGATATCACCTTTTGGCAGAAAAGGTGATAAGAAGTCATGCTCACTCGCCCTCCATTAGATTCTTGGTGAAGAATCAAGTTCTTGCTAAAGAGCCATCCTATTGATTCTGTTCCACCATACATTGTGTCATCTTTAATGGAAGCAATTTTTGGTAATCTCCTTAGGCGTAAACACTTTCGTTGGGGGTTACTACTACTTCGTATCAGGTATATCCCTCTCATACCTTTTGGTTTCAGATTTAGTCTAGTTTAGGTTCAAGATTGATCATTGAAAATGTAGTTTTCTAAAATAGGGAATGTGATTCCCACATGACATACACACACACACACAGAGAAAGAAATTTTTAAAATTTCGCCCAACCTACCTGCAGGGTTCGGCCATCCATATGATGGATCTCTCATCCCTTCATTTATCACTTATCTATTCATCGAATGGATGTTAAAACTGCTTTCTTAAATGGTGATTTAAATGAAAAGGTTTATATGAAACAACCAGAAGGATTTGTTCTTTCTGTAAATGAGAAGAAAATCTGTAAACTGGTTAAATTACTATTGGATTAAAACAAACACCTAAATAGTGGCATGAGAAATTTGATTCTTGCATTTTAGCTTTTGGTTTTAAACATTATAGTGTTGATAGATGCATCTACTCAAAATTCACTGAAAATTATGGAATAATTGTATGTTTTTATGTTGATGATATTTTTATTGTGGTACAAATATGGTTGGTAGAAATGAAACTAAAAACTACTTATCCTCTACCTTTAAGATGAAAGATTTAGGAGAAGTAGATACCGTATTGGAAATAAAAGTTAAAAAGCATAGTGGGGGTTTTGCATTAATCCAATCACATTATATTGAAAAAGTACTTGAGAAATTTAAGCATTTAGGGTTTAAAGAATATAGCACGCCATATGATTCTAGTATAAAGCTAGTAGAAAATACTGATAAAGAAATTGCACAACTTGAGTATGCTAGTGCAATAGAAAGCTTGATGTATGCTATGCTTTGTACTAGACTTGATATTGCATTTGTAGTAAGTAAATTCAGTCAGTTTACAAGTAATCCCAGTGCAGAGCACTAGAAGGCAATTGAGAGAGTTCTTGGGTATCTCAAGAGAACCTTGGAACTTGACTTATTTTACTGTGATTATCTATTTGTACTAGAAGGGTACACTGATGCAAGTTGAATTACTGGTAATTGAGATAACAAGTCCACATCTGGATGGATTTTCGTCCTTGGTGGGGGTGTGATTTCTTGGGCATCCAAGAGACAAACTTGTATATCTCACTTGACCATGGAATCCGAATTCATAGCCTTAGCGGCTACTAGAAAAGATGCTGAGTGGATTGGAAATTTATTATTGATATAAAAATTTGGCCTATTCCTATGCCTCCAATTTTCATTTACTATGATAGTGAGGCGATTCTGTCAAGAACCTACAGTGGTAACTACAATGGTAAGTCCAGACATATAAGTCTGAGACATGAATTTGTTAGGCAATTGATTCAATATGGAGTCATCACTATAACCTATGTGAGGTCAAGTAAAAACTTGGTTGATCCTCTTACCAAGGGCTTGGCCAGAGAATTGGTAAAAATGATAACCAAAGAGATGAGATTAAAATCCTTTATTTAGTCACTTGTAATGATAACCAGACCTAAACTAAAAAACCATCAATATTGGGTTTAATGGGTAACAACAAGTTACAGTAATGTGATTGTTAGCACTGACATTGAGAAATTTCTCATCACAACATAAATAGTGTTGTCCGTTATGATGAGAGGTTGAGTTAAACTCTTAATGAAGTTCTGAAATGTGTTAAATAACAGAACACGTAGTGGAGCTTCACCTATGTGAACATTGAAGTGTTGCCGCTTCTTATGAGAGTTTGGATTTGCTCTCGGAATTGTTCATGAATCCAGGAAAGAAGCACATGGCCATAACAGTGCTGAGCAAAACTTGAAACTCTTATAGAGACTAGACATTTTTGTTTGTATGTGTGTCTCCGATCTGTCTTGAGAGTAATTGGTTTAAGGTCTTACCACCAATAACTTTGACAACGCTCTGAGATATCTATACTAACAAAAAGTTTAAGTTGATAAACACCTTTTGTATGCATAACTGTGTCATAGTAGTTTGGATTGAGAGAGAACTATGGAATTAATCAATCAATATGTAGGATTGTTGGATTTTAATCTCATAAGAGATTAAATCCAATGGGTTTGATTGGTCAATTACATGAGAAATTGCACTTGTACACTTGATTGGAAAATTAACTTTCTCTTACAAAACCCAGTTTTGAATTTGTCCCACAATGGAAAATTATAAGCATTGTTTTCAGTATTTTAATAGGAGCTGATTTACACTCCTTAGAAATAGTAGAGGAGAGTATGGGGGTTTGATACCGCACAACGTGCGCGCGCGTGTGTGCGGCGCAATGAGGTGCTTTATAGGCACACTTTGCTTGCACCTGCGTGACTCGCGAAGGACGACTTTGGTTTTGGTGGGATGTTGATTGTTGATCACCGTTGATGAGATCAATGGTCACCATTCGATCGGGTGTGATCAAGAGGCATAATTCAAAGTTAACATTCATTAACTGTTAATCACCTTTTAAATAGTCACAATGTTTGAAATTGTGACTGTTCAAGGTGCCTTCTCTGAATCAGCACCTACCTTTTCTTCATACCTCTTCATAAACTATTTAAAGAGCATGAATCAGACTTCAAAAACCCACATTTTCGAAATCCACTTTTTCTCTCTCTCTCTCTCAGTTCAGTCTGCTACAGTATCACAGAAGGTTTCTTCGGAGATTCTTCAACTTTTCTGGTTGTAGATTCTCACCCAAGACTCTATTGTATCATTTGAATGAATTTGCTTGTAACCCAACAACAAATTCAGTGAAACTAAGTGGGGGAAAATAACGTTTTAAAGACAGTGTTTTCAGACCCGCCTCAGAGCTTCTCCTCCAAAGTTACATTGACCCCATTTCCCCACAGGTGTGAGGGAAGGAAGGGTGTTGGTAAGGGCAATAATGAGGCAGAAGGCTTAGGAGAAAAAACTCTCTCAGTGCTCTCAGGATGATCTCATGTGGAGGGCTTTAGGCCTCTTCCTTTTATAGATGAATGGGTGAGGCTATAAAGAGAGATTGGAAAATGACATAAAGGAACTTTACTGTTTCAGAAAGGTGGTTCTAATTTGTTGAATATATAATGGGTAAGCTCCTTAGGGTTTTCCCATGTATCCATGGGAATCTCTCGGGATCAAAATTTCCTATCCCTAAGACTCTTGTGTGGACACGCTTATAGCTACAACCCTTTTAGCTTACTTGTAATCACGTGGCACTGATGGGGCTCTTTTGGTGATCACACAACCAATTGTGAATATATTGTCATGACTGTTACCCGAGTGGCATACTCTGTTATCAGGATACTCCAGACACTATTGATAACCGTGGCTCTCCCTTACTGGTGACATTGCAATTGTCATCATAGATCTTGTGCAATTTTAGAGGGTTGTACGATTTTGTGATAGCGATTTGCGATGTTTTCAGCGATGGATGTAGTGTTCATTGCATGTTCTATTGTGGTTGCCTTTATGTTATCACAGTTCTCATCGCAATCTCTGTGATGGTGATGTACACAAGTACTTACACTAACTTTCAAAGAGATATCTTGATGTAGAGGGAGGTTGATGGGAGCATGGGAGTTAAGTGCCACATTGGTGCAAAAACGAAAAAAGAAACAATCCATTAATAGATGTCGATTAGGATCTTGAAGCATACCAAATCTCTCATTCTCTAGTGCACATTGAAGCCTTTTATTTTTGATAAGAATACACGTACATCAGTTAGGACTACAAAGGGTGGGAAATGGAAAGAGGCACTATTGAGGTGGCTTCTTGAGAATGCAAGAAACGACATTTTGAGGAGAGAGGGAATGTAGGAGACATTTTGAGGAGAGAGGGAATGTAGGAGATGCCAGGGTTAAGTTAAAGGAGAAAAGAAAGGCTAGTTAAAATGGCCATCTTTGTTTTAATATAGGGCTAATATCTTAAACTACACTTATGATTTGGCTAATTGACTGACTCTACCCTTACTAATTACTCTCAGATTGTTAGGGTTCCATCACAATTCACTTACATGTTAGACCATGTAACTCTTATATTTAGAGAAAATAACAATAATATCATTTTATTATCGGTATTTGACATATCACTGAAACCTTTTCTGGTGCTCGAATTTTTTTTGTAGTTCTCTTTCTCTTTCTCTCTCTCTCTCTCTCTCTCCTTTCACTGAAGTTTTGAAATTCAATTGGGAGCTTGTCATTGCGTGACATGCACCATCCACATAGTTGTACCAGGTTGTGGTGGTGTAACCTCCCAGTGCAGGGCATGTTTTCATGCCAAGTTGCTTCACCAGGACATGTTGATAGTTTCCAGGTAACCATGACAAGTAGTATCAGAGTCCATCTCTACAACTTTATGAGCATGAGAGAAATTGTTTGTAGCAATGATGATTTCCTTGAGCTTGAAGGATATTTCACTGGGTATATCAACTAGGGGAAGGGTGGTATCAACCAAGGGAAAGTTGGTTGCAGAGTAGGTACTACTATCACAAGGACCAATGCTATCACCAGGGGGTGACATAACCAAAAGAATTAGATGTAGCTGTTGTGGTGCTTGTATTGGATGTGCTCTTTGAATAGGTTGATATTCTCTAAGACGCCCCCTTACATGAAAGTCCATTGGGATTGAAGCGTGAACAAGCACAGGCCCACCCATACCTTGTATTGAAACTTATTTAATTATAATGGGGCTAACGAGGATCGAACACTAGACCATTTGGTCAAAATGATTCTGATACCATCTCAAACAACCATTCTACCACTACAAGAAGAAAGGTCAAAGCCAGGTCATAAGAATGTCGGCTTAGGTCTAAGGCGGCAGTCATGCATCCGCCCCCTAAAAAGTTGCCGCCTTAGATCAGGACCGCCAGATTAGGTTAACATGACCCCTACCTTTGGTGACTGGGCAAAGGCAATTCAAGTTTCTCTAAAGTGGCGGTCTATTGGATCCGCCGGGTTAGCCTTAATAAGGCGGCGCTTTTGACCATCGGCTTAGGTCCTAAAAGACCGCCGCCTTAGTTATTTTCAAACATCCCCACCATCTTTAGGTGGCGATTCAAACCGTCGGGTTAGATTTTATATGACCACCAGCTTAGATAAAAGTCGGCAGTTGGATGACCACCGATTTAGGTGTTTTTTATATTTTTATATCAGATTTATTCCGACAATTTTTTTTTTGCACTAGCACTTTTACTAATTCATCACTTTATACCTGCTTAGTGAAAATCTCATGATAATTAAAAATAACTTAAATAAAAATATAATTTGAAACAAAAGTAATGTATTAAATTAAAAAACTATTTATTATTATTTTCAAAAGAATTATTCAAATACAATATCCAATTGACATAAAAAATACAAGGACTTCAAAAAAAAAATCAATTTGTCAAATACAATATCCAATTATTATTTCCAAAAGAATTATTCAATCTATCATAATTTAAGATATCTAATAATCTTTGTGCATTATTCTCCTAATTGACTCCAAAAGACATCCAAGCTCTGCCCAGCTTTAAATACAGCACTGCATAAATTATAACCTGAACCAAAATGTCCAATAGATTGCATCAGATCTACATAGCTTCAATAAATAAACAAATGAACTATATGAAACCTGTTGCCAGAGAAAAATACCTGCTCATTTCCAATCTGGAAGTCTGCGCTAACAGAAATATCCTTGGAATTAAGACAATAAAGTCTTGAACAAATCTAAATAGGGTAAGCTATCATTAGGGTGCTGGAGCTTTTAGTAAAACGATCAGATATCCATAAAAAATTGTTGATTTTTGATAAGCATCCATAAAAAAACAGTTTATGCAGTACATATCTCAGTTTCTTGCCTACTTTAAAAGATTACTGCAATGTCATATTCATTAAGGATTGATCTGGGAGTGGCCATTTGTGTAAAAAATGCCACACCCCTCCCAAGACTCCGGATAGTTGGGATCAAGATTGGGTAGTAATCCTTAGTTATTTTCCCTTTTGGTTTGGTCTTGTTTACAATATTGCACCCTCCTCCATAGGAATGTAAAATTTTTAGTTATTATGTTCCAATGATCAATACTAGGATGATATGCCAACTGCTGCTAATTGAGGTCACTTTTATCTGAAGTCTTCTGTCTCAGCAAGTATAGCATAAGTTATTATTGACTATATTACGCTTCAATTAATACCAATGTCCTAATAAAGGAGATCTGTTATGGAGAACCAAAATCATATTTTTCATTTTTTGTATTTGAAAATTAGGGGCTTATCACAAAAAGGAACAAATAATTGATAGTAAAAGCAACAACTAGGAAAACCGGAACCTTAATGCTATGTTTGGTTTGAAGGAAAAAGTGGGGAAAGGAAAGTTAGGGAAACCTTCACAAAATTTGTATAGGTTTCCCTAACTTTCCTTTTTATTCCCTACCTTTTCCTTCAAACCAAACATAGCTTATGGGTTCCAATCACAATTCTCCTAAACAAACACAAAGTTGTTCCCACAGTATGCCTATTCCAGGAAAACCCAATATTTGCAAACTTGGTTTCTATCAGTATGATCTATTTTGTCTTTTTCTATTTCTTTTCTCCTTCTAATGTTTATGTTATCTTTTTAATTGCCTATGATTTCTTGCCATCTCCCTTTATTTTGTACCAGAATTATATTATATATATATATATATATATATATATATATATATATATATATATATATATATATATATAGAGAGAGAGAGAGAGAGAGAGAGAGAGAGAGAGAGAGAGAGAGAGAGAGAGAGAGCATAGCTTGAAACTGTAAAGAAATATTGGAATTCCAGAAATTCCAATAAAGGTTTAAACCTTGGAACACCCTTTCTTAACAGCTAGCCTGTGTGTATAGATACTAATAGACAATTTTTCAGTAGCTGCAAAGTCAGAATGGTATACACCTGCTGATAAAATGATGTGAAGTGCTGCCCAAGTTCAACTGCAAAATCTTCCATAGAAAGAACTTCCATGCATTCCTTTGCTTTGACATATACCTGCATATTGATCCAATTTAATTAAGATAACTTTCATGAATTCTTTCCATATATTTGTCATAAACTTCTAATACTTTGCTGATTGGGGAATGACATTCTAAGCAACAAATAGCAATGTGCCACCAATTGTATGTGTACATGAAAATAAGTTTCATTTAGTTGTCTCAAACTATGATGCTAAATGAAACTAACAATGGAATTTTTTACAATCTCATTTTTTTTTGTGAAAATAAGTTTCATAAGTTTCCATGGATTCCACTGCTTCCTTGAAACGACCTTCATATTGATAAATGTGGCATAACATACGCACAGAAATCCACAAAATCTGTAGAAGCCACAAGGACAAAGAACTAAAATGGTCCTCAATACAGTACAGGGAGAATCCTCTAATCCCAATCAATAAATTTACCACTGAAGTCCAACAGTGTATCCATAACTAAAGTGATAATAAGGACAAAATTGGAGTAAAAAATTGAAAAAAAAGTTTGCATTAGGTACCTTGATGTAGACAAACGGTTAATTAGCACATATCAGCTGAAGAAAATGAAAGCAAGAAGCATGGACATAATGTGTTAAGAATCACACATTTGTTTGCTTAACTTGGCTCAATATTGAAAATAACTCATGGTTCTTGCAAAATCATGAATGGTGATATAGATAAAGTCATGGAAGAACCATGGTAACATATTTTATCCTTGCTGTTCCAGTCTCAAAGAACCAATTGACAGACATCTTGGTCTTGACAAATAAAACAAGAAAAGTGACCACAGAGGATTTGGTTTTCTTGTGGGGATTCAGGGATGGGATGACTGCTGGAGTGTTGAAGAAGATCCTCCATGCATCTCATGATGTTTTCTCTCAAGATTTTGAGGTCAAGTTAGTTGATAAGAGCTGTGCTGTTGTAGTTTTCTGGACACCTGGTTTGGCTGAGGTGTTACTCAAGGTAATCAGTTCAGGGGGAGTTGGTTCTAGTGCTTTGATGGATATGATTTCAGAAGGACTAAAAGCAGCTGATTATGAGGCTTACAAGAGAGTCTGCAGGATGCGTTTATGGGAGTTGCATTTAGCTGACTCATTAGACAAGGCATTGTTAGATGAGTACCCTCATGACTGGGTAGCTAATTCCAGATCAGAACCCCTGGGGATATGCTGGAATAATGAGTTTATCATTAAATTGGATGATCTGTGAGAAGCTATTGACTCCAATATCTTTTAAAGCTTATCAGATATGATGCAAGGGTTCATTGGCCGACATGCCCGAAAATCATTCATTGCTTATGTTCATTTGAGAGTAATCAGGTGCTCTCTGTTCTGTCCAAGGTTGAATCGTTGCAATGGCAACCCATACTGTTGGGAGTTTTTGGCCAAAAAATGTTAGCAATCAGAAAATTAGTAATTCTTGAGGCCAATGAAGAGGTTGGGTTTGTTGCAGAACTTCATATACATACCCAATTATCAAAAAGAAAAATTGATGAACTCAACTCCAAGCAATAAGATAAGGTGCATCTTGTCGAAGTGCAAAATACAGAAAACGGTTGCAGATAATCAGAACAATGTCAAAAATAAAGTTAATGGTATAGCACAAAATTAAAAGAAACAAAGAAAGGAAAAGAAAAAAAGAAAAAAGAAAAATAAACAATGATGTTTCCCTTACAATCATATCTCTGAGTGCCTTAAATGATGGATTGACAATTTGAACTGGGACAATGGGAGGCCATTGGGTGGTTTGAGAACTCTCAGTCTCAAAAGAATTAATCCCCAAACAAAATACAGACAGTTCACTTAAACTTAAGATCGAACAGATGAGGGGTGATCCATTGAGCTTTTCAACTTCTGTTTTTCTTTTTATTTTTTTGGACATTGTTATGTTATGGGCTGAATGATTGAACCACCGGTTAACCATCAAACAAACAAGGTTTCTGGGAACAGATTCGTGAATAGTAAAAAGAAAAGAAAACAAAAAGATCGTGAATAGTAAAACAACTGCCACACTAAAACAAAATAAAAGAACCACCGGTTAACCACGATAGTGAAAAACATTGAACCATCAACAAAAAACAACGAAACAAATCTAACAAACTTACCATTGAGAATGGAACCACGATAGTGAAGTTCTAGGCTCAGATTTGAGTATGTTTGTGATGAGAAAAGCTAAGATCGAAATAAGAATAAGAATAAGATTTATTCTGACGAGGGAAGCAACCTGGAAATGAAAAGAAAATCAAATTCAAAGGCAGACCTCTATCAAACTCTCGAACCCTCGAACTCTCAAACTCTGGAACTCTTGAAGAGGGCTCAGAACCAGTCTCCTCTCTAGGACTCTTGAAGAGACATCGAGATTTTCTTCCCAACTTTCTTGCTCTAAATCGCCTAGAAAATCGCAAAAACCTAGATTTTCTTGGTCGTGAAGAATAACTTTTGGGCGGGAGAAAAAAAATTTTTGTCGAACAGGAAGGGGATTTCGCGCACGGGAGAAAGAAAAATTTTCCTCTCTGTCGACATACGTTTCTCCACACCGGTCCATTATAAGGTTAAACCGGTTTAATTCCGGTTCCCATAAAAATCCGTCGAATGTACATTAATGACGGCTGTGGCGGCGGTCTTTGAAAGTTCGCCGCCTTAGATATTCCTATAGTGGCGGTCACAAATTCCACCGGCTTAGAGTATCTTTAACTTGACATTCTCTTACAGGTAGTAGTGCTGGCAATGTAAGTTCCGAAAACTGCTTCCAGAATTCATTTGTCTAGATTGTGGATCATTGAAGGAAAAGATGAGCCTAACATGGATCAAGCGTTCCATGTCTGAAAGCTTGTAAGATCCATCCTGCAGTCTACTATCTCCAGCAGGATGATCTGCTCATCAGGGTATGTGTGATCAATGGCTCGCCAACTAGAAGCCACCTTCAATGCAACAATCCCAAAGCTGAACACATCGGCAGCTTTTGTTGTCGCAACACTTTGTTTTTGGAAGCTCTCAGGCGGCAAATACCTAATTGTACCACCGATTTTGGTTGTATATGCCAATCGGAAATGGTAACTTCTTGTCGACGAGGACATGCATAATGGGGTGGGATATTCTAGTTCATGATGACGTCGAATGCAACTTCTAGTAACCGTTCGGCCAGTGTCATTAGTTGGGTTTTATTTTGAAAATTTAAAGTATAATGGAAGGCAAATTTGATATTTCGTTTTCTTCTTAGTACTTAATGGTGATGTCAATTGTTAGAAAACTTAGGGGTACCTTAAGACAATAAGGGTAAAGTTAGTCAATTAACTAAACCACAATGGTATTTTAAGAAATTTGTCCTTTAATATATATTAATAGATTCTTTTTATAGCAGAAAAAGTCAAATCTTTTAAAATACCATTGAGTTTTAGGAAATTGACTTACTCTATCCCTAGAAATTGTTTTAAAGTACCCCCAAGTTTTCTGAAAATTAACTAAATCCTCCATGCTGTTAATGTCCATTAACGTTCCATCACAATCTATTCAAATGTGGCAAATACATTTTTTTTTTAATCTCAATATTACCATATTTTGTGGTTGATTTTGCCCTCTACTATTCTTCAAAATTTTAAAATAGAACTCAACAGATCCAACCTAGGGAAAAGAACCGGAAAGAGAGGGAAGAACGAAATAAGAAACTAATTTAACATAAAACCAATTAAAAACCAGAAAATTACATAATCAGTAGAGCTATTTTAAATATTAGGGGTAAGTGTTTGGTTATTAGTTGGTACTTTATATCAAAAGCTTCAAAATTTTCTTTAAGCTTGTTTGTTGAAATTCCCAAAATCCAAGTTGAAGACCACCAATGAATTGCCAAATTTTCCACATCAATAATAAGTTGCGACCCAACAATGAATTGCCAGTTGTAGTATTGCTGCAACCTTCTTCAATCATTGCTGCCATCATAGAAATGAACCATGATGATTCCTTGCTGTTGCCTTTCCATCTAAACCACTCACACCTTGCCAACGTGTAGTGATTAGTAGCGGAGGTGGATTAGCTGGAGACAAAAACATACACACCCGGCTGAATTATCTATCACGGTTGAATATCGGTCCCAGATGAGGCCCACGGTGAGCACTGGCGTGTTCAATTGTGACAGGTAGTTCAGCCTGGTGTGTATGCTTTTGTCTCCAGCTCATCCGGACTGGAAGAATGAAGGTAGAGGTTTAAAGCGTTGTTGATGGAAGAGTCAAGTGGATTGGTGGACCAGTTCTACAACTATTATTCCTATGGGTGTTGCAGTTTTGTTGCTGAAAGAGCTTTATTCAAATATTTTGTTTTGAAAATTTAAAGAGGAATGATAGATAAAATAGTTTTTTCCACATGGCCATTAACATATGCTAATGGCGGGGGAAGTTATAGTCAATTGTCATAAAGTTTGGAGATATTAAGACAATTTCTAAATAGTAGGGTAGAGTAAGTCCATTTCTAAAACTTAAAGGATACTTTAATAGATTTTCCAAAAAAGGGCCCCTAGGGCTGACCCACTTGTTTTCAACTTATGCCAACAGGGGAAAAAAAAGATTTATTTTTTCAATTGAATACAATTTTTTTAAAGAAATCATTTCTTTTTGGGAAATTGTCTAAAACTCACCATGAGTTTTTAGCATTTTTCTTAAACTCACTTAATTTTTCAAAACATCCAGGGAACCCTATGCACGTTAGTAAGTTGACATTAAATAGACTGATAGATGTTGGTAGATTGCTATTTTACCCTTTGTTCTCTTGTAAATGGAAAATAAAGCAAAACTTTAATAATAAAGAAATAACAAAAATACATCTCAAATTTTCAATCTAAAAAATTTTCTGCCCATTTACATATTTAAATAAAAAGAGAGCTTCAAATAAAAAAAAAAAGGAATACGATTAATAAGGCTGACATGCCATTCAGGGGCAATTTGGTTATAAAAATTGCATTTATGCTTTAGAAAAAAAATACATTGACATTCCCTGGATGTTTTGAAAAGTTATGGAGAGTTTAAGAGAAATGTTAAAAAGTCATAGTGAGTTTTAGACAATTCCCCTTCTTTTTCTTTTAATTTACGTGCAGCCAATAGCAGCTTTAGGGTACTGTGGGAATCATTGACATAGGGTTCCCTTGATGTTTTGAAAAGTTATGGTAAATTTAAGAGAAATGCTGAAAAGTTATAATGAGTTTTAGACACTTTCCCTTCATTTTCTTTTGGTTTATATATAGCCAATCGCAACTTTAGCATGTTGTGCAAATGATTTGGTTTAATTAAAAAGAAATCAAATTTACCCAAAACAGGAATAATTTCTCAAAACACTAATTAACAAAATGCTTTTTATGCCCAAAGTTATTTTGTATTTAGTCAGTAAATGAAGTACAAAAAAAGTATGTTCCCATAAAAAAAATTACAAGTATATATTCATCAAGGAGCCTCTCCTCTTGTTTTCTTCTTCCTGTCCCTATTAAAGAAAATTGATAGATGACATAGTGATACTAGAACAACAAAGGAAGCCCTAAGATGAATGGGAGGTATATGTGCATGGGGTTGAGGGCTGCCTTGTGGGCACTGTCAAAATGAAAACGGTTATAAGGGTCGTCGTAGTAACCGTCGTTGGCACGGTACATGTAGTACCACACGTTGAAGTTTCCTGCAATATCAACAACATTCTACTTAATTCTTGTTAATTGAATTGAATGTTAATAAATTCAAATGTTAATTATCATAATAATTCATAGACCCCCTTCCTTTTTCGGATAAATTGATCGACCAGTAAATTGTTCATGAAGATATCGGAGAGTATTAGTTACCCTTGCAAGATCAGTAAGCAATTTACCGATCCCCTGAATAGCATAAAAATATTAGAAATTTAGGGTTCGCTTGGATTGCAGTCGGAATCGGAATTGAAATACTTTAGAATCAGAATCAGAATGGTCTATTCCTATAGTATGCTTGTTTCAGATAAGAATGAGAATGAAAATTAAAATCAGCATGAATAGGACTTCATTCCTAAGGAAGTGGCAATGAATGATCATTCCCTCAAATGGGGAAATGCCATTCCAACAGGAATAGGATTCAAATGCCACCCAACCAAATAATTGGAATCGGAATAACTATACTCCAAACTCTTATTCCCACGAACCAAACAAAGCCTTATTTATCCAGATATATTTTACCTAAAAAGCACTTGCCATTTGGTAAGTGTTTTTTTTAAAGATCTTTTGGAAGATTTTACAGCCAAAGATGTAGTGAGTTTTTATGTAATGTCTCATCTTTCTGCACAAAGATGAGACAAAAAAAGACGAAAAGCTCTATTTTTAGTTTTCTAAAATAAGCTCGAATCTAACTTGTTGTATAATTTCAGAATACAATGTTTCCACCAAAAATTCCTCCAACCAAATAGAAAAAGACCAAAAAAACAAAATACTAGACTTCTAAAAAACCGACAACCCTCACAGAAAAACATACAAAAAACGGCATAACCCATAATGGCCATATTATATTAATGCAAGTAAAAACGAACGAGGCGTCAGTCAAAATCAACAACAACAAGTTGGGGCGGGCGGGATTACCTCTATCTCGACCGTAGCTGCATCCGGCCCTGAGTGCGTTTCTGACGTCTCGTAGGGTGGCTCTATTGTAAAATGTGAAGTGAGATAATACATGGCTGACGCAGCGGAGAACCAGGTCCGTCTCCACAAAGCAAGGCCCTCCGCAGAATGCGTCGGTTTCTTCACGGGGCACGTCCAGCCGCCCGCTCTCCGTCAGTCTATAAGCTTCGTAGCACCTTTTGTATATCTTAATTAATTTGTTTAATAAAATATGAAATCACAAATTAAACAGACGCCAATTGTCAGTACATATAGTCGAAACTGTGGTTCAACAACCTTATCGTTTCACGTTAGAGCGTTGTTTTGGTTTTGGCATTCGTTTTCATTTTAAATTAAAAAACAAAACAAAAATCAAACATCTTTCATACATAACCATTGTCGAAACACTGCAACTCTCTCCCCACGATTTGAGACGTTGGGTCGCCCTCTGCACATTCTCCCGTCAAATTCACATTGTTAAATTCCAACACTTGAAAAAAAAAATTAAATTCAAATATAGAGGGTATTAAATGGATTATGGCCACCTCCCCTCACAACTAAAAGCTATGAATGGATCAGAATTCAGTTTGAGCCAAATAATTTTTATTAATCTGATTTATTCTTTCCAGTGTGCCTCGCACCGATATCACAACACTTGCGGCCGTAAATTTGGAATATTTTCATTCATTCATGGAGGGAAGATATTGGATTCTCATGCACAACTACAACACTGTGACGAGGAGTGGAAAGAGAGGGGAAATTTATATGGAAAACTCTATTATGATAGGGACTTTTGGAGCATAAGGGGGCCATGGCTCCACCCATGGGCACGCTCTATGAGAAGCAAATCTGAATTCGGAGAGTGCAATAATCCCACGCCCATACAAAAACTGCTGTTCACATTTAAACAGAAGCTATATATATATTATAAGAAATTTTATGCCTAATATTAATGTACAGACCTACCTGATATGCAGCAGGAGACAGAAAAGAAGAAGAGAGTTAGAAGAAAGATCCAACATTTCCAGGTTAACGAGAATGCCATCTCATAACCTCTTGAGAGAACTGAAAGGTCTGAGGGGAGAGGAAGGAAGTCATTTGTTTGATATTTATACAAATAATCTTATAGCTGTAGATTGTGTATTACAAAAGCATTTTTCTTTGATTGACTAAAATATCCTTGTTTAATTCTTACATTTCTATTTCCGTCAGCTACTTTCTCTGGCATAGTCACGAATCACAAAGTTCATAAAGCTTCTGTTTTGAATTGGCTCATTTCGAGATCTTTAACGTTAACGTACTACCTCCGGTTATTGACCATGGTTTTAAAAACCGATCACACTTGATAAGTTTCTGGGTCAAATGGTCCGACCGTCCAATCTTATATAATTGAAAGTACAATTGGGAAGAGAATGGACAGTTGGAATGTGTGACCAGACCCCATCTCGAAAACTATATTCTGCGTCGACCCCTTTCAAGAAAAAGCGGGTTAACCAGAGAGAGAGATGCTACTTTCTTTCTGCTGTGCTACTTCCTTTCCTATACGGATAAGGTTAAATATGTAAATTCCATTGCAAAATTAAAGGGATGTGGACGGTTGGAATATAAGTCACCAACTTTTACTCGTTGCTGACTTCTGTTTAACCTAAACCTGCTTTGTTTTGACTTCATCTGTTCATCTCGTCGCGGAAGTTGGGTTCTTAGGCCAATAATGAAATGGGCTTGCTTCTGGGCTTCCTTTTCTCTCTTTGTGTATTTTTGTTTTTAAATTTCCAGTGGCTTGATTTTTTTTTCTAAGTTGATCTTGATCAGACCAACGTCTCTGATCATGACAAGTTAACCAAACGTGAATTATTTGATTTATTGTTATTCAAATGCTTTCTCAATACTCTACCCAGGGAAGGGAAGACCGTGTTCTTCCTTTTCCTTTTGAATTAAGAAACCTTTATATTGAGAGCTTTTCTCATTGTAGAATGCGTTTGATCAATATTAATGATGAATAAAATGTAGAACGACATATAAAACCATGGGCGCTTGCTGTTCTCATAGTTTACTATTAATCAATCATATGGTTAATAAAAAGAAAAGAGATAATTTTAGAGATTTATATATAAGGATTGGCTCATAATCTAATGACCTAAGCTTTTGGATTAAAATCGGTATCCACCTCTTATGTATAAATCCTGTTATTGCATAACATACATTTTAAAAAATACAACTCAGATCTATTCACTATAATTTGTTATATCCTCTAAAATAGACTAGCTCTTACAAGGATATGGTTTTCTAGATATATCTTAATTGTTACTTGTTACTTGTTTTATATTATCTCTTCAATAGGATAATTGCATTTAATAAACAAAAGTAGGTGTTTGGTACAGTAACGTTTTTAATATTCATCTATATTATCCAACGTCTAAGATGATGCCATATTGATGTCACATCATTGCACTATTGGCAGCAATGCAATGTTTTCTTAGAAAATATTGAATTTGGCATTGCTCAAGACCACACTTTCCCGATTTCCAAGGTGTGGTCTAGAGCAACATTTTTTTTTTCTAAAAAAACAATATCAAACATGAAGGCATTGTTTGAAGTATCACTTTCTCTGATGTGGCACCTACATGGCGTCCTTTCCTCAGAAAACAACATTGATGCCAAACATCACCAGAGGCTTCTCCTTTGCCTTGCATTAAATTGGCTAGTGATTTGGGCGACCCCAAGTTTTGATAAATAGTATGGTATTGATCAACATTGGTCTCCTTTTGTCACCTGTTTTTTACAATAGTAGTCTACCCTAGGTTACTGAAGGCTAGGGCTGTTCAAATTCCGTTATCAAATCGAGAACCGAACAGAATTACTCAATTTGATTTGGTTATTTTGGTTTTCGGTTCGGTTCTGTTTTAAGATTTTAAAATTTTCAGTTTTCAGTTCGGTTTGAGAAGAAAATGCAACCGAACCACACCAAAAATCGAATTAACCAAAAGACACACATATTCACATTTTAATTATAAATATTCATATTAATATTAGCATTAATATATATTAACATTACTATTAATATTAATAATAATATATAATATGTATTTTAATTATAAATGTTGTTTTATTTAATAATAATCATTAATATAAATATAAACAACATTTATATTTTAACTAAATGAGTTAACCGAATTAAAACCAAAAAAACCGATTTAAATTCAGTTTGATTTGGTTCAGTTTCGTATCTTGTTTGGTATAACCAAAATACCAAAATGTTGGTTAGGTTCTATTTTCGATCCAACTCAACCCAACCGAATGAACACCCCTACTGAAGGCGCCCATTTAAAGGTTAAGTAGTGGACAGCTGGACATTAATTATATAATGAATATCTCTTTTTTTTCATCTCAAGGCTCAATTTGGGAAAAGTACATAAACATATTTAGAAATACAATGTACAAGACTTTGCACTATACATATTTATATTTGCACTCATTCCAAATTAAGCCTAACCAAAATACATTTAGTATGGCCCTAAGAAGAATGTTTCATTTATCAAAATTATGAGTGCCCAAATCACTATTTTGATAAAAGAGGATGCATATGATATGATCTTATTTGAAATGAAGTTTTTTTTTTTTTTTTATTAATCACTGCCTGACACTCTCATAAGGGTCGCTACTCTTTTAAGTGAACAGTACAACATCACATCAACATCTGTTTTCTTACAGAGATTATGATAGTGAGATTTGAAACGGCACCACTGTTAGGGCAATTTATCCAACGCACTAACTGGGCTACCTCTCAGTTATTTGAAACTAAGTTGGATACAACCAAAATGAATGACATGGTTGGGATAAAGCTTTGATGATGATGATGATGATATAGTTTTTTCCTTATGAATAAAGAAAAATATTATTAATCTGAGCATGGATTTAAACAGACATTCAATAAAAAAACAGACCCTCGCTGAAGTGTTTAATAACTAAATAAAACAACTGTGAGCCACTTAAGCAACCAAAACCATGTAGCCATACATTGCCTCAAGGACTTTACTAAGTGTAAGAATTGATGTGTTCATTTTTATATCATCTAACTTCTAGTTGGTTGAACTGAATTGAATTGAGTCATGGTCTTACCCATAAGAAAAGGTAAGAGACGTGGGAGTATTAATAAGTAGTGATATTAGGTGTTGTTCCTTGTCACATTCAAGGTAGAAGTAGAATCTGTCTATTATCATTTCTACCTCACTTTCTGTTTACCATAAAACATAATTGTTTGGTAATGACTTAAGTAAAAAATGTGTTTAGATCGAGCGAAAGGTATTTTTTTATTAATCTTTTTGACTAATCAAAGCAAAATCAGGCAGTTGCAACTTATAAGTCATTTTTCACCACTAAACCAGAGCAAATTTAACAAAGCAGCAGTTGGAAACTTTTCCTTGAATTGATCTTAATTTCACGAGTCATTACTTGGTTAACAAATTGTCTCTTTAGCTAATCTGGATATATCTTTCTACAGACATCACACGTTTTATTATTTAATCAAGAACCTGAACGGCCATCCACCAAAAAATTAGAAGAAAAAAAAAAATTCTGACTTCATCTGCTGAGACCACCTTTGTTGCACCAAACCCATAACCACGGCGGACGGGCGGAGGAAGTGGACCAGAGCATTAATGACCTGAGTATAGAAAGACCTGAACTGAAACATTTATTAAGGCTGCATTTGGTTGGAGATGCCGCTAAATCTGAGGTGATGCACGAATCGAGGATGGCAATCAGATAGTCTTGCTGGTAGGTGGGGTGAGATTCAAGGATGAGGCTGTGCTTTAAGACCTGCAATCAAGGAAGAAGTCAAAGGCTCGAGGAATTATCCCCGGGTAAGTATTCCAACGCTCAAGTAAGTAGGAGGTGGTGGATGGCTGGGCCGAGCTATAGGGGTGCTGGTCTGGGCTAATTAGTAGTATGGGTGTTAGAAGTTGGGAGAGTCCCTTACCCCGAGCATGGAGTACCTTTTTATAGCCAGAGGGGCAGTATCCTGATTGGAGTAGGTTTCTAAGGAAATCGGGGCAGAGTTCCCCACTGAGGTTACAGGGGGTAGAGTCCTACTTGGCAGAGTTGTCTTCCTATCCCTATCCGCTAGGCAGGCTTATCCACGAGAGGCATAGTTGACGTGGTCGGCGGGATCATGGTAATGCCATAGCACGGCCGGACTGTGCCGGCATGGCCGAGCTGTGACAGATGGCCACGAGCCTCTGGGCCAGCTTAGCCATGTCCCCAACATCACTCCCCCAGTTCCGAAGCCTAGGGATGAGGTTCCCTAGGTTCGTTGCCCGACTAAGGAACTTCCGAGCATGTGTATCGTCCGTGTCGTGTTGGTCGTTGCCGAGGAGTCCTCCGATTATTAGCTACAGAACTTAAATGAGAACCAAAATTTTGGTTCCTGAACCACTCCCCCAGTTCTGCTGTCGAGGAGGGGGAGTGCTCGGCCAGACTACTGTGTGGCCTTGTGGCCATAAGCTGCCTAGCCAAGGATTTGAGTGGCCTAGCTGAGGATCCGTGTCGAAGGCTGGACCAGTACTGTAGTTGAACCGACGCAATTAATGGGCGTAATTGCTGCCTGTCGAGGATGCAACTTCGGTTTCTGAGGCCTCCTGTCAAACGTTATTGGTCGCGTCGATTGGCCTTCAGAGGCATTGTCAGAGGTGCTTCATCTGCATCATTGATCTCTCCTCAGTCTGTGCCCTTGATGTTTTTAAAAGGGAAGGGGGGGGGGGGGCTATCCTTAGTATTGCTTGCAGGAGTGTTTGGCATTCACTACTCGGCAGATTCTTCGGTCATACATTTTGGCAGGTAGCTTGGCAGATAGCTCAGTGGATAGCTTAGTAGATAGCTCGGTAGCTTTTTCTCTTCAGCTCCGTAAATTGTCCGGTATGTCCTCTTCCTCATCCGGGTCCTCTAGTAGTTCTAGTTCCATCTCTTCTCGCGACTCGACCTATGAGCCTGAGCTAAGAGATTTCGTGGCTGCTGTAGTTGAGGAAGACAAGGTTGGTTCCTTTGGGATGGAGGCGGAGCTTCCTCTTTGAGCAGGTCGTCGGTTCGGTATCACTCCCGACATCTTGGCGCCCGGGGATATGGCTCGGATCCGTGCTACGTACGCCATTCCCACGGAATACCAAATGAGGTGTCCGCTGCCCGGGGAGATGGCCACTGATGCTCAGCTCGATGAGTTGTATGTTTATGAGCACAGCTTGGAGGCTGGGCTAAGGTTACCATTGAGCGAGGGGTTCGTCGAGGTGCTAAACTGGTACAGGGCATTGCCGGTGCAGCTAATGCCGAACTCCGTTAGGTTTTTGCTCGGCCTTATGTCCTAATGTGTCGTCCATGATATCAAACTAACCCTAGGGATGGTGAGCTTTATGCTCCAACTGAAACACCACCAGCAGGGGTACTATTACTTCTCCACTCGGCGGAATATTCGATTGTTGGTCGGGGGCCCCTTCTTCTGTGAAGCACTGGAAGGAGTCTTTCTTCTTTGTGCGCATCCCCGAGGGTCTCCTTTTTCCTGTTGAGATGCGGGGGCCGAGGATGACTCAGTCATAGCCCCGATGGTTGGCACTTACTTGTGAGGAGAGGTCGGCCCTAAGCATGATCCATGAAATCGATGTTATCACGTACACATGCTCGAAGATGCTAATGCTCGCCAGGCTAATGGAAAGGGTGGCCAGTCTATTTCCTTTACTTTTGTTTGCAGAGTTAAATTTACCTTGCCTGTTTTGTACTTACCTTGGGTATCCTGTGTTGCAGGTGTGAGTATGGTCAGCGAGGAAGAGATTGTTCGCCGGATGAAGGTGCTCCGACAAAGGCAGAAACGAGCCGGTGTGCAACCGAAGGGTTGTCTCAAGGCAGAAGAGCAGGCACGATCCGATGACAGGGTGGCTCATCGGCGAAGAAGAGTCTGGTAGCGGGAGGTCAAGGTGGATGACATTGTCGTGGTTGACCCTGGAGGGGTTCGTCGTCCCACAGGTGCATCGATAACTGAGGCAGACAACAGCTTGGGTCTACATGTGCCGAGGTGGTCAGTTCACGTGGATGATAATCTGGAGATGCTTGGGGTTCCCGAGTAGTTACTATGGGGAATCATGACAATGTCAATAGCTCGGGAATCAGTCGGGGTCAGTAGCGGAGCCTTGGAGTGTGCACTGTTGCGGTCTATTGCCCAGGTAAATCCTCTTATTCTTATTCCTTGTGTTTTGCTCTTCTTTTCGGTATACTTATCATGTTCGTCTACATAATGCTTGTGCAGCAATCGCACTAGTTGATCGTCTCCGAGACCTTCGATAATCGTACGAGCGGGAACACTTCGAGTACCTACGAAAGAAGGCCCAGTTGGTCGAGCTTCAGGCCGAAGGGGAGCGGCTGACCGTGCTGGAGAGGGAGGTGGCTGAGCTAAATGAGTAGCTGGCCGAGCAAGGTAGTCTTGTTCGGGAGATGAAGCGAGAGATCGCCGAGCTTAAGGCTGAGAGGGATAGGTTGAGGCAGGAGGCCGCTGAGGAAGCCGTCAATGAGTACAAGGCATCGGAGGAGATGCAACTGCATATGGACGAGTACGCTAAGGCTTCCTTCACGGTTGGGTTCAATCTTTTCCGATGAAGGATCCTTCGCCGCCACTTGGAGTTGGCTGTTGAGTCGTAAGGTTAGGATGCCTTTGATCCAAATTCTCTGTAAGGGTCCGCTGAGGGAGCTGAAGATGAGGTTGAAGCCGTTGTCGGTGCTACTGACTCTGTCACTGAGGATTGATCGGTTGCCTCCTATGCTTATTATTTTCTATGTTCTTTTTTTTTGGGATTGGTATGTCGAGCCTTAAACGATGTAATGGATAGTTTAGTTGAATGTTAATGTTTCTTTATCTGATCATGTGTTGCTACACTTGTACCTCTTTTTCTAGCCGAAGCCTATCTGGCCGGGTTGTTGTGTGTGTCGGGCTGGGCTATCCTTCTATCTTGTGCGGCTCTGTTGGTCGGAGTGTGGCCGGCCGTGCTATTGCGTGGGCCGGTGTCAGTTGTGCCTTGGGCAGCCTCTTTGTACTTCGCAATTTTAGTTCATCAGTTGAGGTATAGTTGGCCGAGATGTAGCCGGCCGGGCTATGCCTCGGTGTCCCTAGTGTTGTGCTAGCCAAGGTGTAGCCGGTCGGGCTATGGCTTGGTGTCCCTAGTCCTGTGTTGATCGAGGTGTTGTTGTTCGAGATCTTTCGGTTCTCGAGCTCTCAGCCATGGGATGCTCAGTTTCTGGTTTCAGGAGCCTTTGGGGCCCTTCTAAGGCTAGTTGTTTCCCAGCTAGCTCAGTCGTTAACCGGTGGTTGTACGGAGTTCCTTGACTACCCTCGGGCCTTGGTGGGTGGGGGCGTTCTTCCTCCACATTTAGGGTCAACCGTTGGTAGTTGAGTTGGGTAGCTTGGTCGGTAATGCGCTACCGAGCTGGGAATAATGGGCTCAACCGTTTGGGCATCGGCGAAGTCAGCTCAGTTGGCAATGCGGCTTAGCATGTGCATGTGTGGTGTGTGCGGTGGGCGTGGGTGCGCCTCTAGGTCTAATGGTAGTACATCCTAAAGATTGTCGAGTTCCAACTCCTTGGTATTGGTCAGCCTTCGAGGTCTTCAAGTCTATAAGTACTCGGTCTGAGGACTCTGGTGACCTTGTACGACCCTTCCCAGTTCGGTCTGAGCTTTCATTCTCTTGGTGTGGGGACTATGACTCTACGGAGAATGAAGTCTCGTGTCTTGAATTCGCGTCTTCTTACCTTCGAATCGTAATGTCATGCCACCTTCTGTTGTTGTGCAACCATCTTCACATGTGCTCGGTCCTGAGCTTCTTCTACTAGGTCCAACTCCGTGTGTAGATCTTCGTCATTCTGCCCCTCATCGAAGAGCTTGGTCTGAAGGGTTGGGGAACCTATTTCCACGGGGATCATGGCTTCGGCCCCGTAGGTCAAACTGAAAGGGGTCTCTCCAGTGGCAGTTCGCGGGGTCATCCTATAGGCCCAGAGAATGCTCGAAAACACCTCCACCCACCTTCCCTTGGCCTGATCTAGGCGTGTTTTTAGGCCATGTAGCAGGATGTAGTTGGTTACCTCGGTCTGCTCATTGCTCTGAGGTCGGTGTACTACAGTAGTCCGGTGATCGATCCTTAGATCGGCACAGAGGGCCTCGAACTTCTTGTCGATGAAATGTGTTCCATTGTCTGTGATGAGCACGTACGGGATACCGAAGCAGCAGACAATGCCTTGCTAAAAGAAGTTTCAGACATTGTGGGTGGTGATGCGTGCCAGAGCTTCGGCTTCTACCCACTTTGTGAAGTATTTCACCGCTATGAGAAGGAACTTCTATGCAATCGCGGTGGGGAAGTTGCCGAGGATGTCTATTTCCTACTAGGCGATCGGCTTCAAAGGGGTCACAGGCTGGTGATCGAGATTAGAGTGATGTTGGCAACTATCGCACTTCCGCACTAACTGGGTGGCATCCTGCTTCACCGTCGGCCAGAAATACCCCTGTCAGAGAGCCTTATGGGCTAGTGTGCGCACACTGGGGTGATCTCCGCAAATGCCTTCATGTATCTCCCTAAGGACATAGTTTGCTTCGACTGGGGGGAGGCACTTCAAGTATGGAAGCGTGTGGGAACAGCGGTAGAGTTGACCCAGTATCAGGCAGTACCTGGCTGCTCTGTGTTGGAATCTTTTCGCTTTTGCTCAATCCTCTGGGGAAGTGCCCTCTCGAAGATACTCGATTATGGGGTCCATCCAAGATGAGGCATGTTGCATTGGAAGGATGGGGATGGTTGATGGTGCAATGCTCGGTTGGGCCAGTGTGTCTAACCGGACATTTGAGTCATGGTTGTTCTACAGTGAGCTGGCGAGCTTTGAAAGGGCGTCGGCTCGAGGGATCTGCTGGATGTCGGAATTCTCGAGCTGTTGAATGAGCTCATGCACCTTTTGTAGGTAGCTCACCATGGAGGGAGTCCGAGCCTCAAACTGGACGTGGATTTGGTTGACCATTAGCTGAGAATCGTTGAAGGCTTCGATTCGCCGTGCCCCGAGGTCTAAAGCAAGGTAGAGCCCAGCAATCAGGGCCTCATATTCAGCCTCATTGTTGGATGCTTTGAATTCAAGCCTGAGGGCGTGTTCCAACACTATGTCGTTTGGGTCGAGGAGGATAAGGCCGGCGCCACTACCCTGCTGGTTTGACGAGCCATCTATATGGAGGGTCCATGTTGGGGGCAGTGGGGCCGGTTCCTCAATGGTAAATGTACATTCTGCGATGAAATCTGCCAAGGCCTGGGCTTTGATCGCTGGTCAGGGTGCGTACTCGATGTCGAATTCACTCAGTTCTATGTTCCACTTAACTAGGTGGCCCGACACTTTCGGTCTTTGTACACTTGCTTAAGGGGTTAGCTGGTGAGTACTCGAACGCTGTGGGCCTGGAAGTAGGGTCTAAGTTTTCTGGCTACGGTGACGAGTGACAGAGCCAACTTTTCAAGATTGGAGTACTGGGTCTCTACGCTGTTGAGGACCTTGCTGGTGTAGTAGATCGGCCTCTGTACCTGGTCCTCTTCTTTGACCAGTACTGAGCTGACAACCTCATCCCTGGCCAAAAGGTATTGCAATAGCTCATTCCTTGGGCTCGGCTTAGTCAGGAGAGACGATGAGCTCAGGTACTGCTTTAGTTCTTGGAAAGACTGCTCACACTTTTCTGTCCAGTGGAAGTCCTTTGGCCGTTTAAGGGCTTTGAAAAAGGGGAGGCACCGGTCCGTGGACTTGGACATAAACCTGCCAAGGGCAGCTATTCTCCCGGTGAGCTGTTGCACTTCCTTGTGAGTCTGGGAGGATGGCATGTCGAGGATGGCTTTTATCTTCTTCGGATTTGCTTCAATTCCTCTCTGTGTTACCATAAAACCCAAAAACTTGCCGGAGCCAACCCCAAAGGCACACTTGGTTGGGTTTAACCTCATCTTGTACTTTCTAGGTGTGTCTAAGACTTCGCGGAGGTCGGCTATGTGGTGTTTAGCCTTTTTGCTCTTCACGAGCATGTCGTCGACATATGCCTCCACGTTCCTACCGAGTTATTCTTTGAATACCTCATTCACCAGCCGCTGATAGGTGGCACCAATGTTTTTTAGGCCAAAGGGCATTTCATCATAGCAGTACAAGCTAAGGTCAGTGATAAAGGCTGTTCGCTCCTGGTTGTCCAGGTCCATCCTGATCTGGTTGTACCCTGAGAAGGTGTCCATAAAGCTTAGGAGCTCATGTCCTGTTGTTGTGTTGACGAGCTAGTCGATCCTCGGTAGGGGAAAGCTGTCTATGGGACATGCCTTATTCAGGTCGGTGAAGTCGATGCAGATTCTCCACTTTTCGTTGGTCTTCTTCACCATCACTACGTTGGACAACCAATCAGAGTTTTTGACTTCCCCAATGAAGCCGACGTCAAGCAACTTCTGTACTTCATCAATGATTATTTGCCACAGCTTTGTGGCAAAGTTTCTCTTCTTCTGCTTCACAGGTCGGTAACGGGGGTCGACGTTCAGCTGATGTGTGATAACTTCAGGGTCGATCCCCGGCAGGTCCTCTGCCAACCAATCAAATACATTGGCATTATTCATCGGTAGTCGCACAAGTTCATCTTGGAGGTGGTGGTCGCCTAGCAGGGAGCTAACTTGGATTGTCTTTTTGAGATCATCCTCAAATAGGGGGACCTGGATGAGGTTTTCCACGGGTCGGCCGCATTGTGCCTTTACTTTGTCACGTAGGTCATATGCTTCTGCCATCAATGTCTCGGTCATTGGACGTGGTCTGCGACAGGATAACTGATAGCAATGTCGTGCTGTTTTCTGGTCTCCACGCACCACCCTTTCATGGCAATGTGGTACGTAGAGACTATGGCTTGCAGGGCGTTGAGGGTCGGCCTGTCGAGGATCACGTTGTAAGAGGAGGGGCAACACACCACGATGAAGTCTACAATGGCCGTCGCAGTCACATCACCATCTCCGATCAAGAGGGGAAGAGTTATTCTCCCAGTGGGCTGGAGGGACTCTCCCGAAAATCCCATCAAGGGAGTACTAACTAGTGTAAGCCGTTCTCTATCAATGCTGAGCTTTTCGAATGCATCTTCAAACAATACGTCAGCAAAACTCTCTATGTTGACTAGGATCCGCCGTAACTCAAAGTTGGCCACTTCGGCTGTGATGACCAAGGCGTCGTCGTGCGATGTTTGGACCCTTCGGAGGTCATTGTCAGTGAAGGTGATAGTTGTGTCTCGCCTCCTTCCGTGACCTCGGTCGTCGATCTCGCATAGTAGAGCATATCTTTTCCGTCCTGAGCTGCTTTCCCCTCCGGCGGTGATTCCTCCCGATATCACGTAGATGATGCCGGTTGGGGGGCCTCGGGGCGGGGGTTGCCGAGCTTCATCCGCTCTTCATTCCTCATGGGCTGACTTCTCCTTTCTGTCTATGAAGCCACTGAGATAACTGCTCCTAATCAGATCTTCGATATGATTGCGTAGGTCGAAACAGTTCTCCTTATCGTGGTTGTGGTCCTTGTGGAACTCGCAATATTTGTCTTGGTTCCTCTTGTTACTTTGCGTCTTCATCTTCTCGAGCCACCTGATGTAGTTGTGGTCGTAGATTTGCATCAAAATTTCAGACCGCAAAATATTAAGTGAAGTGAAATTCTGATAGGTCAGCAGAGGGGTGCGAGGTTTGTGGTTGGTCCGGTGATCTTATCTCTTGTGGTCTTTGTCTGACCTCTCAGATTTCCGCTCATCGATCTCTCTCCTTTTTCTGTCGAGCTTCTCATCTTCGTCTCTGAGCTGCGCCTGGACCTCTTCAGCGTTGGTATACTTCTGCGTGTGGCTCCTTAGCATGACCAACATTTGAGGAGGATTCTTGGAGATGGAGAAGTTGAATGAGGAAGGGTGGAGTCCGTGTTGTATGGCCGTCACCACAACTGATTGATTTAAGTCTCTGACTTGGAGTGCTTCTTTGTTGAACCTCGCCAGGTAATCTCTAAGGGACTCCTTCCTCTATCAAACTTGCATAAGGCTGGTTGAAGTTTTCCAATGCTTCTAACTAGCTGTGAACTGTGCTAGGAACTGGGTCTCCAGTTGGGCCCATGATGCTATAGACCCCAATGGCAGGGAGGAGTACCATGCCAAGGCTAGGCCCTACAACATGGTTACAAGGGCTTTTCACATCAGTCCCTCTGACGCACCATGTAGCATCATCTAGGCTTTGAGCGCCATGACATGGTCGAAAGGGTTGGAGTTCCCGTCATACTTGTCGAATTGGGGGGCTCGCCATCCGATAGGGGGTATCTCGTCCATGATGTCTTGGACGAAGTGTGGCTCCTTGGTGATATGCGTGGTGGCCTGCACAGGTTGGTTTACGGTAGGAATTGCGCTCTTATGGGTGGAAGTGCACTCTAACTCTTCCAGACGTTGTCCAAGCTCCTTAATTTTGACATCTCTGTTGTTCGGGGTTGTAGTGTGTATGGCTCCCTCTTGGGTCGTGTGGGGTGATCCTTGACCAAACTTGACTCGGCGACAGAGACTACGAAGGACGGCGTCCTTTTGCCGAGCCTTTCTATTTGGTGGGGATGCAGGCTGACTGGTGTGTCTGGCTATAGTAGTCCTGTCCACGGGAACAGGTTGTGGCGGTAGGCCTTCGGCTTACCCCTTACGTCTGACCAGCGTGCTTTGGGGTCCTCAGTCTGAGGATCGTCCTTCGTGCACGGCAGGGCGTGAGGGGGGACAACCCAGTTGGGTGGCACAGCAAACCCCAATGTCTGTATGAATTCGAAGATTGTATCAACCTTTTCTTGCATGGCTCGGAATTACACTGGATCTACTATGACCCAAGGTTGCGGGACTTCTTGGTGCAGGGAGTCACGGTATTGGTTCTCCCGAGACGGGGAATGGCCAACTGATCGTTCAGACTGGTTTTTAGGCATTTTAATCGCTTTCTTGATTACGCGGTGAGGAATGAAAGATTTTTGGGAAAGGCTTTTTGTGCGTTCCCACAGACGATGCCAATTTGATGTTGCTCAATCCGAGGTAGTGCACAAACTGAGGATGGCAATCATATAGTCCTTGTTGGCAGGTCGGGGCCGAGCTTCAAGGATGAGACTGCGCTTCAAGACCTACGATCAAGGAAGAAGTCAGAGGCCTGAGGAATTATCCCAGGGTTAATACTCCAATGCTTAAGTCAGTAGGAAGTGGTGGATGGTCGGGCTGAGCTATAGGGATGCTAGTCCGGGCTAATTAGTAGTATGGGTGTTAGAAGTTGGGAGAGTCCCTTAACTCGAGCATGGAGTACCTTTTTATAGGTAGAGGGTCCATATCTTGATCATAGTAGGTTTCCAGGGAAATCGGGGTAGAGTTCCCCACCGAGGTTACAAGGGGTAGAGTCCTACTCCTCGGTGGAGTTGTCTTCCCATCCCTATCTGCTAGGCGGGCTTATCCGTGAAAGGTGTAGCTGACATGGTCGGTGGGATCATGGTAATGCCGTAGCTCGGTTGGACTATGCCAACATGGCCGAGCTATAACAGATGGCCACGGGCCTCTGGGCCAGCTCAACCATGTCCCCAACAGTTGGAGTGCAATTTTATTTGTACTAATACAAATGAATAGAATGCAAATTTTTGTTTAATTTTGTTTTGGGTTTCAAACAAAACAAATCAGAATATATATACAAATCATTTATATTACCATTGTTTTGCATCAACCAAACACATCCTAAGGGATGATATAAGAGATGAGGCTTGAGGAGGCAATTTTCTGACCGTAACAACATTCTTAAGGGGAATTCGGATCTTTCTGCCAACAAAACATGTTCCAACCCTCTACCAATTTCATCTAACACTGAATATCTCACCATGAGACTATGACCCCCCATGTATGAGATGTGTGGTGTGAGATCATGTTGGTAGGTTGTTAGAATGCATTTTGTTGGCAGGCAATCTAGAAATGGATTAGCTGAACTTGGTAGTTATGTTTCAAACTGTAATCATAATATGGCTGGCGTGAGCCATTATAGTCGGTGGTGACACGCGTTTTGGCAACTCCCGGCTGGTAGGTGACTTGGATGCCTAGCTGAACAGTTCATAGCTGGAAGGTGGTTCAGATGCCTAGCTGAACAGTTCCTAGCTGAAAGGTGGCTTGGATGCCTAGCTGGAAGGTGGCTTAGATGCCTAGATGAACAATTCCTAGTTTGAAGGTGGCTTGGATGCCGAGTTGAATAATGACAAGCTATATAGTTTATTGGGGTGACCTGCATGGAAACAATGTCAAAGTGCCTGGGTTGCTTTACTCGGTGTGGGCACTCCGATGCTTAAGTTAGTGAGCTGGAGATTGTTGAGAGAGATAAAAGCGAAAGAGATAGAGAGTTACGAGAGCTAAGTTGCACATACCTTCTGAGGTTGGAGGTAAGGCCCTTATATAGGCATTGTTTGATGTGGTCTTCATGCACCACGTCCGAGACCTCTAAGAAGACGTGCTTAACCGGTCTGAAGTTCTCGGAGGTAGTCGTGCACATAGACCAGTCTTTGTGCCTTATTCGGTTTCCTTTGGAACATTCGGTGTGGGAGCCATCTTCTAAGAGACCCCAGAGTGACGAGATGCATGCAGAATTGGTTGGCAAGCACGTTTTGCAGGTCACCACCTAGACCTTAATCAGGTCTGCAAGCCCTCGAGGGAGGTCGCTCCTCACGTCGAAGTCACTTCAACCGATATTGACGAGGTACCATAGGTCGGCCCTGGACGAGGTGTTGCTAGTCGTCTTGAGTTGTGGACGAGGTTGCCAGATAGGTTTCCACCAGGTCGGCGGAGGCAGGTTGCCTGATCGAGGATGGAGGAAAGTCTTTGGATATAGGTCGCCAACTGAGACTCCATCATTTTTGTTAAGGCAAGTCATCGCCTAAATAGTGTTGGGGTATCATCCAATTGTCTTCAAATGACATGTGTCATAATGTTAATGGAGGGCCAAGTTTGCCCTCATCAATCACTCCCATAAATTTTTTAACGATTGAAACATGTAAAAATAAGCTTAAACTGAAATAAAAAAAAAGAAAAAAAGAAAAAGCATAAAGTGTGTGTGGGTGCATTCATGTTTTGAACTTTATACGGCATTTATCAAAATAAATAAAAAGGACGACTGACATAATGACATCATTTGGTGAGCCAACTACCCAACCGCCTAAAACCTGCCTTCTTTTTTATGAAATCTTGCATATATTCTAACCTTCCATTGAGAGAGCTAGAAATTTTCTCTTGGAGGGGTCGAGTTATATAAGTTTTTTTTGGGCTTACCGTAATGAAAATGTTATAATAAGTCAAACTCTTCCACTCTTTGTTTTGGTTCTAAAGTTGAAGTATGTTGGAATATTTTTTTTCGTAATCCTAAATTTCTAATATGGTTGTCAGATTGTGGAAAAAGAAAAAAAAGTAAAAAAAAAGTAGAAAAGAGAAAAAAAAGGGAAGATGGCGTTTAAAAACAAAATAGATAGATGTGGAGAAATAAAATAAACCTAAAAAATAAAGAATCTTTTAAAGAATTACTAAGTTATGTTGCTCCACCCCTAAATTAATATATTAACTAGTGAATGATCCCGTAGTAATTACGGGAAATCAGTAATGTTAATTTTATGTTATAGAATCAATAATGTTAAATATATTTATTAATATTTTAAATAATTATTAAAATTTTAAGAAATATTTATTTTAAAAAATAGCTTTTCAATAATTATTAGAATATAGATTAATAAAAATGGTTATGGATAATCACTTTTATATTTTCTGCATTCTTTTATGAATGTATTTAAAATGGTGGTAGTGGGTTATGGGCTTTAACATCAAATTCTCAGAAAATGCCATGTGTATAGTTTTCCAGAAAAATGAGAAGGCTATGTTTCTAAATGCCGGAATGGTGCAGAGCTATAGCCAGGTAGTGGGTTATGGACTTCAGCAGGAATTTCTCAAAAATTAACACATGTCTAACTTTCTAGAAAAATGAGAATGTCATTTGTCTGAATAGTGATAGTGGTTTGTGGGTTAGATAGGAGTGTTCGTTATATGGTTCAAACCATAAAATCGAATCAAGCCAAACCAAATTTGTGATTTGGTTCAGCTTCACTATTTTAAATAATAATACGGTTTATGATTTACAACTTGGTTTATTAAATTTTATGAACCAAACCAAACCATAAACCATATTAAAATAAATAAATAATATATAGAATATAAACATATATCAAAATTATTAATAATATATAAATTAATTTTTAATTTTTTACTTCCTCTCTTCTCCTTGATAATCTAGCCTTTTGCCCTTTTCCCTTTTGGTTTTCAGGTTTTCTTCTCAAAGAAGAGAAGACTGAACATTGAACGAGAGTTGAGACTCGAGAGGCAACCTCAGCCTTCCCTTCCTCTGTTCCTCAGACTCAGATAACGCCAACGATTCAGTGTTGTTGGCTTGCCACTGCCACTGGTTTGGTTTAGCTTGCCGCTTCCTCAAAGAATGCCGACAATTTAGTGCTGCCGAATTGCCACTACCGCTGGTTTGGTTTGGATTGCCGCTTGTCGCTTCCTCAGAGAACACAGACGATTTAGTGTTGCCGATTCGCGATAAATACTCTCTCTCTCTCTCTTATTCTCATTGTCTAATACAATGAAACCCTAATCATTCTCGCTGACCCACCTTTTTCACCGACTCACCAGTCAATGCCGATCATCTCTCTTCCAACGAAACCCTCTTCCTTTGTTCAACCGAACCCGTGGAGGAGGAAGATGTCATGGATTAGCCAATATACATTTAGTTAAGTCTAAGTTTTTGTTATTAGTTTTACATTTAATAAGGGTTTAGAGGTCATGGATTAGCCAATATACATTTATTCAATTTTCCTTTTATATATGATGTTATTTTAATATTTCTCTCATTTTATTGGTTGAAACCTGAAAGTATTGGGTTATATTTTTCAGTTTTCACTACGGCGTCACCCTCAGCTTGTGGATCTTGCAATGTAGGTTCAAATTTTTTAATTTTACTTTATTATTAAATATTCATATATTTTTTGTATGTAATTTGTGAATTTGTGTTGTTTTATTGATATCTATGTTATTCTTGTCTGTTAATTATTTTTTTTCTCTGTATTACGGTTTGGCTTGGTTTGATTTCTATATCAAAACGGTTTGATTTGGTGTAAGAATTTCCCAAACCGTAATTTATTAGTTTGATTTGACACATTCTCCAAACTGCATCAAACCGGACCATGAATACCCCTATATATTAATATGCTAGCTCATTGTTATAAGTCTCCACCAATATATGTAATAAACCATTTATATCTTAAATTTCTAAAACTATCTTTACGATTTAGCACTAACTCTTACTGTTTACATAAACACCCCAAATTTTCTAAAAATTAACATAAAACAAAATGTTAAATTTATCTCCACTATTCATCAAATTTTCAAAATATTTGATAATTTTCAAGATGAGTGAATTGATCACGTAACCGTAGCTTATCAATTCTCCATATGAGAACTTAGGTAACGAATTCCGGGAACCACCATTGCTTGAAAATCAAGGTTCTCCTTCTCCCTACTCAATCGTCCTTCCGAGAACCACCAACACCATCCCCAACGCAGAAAAAACTCGTAGGAAGTCCAATGGTGGGATTTACCTTCTGGCTTCACAAAACCACTGATGTTATCTAGGATGTTCAGTTTGTGTCTTTTTTGAGACGAGATATCCCCAAACTATTAAGAACTTTCTGCAAAGCACAGAAACTCTCTCTCTCTCTCTCTCGTTAATGAGAATTAACGTAAACAAAGCCTGAATGAGAATTAGCCTGTTGGTCTCGTTAATGAGAATTAGCAGCCACCACATCATAATCCCAGAAATCAACAAAAGCCCGTTGGTGTCGGTGTGGGTGCTTTTGTCTAGAGTCGTGTTTATTTTTATTCATGGTGGTCGTATCTATTGGAAAAATGGGATCACCGTAACTATGGAGGAGAAGTTCTGAGGCGCGTCTGAAGATATTGTCTTTAGAACGTTATTTGCCTCTACTCAGTTTCATTGAGTTTGCTGTTGGGTTACAGACAAATCCGTTCCCTGGATACAACAGAGCCTTGGGCGAGAAACTGCAGTCAGCAAAGTTGAAGAATCTTTGGAGAAACCTTCTGTGAGACTGTAGCAGACCAGACTGAGAGAGAGAGAGAAAGTGAATTTCGAAAATGTGTGTTTTTAGAGTTTGATTCATGCTCCTTAAATAGTTTATGAAGAAATATGAAGAAAAAGGTAGGTGCTGGTTCAGAGAGACACCTTGAACAATCACATTTTCAAACATTGTGACTATTTAAAAAGTAGTTAACAGTTAATGGCTGTTAACTTTGAATTGTGCCTCTTGATTACACCTGATTGAATCGTGACCGTTGATCTCATCAATGGTCAGCATCGCACCAAACCAAAGCCGCCCTTCGCGAGCGCGCGCGAAGTGTGAGCAAAGTGCGCCTCTAAAGCGCCACACACACGCGTGCGCGCGTGTTGTGCAGTACCAAACCCCCATACTCTCCTCTACTATTTCTAAGGAGTGTAAATCAGCTCCTATTAAAATATTGAAAACAAAGCTTATAATTTTCCATTGTAGGACAAGTTCAAAATTGGGTTTTGTAAGAGACAAGCTAATTTTTCAATCAAGTGTGCAGGTGCAATTTCTCATGTAATTGACCAATCAAACCCATTGCATTTAATCTCTTATGAGATTAAAATCCAACAGTATCTAGCGGTATCCTACACCTACTGTTACAGAGATGAGACAGAGACGTGGAGACGGGAACAGAGAGGTTTCAGGAACAAAGGTAAAAGGGTAATTTAGGAATATAGGTAAAAAGGATATTTTAGGAATTTTTTAAAAATATATCAATCACCTGCTATCACATGTGACAGGAAATTTAACAGTAAAAGAGGTTTTAGACAATTGTGAAAAAATGGGTTTTAAAAAAATATGTAAATAGTAAGGATATAGTTAGTCAATTAACTAAATCATAAGGGTAATTTAAAAAATTTGCGCTATTATTTATTGTAAATTGAATTATTAGTTGTTAAAAATATATAATTTTAACTTAGAAAAATATATATACTTTTAGCAAGGTTTGAAATTTTGATACGATACACCCTGTATTAGGCATATCATAACAGTGGAGCTCCGATATAGGAAATAAAGGGTTGTTTGGGAATTTGAGCATTTTCATGGGTCCCCTGACTAATTTTGAAATAAGAAGACACTAAGGACCCATTTGGTTCACAGTCGGAATCAGAATTGAAATCTTCAAAATCAGAATCAAAATGGTTTATTCCCATTGTCTATTTGGTTCGGATATGAATGAGAATGGAAATTAAAATCTATAGGAATGAGGTTTCATTCCCAAGGGAGGGGGAGGGAATGGTCATTCCCTCAAATGAAGGAACAATGCCATTCCGCCAGGAATGAGAATGGGATTCCGATTCTGTCTAACCAAAGAGTTAGAATCGGAAAGGGCTATTCCGATTCCATGAACCAAACAAGGCCTACAAAAACGGTGTTTTGTTGTATCTAAACACCCAATATGCCCGTTCGTGTGTATCAGGTATATCAATACTTTAAATGTTGATTTTTAGGGGTGAAATAGTCACCCAATTCCTATGCTTTATCATTCAAGAATTAAAATATGGTCATTTACTAGAATACTCCCTATAGTTTCATGGGTTTCCTTAAACCTACTCGCTAGTTTTTATTTTATTAAAACAATCACTTATGGTTTGCAACCTATTTACTTAATCAACCTATCAGTAAGAAATATTTGTTATACTATTCGAAAATAGTAATATGATCACCAAAATTGAGTGGAAAATATTTAAGGGCATGGGCCCATGATTGTTTATTCCAAAATTACCCATAACACTTCTTCACATAGAAAATAAATATGACCAAATAAAGTGGTTACTTGTGTCATATTAGGACAAAAATGGCATTTTCATTTTCTTTTGATTAAATCTATTCAAAATGAATGCTAGGTGTAACTATCATTTTTCGCTGTCATATAATGGAAGGTCGATTAAGTAAATCGATTGTAAATTATAGAGTAAGTTTTAATAAATCTATAAAACTATAGGGTGTATTTAGTTAAATAAACCATTAAAATAAGTCTCAGAAGTTGAATACTACATTTTTAAATTTGCATAGGTCCTATTTCCAAAACTAACAAGTTTCCAAATGCTACCTAAAATAGAGCCTAGAGGCATAAACGAGGTTCTAAAATTTCTGGTAATTTTAAGGAAATTATATGAGACGGAAAAGGAAATTATAAGTGTTTTGAAAACTTAACTACACAAATATGGAAAAGCTGGATCCTGGATGGATGGCGGATTAATGAGTCAAAAAATTTGGTTGGGTTGAACCCGGCAGTTAGCCCCATGGTTTTCAAAACCGGAATGGACCGGAAAAACTGGGAATCGGTCACTTGACCTGACCGGTTCTATTTTCCCCCAAAACTGTTTTTTTTTTCTCTAAAATCGTTGATTTTGGTCAGCAAATCGTTGAATCGGTCGGTTAACCATTCAAACGGTTTTGATCATTTCCTAATTTTTTTATTTTTTTGTCAAAACGGATTGAATGATCGGACCGTTCGAACCAGTAACCTGACCCCTAACCGGTTCATTTTTAAAAACCATGGTTAGCCCAATGAAATTGTTAAAATCATGAAAAAAAACTGAGAATCAATAAGTTGTTCAATTCATTGATTCAATTGTCAGAGTCAATTACTATTTCAAACACTTTTGATCTTGACTGATATTTGTTCGTGTTTAATTGCAATGTGAATTTATTTGCACAGATGCAAAATCATGGTGGTGCAAATGGTTTGTGCAAATCATGATTTATTTTTATTTTAAAATTTACCTTATTTTGTTTGATTGCAATACAAATTAAGTAAAATAAGACATGGAGAAGAATAAAATAAAATCCAAAACAAAATTAAATCAGAATTTGTATTCTTTTCATTTGCACTCTCATGCATTTATACTAATATAAATAAAATTGCACTGCAACCAAACACCGCCTAAAGAATGTTTTGGTGGTTCAACAGGGCAGTTAGCCATTCAATTCGCTGGTTTAACCGCCTGGTCATTACATTGCACAAGCTGGAACCACTTCAGTTTCTGGGCGGAGAAAGCAACGTCAATGAGGGTAGGAACTAAAGAAGATGATTGAGATGGCTTCTCCGATGATTTGCCACAATTTCCTGTCACTACTGCAACTTTCTGAAAAAGAGGAGAGAGGGAGAGAATTTGTTGGACTTGTATTCTCTCTTTCTCTCTCCCCCCTTATTTTCTGTTTTATTGTGAAAATTTGAAAGAAAATAATGAATAAAATAGTCTTTTGTTATGGTTTTCAAAACCGGACCGGATCAGACAGTCGGACTTGAAAAATTGGTAACTGTTCATCTCCTCTGGTTCGGTTATACTGTAAACCGCTATTCCTGAATAACTGTTGAAAAGGTCAAAAAATAGCTAATTCAGGCGATCGAACCGCTAAACCGTTTGACTCATGCAGCGGTTTGCGGGTTGCAAAATTTATTTTCGTTGGATTAAAAAAAAAAAACAAAAAAAGACATTCATGTCCCCCAATTCCAAAATTACGAGTTAGGGTTAGAACGGAAGTTCATTTTCATTCTAACCCTTGTAGCCTTCCTTCCTCTTAGACCTCATACCCCGATGAGGTGATCAACGACCTATGACAACCACAACCAATCATGACGATCGGCGACTATGGCGGATTTCCTTCCTCGCAAAAGGGCTTCATCTACGGTGGATTTCTTTTTGTAATCAATAGCAACAAGGAGCAGTGGCGGCGGGCGGTGAGCTTTGATTTTTTTGCTTAAAGTGTTTGGAAAACTCAATATGCTAAAAATTTAATTTATATATTTTATTTTTTTGTTTTTTGTGTTTTTTCCGTATTTTTTAGAATTTTCTGTATTTTATTTTTATATTTTCTATGTGTTTTGTAATATATTATTTTTGTATTTATATAGTTTTATTTTCTGTATTTTATTTAATTTTATTCTTTTTTTATTATTTATAAATATATTTTTAATTTTTAATTTATTTATGGCATCACGGGTCTGACCGTTTGACTCATACGGTTGAACCACTTAACCAGAAACCGATCCCCTACTTAGTTATGTTTCTGGATTGTTTTTAATAGCCGTGCTTTTTGTCATTTCTTTAACGGTGTCAATGGGACGGGAAAACTTAGGGGATGTTCTAAGACAATAGTTAAACAATAAGGGTATAAGTTTGTCAATTAGTTAAACAGTAGGGATAATTTAAAAAATTACCCAAAAAAATAAAGAATTAAATACTTCCATAAGGGGTAAAAATGAGTTCACATCCACACCCCACAGCACATCCTGACCTTGTATTGGGAACATCTCCTGTGATGTCAAATCGGGAGATATTTCCAATACAAGGCCGAGATGTGCTGTGGGGCATCGTGGGGCGCTGATGTGAAATCGGTGAAAATAAGAAAAAAAAAGCGGGAGCAAAATCAACAAAATCATGGAGATGCGGGGTATCGATCCCCGTACCTCTCGCATGCTAAGCGAGCGCTCTACCATCTGAGCTACATCCCCTTTCTGACCTTTTTGGGTCAAGTATCTCTTATGTTTAATTATCATCGGGAGATATTTCCAATACAAGGCCGAGATGTGCTGTGGGGCATCGTGGGGCGCTGATGTGAAATCGGTGAAAATAAGAAAAAAAAAGCGGGAGCAAAATCAACAAAATCGTGGAGATGCGGGGTATCGATCCCCGTACCTCTCGCATGCTAAGCGAGCGCTCTACCATCTGAGCTACATCCCCTTTCTGACCTTTTTGGGTCAAGTATCTCTTATGTTTAATTATCTTCGGGAGATATTTCCAATACAAGGCCGAGATGTGCTGTGGGGCATCGTGGGGCGTTGATGTGAAATCGGTGAAAATAAGAAAAAAAAAGCGGGAGCAAAATCAACAAAATCGTGGAGATGCGGGGTATCGATCCCCGTACCTCTCGCATGCTAAGCGAGCGCTCTACCATCTGAGCTACATCCCCTTACTGAGCTTTTTGGGTCAAGTATCTCTTATGTTTAATTATCATTGGGAGATATTCCCAATACAAGGCCGAGATGTGCTGTGGGGCATCGTGGGGCGCTGATGTGAAATCGGTGAAAATAAGAAAAAAAAAGCGGGAGCAAAATCAACAAAATCGTGGAGATGCGGGGTATCGATCCCCGTACCTCTCGCATGCAAAGCGAGCGCTCTACCATCTGAGCTACATCCCCTTACTGACCTTTTTGGGTCAAGTATCTCTTATGTTTAATTATCATCGGGAGATATTCCCAATACAAGGCCGAGATGTGCTGTGGGGCATCGTGGGGCGCTGATGTGAAATCGGTGAAAATAAGAAAAAAAAAGCGGGAGCAAAATCAACAAAATCGTGGAGATGCGGGGTATCGATCCCCGTACCTCTCGCATGCAAAGCGAGCGCTCTACCATCTGAGCTACATCCCCTTACTGACCTTTTTGGTCTTATGATTGCTTAGATGGTGGAAAGATGCGGAGAACAAGACAACTTAAATACAAATATTTTTATATTCTCTTTTATAAAAAACGTGAAATAAATAAAGAAAAGGTTATTTACTAAAACTACTCTATAATTTCATGGATTTATTAAAACCTATCTTATAGTTTGTATTTTACTTAGATACCCCTATAGTTTGCAATCAATTTAACCTTAATGTCTATTTGAATAAATTTATTAAAAAATGAAAATATCATTTTTGCCCTTAATAGCTAGATATGACCAACCACTCAATATGGCTCTATTTGCTCTATTTTGTTTTTTTGTATGAATAAGTGTTCGGAGTAATTTGAGAATAAACAATCATGGAGAGATGGGAAAACAAATTCTTCTTAATGAAAGGTAGATTAAAGTAAATAGGGTGCAACAATAGGGGGTTTTAGTAAAATAAATTTAAATAAATTCATAAAAGTAAAGGGGTGGTTTAATAAATGACACATAAAGAAACAACCTTTGTAGATATTCCTTCTATATCCCAATGCCTCCCATGACTCACATTGGAGAGATGGGATTATACTCTCCTGATACTTTCTTGTGCCTTGAACCTCATTCCATAAGAAGAAGAAGAAGAAGAAGAGAAGAATTGACTTTAACCGGTGAATTCTATATTAAGCGTTTTGTTTTGGTTGAGTTAGGTTAGTGGTTCATGAAAAGGTGCTGCCTCTAGTTCCATCAAAACATCCTTTTATATCTGCACTCCCATAAAGTGCATCCCACATCTTAGCACGCATTGAGAATGCTTTCCCTATTTATCATTAGAAGATATTTCCAATATACGATTAGGATGTGCTGTGAGGTGACGCCATAACGATGTCGGGAGACTCCTTAATCCATGTTTCAGAGGGGCTGTCCATCCCATGTGCAACCGATTTGATGATGACATTTGATATGCAGCACATGTTAATGTTAGTGGATCTAACCGGCTCTTTGTCTTCTGCTTTGATGTGGACCATCATTTATAAATTGCTAGTGGTTTAACGTTTCTTTCATACTAAAACTTGAATATTCGGAATCAATCCATCCATACATTTAACATCAAAACAAACTTAAAAGATGCGCTTGTTCCTGAAATAGGCGTCTGGAATCATAATGCGATATGATTCTAACCGTTTAGTTGGGTAGAATGAGATTTGGATTGATATTAATGGTGGAATAAGATTTTTTCATTTGATTTGGTCAATAAACTTCTAATCCAGGTAGTTGAATCGTTCAAATGTTCAATAGTTTTGACCACTTTTTTTTTTTTTTTTTTGTTAAAACGGGCTGATCGTTTAATTTGAACGATCGAACCACTCGACCCAGAAACCAAACAGATCTTTAGGTTGTTAATTTATTGCATGTAACCACAGATCTGTTTGTCATGTACTCGTCCAAAGCATTGTTGGATTTGAACTGGACCCGACTCGGAATTGTCAATAATTCTTCAGATCTGGAATCAACATACAGAAACAATTTATAAGATGTCTGATTTTCTTGAAAATGTTGACTTCGGTCAAACATATCTCCCATACATTTGTCAACATCTTTTATAACATATGATTTTTATTCTTATAAGCTTATTTTTAATAAAATTGCTTTAAAAATTTGGAAACATATGTTATAATTTAGATTTTTTTTTTTTGCATTTTTATGTGAGCAAGCTGAATGGTCAAACAATGACCAAAATGGTTTTATATCTGGTTCAAGTCTAACAACGTTGATAGCAGTTTAACTTGGACCACACCAGGTTGATTTGTCGTCAAACCAACTTGAGGAAAGGGCGTACCTCAACCGTGGTTCAAAGTATTGATATGATGCACCCCGTATCGGGTGTATTGTATCGTATCTTTTGAAAACGATATGATTTGAAATACCTGTCTCCAGATGTTTTAGACCCCCAATTTTTTTAATAATAAAAAGCATGTTAAAAGCTTTTCAAAAAAAAAAAAACTAAAAAGAATAAAGTTTCGGCTGTTTCTAAGTGCTGATACAATACGGCCGAAACTCGTATCGTATTGATATATTGAACCTTGACCTCAACCCCTAGCCCAACCAATATGAGCCTTAATTTGATGAGCCCGATCCTATCCCAACTTAACATTAGAACTAGTGGTGATACGTGCAGTGCACGGGATGCTATTTAAAAATATATTTTTAAGGTGAAAAATGAAGTAACAGTGATTCATTGAAGTTGTTATATATTTATAGAATTTTTATATATAAAATAGTAGAAAAAAATAATTTTGAGCTTGAAACTTAATCCTTTTGATATGACTTATTTATTATGAGAAGTACATGTACATAAACAAACTACTTAGCATGAGAACCAATTGAAGGAGGCTCAATTGATACGTTATTTAACTAGTTGTAGTAGAGACCTGGGTTGGGGTTAAGGGTTTGGGGGATGGGCTATCTCCCATTTTGTAGCCCTATAAAACCAAAAGTTGTGCTTAACATGAGATCAATAACCATTTTAAAAAACAATTTCAAAATTGAACTGATGAAGATACCAAAGGCTCATGTTAAGTGCTTTCTTACTATATTTTATTATTGAACTCAAGGTTTTTAAAATTGAATCGGACAAAGAACCATTCTGGGTTCCGGTTCCCGAGTCGAATGGTCTGATTGTTCGGACCAAATGGACAGCCCACTTTAACAAAAAATTAAAAAAAAAAGACCAAAACCCATTGTCTGGGTCGACGGTTCGACGGCCTGTGTCAGAGGTTTGCTGACCAAATCATCGGTTTTTAACCAAAATGTGGTTTTGGGGTGAAATGGAACCAGTTAGGTAACTGCTTCTTGGTTTTTCTGGTCCAACTATTCCATCTGGTCCACTTTTGAAAACACTGGTTGAACTAAAACAATCCTTGAAACAAACCTGCAGTAAATTAAATTAATAAAAACAAAGAGAAAAACCTGATAACCTATAAGAAGGAGCAATGGTTTCTTTAGATTTTGTAAGAAGAAGATTGATTCACCCCATGCGATAGTGGGCAAATTTGGGTTTTTTTTTTGACAATAATTTGGGTCTACACTAGGGTTCATATTTAGATTGGCCTTTAACCTAACTAAATCTATCTAATTTACACCCTTATTTTATTAGATAAAGCCAAGGAATTAAAATATATTTAAAAGTAAAATTGGGATTTAATGGGGCGGGGAGATGTTATAAACAAGAATTGAAATATATATACAATACACCTTATATTAAGTTTATCGTATCGGTATTAGGTACCCATACACTGGTAGAAAGAAAAAAAAAAAAAAAAAAAACTAAAACTAAAACTTTAAAATGATGAATGTCCCCTCTTATACCTATAAAATAAAAAAGTGGAAAAACAAAAAAAAATATAGTATTATCAACAATATCAAATCAGCCAATATGAACCAATACCCACTTGAGGGTATTAAATGTATCGATATTTTAATATTTGATTATTAGGGCTATTACTATAGTTGGTGGCCGAAGGATTGGATTGCAATTACTTGCATTTATTCAAAACGGTTTGGATTCATCATGGGCGTCCTTTGCATTCATTTAATCTTCTCTTTGCATGAATCCATCCCACAACAAAGCCCACCTTCATTGAATTATCAATCACATACTTTGTAGTTGGCGGGTGAACTTTATTTTCAATTCAACTTGTTTCCATCACTCTTTTTTAGCTATTTAGATTGCATTTGGTTGCATGAATATTTGTTCCATCTATGAGACATGTGGTTGTTCAGTTCACTATGGACGACTCCCGTCAACAATTTATCATGGATAGGGACTATCGATTCCCCAATATATTGTCTATAGGTAAAACTCATAGATGGGGATCACTCACCCCACTCCATGATGGGACTATTGTCTAATTCATCATAGTTATTTTTTAGTTTATTTTTATTTTAAAAATATTTTTAATACTTGAAGATAATATTATGATAATTTTTTTAACATTGAACCATTTTCATTATTTTTCTTAATAAAAAGTATTTGAAAATAAAAGTAATTGCTTTTAAATTAATTTTATTACCTTTATGTTAATAATAATGATTTTCTACTATTAGATAAATTCATATTCTATACATTTTATCCTGTAATATTTGACATATTCAATAATTACATATTGGTGTTTTATTTTATTCATTATTATTTGTATTATTTTTTCAATTTATTTTGAACTTAAAATATAAGAAATTTTTATTCATAATCAATTATATAGATTTTCTCACAAGCTGTAAACCAACAGGTGTTGTGTGGAATGGTCATGCATGAACTCGGATTCAACCCTCACAAGACCGTGCTCACACCCACTTGCAGTTGTGCATTGGGAATATCTCTCTATGAATAAAAAATACAAGTGCAGAGATATTCACAATACATAGTTGCAAGTGGTTATGAGTATGGTGTAAATACATCTTATAAGGATTGAATTCAATCTAATTTTGTAGAACACCCCTTTAGGTGTGAACAATTTAAGTCAACGATTGTGATGTGGATTGATCATTGTCATAGTGGTGTGGTATAGACTAATTCACACCCATCAATTTCTCGAAACCAGATTCAGTTAGTGCAAGACCCGTTTGAACATCCTTTATAGCCTTGCAATGGGAATATCTCCCCATGAAATAATCATATAAATACAGAGGATGTTCCCAATGTAAGGCTATAAAGGCTGTTTGAACGGTGTTCAAACGGGCATTGCAATGATTGAATCCGATATCCAATTTCTCATCCACATTACAAAATGCCCCCTCAATATTACCAATCATCATCTAAGCCTTGTGCCAATATCAAATCTCTCAACAACAATAAAAGAAAAAAACTATATAAAATCGACATGAATCTTGTTTTATCATTAGGTTATGATCAGTATTAATTTTATATGGATTGTTGTATGGATTTTTGAAGGGGGTATCAAGGATTGAACATGGCCTTTCGATCTAAATCCTAACATTTGGGTGGATTAATAACTCACACGTTGTCATAATTTAAACCTTATTCTTTAACCATAGTTTTTCTAACTAACTCTATATAGTCCATGGCCCCCTTTTTTCATCTTTATATTGTATTTGATTTAATGAAATTAGTGTAAGAGTATATATTAATGATATATGATACATAGTATTCAAATTCAAATTTTATGTCATGTATCAAAACAAACTATAAATATCTTTTATAAAATATAGATTTCATGATTTAAATGAATAAAAAAACATAATTTATCAAAAATATCTAACCATAGGTAAGGGCTCAATTTTACTCAAGCTAAGTGTAGGGACCATTTTTTTTTTATTTTTATTTCTTCTGGTTAGAAAGGAGAATTCATCAAATATAAATGGAAAAACAACAAATAGAAACTACAACTAAACAAGGAGAACATAAAAGAATAGCTAACTAGCAAACCAACACAGTTAATAGACAGAAGCTCATGATCTAAAGCAGGGACCCAATATAATTCTACTCGATTGGGACCTGAATGGAATCCACTCCCAAATCATTTGAAGCGGAATCTTTTACCCAGACTCTTGGTATGGGGCTCCACCAAGACGAATATTCCAATCTAACGGTTTTTCTGGGGTGATTAATATCTCATCAAGAAGTCTACGTAATCCATCACGATCATAGTCTTTCCAGCATAAAAGGGCAACATATGGTTTTTTTTTTTTTTTTTTTTAAGTAAAGAAAATTATAGGTTGAAGGGAAGGGAAGAAGCATCCGGCGAAAACGTGTCAAGTGAGAGAGACGACAATGGTGGTGACTTGGCAGACATATCTACCGAAAGAATGGAACACGGAGCCTGAACACGGGAAGCTTTACCGACACGTCACCCTTCGGTTTTTAGTTGATCGACAATCATCTAACGTGGCACTACCTCCATATCTGCACAAACTTTTAAGTGTTTTGGGTCCCACACTTACACCGCTTTGACACGGAAAATAGCTGCACAGCATTCTCATTGACATTTTCATAATTTCATGTCTGAGCAAAAAGAAAGACTCTCTGCGTGTGTGTGTGTGAGAGAGATCTTTTTCTAACTTTACTTTTTAGTGTAGGAGAAGAAATTTTCAGGGGAAGATCTTAGTTACTTCATAAAAATTTACGAATTTGAATTTTCTTTCAATTGATTTCTATTTTTTTATTGGCCGGGAGTGATGTTAATTCTGGGTTTTGGGTGGCCGATCCGGATTTATTTATAGCTGTTGCAGACTCACGGGGTGAAGGTTGGTTAACGGTTTGGTTGCAAATGCAGACTGAACTTTCTGTGTTTTTTTCCCCTGCTGTTTAATGCTGGTGTCTCTCCCACTGAGATTGTGGCGCGTGCTCTCCGGAGAGCACTGTTTGTTCTTGATTCTTCTTATAATTTTCTCAGGGTCTCGTTTCTTTTCTCTATTATACACAAACTGGTACAACAAAGAAATACGGGGATCAGTAGAGTGAGAGACGGGCATGGATGGTCTAGGTTTTAAGGCAGGGATTCATGTCTTCTCGACTCCGATTTCCGCCGGTGGAGGTATCGACGGCCGTGCGCACCTCGGCCATGTGAGCGCCCTTGGACGTTCTGGGGGCGGTTCGTCCACCAACACCAATGCCATTTCTGTGGACAACTCCCCCGCCACCACCTCTGCCCCTCAGAAGACGTCTTCGTCCAGATTCTCCTTCACGTACCCCCTCAGATTTATGTGGCCTCGTGGAGGGAAGGCAAATCAGTCGATTTCCCTCTACGACGACATTGTTGTCCTTGGGGACGGAACGGAAGACAGCAGACAAGGAGACTCAATCCCCGTCGAAGTGCCAGAAATTGAGCCGGTTCGGTCTAGGGAGAGGCGGGGGAACTGGGTTTTGAAAATTCTTCATGTAAGGTCTCTTTGGTCTGAACAGGGGAAGAGGGTTGTCGGTGAAATGGAGCCAGAGGAGCAGAAAGAGAACGATCTGGTAAACTGTTCGGGCAGAGAATGTTCTTGCTGTCAAGCCTGTGATGATGAGGAATCTGGATCTCGTGAAGAGGATGCCCAATTCGATAGGGATTCATTCTCAAGGTTACTCCGACGAGTGTCGTTGGCAGAAGCAAAGCTGTATGCTCAAATGTCGTATTTGGGGAACTTGGCCTACTCGATACCCAAAATTAAGGTACCCCTTTTGATGCTTATTGTGTTAATTAGACCTAATCAATGAAACTATTTGAAAACTTCCGTTTTTCAGAGAGAGAGATCTCTCGTCATATTGATACTTGACGTGCCCGTTTTCGAACTTGCGGTTTCTCTGCAAGAAAAATTTCTTGCAGGGGCACTTCATCCCCCTCATCTTTACTTATGAATGTGTATTTGCTAGTCTATTGATTTATGGAGTGCGTTACAACCTGCAATTTTGGCTTAATGGGCAGAAAATAACTTGCGTACTTGTATTTATCTGTATGAGAAAATGTCACTTGGCAAGGTTAACGAAGATACTTCTATTCGTTGAACTAATCATCGCGCCCATTTAGTTTATTCTATTTTTGTTTTGATAGTAAATTAAACAAGAACATTTTTAAGATGGGAGGAATTTTTTAATGTCTGTATACTATCGGTCTTTGTTGCCAAAAAAATGAAAAAAAGAAAGTTGTCTGCATAGTGGGTTGAAGGGAAATAAAAAGGGAATCGTTGCAGTCTCTGGTTGATTAGATTCCATCTCTTGGAATGTTTTGGCCTAATTGGGAGAGTATTGTTCTTAATTGCAGCATTCATGTACAAATTTTCATTTGCATAAGAAGTTTTTATTCAAGGAGGTCTTATGTATCTTCTTTTTTTCCCAAAGCCAATTTATCCATTTGCTAGCTTTCAACCTTACCGTTGGAGAATTTGATGGTGGACGTAGGTTTTGTTTTTGTTTTGACATTTTCGTTCTATTTTCTCAGCCAGGAAATCTCCTGAAATATCATGGACTGCGTTTTGTTACTTCTTCGATAAAGAAGGAACAGACAACTAACAGTGCAAAGGAGCAGAACTTATCAGAAGTTAAAGAAACAGAAAAGAAGCCAGAGGAAGCAAAAGAAGGTGAGGAGGAGAGGAAGGATCGACGCCAAATAAGTGCTTCTGCTGCATACCAGATTGCTGCCTCTGCCGCTTCCTACTTGCATTCTCAAACAAGGAGCATTATTCCTTTCAAATCTTCAAAGGCTGACACTGGGGAGGATTCATTGGATGGGCATAAGGAAACTGGTGATAATGTTAACATAATGAGCTCAGAAGTGGCTTCGCTTGTGGCAACTACCAACTCTGTGACAGCAGTTGTTGCAGCAAAGGAGGAAATGAAACAAGCTGTTGTGAAGGACCTGAACTCAGCACATTCATCACCTTGTGAGTGGTTCATATGCGATAATGATCAGAGTGGCACAAGATTCTTTGTCATTCAGGTAGATGACTTTTACAAAATTTTAGATTACCCACCATCAATCCCATCCTCTAAGCTAATTATGCCAAGAAAGTTGAAGACTGTTTATTGGCTAACTCAGGATACAGAACCCCTATATTTAATTCCCTTTAGAATCTCACATGGAATGAACCCTCAATTCACTCTGACTCACTCAAAAGTAGACATTAAGCATTTAAGGGATGAAACTAGAAAGTGTTTGTCCTATGGTCCTGACCAACCAACTGGTGGATGCAAAATATTTTCTTTAATAAACAGTATATATGATATTAAGCATTCAGAATTCCATGTTTGATCATTCTAGACAAGTGTTTGGGCACCTCTTTGACAGGCCACAGATGCCTGAACATCATTTTTCATATATAACTTCAATCATTTCATGCAGTACTCCCCGTATGAATGACCATTGGAATCAAAAAGCCATCAGTGGCCAGAGGGCAATGATGATTGTATCAAGTCTTTAGGCTATGATTTCTCCAATTAGACTAATTGTATTTCACAGGTGATTATAGCATTTATTAAGTGGTATAAGTCTCTCATCAAGGTTTACCCCTGTATCTGAGATTTTTGATGTATGAAATTGTATTTTGTAATTTGTAACAAGGGCTTGATCATCTTAATGTGCAGGGTTCTGAGTCCTTGGCTTCTTGGCAAGCAAATTTACTCTTTGAGCCCATTCAATTCGAGGTAAAAATTTGAATATACACTAGCTCAACTTATTTTATTTCCTAGCGTTAAGGTACTGATCCATCCAATTGACTTTGGTAGTTTATTGTGTTGCTTACTGGCACAGAGATTGATATGGCATTTGAAATAATCTTTTGATGCAACGTTTAGTCATATAAAGAAATGCTTTTTTACTTCCTTAATGGCCCAGGGATTAGATGTGCTTGTACATAGAGGTATCTATGAAGCTGCAAAAGGAATCTATGAACAGATGTTGCCTGAAGTCCGTGCACACCTGAAGTCTCGTGGTGACTGTGCAAAACTCCGTTTCACTGGGCACTCCCTTGGTGGAAGCCTGTCCCTGCTTGTAAATCTCATGTTGCTGATACGGAAAGAAGTGCCAACATCTTCTTTACTTCCTGTGGTAACATTTGGTTCCCCATATATCATGTGTGGAGGGGATCAATTGCTACACAAATTGGGTTTGCCACAAAGTCACGTTAAAGCAGTCACAATGCATCGCGACATTGTACCCCGAGCCTTCTCTTGCAGTTACCCTGATCATGTGGCAGAGCTTCTCAAAGCTGTTAATGCTAACTTCCGTAATCATCCATGCCTCAACAACCAGGTATAATCTTTCCCCAATAACTCTAAATCTGAATTTGAACTGTTTGAAGAGTATGGAAAAGCAAATGTTAAGTCCACTTAACATACTGTGTGATGGTCCCTGAAGCACTGATGATTGCCATGGTTGAGAAATAAGAGCTCCACTGAACTTTCATTCATACATTTGTGGCCAGGTTCTAGATGAACTACCTAGTGCCAGTCAAATGACTCAGGAGCCATTTGATAACAGTTGAAGTGGCTGAAGTGAATAGCGAATTGCTTTGTTTTTTATTAAGTTATTAATTAGGAGGTTCTGAGCTCCTTAATGGCTGAAACTGAAGTTGGGGTGATTACCATAAACTTGAATACTTTGTTATGTAATTATTCTATCCGCTAAAAAACAAAGCAACAAGTCAATCAGTTCAGCAACTTCAGTCTTTATCAAATTGCCTCTTAAGCATAACTTGATGAATCTGATACGATTACCTAGTTGAATGAATTGAATGAAATCTTGGCCCAAGTGAGCCTCCTATTATTATCCTCTATTCAATTCATTCTGGTTGGAGTATGTGCAATCTCTAATATATTTGCCTTGTCTCTTGTTTGGGACAGAAATTGCTATATGCTCCAATGGGGGAGCTTCTGATCTTACAGCCAGATGAGAATTTATCCCCACACCATCAGCTACTCCCTTCCGGCAGTGGTCTGTATCTTCTCAAGTGTCCTGGGTCGGGTTCTCTTGATGCAGAGAAGCAACTCCGAGCTGCACAGAGAGTCTTCTTCAATTCACCTCACCCACTTGAGATACTTGGTGACCGATCTGCTTATGGCTCTGATGGCACCGTTTACAGAGACCATGACATGAACTCCTACTTGAGGTCTGTGCGGGGTGTGCTCCGTCAGGAGCACAAACGCATAAGGAAGGCTAAGAGGGAGCGTCGCCGCCGCCGAATGTGGTGGCCTCTCGTGGCCCCACACGGTGTCCATGCTGATACAGTTGTCAGCAGGGATGTGGTATCCAACAACATGGGTCAGCAGCAGGTTAGCTTCTCTGGTGTCTTGCGTACAGGTAGAGACTCATTGAAGCGATTTAGTAGGCTTGTTGCATCGCAGCACATGCATTTTCTGGTTTTGTTCTTGCTCCCTGCACGGTTATTATTACTGGGTACATTTGCTGTTGTCAACTTGGGTTGAAGTTGCTCTGTGATCCTGAGAATTGTTATGATGGGGGGAATTGTAAAGGTGGAAGCACCAGAGGCTGCTATGATGTCGATGATTCTTTATTGATTTGTTTTACAAATACTACCTCTTCTTTCCCCTAATAGGGGAAATACCAAAAGTGTCACGTAAAGAAACATTCTCTGTTAAATGAAATCAAAAAGGATTTTACACCACACTACAATTTGCAAAAGGGAGTTCCTTTTAATTCCACACATTCTTTTCTGTCATGGTAAACGGCTTAAGAACTTTTCCTCTCTCTCTCTCTCTCTGTCTTATTTTCTTTTTCCAAAAACCAAACACAGCCTTAATGTTTTCACGAAGAGAGGGTAAATGAAGTTCATAAGTTGGATGGATGAAAATTGAGTGAAAATCCTCGCCAACAATCCTTTCCCTTGTAAATATGTTATTTTAGAAAGTAGCAACCATGGCAATAAAATCATGGTAATACTCTTTAAGGTGAAAACTGAAAACTAATAAAGTAGAGAAGGTGACAATTAGCCTCCTCTGGCTGGTCCTAAGATCGAGTTCTGCTTTCACCCAGGTTGGGAGGTTTTTGGGAGGGTTACCTTTACTATGTGGCCCATTAAAAAAAGAAAAAGAAAAAGAAAAAGAAAAAGCACATAATATAATTAACAAAATTAATGAATTTAGGTTGCATTTAGATAAGCTTTAGCTAAGCTTTTGTGTCTTTTAGAGATGTTTTACTTTTACTGGGTATTTTTGGAGTTTGGTAAATACTACTTTCAAAATAAGCTTTTGAAAGTGAAAGCATAAATAAACATATGGTTGCTGCAGATTCCTTTATTACATATGATATGAAAAATTCTACACGTCAGTCTATAGTTTTGTAATCCTGTTCATCTTGCTATAAGCTGCCCCATTGTCACAGGGTAATCGTTGGGGCCCCGTGCGGCACTCAAGATGGGCGAGTAAGCCTACGAAACAAAGCAAATACACACAAAGGCAACAAGATGGCACACGAATTAGCAAAAGGCTATTTGTATTGCATTAATCAGTGGTAAGCACAAATACATAGTACAGTGTCGAGGGGATCTCGTGCTTAACCTTTACACGCTTATGAGCTCACTCGACTACCTACCTCCCCTCAAAGAGTACGTTAAGCTTTTGGGGGAGTGACAATAGGAAACATCAAAATGATGGAAAAGCATACTAAGTAATTATAATAACGCCATTGGCGGTCCCCCTTACAAAATACAAACAAAGCCCACCCATGACACACATGTTGACACCATGAAGGCACGCGATTGGCACTCGGATGGCTCACTGTAGGTGCTTGATGGCGCGACGAAGGAGTCACCTGTGACATTCTCCCCCACTCAATTTGATCTACGTCCTCGGAGATCGGCTTCGGCTGGTCCCTTAGAGTCACTGTTGCGGAAGGAGGGTTCTTCTGCTGCTCCTTGAACCGGCTGTCGTCCAAGGCCGAGGTGTATATTTTGGTGGCATGGTCGGGTTGGCTCATTCTGTTGGGGTTTCCTATGGCTAAGTCCTTTCCTAGCAGCCTCAAGGTATGTTAGTGGCTGGTTCTGTTTGGCTAAGGGGTAGGTTTGGGCCAGGTAAGGATCAAAATAGTGTTTTGGATTATTAAGGTGTGGATTCCCATGCATTTTTCCCCAAGGGTAATTCACAGGGCTACTACTGGAATTAGCCTTAGGGATGATGTGAACGTGGTCCCTAGATGGCTTGGGTGGCACTCACTCTCCCCGGTGGTTGTGGTAGTAGATGTGGGCAAGGTTTGACACGGCCTTGGGTCTTCTTCTGTTGGGCCCACCAGTTGCAGGCACTTGCGGCTTCTGCTGCGAAGTCGACTTCTGCTGATGTGGTTGGCGTTGAAGCTGATGCTGCTGCTGGTGTTGACTTGGGCGCTGGCATTGGTGTTGGCGCTGAAAATAGAATTGTCTGGGGGGTGACTTCTTCCTGATGACGACTTCCCAACCAGTTCCAGTGTCAATGTGAGGTACTTGACAGGGGTTCTTCCTTGTTGACGCAAAGCTGTCTTCATGGTTGATAGTTTCTTGGTACAACTGCAAGGCTGAAAGCTGCTTCCCAAGTATCTGCAAGGCTAATGAGACAGGAACCATACAAGGGGAGTGTTCGTCCAGAATAAGCAAACTGTTGATGTGTGGCATAAGTGCTGCTTCCGCTTGCTTGAGGAACTCCACTCCAAGAACCACCTGAAAATCATCCAAGGGAACCACAGATAGATTGATGGGTCCTTTCCATGGTCCAACTCGGAGTTCTACTCCACGGGTCGTGCCCTCTACTGCTTTGGTCCCAGAGTTGACAGCCTTGACCCACCTAGTTTGTTTGGTGGTGGTCAAGCTGAGTCGCTTTGCCTCCGCAAGCGAAATGAAGTTGTGGGTGGCCCCAGTGTCCACCAAGGCTTGGGTCGGCCTCCCGCCGAGGGTGATGTCTACATAACTCAGCCCCTTGCGGACTTTGGTGGGCCGCTTTGATGTTGCCTCTTTCTTGACCATGGCATTGATGAGTTAGAGGGCGCCTACTCTTGGCGCCGCTGTGGGTTTCTCCTCATCGCTCTCTTCACTATCGCTGAGTTTGGCGATGAGGGCAATTATTTTCTTTCGGGTTGGACAGTCACTCGTCCAATGCTTCCCGTTGCAAAGGTAACACGGCGCAGGAGGAGGTCTCCTGGTGGATTGGTGGCCCTGGTAGCTTGGGCCTCCTTGTGGCTTCTTCCCTTGTTGGTAATTGTAGGGCTTGTCCGCAGGCACTAGCTTCTCCTTTGTAGGGGTTGATTGTGGATCTCCCCCACTCAAACTCATGGTACCTGGGCTGGATGGTCTTTGCATATCTTCCTTAGGTGTTCTCAGATCAACAAGCTGCTCAGCTATGGCCATGGTGGTGACGAGGTCCTCAACCCCACGTCACTGGAGTTCGAGCTCAGCCCATGGCCTGAGACCGTCCATAAAATTGAACAGAAGATCCTTGTCTGACATGTCAGTGATCTCCAGCGTCAAGGCCGAAAACTCCTTGACATAGTCATGTAGTGATTCTTGATGTCTGAGATTCTTCATTCTTCGGCGCGCCAAGTACTCCACATTTTTTGGGTAGAACTACCGCTTGATCTCACGCTTAAATCCAACCCAAGTGTTGATGGTACGGGTTCCACGTTCAACGTCTTGGCAACACCTACGCCACCATAACATTGCGATATCAGTCAAATACATAGCAGTTGTACGTACCTGAGTTTGGTTGTCAATGATTCCAGTGGCAGATAAATATTGCTCCAATTGCCACAAGAAGTTGTCAAGCTCCCTAGCATCCCGAGCACCCGAGTAAGGTGTTGGCTCTCGGATCTTGATGTTCATGGAAGCTAGGGTGGAGGGAGTGCTTGGTGTGTTGGCCACTGCCCTCTTTAGGAGAGTCATCTCATCTCTCATCTCATCCAATTGCGCTTGGAATTTGTCTAGCAAGCCCTATAGGCTGCTTTGGGAAGGCCCAGCTCCCGAATTCTGTGTAGTGGTGTGCATGTCTCTGAAGGCGCCATTGAAACGTCCTTCTAGTTCCACCACTGCATTCTCAACCGTCTCTAGGTTGAGGTGGAGTTCGTCAACCCGATCTCGGGTTTCTTCCACTGTCACCTCGCAACGTAGGAGGCGCATGTCCACGGTGGCTAGTTGGTCGACTGATTTGTCGCGCTTGCTAGCTTTGGTTGTACGCCCCTTTGGGGCTTGTGTCTTGGTAGGTTCATCAAGTGGAGCTTCATCAGTGTCGTGGGCTTGAATCTGCCCATGTGGTGTGTCATCGGAAATGCCCTGATTGCTCTTCATTGGGTTGATGTATGGACGAAGACAAGGTCCAGAGTGTTTGTAGGAGCACATGCTCTGATACCAACTGTCACAGGGGTAATCGTTGGGGCCCCGTGCGGCACTCGAGATGGGCGAGTAAGCCTACGAAACAAAGCAAACACACACACAAAGGCAACAAGATGGCACACGAGTTAGCAAAAGGCTACTTGTATTGCATTAATCAGTGGTAAGCACAAGCACACAGTACAGTGTCGAGGGGATCTCGTGCTTAACCTTTACATGCTTATGAGCTCACTCAACTACCTACCTCCCCTCAAAGAGTACGTTAAGCTTTTGGGGGAGTGACAATAGGAAACATCAAAATGATGGAAAAGCATACTAAGTAATTACAATAACGCCATTGGTGGTCCCCCTTACAAAATACAAACAAAGCCCACCCATGACACATATGTTGACACTATGAAGGCACGCAATTGGCACTCGGATGATTCACTGTAGGTGGTTGATGGCGCGACGAAGGAATCACCTGTGACACCATGGCATCAAATTAGCCATATATATAGTTGTTAAAAGTGACCAGAAGTGATAATGGGAAGGTTCATGTTTGTGTTTTCTGAATTTTGCTGTAAAGCAAAAATGACCAGAAGTGTTTTTGCTTTCAATATTATTTCTTGATTTACAAAGCACATGTTACCAAACACCAAAACAATTTTTCTTTTTGCCATCCAAAGCATGAAACTACTTGAAAATTGTTTATCCTTACACCACCTTAATTAATTAAGTGTTAATTAAAAGTGATACATTTCTTATTTCTTTCAACCGTAGGCAAGTCCACAGTGGAATAATTGCATTTCCCATGACATCCACACTCACAAAACAATTATTAGTTTATTGCATGGAAGCATCCAGAGAATGAAGAAGTGATTGAAATCTTGACCATGCGAAGCGAAACATTTTAAGCAAAAAACAAAAGGGCTGAAAATGAGATTTATCTGTATAGAGGTGATGATGCAAAATTGAAGGTTTTTTATAAACATATGCTGAAATACTAGGATGGCGACTAGCAATTGTAGACGGATCACGGATGGGGATAGCTTTTATTTATATATGGTGTCTGCCTACGACATTGACAATTAGAATGGTCGCTGTTTGCTTGCTTCTTACTTCTACTTTCACGTAACTATCTCAGTTTATAATCAATCAATCAATCAATTTATAATCACATTCATCAAATAATTCACAGTCTATTATCTATATATCTTTCGTACACGTATAGTGCAGTACTGCAAACATCCTTCCTTGCTTCAGATACAAACAGGTCAATCAACTTTAGGGCCACTATTATTTTGAGTCTGGTCAAGCTCCTTCTATTTATTCAAGAAAACTCTCAGAATGGACAAATTAATTCAAGAAAACTCTCCCATAAAATACGGCAGGAAGAGAAAACAGTAGCAGACGACGAAGTACCCAAACCCAACCCTCATGGTTCTTTCCTTCTCCCTCCCAGTTGAGCGGCCAACCCACTACGACCAGCCATTACTATACCAACCAGATTACATTACCAGTCATTCACTTATCGATATTCGTACAGAATTGAATTAAACGTAAGGAGACGTATCTAATTTTAATCTCATTTTCATTTTCTGTCTTTTCCTCCGCACAAGTTTTTGACTTATTAGAGAGTAAAATCATATCCAAGAAACTCATCTCAGAGCTTAAACTTTTAGGTTGAATTGTTATTTGGGATGATATTAGAGTCTCTTTGACCAACTGGTTTTGTGTTTCATAAATTTTAGCTGGAGATATGGGTGGGTCTGTAATTGTTCACATGCTTCAAACCTAGTATGCTTTTACGTAAAAGAATATGTTAAGAGAAAAAAAAAAAACTATTCAGGAACTTCACCTGAGATGTTATCAGAGTCTATTTGATGAAGTGGTCTTTATGTTTCATAAATAAAAGTGCAAGATATGGGTGGATATGCCATTATTCACATGCTTCAAACCTAATATTGCTTTCACGTGAAAGAACATCTATATATTTAGAATAACACCTAACAACTTGAGCTTTTTAAGTTAAATAGTTATCTGTGATATTATCAGTCTATTTGATCAAGTGGTCTATATCTCATAAATTTTTATCTCAAGATATGGGTGGGTGGGCCTGTGGTTATCCACACGCTTCAACCCTAATAAACTTTTGGGTGAAAGAGCATGTTAGAATGAAAACCTATTCAAAAATCTCATCTGACACCCTAATCTTTTCGGTTGTGTTTAGAATCAGTGTAAATCAAGAATAATGTAAAAGTTTACCTCGGTTCAATTTTGTTGGTGTTTGGAAGGAGTATATAATCATGATCGACGTAAAACTCTTCTCCAGTTCAGTTTTACGTGTGTTTGGATAGAGTCAAATTTTACGTCCTGAATCAATCCTGAATCAATGTAAAACTTTATCAAGCGTAAAGTTTTACATTGATTATCGATATAAATTCAACATGTATATAAAACTTTACACCGATTACTTCATGCTTTCGCTTTAAACCAATTCCAAACACAACCTTACGTGTAACAACTATTTGAAGCTCTTTTTAACTTCATTTGCTTTAGGCAACAGGCTAGATTCGACCTCATACATCTGACTTTATATCACGTTGTTGTTGTTTTCCTTGCAATGGCGAAGTAAAGAGTCCCGTAGCGCCAACTAGAATCCAGCTTGTATAAGATATAAGCAGAAATGGGTGGGGTAACGGTGAAGCTAACTAATGCCACAAGCAACTCGCTTCTCTCCCACTTTCTTGTGCGTAACAGTTGTCGATCAGGTAAAAACCAAACCAGACAACCACCATCTCCTACTGTAATTATCATCATCGTCATCATCGTTATCGCTTGATCCCTTCATCTTCTTTTTCTCTTATTTTTTCATGTAATAAAAGAAACCAAAATTGTGCAATTTTTTTTTCTTTTTATTTTAATCTATGGTAATATAAAGAAAATGACAAAGGTTGGATAAGGTAACGGTTAGGTTTGAGAAGTTTTTTGGGACAAGTTCTTTATAAAAATCGACTTCTCTATTCACTTTTGAAAATAACCTTAGTTTGGATTCGAGCACTCAATTCAACTGAAACACGTTGAATTATATATTGGACATGTCATATTGAAGTTTATTGTCAAAGCTTAAACGCAATCAACAATTCCTTGCTACACTGGCGCCAAAGCTTTATTCGTGGGTTTCATAGATGATAATCAGTCCACCTACTCAAGTTGTTATATTGGGCCGGTAACTGGGCCGTTGGGCACCCTATTTCAAATTTACATTATTGTGTTTTTTTTTTTTTTAATAAGCGTAAGGTTGTACACGGGGGGTTATCACGTCCACACATATCACTACAAATAAATGCAAAAAGCCAAGAAAACACAGCTATCACTCGGCAACTGGGCTTCATGAGAATGGTTGATTTGCTTCACGAAAAACAAGCCTGTAAATGATCCCCTTTTCGCACCTCTCCTTAAGCTCCCAACAGTCTTGAATGATGCTCCTCAGGTTCCATGAGCACGGACTTGATTTGTTAAGACAAAACATCACTATCTTGGAGTCACCCTCAATTATGAAAGGAAAATTTTTGAAATTCAAGGACAAATTATAGGCTTCCCAAGTAGCCCAAGCTTCTGCCCTAAGGTTGTGTTTGATACTATTGCTGTTTTACCTAAAAAGTTTTGGGCTGATCAATATTCAATACAGCTCGGTGAAAGATATGTATTGTGAGGGTTAATTCAGTTAGAATGATTAGAATTCACCTCTATGGAGCAATAAACACCAATTTGATGTTTCTAGAAACAGTCTCTCACACATGTATTTTTAATGTATGCCTGCTTCAACCATAAATAGCCTCAAATAATAATTGTATGCCAATTGATATTGATCAACCCAGAAGTTTCATGTAAAAACAGCAATGGTACCAAACACAAGCTAGATGGTGGGCTGCAGATGTACAGTAAGTGTTAATGAGATGGACTTTTTGGCCCAACCCACTACCATGGACCATGGAAAAGCTTTCGATAAAAACGCATGTGATCATCATGTTGAGGAGCATAAAACTTTTAATTTTTCTTTTTCTTTTTCTTTTTTTTTTTTTTGGTATTTAGGATCATAAAACTTCAAACGTGCTCATTTTAATCCAATTTTTCAATGGGTGTATGATGGGGAGGCTTGCTACAGACCACAAAGCATAAGAACAATTTGTTCGTTTTTGGATTTGAAAACTGAAGGCTCATATTAATGCATCAATTGTCGTTAACATACTAATACAGCGGAAATAACTTAAACTGGACCAATCACCAATGATCTTCGAACTATTAGAGGCTATTGGTTTTACTTATGCTTTTGATCAGCAGTTTTGTTTGTCTCTAGTTGCATATTCACATCTAATATTCTGTTTTTAATTTGATTGGTCTTGCTGATGGTTCTGTCTGTAATCCATGCAATTTTCAATGAATTTTTGCCTTTTAGGTGTAAAAAAATGGGGAAATTAGAGAACTGCAATTTGTAAGGTTCCTCATAAGCAATCAATGAAACAAATAGTACCAAGCTCTTATATAATTTTATTGATACTAATGGAACATAATTTCTAATTAGAAAATTCAAATTTACATGGTTGAGAAAATTAAAAAAAGTAGTTCAGCCTCTTCTCATCCACTCAAAATTTTAACCCTGTACTGTACAATAGTCTTTACATGAACATCCCTTTAGCATGTTTAGAAAGGATCAAAAAATTAAAACTGAAAAAAAATTATAATACAACAGAAATCTCATTATCCGTTAGAGCACCTAAACTTTGAACTTCAGAAGCATAAGATGGTGTTTTCTCTTCATTTTTCCATGTCAGTCCTGACAACCTTTCTTTTCCTCTCTACGTTGCCAGACCTAAAAGAGCAGTTGCTGATGCGTTCCGGCCATCAACAGAATAGCTAGATTCGAGCTGTATATTAATAAAAAAAGATGTGAGGCTTATTTTATAAGCTTCTACTTTGTCTTTATTCATTAACCATTACCTTACCAAGAACACTCAGATTAAGACAAGTCTTCAATCCCAACGAGTGTTCAAAGATGTAGAGTGATGCACTATATTCTTACATGGGGTGTTCCACTTGATCAACCTCCCAAATATCAGGGCAAAGATTATAGAGCATCTATTCATATATCTGAATTTCTAACTGCTAACGCTTCTAATGTCAGAACCAAGTATATTTTGTGGCATATCCACTTGGGAATCAGAAAACTGAGCATGAAATAATAGTTGGTTCTGGTTATCTGATAGACAGATTGACAAGATGTGAAAAATAAGACATTTCAAATGTTACAGTCGAGTGAGTATATTCATGAAAGCAAATTTGCTTAAGGCTATGTTTAGTTAGATAGATGGATATAGAGAGTCTTCCCTCAACTTTCTGTTCCTCTTATTTTCTATCAAATCAAACACAGCCTAAATGAAATTTGTGAGAATTAAATGAGAAAATGCCAAGTTACCTCTAGATATTCTAGAAGGTACTGACGGAACATTCTACAATCATCAAACCATTGACTACTAATGTGGAATACATGGAAACATTACCTCCTTGTCATAAAGGTTTGACAGAAAAAATGGTTCTTTCTCTTGAATCCCACCATTCTCATAAAAAATCCTTTGCAAATCCTGCAGTAGGAGAATTTACCAATAATAAGTGCAATATTAAGTTATTAAGTAGGATAGCCAATTGAGTATATAGAATTCAGGTTTCAATTTTATGCTAATTAGCTAATCACTAACGAAACTGTCTTTGAAGTCTAAACAGGATGAAGAACCTAATTAATGAGGATATAGTGATGCATGCATGAACTTTCTAGCTAGTCTATTTTGAGGAAAGTAATATCTTGAAAATATCAAGAGTAAGCATCTTTACCAAAGAAAAAAGAGTAAAGCATGGGATTTCTTAGAAGGGGTAGATTGGATAGACAGCTAAGTAGCTAACCTTTTTGCTCACATATATCTATATGCTTTGTATAGAGACCACCGGCACTGAATACATTCAAACTAAATTTTGATGCCTGTAGAAGGATAAATGTGGGCCTATTGGGGATAGGAAGGATTTATAGGAATTGCTATGGAGATCTCATTACGTTATTTTCCAAAGCAACAGTTGTGGAAATTCCACAAGAGCAGAGCTATTAGCAGTGCTACAAGGATTGCAAAATCTTTAAACTATACAAGTCTAGTAATTAAGGGATACTCAAAAGTGGTAGTGGTATGGATTAGAACAACGATCCCATGGTAGTAAAGAAACGTCATAAGGGAAATCAAGGAGTTGAAAAGAGATGGGGTTATTAATGCAAACTAGGTTCATAGATCGGCTAATCAATTGGATTTTGCATTGGCCAAACAAGGGGTACATTGTTTTGGGGAGTGAGGGGGAATATATGATGTGAAAAGGAATTGTTCTACCTAAAGGATGCTTGACATTTTTACACGTCATTCTTTTTCTAAATCAATAACATTTGTTACTGATCTAAAATAGTAAATCCTGTATAGAGGATATATTTTTACCCAAAAAATAGAGGATATGTAACAAGTACTGAGGATCCAGGACCCACCATTCAATGGCTGCTGCTTCAGTTTAGTAAATGAAAATTTTCTCCTCACAAGGCTCAGTTTGGAGAGTACAAATACAAATATGTACAGTGCAAATACAGGTTTAGAAAAACAAAATACAAGGATTTCCTAAAGTCCTACTACTTTAGGGGGTATTCTACAATTTCTACAATATGAATGTTTTTTTCATTTGTTTTTTGAAATTTCCACATCAACTAAAATAACTTTCTTAAACTGTAGACTGAATGGGTGCAAGTGCTAGATTTCCCAGAGGTTTGAGAAAGGTAGCTATGTTTATGCAGACAGCTTCCAAGAGCAGTTCTTACCTTTCCTGTCAATATTTCAAACTCAAGCAACTCTTCTACAATCTTTTCAAGAACTTTGCGGTTCTTTTGAAGCATATTCTTTGCTTTGTCATATGCTGAATCATAAATCTGCATAAAAGAAAGCATATTCCTTAGATGGTCTTGCCATCATATGCTATAACAAATTCATAGATCATATCAAAACTGAAGAGCCATTCAAGATACAATAGCCAATAACAAGGAACCGAATGCATACCTTCTCAACTTTGGCTGCCATCTCAAACTCATGATTGTTACCCATACTCAAGGCTGTTGTCTGCCAATCAAAGAAAATAATGACTAAGATGAACAAATAAAAGATACCCTAATGAGAAGTTATAAGAAAAAAAAAAAGAAAAAAAAAATGAAAGATGCTCTTGAAACATGGAACAAATATCCTGTGAAGAAACAGCAAACAACTGAAAGAAAACTAGGATAAATTTATGACTTGCTACAATGCAATCTAGCACAAAGTGTCAACTAAAATAGTGTAGCAAAGAAAATTAAATTTAGTTTCTACCGTCAAAGCCAAGCAAACAAATAGAAATAGGGAATTTAGAGGGATATAGAAATGCTCAAAAAGAATCTAAGAAATCAAGCTAAACTGAAAGACATACGATGAATTATTCAAGCTACGAAAAGTAAAGATCTAGATATTGTTGAATGCATCAAAATTTGAGACCAAAGAGTTCTGGTTAAGAATGAGGAAATTAAGGAGAGGTACAGAAGTTATTTTTAAGAGATTGCTAAATGAAGAACATGTTAAAAGCACTTGAGAGGGGAGAACATAGATATATTTATAAAATAGGCTTCAGAGATTAAAAGAAACCATAATGAAGATGAATATAGGAGAGGCTTTAGGACTTGATTGTATCCCAGCCTCCCAGATTCCTAATAGATCTTAGAAATGCATGGTGAGATGGGTTTATTATGGTTGACTAATTTGTTCAATATAATTATTAAAAGAAAGAAAAAACCTGATGAGTGACAAAAAGTATAATGGTTTCTTAAGAACAGAGCTGATATACCAAATTGCCATAAGTATTGTGGGATTAACCTCATTAGCCATATTATGAATAGAGTAGAATGTCAGGACAAGATTATATGTATAAAATCATGGAACAGGCCAGGCTTTGGGCCTTTGTCATTAAATACATTATTTTAATATAATACTTTATATTATATGACATATAATATATGTTATAATTTATATGATATAAAATATTCTGTGTCAATAAATCATTTCTTTACTTATCAACAAGAAAAAAAAAAAGATAGAGCATAATGTCAGGACAAGATTCATGTATCACCCAAATAGTTGTGATTAAGGCTAAGTTGGATTGAGTTCAAAACCGATAGCAACTCTCCTATAACTGTCTAAGTCGATAACACCAGAGCTTTAGCATCTAAAGCTACACCATTTGAACTTTTCTATTACCCATTGAACATTTACCAATGACCATTCCCGGGTAAAAAGTTGTTGATTTCATCATTTCCCAACTCCCAAGTAACTTAAGTTGAACAATCGGATGGAGTTGAAAGGTTTGAGAGGCAAAGTTGATAAAAGCAAACATCAAATTAATACCATGATGCTTGTAGAAGAATGCCAATCACTGCGTTCAACAAGTATGTCTGACTGAACTAAGCAGTTTCTCATTTGCAATGTCCAAAGAGAGAAAAAAGACACTTAGCCAGGATGATAGAAGAAAGATGATAACGAAATCCCTAATAACTTCCAAACCAGAAAAAATTTAGAACTGGGGGGAGGATTGGTGCTGTTGGAATTCTTGATTCCATTTCTTTGTATGTTATTTGTATACTCCCTTCTTTTCTTAGGTATTCTTGCTATTTCTTGCGTCTGTGTTTAAAAAAAAACTAGGATAAAGCTATCAAATTAGGCAAAGAAAACTTCGTGTATATATTGAAAATGGGTTTACACACACTAATCATTAGAAACAAAATGAAATATGATTATAATTTTTCCTTCTTCTGAGAAAGGTAACTCCAAAAGATTGTATAAATGAAGAAGATGAACTTGAGAACAATGCACAAGATGAGTATCAAGTAAAAATTGGCCTACAAATACTTAAAAAATAAACACCTCTCTTTATTCAACATTGGATAGAAATGTGAGACATGAAGAAAGGTAAATACCGCGTTACTACAGAAGTAAATTGTAGGACTTTCATCAGGACCCCATCCATATTGAATCACCATCCGTGTGGCTATCTGTTGCAAATAATGAAGATCATATTTTGTGATACTAAAGAATGTAACTTTTTGGTTTGTCCTTATTTTAAATGAATTATTAAGGTATTGAACCTTCATAAAAAGTAGAAAATGCAAAATATAACATCTACCTCCTGTGCTTGCTTGAGTTCTGATGAAGAAAGAAAATTTTCTTCACCAAAAGGAAGTAGCATTTGGGCTGCAACATATGAACCAAAGCAGAATACAAGCTTTTTTTCAAGGTATGATCTTGTTTCTACATTTCCATTCATAGATTCTTCATCCTTGGCCTTAGTAATCTTTGTGCACCCTATTCCCTGCAAAAAAAAAAAAAGGTGTTGGAACCCATCATCACCCATTTATGTGGAAAAATTCAATTCCCACATATTTCTAATGTAAGACCATGGTGGGGATTTACATAAATAATTACATTTTGTTATATCATAAGAGAGTTAGCAGTGCAATATAATTTGCATTTGTGCAAAAAGATGGGACTGCATTGCAAATAAGTTAAGTCCAAATTTTGGTTTCATTTGTTATATGTCTTATTTTATTTTTTTTGTTTGCTGTGTAAACAATGTAACATAGAGCCGAGGCAAAATAAAATAAAACCCAAAATAAAAATGAACCAAAATTGGAATTTTGTCATTGCAATTCCATGCATTTGTGGAAGGAAAGAAATCTTTGCATTCTTGACAACAAATGTTCTGATTAGACTCAGTTAAGAACAACCTTATAGGTTTACTGTGTTCCTGGTTGAGTGTATAAAGGGCTTTTCAAGATGTCCAGCTTCTCTTTTTTGCAAGTTGGACCTGTTTTGAGTGGTTACTCAGGTTTTTTGTATACTTCCAATGTACAGGCTCTCTTTATACATGGGTTGATGTATCCATGCATTTGTACTATTGTGAATGAAATTGCGTTGCAAGCAAATAGAGCCTTAGGCAACACTAAAGTCCAACCAAATGAATGGCATAACAATGGTCTCAATCACCAACAATTCTGTGCATCTATGTCTGGTAGGTTTTCCTTGCTTTGAAAATCGATCTTCTCCTTCAGTAGGTCTAACTGCTTATCAGTCACTACGAAAAATGGAATATGTATTTGATGAGCAGTAGTAGTCCCTTTTGCATATAAAACATAACTCAGTTGGTACAAGAATTAATAGCTAATGGTACAAGATAACATGATATGTCAATAAACACACACAAACAAGAACATGTACATAGCTACATATATAAAAAAGCATCTACACAAGTACATAAAATTTCCAAAGATAAAATAATGATATAAAGAATAGGATATGAAGATGGCATACCTCCCAAGAAAATGGCTCAAGCCATATATTATCAACAACATCAAAATTTGGTAGAATAAGAGCAATGAGACCTCGACCAGCAGCCCATACAGCATGTGGGAACTTTGTCTCTCTTGTCCACTTTTCAAATAAACACAAGTCAATTATTCCAAGCTCTTACAACGAGACAATCAAATAAATGTTTTATCTCACATTAAAAATAGAAAAAAATAAGTAATGTATCCTATAATAAGGAATAAAACCAACAGAACCAATATAAAGAATCAGAGTTAGAGCCATTTTGACACTACCAAGAATAGATCAACTAAACAAAGAATAATAGCCCCCTCCATGCAGAATAAAGATATAATCAAAGAAAGCAACATCTACTGCTGAAGAAAACTTAAAAATTGCTAAGCAACTTGAAGAAAGTTGGACAAAGTGATCAACGAGTAACCCAGTGGCATTGCTGGCTATGGACATAATGATGAATTTTTTTATTCATTATCAATCCCAGTTGTGAGTGGGGAGGTAAGACAACAGTAAGGGTCTACCTGAAAGATGGTAGATGTCCTGAGAGGGAGAAGAAGAAAAATAGGGAAAATGGCTGCAAAGGACTGTAATGGAGGCTGAGGGTAATATTATGGGGGTGAGATCTGGTTGTGTAAGGAGAGCCTCGAGCCTCCTCTATTTATAGAGGAAAATCTCTAATAGAATAGGAAGTCACGTAATTAGAAAGGAAACTTTTCCCAAAGTGGGAAAATCACTATAAGGATCCCTGTTTGTTGCTGGCTGCGAACAGGATTTCACCAAGTGTCACTGTGAGGATCCTAGGATTTGGGTTCCTGCCCTTCTTTTCAGGGTCCGCATGTGAGAGAGACCACCCCTCCCCCCCTATTTGCTAATGTTGTTCATTCATTCATCCTACTAAAATAGCTACTTGAAGTAATGCAATTGAGGAAAAAAAGAGATTGTGGGTTTTACATGCTTGAAAATGTTTTATATGTTTGATTTTAATTTTAAATTATCATCTGTATATGCTTTGCATGTTATGTTTATGCATTTTAATTTTAGATAATAGATTTTTTAAACATTTATTTTAAATTTTAAGTTTATATTTTTTTATTAATATTTTTTTTTTGCTAATTGATATAATTTTATTAATCAGCAATAGACAATAGTACAAAGTCCCCAAGGAAAGGCACGAGTTGCAACCTCTCTGGGCTAGTTAAGTACAGATTTCCAAATTAATAACAGCTTACATAGAAGCACAAAAAAGATCTTCCCTAAAAACCCCCAGTTTGGCTAAAGCATCAGCCAAAGAATTAGCAGACCTACTAACCCATTTTACCTCAACTCTCATATTGCTGGTTAACCACTTTACTTTTTTTATGAGATCTTTGTAGCCCCAAATGGTGGTATCCAAGTTTAGGAGCCACTTTGTTACCACCTGAGAGTCCCCTTCAACTAGGAGATGCTCCACCCCAAGCTGGTTGGCGATCTGAATTCCTTGTATTGCAGCAAGGATTTCTGCCCTTGTGAAATCCCCCACTGCCACCGGTCCTGAGAATAGGGAAATTATGTTGCTGTCCTTATTTCTAGTAAATGAATTAGCTCAATAACACAACTCGACTCACCATCCCTTAACCCTCTACGAAACCCAAAGTCCTAGTTTAATATTTTTATGTTTTTGCATTTTTTGAATTTTTTAGCATTTTTTGTATTTTTTTGCCTTGCTTCAAAAAGGTGCATGCCTCACCTTGCATTATTAAATTTAAAGCCATGATCTTATTGCTATGGTGCAGCACATAGGTAATATGTCATCACTAGACCTGTTCACGGACTGGGCTTTGGGCCTGACTTTACACTATGTTGGGCTCGGACTTCGGGACGAGCCCATTCAAAATTTGGCAAAAGCCAAGCCCGAGCCCAGCCCATGAACAGGTCTAGTCATCACAGAATGACAATGATGTCTTTGAGTCAGATCCAATTGTCTTCCGCACTGAGACAATAGTATAATATGTGTCTCATCACAGGTACACTTATTTGATGTGGTTTGAGGCTTGAGTGGAGCCGCGCTATAGGGATTTTAAGGTTTTGCATCTGTGACTAGGTGTTATTCAGTGCAGTTCCCTTGTCATTAGGTGTAAGAGCTTGGGTTTGCAAGTGCGATGTGAATGCACTGTGGGCCTGTGGCTACTTACTTGAGTGTCTACAGCATGAATTCCGTAGGGCCTAAATCCATGTACTACACCAGTAAAGGTAGAGTCATAACATCACCAGTGCATAGTGGTTTAAGTACCTCACTTTTATCAGTCAATTAAAGTTTGTTCAAAATAGTATCAGAAACTTCCCTGTAATTTGAGAAAGAAATATTGACTTCCAAGGACAAGCAGGATCATGAGAATTTTTAGAGGTTATATAATTTAGAGCTGTACCTGAACAATAATTTTTAACTTAGAAGATGTAAGAATGTACTATTCAGAATTCTGATCTACCTAGAGCTTCCATGCTTCATGGATAATATCTCTTATTAAAGAACAAGACACATGTTGCCAGCCCCTATATTTTCTGATTTAAATGCTACTTGAACACCTATTCTTACATAATTTTTTGGACCGATTTAGAAAGATGTTTCAATCAGTGTAAGAAATTCAGACTTTGTAAGACTCCTTTGGAGTCGATATTTGTGCCAACCATCAATCTCGCTTACAAATTAGTTTGTTTGTTGGGTCCACTACACTGTTGGTTGCCCCAAAGTACCTAATTATCAGGAAAGGTCTGATTGAGAATCAATCTCAGATCATACCATAGAGAGTTTGGTTGTATCTATTTGGGATCCCACAATGTCAAATTTTTCTCTTCTACTGTGTATGTTGTTGCTTTCTGATAACAACTTGGCACTGGTGGTGGTGACTTTTTGGTGATTTCTTTGGCATACTGATCTTACAGGATTATTACCAGATTTTGGTGAATCCTTCAGAATTTTTAGGTGAGCTTTTATAGGACTGTTCTGACTTCTGATCAGTTCAAGATATGACTTTATCTGGCTGGCTGCAGTTAAATGAGAAAAGGTGTTACATGAAATGTTGCTGCAATGTTTCTCCATATGCTTTCCAACTCCAATCTGAAAGGATTTTTTACACCGGGGCAAACAAGCTAAAACTCGATTTTTTGAAATTTTTGTATATTTTTAGCAAGTAGGGTATTTTGTCATTTTACATTTGTGTGGGATCAATACTAGTCATAGTTTAGTCATATTTAAAGATTGACAGTCATTAGTTAAGTACTTTAGGAGTTATTGAACTTTCTCATATAGTGTCAATTCTATAATTTCTATTCTAGTGGGGAGTGGGTGACCTTCAGGTCGAAAAGGGAAAAAGGAGGCTGTGGTGAGGGCAGTGAAGGGGAACACAGGAACTGATATTGTCCGGAGCCCTGCCATAAGCAAGAACGCACCTGTCTGCTGTGAGCAACCAGAGGTGGAATCTGAAGTAGCAATATTGCCAGAGGATGTTGTCACTCTATCTTTTCTTTCTCTTCTTCAGTCGAAGAAAGTTCTGTCTAGCAGCAGAAAAGGAGGATTGGAAAGGGATTGCCGTGGCTGATTCAGGAAGCACTTCAGGGAGTGATGGCGGAGGAAATGTCGGTCTGGACACAGCTTGTTGCACACCTTCCCAAGCTGAGAAAAATGTACTGATCAACAGTATTGTTAGGAAGTGCTGGCTTGTAGTTTACATGTGGATTCAGGAAGGAGGGAGGAGGTTGAGAAAGATTTAAGTGTGGCTGAAGCGGTGAACATTTTTGAGGAGGTGGAGGGAGGAAAGTTAGGGGTGGACCTAGGAAGAAAGAGGGCAGTAGAGTTAGACACAGTTACTCCTGTAGAAGAGGTTTCCAAGAAACCACGTGGGGCTAGGAATACTCACATTGTTCACATAACCAAGGTTTTTTCACGGTTACAACATGGTTTTGTTGGAGCAGGACCTACAAAAAATTATGAAAAGGTTAATAAAAGAAGAGGGGGGAAAGTAATAGCACCTTCATATGAAGAGCTTGTGAAGGGGGACTCTCGGACTCTTAACAGTTCAGACTCTCAGGTGGAAAAAGAAAACAAATCAACTGTCAACTCTGAAGTGAGAATTTCTGATAGCAGACTTGAGGAGCAGGAGGGGCCTAGAAGAGTCCCTATCAAGAAAATTGTTGAGAGAGAAGTCAAGATTGGTAAAAGTCTTGGGTTGCTTTTGTGGAGAAGCGAGGAGTTTTCTAAGGAGGATTTTGAGGAGTTCGAGAGAAAGAGAATGGAAGAGCAATTATCAAAAAAAAAAAAAAGAGGTGAGATGCGGGATGAAGAAGTTGATGGGGATGAGGAAAGTCTTGAGAAGGAGATGTAGGGAGGTTTTTTCATAAAAAAATCATCCCTAGTTTATTTAGTTTCCTATTTTTCCACCCTTACAAGGAAAACTTGTAGTTCTCAGCAATGTAACCTGAAGTTTTCTAATACTCTGTTGTGAGGTTAGATAATCTTTCCTAGCACCAATATATTGTTGGTTTGGCTTTTCCATTAATCAGCTTATCATGTTGACTCTGAGAATAGCTACTCTTATAGTGCACTTGATAGTAAGGTAGGGTGTTGAACAGATAACAGATGTTATGGGTCTATAACATAACCTAGGTATGCATCAGGTAAAAATAACAGTTCTGAAGCAGTAAATGAATCTATTTCTAGTAGGGGAACAATTATCTAACTACAAAGTTTAGGCTCTAGGGTATGCTTTCCTTTAGGTCATGCTATGGTGATTATTGGAGTTGTGTCCACATGCTATGGTGATTATTCTCTCCCATAGATGTAGACAAACAGGCTAAAACATATTACATCTGATTGTTTCTGTTTCTTTTCTGATTATTGTTTTCTTCTCCATGGATTGACACACTTGGGGAGGGGTTGAATGAAACTCAAGGAATGATTAATGAAGAGAACTAGAGGAAGAGGCAGAAAGGGTAGGGGTAAAAACTAAAGAATCCGATGTATTGATGATTGTGGCCTATTGGAGGGAGTGGAAGAGGTCTGAATTAGTTCCGAGTGCTGACAAGGGGGGTTCTCGGGCTGGAGGGGTAGAAAGGTCCTGGGCTTGGTAGTGGTTTGGCCAAACTGTTGTGGGTTGATGTGGTCATTGTATAACATTTGTTGTTGTTAGAGTCAGCAGAATAAGGGGTAGTTTGGTCATTTTGTCATTTAATTAGAAGTGAGTTGTCTATTTTATTTGTGTTTAAGTTGTGTGTCCCATACTTAATGAGGGACATAATTGTCTTTTGCATTCTAATGCATAAGTTATAAATACAAGGTGGGTTGGTTGAGAGTAGATGATTTTTCTCTCTGGCCGAACCCTATCTTTCTCTCCTCTCTTCTTTCTCTTATTCTTCTCTCTTTCATATTTCTGAAATGGGACTGAACTAGTGTCAATCGATCCACAAACATGGTATCAGAGCACTAGAAACCAGCCTAGAAATCAGTTTGCTTCCTTCCTTTCTTTTCTCCTTGGATCACCATATCATATTTGAGTTTTTCTGAAATTTCTCATCAATCAGTTGGAGGATCGATAAGGAGTAAAAAAAGGAGTGATTGTTTTACCTTCTAGGAGGTAACTATGCCTCCAGTTGTGGTAGTGTTCATCATGGTGGTGCACTAGAAACCCCCTACTCGACAACTTGAAAAGGGCTGGTTTGTGGACAGGTGTGAACAGAAGTCTATGGTCGGCTGATAGCATGGTGTTTTCTCTTTCTTTTGGACTGGGTTTGAACTACGTGGCAGTGCTGATTGATAGGTATGTGTAGGGACTGTTTTTGTTTCCTATTTATATCTAAATGTGTACGACAGCAGTAGGGTTTTTAGCGTTGAACCCTATGGCAGTAAGTGTTTCAGCAACAGTTGCTTAATTGTGGTGTGGTGTGTGGTGTACTGAATGCTGAATAGTGAAGGGTGATTTCTTTTTATAATGGCCACAATCGGAGAGGGCAGTGATAATAAAACTGGTGTAATGATTTTCCCTGATTACCTAAATGTACAAATGACCAGTGTTTTAAAAAGCGTAGGAGGCGTACGCCTGGAGGCTCACCTCCAGGTGAGGCGCTCCCAAAATGCCCTAAGGTGTATGCCAGAGGCGCTGACACCTTTGAGGCGTACGTCTCTTGTGCTTTTTTCATGAGGTGTTCTAGAGGCGTATGCCTCATGCACATCTTATATAAAAAGACAAAAAAAAAAGAAAAAAGAAAAAAAGGAAAGGAAAGGAAAGGAAAGGAAAGGAAAAGAAAAGAAAAGGAAGGGAAAGAAAAAGAAAGAGAAGAAAAACAAAGAGGAAAGAAAAGGAACAGAAAGGGAAGGGAAGAAAAGATAAGGAGAAAGAAAGTGGTTTGCCCCCTGCCCCTTCAGCTCCACTTGGACAAGACCCCCCCCCCTTTCAACTAATGTTATGCATCTTTATTCTTCTTAGCATAAAAGATTTTTATTAAAAATAAAGAAAAAATGAGATCCCCCCTTACTCTTCATCCCCCTCCTAACCCCCTCCTCTTAAAGAAGTTTACACCTCCTTGTGTTCGGGAGGCTTACGCCTCATGCGTTCTGAACTATGCCCCATGCCTCTAGGTAGTGGAACACATCGTGTCACGCCTCAATGTTTTAAAACATTGCAAATGACCTACATCAAATTAAATGGTGAGAACTATGTGCCATGGGCTAAGTCGGTGGAAGTGTTTTTGAGAGCCAAGAAGAAGGTGAAACATGTGAAGGAGAAACCCTCGGTTTGACTCTCAGGGGTATAGTGAGTGGGAATAGGAGGATGCATAGATTATGACTTGATTGTGGAATAGCACAAAAAAAATAGTGTGAACTTTATGTTCTTGGATACAGCCAAAGAAATTTGGGACTATGCTAAGAAACTTTATTCTGGCCAAGATAACACCACTAGAGGAGTATTATGCTAGTATGAGAGACCATTGTAATGAGCTTAGTGTGTAATATCCTTTGACTTCGGATTTTAAAATTCAGCAACAGCAACAGAAACAACTTGATGTGACAAGATTTTTGGTGGGATTGAAATCTGAATATTAACCTGTTAGGGCACAAATACTAGGCAGATCTGCTCTTCCCTTTCTTGAGGAGGTGTTTGCTCAACTTCGGAGGATTTCTATTGAACCTTCGGAGCATTCCACTCTCTCGGACAGGTTTGTTTTTGTGACGGCGAGGGGGAGATCGTGGAAATAGAGGTAGTGGAGGTGGACATGGATTTCCAAGGAACCGAGGTGGTCTTACGTTTAACCGTACTGGTAGCCGAGGTGGAGGTTGAGATTCAGGGGGACGTCGTGGTAGAGGACAGAGTAATGGTCCTAGAAGGTGCACATATTGTGGATTAGAAGGACATGCTATTAATTTCTGTTATGACTTGCATGGTCCACCCAATACTTGGGCCAATCATGCTGTGAATGGTGGTGGCGCAGTTAGAGAAAACCAACAGGCTGATCAAACACCCTCCACATCTACAGGTGCTTCTGGGAAGGAAATGGTGAGTGTCCCACGTGATGAATATGAGAAATTTCTTCAAACATCTTCTCAGTTGAATACGACTACTCTTGATCATTTAGGTATGCCTTGCTTGCATCCAAACCTTCATATTAGATTATTGACTCTAGAGCCTTTGATCATATGACTGGGACTCCAGGTGTGTTTTCCTCTCTTTCCCAATCTTCCACATCTCAAAAGTGACCCTTGCTAATGGTTCTACTTCTCCCACTTGCGGTGTTAGTGATGTACACCTCACATCTTTATCTTTATCCTCTATTTTATATGTACCAAAATTTCCTTTTAACCACATATCTGTTAATAGATTGACTAAATCTCTTAATTGTTCTATAACCTTTTACCCCTCTTCTTGTGTGTTTCAGGATCTCAAGAAGGGGGTGAAGAATGATGGAGGGCATGAAGCAGGTGGATTATATTACCATGATGATGATGGTCTTGATGTAATACTTCAATCTTCTCTTACTCCTCTCCGGTTAGGGTTGTCAATGGGTCGGATCTAGGTTAGGATCAGCTAGAATCAGAACCAACCCAATAAGAAATATTGAGGACATAGAACCAAACTAGACCCGATAAGGTCTATAATTTTTAAACCTAGAACCGAACCGATCGGTTCTCGGGATAATAGGGTTTGACCCGGCGGACCCAATTATAATAAATAAATAATTAAATACATTTAATATATATTAAATATTATATGCATTATACATTATATATATTATATGTATTATATGAATATAGCTCGGGTCAGCACTAAATTGGTTTGGGACTAGGTGGAACCGACTCTATAGCTCGGGTCGGCTCTAAATTGGTTTGGGACTAGGTGGAACCGGCTCCGAACCACTATATCAGGACCCAGAACTGACTTGTCGGTTCCATTTCTTGGAACCAGAACCGACCCATGTTCGGATCCATCAGGTTCATCGGGTCGGATCCCAACCCATTGACAACTCCATCTCCAGTGACATTGCAGACTTAGTCACCCGTCTCTCAAGGCCCTGAAGTTACTTATTCCATCATTAAGTCATCCTTCTTCTTTGGATTGTGAGTCAGGTTCGTTTGGAAAACACCAGAGTCTCTTTCAGTCCTAGGGTTGATAGTCGTGTTTTGAGTCCTTTTTCATTAGTTCATTCAGATGTTTGGAGTCCAAATAAAGTAGTGTCGTATAATGGCTACAAGCACTTTGTAATTTTTATTGATGATTATTCAAGGATGACGCTTTATCTCATGAAAGACAAAAGTGAACTGTTCTCTATTTTCCAAAAATTCCATGCTGAAATTTGTATCCAATTTGGTGCTCATATTAAGATTCTTTGTTCTGATAAGTGATAATGCAAAAGAATACCACTCAACACCATTTCAGCAATATTTAGAACAACGCAGGGTAATGCACCGAACTTCTTGTTCTTGTAACCCACAACAAAATGGTGTGGTTGAACGAAAGAGCCTACACTTACTTGAAACTGTTAGGTCCATTATGCATGATATGAATGTTCCCAAGCAATTTTGGAGTGATGTTCTTACATCATATTTTCTCATCAATCGGATGCCTATGTCTATTATTGGAAATCAGTCACCTTTCTTAGTTTTGTTTCCGAGTTTATCTCCATTTCCTCTTACTCCTAGAGTTTTTGGTTGTGTCTATTTTGTTCATAATCTAGAGCCTAGACTAGATAAGTTAGATGCACGTGCTAAAAAATGCATCACTCTTAAATATTCTAGAACCCAAAAAAGGGTACAAGTGTTGCAATCCTAGCTCCCATCGTTCATTTGTGTGTTTAGATGTTACTTTCTTTGAATATGTCCCCTTCTTCTCTAGTGCTAATGTTCCTCCACCTCCCGTGTTTCCTCTTCCTATTCTAGCTGAGGACCTCATTCCTACAGTTCCTGTTATTTCTCCATCATCATCTTCTCCAATGCAGGTTACTACTGAAAGACCACCAATTATGCAAGTGTATACATACAAAAGGGCAGCGGCTCCTCCAGTTCATTCCTCGTCGATGAATCCATAAATTGTACCCCCTCCTCTGATCTTGGTCTCCCATTGCATTACAAAAGGTAAATGTAGTTGTACTTCTCACCCTATTTCCCATTATGTTTTTGTTGCTCACCTTTCTGCTTCCCATCGTCAATTTATATTGTTATCCTTTGTTTTCATTCCTAAGAATGTCCAAGAAGCCATTACTCCTCCAGGGTGGTGCCAAGCAATGGAAGAGGAATTGCCTGCACTAGCACACAATCACACGTTAAACCTTACCACTCTCCCCCCTGGTAAGCATGTTGTCAGATATATGTGGGTGCATATAGTGAAATATCTTCGAGATGACAATGTTGAAAGGTTGAAGGCTTGATTGTTGGCAAAAGGATGCTCTCAGTTGTATGGTGTTGACTACACGAAAGCTCTCTCCCGTGCCTAGGATTGGTTCAGTTCGAGTGTTGATCTGTTTAGCAGCAATGTATGATTGGCCTCCCTTTCAGGTTGACATTAAAAATGCCTTCTTACATGGTGATCTCCTTGAAGAAGTATATATGCAGCAACCACCAGGGATTGTTACTCAAGAGGAGGATGGTAAGGTTTGTAGACTTAATAAGGCGATCTATGGGTTGAAACAGCCTCCACGCACGTGGTTTGGCAGATTCAGCGAAGTGGCAAGGAACTTTGGCATGAAACAATGCCAAGTTGACCATACTGTGTTTAGCTATAAATCAAAGGCTATAAGGATTTTGTTAATGGTGTATGTAGATAACATTGTCATCACTAGTACTAATACCAGTGGGATTGACAGGTTGAAGACTTTTCTGCATGAACACTTCCAAACAAAAGACCGGGTAAGCTAAAATATTTTTTTGGGAATAGAAGTTGCAAAATCAAGACATGGTATTAACTTGTGCCAAAGAAAGTATGTCCTCGATTTGCTTGAAGAGACAGGGTTACTAGGTGCCAAACTAGCTGAAACACCTATGGAACCAAATGTCAAGTTGAGTACCAATGCAGGTGAAGAATTTGAAGATCCTAGAAGGTACAAAAGGTGGGTGGATAAGTTGAATTACCTGACTATTACTCGACCAGACATATCATTTGCAATGAGTGTGGTGAGTCAGCTGATACAGCATCCTCGGGTTCCACATTAGGATGCAATTCTGAGGATTGTTAGATACTTGAAAGGAGCTCCAGGCCATAGATTGTTATACAAGAGTGGAGGAACTCTTGAGATAGTGGGGTACACATAGATGCTGATTAGGTCAGGTCGCACATACTACATGTAAACTAGTGTGGCTGAATAATCTTTTGCAGGAGATGGGGTTCTTAGTTGACAAGCCTATGAAGTTGTACTATGATAACCAAGCCACGATCCACATCTCTTCTAATCCAATCTTTAATGAGAGAACAAAGCATATTGAAGACGATTGCCACTTTGTAAGAGAAAAGATGATCAGTGGAGTGATAAGTACAACACATATAAGTTCAGGAAATCAATGGGCAGATCTGTTTACAAAAGGGTTGAGTCATGGGAGAGTGGATTACATATGTAACAAGCTAAGATTATATGATATATACTCACCAACTTGAGGGGGAGTGTTAGAGTTGGCAGAATAAGGGGTAGTTTGGTCATTTTGTCATTTAATTAGAAGTGTGTCTATTTTATCTGTGTTTAAGTTGTGTGTCCCATACTTAATGAGGGGCATAGTTGTCTTTTGTATTCTAATGCATAAGTTAAAAATACAAGGTGGGTTGGCTGAGAGTAGATGATTTTTCTCTCTGGCCGAACCCTATCTTTCGTTCCTCTCTTTCTTTCTTATTTCTGAACTAGGACTGAACTAGTGCTGATGGATCCACAAACAGTTGTATATGGTTTGGGAAATGGCAGGGTGTTAGCTAAAAGGTTCTTGACACTATTCTTGTTTTGTTATACTTTTTTAAGTTTCATGTGTACTTTTTCTTGGGCCATCTGCTTTTTCCTTTTAATATAATTTTCCTCTGGTATACTGATATATGTATGTATATTAACTATAAAACTGATAGAAAGTTTCAAGCCTGAAGATGACAAGATTGTCATCCGTCAAGAGTAAAAAAAAGGCATATCACTAAAACTCAGAAATCAGAACCTGCCTTGATATGATGTAGAATAAATAATAAAGTTCATCAGTGGAAAATAGAATCATTAGATAAACGAAACACAGATTAATATAGAGAATATAATACCAAAGATAAAAAGCCAACTAATCTTAATCTAATCTAATTCAAACTCATTAATACAAACCAAGATTATTACTATTACATATGCTACTAATGACATGAATCATGATGCATTGATGAAGATAGGATAATCCTAATTAATAATTTATAACAAAAAAGCAAAAGAAACCCAACCAATCTTAATTGGTACAAATCAGAATTAGATGAGATGGTGATCATACACTCATGTAAAGCTTGTTAAAATAATAATATATAGTGCTACTTTTCCCAGTACAATGTGTTGTTTGGAAGCAAGAACATATGGATCTGATGCCACCACCAAAAAAAAAAACTAGAAAAGAAACAAAGGCACAAAAGACAAGGATTTCATGTTGTTTGGCAAGAATGCCTACAATGAAGAGAAAAGAGAAAAAGAACCCACTTACAGTGAGACTAAAATCCAAAAGGAGACAAAGAAGAACTCTATTCTTCATAAGAGAAATGTCCCTTTGACCTAAGGAAAATCTCTTCCCAAAATCTCAAATCCAAAAATTAATACCCAAATCCAAAGAACCAAGCTAATACAAATTAAAAACCCTCAAGGAAAAACCCCAAAATATGATTCCAAAACAAGATAACCAAGTGCATATGCATCTGGAAAAAGTACTACTAAGATTTTACGACAGTAGAGATAAAAGAAAAGGTGATCAAAAGCTAAATTTCATATGAGATTCTGCATAAAAAAAAAATAATTAAGCATTGCATTTATTCAAAGAAGAAGAAGAAGCAAAGTATCTATCCATTTATTGCCAATAGAAATCCTTACATCAAGTGGAGGGTTAAGAAGTTCAATTCCATTGCTTATTTGACCATATGGTTCCATCAGATCAACAACATTCTGCATATCATCCTTTGTCAAAGTCAGTCCTAGATGATTTACTAGCCATCTGCTGATCCCCTTCACAATTTTTGTTTCCCTCAGCCATTTGGGAACAGCGTCACTGAAACTCTACACATAAGCGACATGAAGTTAGTATTCACGGAGTCATTTGCACATATCTTGCCACCAAAATCAGAATGGACTCAAAGGACTCAATTTTGCTCATCATAAAACCAAATGCATTTCAAGTGAGCCCCTCCTCCCCATATTTGCTCTATTCATTATTTGCTCATAATATCACTAAAATCATAAATGGAATCAATTTTGCTCCTCATATTAAAAAGGCCCTACTCCCCCACCATACCCCAGAGATAATATAGAACCACTTCCCTCATTGAGAGGCGGAAATCCCAACAAATATGGAACAAAGAGTAAAAGAATTTCCAATGGAAGGATATAGTTTATAAAACTAAAACAAGCATCATACAAACTTATATCTTGATGATGAATGTCTGAAAAACTAAAGACATCTTGTAGAATGGGCTTGGTGTGTTGGCATGATTTAGAGAAGGCTTACAACTTGGTAGATTGGACAATCTTGGAATGGCTAATGGAGAAGTTTGGCTTTGGTGAAAACTGAAGTGGATAAGAGGTTGTTTTAGGATGTCACATTATTCTGTTTTGATCAATGAAGCATTCAGTGACTTCTTCCTAGCCAAGAGAGGCTCTGAGATACGGGGACCCTCTTTTACTGTTTCTTTTTTACCCTATTGGCATGTGCTTAGTAGATTAATAATGAGGTTAGATGGGCACGGATGATTAGAGGGTGGAAGATAGGTAGAGAAGAAGTTATGATTTCTCATTTGCAGTTTAGAGGCAATATTGCCCCCCTCCTCCCCCCCCCATGTTTGCCTCCTTTGCAAAGCAAGGAACAATGGCATCTTCAGGGAGAAGGAAAGATCTATTGAAGAACTGACTGGCATTATATCTCCTAAAGTTGTGCACTGGATTAAGACTTTGTAAATCTTTTCTGATAACACAATGGATGATATCCTTAGAAATTGGAAGCAAGTGGCTAATTCTGCTCCTTGGACAGTGAAATCAGTTGTTAGTTGGGTTCCTCCACTTTCAGGTCATCTAAAACTTAACTTTGATGTGTGCGGTTTGGATAACCTTGGGCCCTCAGCCATAGATGGAGTAATCAGGGATGAAAATGGCAACATTTTAGAACTTTTCTCAAGACTGTTGGGAGCAGGAAATGCAATCTGGGCAGAGACATGGGCAGCACCCACAGGCACTAGTACAGTCATAGCTTAGATATGTGTTCAGACTTGAGAGAGCTGAAAAAAACTATTAGAGGATCTGCAGGCACAAGTAATGTAGACGCCAAGAGCAGCCAATGGATTAGCTGATGTATTAGAAAAATAAGGGGTTTCAAGGGATTAGTTGTAATGGGGCCAAATTGGTTGCGTTGCTTGCATCTTTGGGTGATTAGCCAAGGCTAGCCCCCTTTTTCTGGCCATCTGGGTTCTCCCTTCATGTTGTATCTTTACCTCTTTTATAATCAATAAAACTTTTACCATTACTCATAAAAAAAAAATCTCCTGTTTATTTGTGTCTTCAAAGATCCTATGGAATAATGGGGAGAGACCCTAGGCTATTCAAAGAGAAAAATCGGACTAAACAGGCAATTATTGAAAGCACAACTGCCGAGGTGGCACATTGGATTAAAACTACGGAAAAGTACGGACAGGCCCATTGCAGATTTCTGAATTCCACTGCAGACCTATAAAAATTCAAAATGTCAAATACCCCCACTGTATACACCAATGTCCGCCTGTGAATTGGCATCAATTCCAAGCTGGCACCTACCCCAACTGTACTTTGGGCCTAAGAATTCTGACCCTGGGCTGAACCATCATTCTCCCTTAAGACTATGGATGAGTATTTTTGGCAATGGGAAAGAAAAAGGTGTGTGCTTTTGGTGATCAACACGTGGAAGAGGAACTAGTTTTGGAAAAGAAAAGGCGGTTCATTGAGAATGTGGAAGGTTGCCGAAGAGGTGGATTCAAGTAAATAGAATGATAGGTGTGGGGGCCAAAACTTTCATCCCGTTCACTATGGATAAGATCCTTAGAGGGTGGAGGTGGGTGGCTTCTTCGTCAACCTTGAGGCAACAAATACACACACAATGGGAACCACCAACATGGAGGGGTGTTTAGGGATGAGCATTGCACTATACTAGCTGTTAAAGTGAGTCGAATAGGGGTAGTTTAGTCATCTTATGTTTGTTAAGTGGTTTGCTTATGTGGCAGTTTTATTAGAGACACTCTGCCCCACACTTAAGTAAGGGCAGTTTAGTCTTTGTAAATGTCATTATAATCTAATAACTATTAAGGGGGTCGACTGAATGGGATGACCATTGAGATTTCGACAGACCCTTCTTTTCCTTCTTCTTCCTTCTCTTCCTGGTTCGGGTTACTGTAGCAGCATTCGAAACATGGTACCAGAGCCATGTTCCTGACCTACTTCAGTTCATAAAGCATCTCAGCAGTGTTCGTGACCCTTCTTCCTTCGTTTCTGGTCAGTCAATGGAGAGAACTGGTTCGCCCTAGGTCTGAAACATCACAGCTCGTCTCTCTCTGCTGCACATAATCTTCTTCATCAAGAAAAGTGACTTCAGTAGTGAATGGTTGGTTGAGACTCTCAAAGGAAGGTCGGTTATCTCTTCTTCTTGTGTTGATGGTATTTCTGGGTAGAAACCCTTCAAGAATCTGTTAGTACTGATCAGAACCTAGAGAACTAGGTTCATTGTTTCCCTAGAACGAGCTGTGTACAGTAGCCGAATAGTGTAGGGGCTGTTGTAAGTTGTTGAGTGGTGTTAGGGCTGCTATAAGTGGCCGAGTGGTGTAAGGTGTAATGCAGTGACCTAGCCGAGCTCTTTGTGGTTGTGTAATGCCCTCTTAAAAGGGTTAAACTAGTCTGAACTGGGTGTAACAGGTTTGACTATTAGTGAGTGTTAAATTGATGCTTATGTGGTTCGTGGTGTTGTGAAATCAGCAGTAGTGTGAATAAGAACAGGGCGTGTGTACCCACTATTGTGTTTAGGGGCTGCTATAGGTGCTGGAACATCAAACTTTGAATAACTGCGGTCAGCTTGTAGCTGAGAATTCAGGTTAGAGGCAACTGTGAAAAAGTACAATGGCAGCAATAGGAGATGGGTATAATGATCAGAAACCTAGTGTGGTGGTTTCCCCTGACTATCTAGGTGTACAAATGACCTCAATTAAACTGAATGGGGAGAACTATGTTCCATGAGCTAAATCAGTGGAAGTTTTCCTCGAGGCAAAGAGGAAAGTGAAGCACGTAAAAGATGATAAACCACCAGCTGACTCTCCAGGGTTTGATGATTGGGAACAAGAAGATGCTCAAATCATGACTTGGCTATGGAACAGTATGGAACCCAAAATTAGTGCCAACTTCATGTTTCTTGATACGGCTAAGGATATATGGGAACATGCTAAGAAGTTGTATCTTGGACAAGATAGTACAACAAAAGTATATCAACTTTATCAGGAGTACTTTGATTTGCAACAAGGAAACAAAACACTAGAAGAGTACTATGCCTGCATGAAGAATATAAGGAATGAACTCAATGTCTATCATCCCCTCACTCCAGATATTAAGGTTCAGCAATAGCAAAGGGAACAACTAGATGTTACAAGATTCTTGGTGGGGCTGAAATCGGAGTATGAACCAGTTAGAGCCCAAATATTAGGGAGCTCTACCCTTCCTACACTTAAGGAAGTATTCTCAAGGCTTCGTAGAATTTCTTTGGGTCAGACAGAGAATCCCACACAGTTTGATAGATCAGCATTTGTGACAGCTAGAGGAGGTGGACACAGTACAAGAGGGGGAGGACATGCCTCCCGAGGAGGCCGTGGCAGTTCCATGATTGGTTGAGGTGGTCGTGACTCAGAGGGAGGCTGTGGCAGAGGGAAGAATAACTCTGCAAGGAAGTGTACTCATTGTAGCAGGGAATGACACAGTGAATTTCTGTTATGACCAACATGGCCCTCCCTCTAAATGGGCTAATCATGCTGTAGCATGTGAGGTTGATATCAGTGACAGTAAACAGGCAGACCGAACTCCTCCCATATCTACATCTACTTCTGGGAGGGAGATGGTGAGTGTACCGCGTGATGAGTATGAACAATTCCTTCAAATCACTTCACAACATACCACTGCCACACTTGCCCACTCAGGTATTGCTTGCATTTCATCTAAAATCTCTCCCTGGATTATTGACTCTGGAGCCTCTGATCACATGACTGGGACTCCAGGTGTGTTCTCTTCTCTCTCTGAAACCTCCACATCACAAACCGTTACACTCACCAATGGGTCCTCATCTCCCATCTGTGGTGTTGGTAATGTTGACATGGCTTCTCTGTCATTATCATCTGTTTTATATGTACCTAAGTTTCCATTCAATCTTATGTCTGTTAATAAAATAACAAAGCTCTTAACTGTTTTGTTACCTTCTTTCCTTCCACTTGTGTTTTTCAGGATCTCACGACGGGGAAGAAGATTGGTGGGGGGCATGAAGCTAGTGGATTGTATTATCTTGACGGTGGTGGATCTTCAATTGCTCTTCAGACTTCACTTACTCTTCTACAATGGCATTGCCGACTAGGACATCCATCTCTCAAGGCTCTCAAGACATTGGTTCCGTCTTTGAGTCATTTGTTAGTTTTGCAATGTGAGTCATGTCAATTTGGGAAACATCGTCGTGTGTCCTTCAGTCCAAGAGTTGAGAGTCATATGTTGAGTCATTTTTCTTTGGTTCATTCAGATGTTTGGGGTCCAATCAAAATAGAGTCTTATAATGGGTACAAGTATTTTGTCTCCTTTATTGATGATAGTTCAAAAATGACATGGATTTACTTAATGAAAGAAAGAAGTGAATTATTTTTCATTTTTCAAAAATTTCATGCTGAAATACGCAAACAATTTGGTGTTCCAATCAAAGTTCTCCGTTCAGATAATAGTCGTGAATACTTTCTTACTTCATTTCAACAGTATTTAGAACAGCATGGCATTATTCATCAGACCTCATGTGCATTCACTCCTCAACAAAATGGGGTAGCTGAACGGAAGAACCGTCAGCTTCTTGAAACTACTCGGACTATTCTTCATCACATGAATGTTCCTAAACGGTTTTGGAGTGATGCCGTACTCACTGCATGTTTTCTCATTAATCGGATGCCCTCTTTCATTCTTCATGGTCGGTCCCCCTTCTCTTGTTTCCCACTTTATCTCCATTTCCATTAACTCCTCGTGTCTTTGGTTGTGTGTGCTTTGTCCACAATCTGAGTCCTGGAATAGACAAGCTAGATGCACGCTCCATTAAATGTGTCTTCCTTGGCTACTCTCGAACTCAAAAAGGGTACAAGTGTTATAATCCCATTACCCGAAAGTTCTACGTGTGCCCTAATGTCACATTTTTCGAGTCTGTCCCCTTCTTCTCCAGTGATCCAGTTCCAGATGTTGTTGTTGGAGTAGACTCATTACCTCATCCAATGCAGATCACCACCAAACGACCACCGATCCGGCAAGTGTATACACATCGAACGACACCGGCCCCTCCTCCAGCTTCTACCTCATCTGCGGATCCTCTCATGGCTCCTATTGCTGAACCTTCAGACCTTGACCTATCAATTGCCTTACAGAAAGGTAAACGCAGTTCTACCCTCTATCCCATTTCCAATTTTGTTTCATTATCTCGTCTTTCTACCTCACATTGCCAGTTTGTTTCACTTTTGCCCTCTATTTCCATACCTAACAATGTCCAATAAGCTCTTAGTTCACCTGGATGGCATCAGGCAATGGAGGAGGAAC